>NC_088979.1:135643861-136243861 GCF_963932015.1 Anas acuta
TTTTAATTTTATGTGTTTGAATAATTGCTGACTATGATGGGAGTATAACACATATATCATGTTCTCATTATACAGAAGCCTCAGAAGCATTTCTCAAAATTCTTCTTGAATTTTAATAAATTCAAAAATTTTAATGAAACTCTGAGCAAATATATATATATATATATATAATATATATAACAATAAAAAAAAATCCAACTGTTAAAAGATACAAAGAGAGCAAAAGCTTAAAAAACACCAGAAAGCACTAATTTTTTCCTGGAGCAGTCCTCACATAACTACAGAAAAGGACTGTCAAGCTGGTTGGCGATAGTGCATCATGTTACAGTCATATTTCTTGATGCTCAGGTGTGCTACAAATTACTGCCTTTCACTTACCTAAGTAGGTAATCAAGAACATCTGTGAAAAATTCACAACTAAAAGCCTTAAACTGAGCTTTTTTTGTCAGTATCATGTTACAATCTACTTCATTCTAAATGACATTCAACAACTGAAATAAAATAAAAGATGCTGTCATGATGTCACTTAAATATACCACAAGCTAAGAGGCACATAATTAGATTCAGACTAAACCTGTAATAGTTGATGATAACTTTGCATCTCCATTAAAGTCTAAAATGTAAAATAATTTTCCAAAATGACTTCTTCTGACCAAATATTACAGTAGTTAGCATGAACATAGATACTTTCCATATTGTCAAACACATAAAGAATGGAAGCTGTACTTCTGCCTTGTTTTGTCTAAAATGCCTACTATATACCACCCTGCTCACACACAACACTCAAAATACTATGGTTTCATACTTATCATTTTATGATATGTAAAAACATGACAAATGTTTTTGCAATCTGCTTTGTGTTCAGATCTACTGATTGTAGGTGCCTTTTTACAAACTTCCAAAGACCCTGATGGCACCATCATACAGTATATTAAGCCTGACACAGATTTTATTCCTCAACAAATTTATTTTTATTTCTGAGGGGAAGGAAAACTACCATCTGGGTCAGACTTGGCTCAGAGTGCTTAGTGAACAGGCACTAAATTGGCAACCTCAGTCTTGAGCAGCTCCAGCAGTGAAAATTCAGAGAATAAAAATACGTGTCCTGAAATAGTGTCAGGTCAAGCTAGGTTTAAGCTGGCATAAAAATATGAGAGACATTGTACAACATCTAAAAGTGTTTTACTTAAGAATAGAAGTCAAAAATGACCAGTCAGGAAAAAAAAAAAAAAAGAAAAAAAACAAAACACTAAAATATATCTGATATATCCATTGACCACAGTGTAAAATGACTCTCTATTAACAAGCAATGAAAAATATCTTGGTTACATAGCATATGTTTAAAAAATAGGTCTTCCTCAGGACTGTAAGTGTTAAAGCAAAATTGTATTTCACAGTTTACAAGTTAGGAACACCAACAGCAGACTGCTATGGAACCTGCTTTGGCGGGGGGTTGGACCTGATGATCACTTGAGGTCCCTTCCAACCCTTAAAATTCTGTGATTCTTTTATCCTGGCACACATAGTAAGTTACAGTATTATACATTCCTAACTTACCTAATGTCTTCAATATATTTATGTCTTGGTTGTATCAGCAGGGTAATCATCTCTGCCTTACTAATGACACTGCTTAAGGAATCCTGGCACACAGCTCATTAGCAATAAACACTTCATTTTGTCAATGACTTCACTTTCAAAAAAAATAAAAATAAAAATAAAAAAATCTTAGCTTTCCAAGATCTGCTTATTTTAACAGAGCATGAAAATTCAATTAACAACTCTACCTTATATAAATTCTTTTATCTACTTGGAAAAAGTGCTGATCCAAACTATTGCAGCATTTATGTGTCCCGGGTTTGGCTTCAGCAGTCTGTGATTTGCATATTTGGACTTGAGGTATTTTTACTGCACTTTTGTTTGTCAATGCCAACTGTAAGCTATTTTTTTTTTCTGGTCAGTTGGGCACTCTGACCAACAAATCTCCCTTCTCATAGTACCAGTGAGATAACTGTCAGTTAGAGGTTTGGCATGCTTAGGACCCTTTTTCACTACCCAAGACCACAAAAAAATAAAAGATGCAGAGACAGGCCCATAAATCATACGAAGAAAGAAAACATTTGTATTATACTAGGAGCCCAATAGCACCACTGATCTTAAGAATCTGGCAGCCTTTATGTTATAACAGAATTTTCAGAGGCTATAAACATTCACACTGGACTGAAACTTGGCATAAAATGATGCCTTTTGACTCATCCACATTTTAGCTTAAACTGTCTTTCTCATTCAAAGTCAGAGATGGTACACAGCACTCTCTATTCATAACAGATTTGTGAGGTTTGTGCAACTGCTACAGCAAACTCTAGTGGCTAGCTGAAAGCAGAGCTCTGGGGAAATGAGTTCTTGCATTCACATATAAGGAAAATTACTGTGATTTTCTGCAGGATTTCCATCTTATTTTTTCTTCACAAAAAACAAACAAACAAACAAAAAAAACCTTCCCCACTCCTCCTCCTCTAAATGGACTAACATATAGCAATATGCACTAAATCAACTTCTGAGCATGTCCAGTTAAGTTTTACAAAGTGCTGTTTTTATCACAGTCTGATTAGCTCTGTGAGGCTGGTAGTGAATTTCAAGACGCAAGTGCTCCTCTGATGTGTTGTGTACCATATGCAGACTAGTGAACCTACACTACACCCTTTTATAAAGCCAAGCAGGTATTTCTTTACAAGAAAGGATTTCTTTACAAGAAATTTCTTTAACCTGCTTCTACTACCAAAAACAAACAAAAAAAACAACAACAATGTATTATTAACATATGACATGTAAATCATCTTACTATACAAACAGACTTCTACATTAAAAGCTTCTGAATCTAGTATTTTCTCTACCAGACATGTGGGCTTAGCTTACAGCAGAGTGGGGAGGGTGAGCACCAGTGAAACAAAAATATGAACCCTATCTGCTGTAGTGAGTGTGGAAAAAGAAAGGGTAAAAAGGCAACAACACCATTCTCACTGAGAAGAGAATGAGACCGGATAGACTACATGTTTTGGCTTCCAAGAGAGGAAGAAAAAATTACTTCCTAAAGCAAAGAAAAAAATACATATAATTGTGTAGGTAATGAAATGTGCATTCCCATGTACTTCAAGATACTTGTTGTCTCTCCTTGAACTGTTCTGGTTTGCCCCTGCTTAGCCACAAGAGGCAGGAAATCTTCTGGCATTAATATTTTCTTTGTGGATATTTTTGTCCATAGTTCAGGAATAAACAATACAGTACAAACAGACAACTCATAATAGAAAACTGGTTGAAAGTTTTTCAGCTATTCTGTAGATGGCCAATAATTTAGTATGCAGTATGCATTACTCTGACTGGTGTAAGGAAGCCTGAGAACTCAACAAACCTAAAGACTAGCAGTTGGCTAAAGATTTAAATCAATACACATATACTGGTGGAAAAAAAAAAAAAAAAGAAGAAGAAAAAAAAAGCTGCTGTTTACCAAAGCTTTTTCAAGTGCAGTGTGAGCCTGCTTTGGTGTTACTTATAAATGGCTTCCTTTTGTGTGGTTTTATTTACAAAACTTACAAAATTGCAGATAATATGTCTATACGCATCAAATACAACAGATAGCCCTCCCTAACCACCTGTTGTACAAATAGGCAGTGTTCTCTTTACAACAGAATGGCTATGTTTTTCTTTAATTTATCCTGTTAAGTCCTTGCAGCACAGCAACTTGATGAACTGCAGTACCAGCCAACCTCTGACCCTTGAGCCACATGGGGTGTGTGAGCAGTTGGACTGTTCGCCCTGTACTGGAGATGTGTTGGCTCCTGAGTAACCTACAACCTTGTTGTATTCAGTGGTGAGCCACAACAGTGTGCTAGGACTGTTCTCACTACCTCCTCCTGGATGTACACCAAACCAGCCCAGGCCTACAATAAAGCAGTGAGATTCTTGGGTAATGAATGTTATTTTTCACCCAAGAAATGCTTCTCAGCCCTTCTGAGATGCATAGACTGTATCTCACAGTTCTCAGCTATACAACTATATACAGCTATACAGCTATACTGTAGTCCCAATAAGACTGTCTACCACTGGGAAAAAGCGGTAGGTCATACAGGAGACAGTAGGTAGTAATGGCTTTGCTTCTATTAAAGATGCACTTAACAACAGAGGAACTCTGGTAGAATGTTATCAAGTAGCAAATGTTTAGGAGTTTAGGAGTATTTCCAGTATTTTCTGAAATCAACAAAATCTTCCCTGCCATTGCAGTTTTTTGTTGTGATGTAAAAATTTAGCCATGAATCCTAACACACACAACTCCCAAGTTCTTCCTGATCCTGAAGTATGGGAAGATTATTATCTTATTTTCTCTCAATTTTTTATTTATTTATTTATATTTTTTTAGGGAATAACAGAACTGAATGAACTTCTTATTTGGCCACCTCCCTGTAGTGTAATGCTACAGGTTTCTGGAAAGCCGGATGCAGCACTTGCTATGTCTTTGACAGAAAGTACCAGCCAAGAATTTACCAGGTGTGCTGGGATGCAATGAGTAGTGTCAAAACACAATTAAAAAACTAAGGAGTAAAAAGTTAGTTGATGACTAAATATTAGAAGGAGGAGCCGTTCAGCAATGGATTAGGGTCAAGAATGGCAAGTACTTGGCTAAACTTTTTCATTTAAAAAGGTCAAAAAAGTTCCACCAAAACAGTTCAGACTGATTTATTTCAACCATTTCTACCAGACTAATTCTCATGTGGCTTCAAAACTGGAGCGTTTAACTTTTTCTAGGTCATCACGTCTAGATTTCTCCTACATGTTATTTGGTAACAATATAAAAATGAGCACTGAAGTGAAAGAATCAGTCTAAGAGTGGCCCACCCAGAAACTCAGATATTGCTGGGTGGTCTGTATCTGCCTCTCATGTATTAAGATAACACTGATGTACTCCTGTGGGTGGGTGGGTAGATACCACCACCGGATGCTCAGTTACTGGGATAAAACATATTCTACTCTGGCACTGGGAAGAATGGATTTATGAACTACTTTTTCACTAAGTGTAACAACCATGTCTTCAAAGCTGTGAACATCTACAGCTACCTTTGGTTCTGCTTTTCCAGGTAAAGAATAAGGTTTGTAGGAAAATAATGTTAGTAGGAAAAATGAATCCTCTCAAAATTCTTTTTGTGCTCAAAGCAATAAAAATAAAGAGGTCTTAAACACAATTGGAAAGAACTTTTCAAGTGCCATGTTTAACAGACTTTATTCAAAAAAAAAAAAAGTGTAATATGCATAAAATATAAGTAAATTTCACGACATTCATGAGCAGATGATTGATAATTTCTAAGTAGAACATAAAGTATTCTGAGTGAGAGCAGAGAAAGAAACAAAAACTTTGCATTTCAAAATTCTATATAAAAGTCTTCTGTAAGCTGCATTAATAGTTTGTTGTTGTTGTTTGCATTAGTGCCACTTCTGTCCTTGAATTAGGCAGGATGTCAGAAGGGTAACTAATCATTTTTCATAAGATTTATACTAAATCCGTCTTGCTATAGTATATATTGTATTTTAAATCCTGTCTGTTGAGAAAATGGACTGTGTGTCAGTTCCTTCCTCCCTAAAGAAGTTTTGTGTATATTCTACAATCTTGTAGTCATTGTCAAGGTTCCCTTTTATAGGTGGCAAAATATCTCTTAATCTCTTCCCACGTCATATTTTCTAGCTTGCTGATCATTTTCATTGCTCTCCATTGGAGTCTCTCTTACTCGGTTCATTTTTTCTTGAAGCATGTTGCCTAAAACTGTATATGGTACTCCCACAGAGGCTTTATGGGGTTACTTTATGTGTCTTGAAAGTTACATTTGTGTCTATACATCCCAATATGCGGTTTGCTTTCTTGCAATAGCATGACATTGCTGACTAAAGCTCTGCTTGTGTACTGAAATAACATCTGTGCCCTTACTATAATGCTGCTCCTGGAACCCATCCTTTACTCATGCACTTTATCGTTCTCACATTAAAACCTCAATGCAATGCTGTGAACTTGTCCTCAATAATTTTCATCATCTTGTTCTCTCGATATTTTTTTTCCCATGTCACAAGAAAATTTGATCTTAACTCATAATCTGCTTTACCCAGAACAACCTATTGTGAAAGTATGATTTCCCAAGCAGTTTTGCAGATCTAACTGATGGTACCCTCCTGTGGATAGTATTTCCTGAGCATGTCTACGTTATGAGAGACAATATCATGCGAAGGTATGGCTAAGATTATGAGGTTCTATTTTTCCTTCTGTGAAAATCAAACCACCAAGCCCTTTCCTGAAGTGTACTCTTCACTTGATGTCCCTAGAATAATTTGAATCTCAGAGAGCTATTTGCTCTCACTGATGTCAAAGCCATAGAATCACAGAATCGGAGAATGCTTTGGGTTGGAAGGGACCTTAAAGATCATCTACTTCCAACCTCCCTGTGATGGGAAGGGACAACTTCTACTAGACAGGGTGAAATTATGGGTGCTCCGTGTCCCAAGCACCATGGCTCTTATTTACATGTTTGCATATTTGTAGAAATGACATTTTTACAAGGTCTTAACTCACTTTCTTGGATGATCACTGCTATTTGTCCCCTATAGATTTTGAAATATTGCAATTCAGTCTTAAATGATTTTTTTTCCCCCACTGTTATAACTATTAACACTGGCAGTGTCAAAAAATTGTTTTGTTATCACTGACATGTTTCCTACTGCATTCCCTTAATTAAACTCCTGTCATACACAACACTAAATGAAAGTGGCCTGAATTTCAAAGAAACTATGTAAAGACCTTGTAGGCTTATTTCAGACCTTTTGGAAATATAACAAAAGAGTACATAACTGTTGGTAGAAAACTGGATGAGATTCACATCACACTGCTGAGGCTTAAGGCATACAGAAGACAATTATGTATTTGTTTTGCAGAAGGTAAAATAAATAGGTAATTTATTATTCCAGTACTAACACTAGGATTTTAAAGAGGTCACCCGCTCTTCATTTGTATTGTCATACAAATGAATATATACATACCTACTGGAAGCCTTTTCTAAAGTATTCTCAACAACAACAAATTAAAAAGAATGAAAAATCTTTGAGTAGTCACATACTGACATAGAATAAGTGCTCTGCATTCCTTTGTCCAATTTCAACAGTCAGAAGCTTTTAGAATTAAAAATTTGTGAAAGTAAAAGTCTGTATTTTAAAAGTCGAATGTCATAGCGCAGAAAAATTGCAACTCTGGGAATATATTTCTGCATTCCATACTTAAATAAAAACATTCTCTACCCAGGAAACATTACTACTTCCCTAATTGAATAAAGAAGCAAGGATATGAAAGGTAAACCCACCATTCACTATGGCAATGTAATCATGTGTGGAAAAAAAACAACCTTCACTGTATCAGAAAGTTGGTACACACTCAGACCGACTACCCATTAAAAAATGCAGCAGTTCAGGTCACCGGATGCAGGGAGTGTCTGAGCCTGTTCCTGCTATCAGTGGGAGGCAGAGAAACTGTGTGCGTGAGGTGTGAGCAGGTGGATGACCTGGTCCACATGGTGGCGGAGCTCAAGGAGGAGGTGGAGAGGTTGAGGGATATCAGGGAGTGCGAGTGGGAAATAGACTGGTGGAGCGACTCCCTGCAGGGGCTCAAGGACAGGTACCGAGGTGAGACTCCCCAAATGTGGGTGGACCCCCTGCCCTGTCGCTGTCAGGCAGAGGGAGGGGATCTGGGAGTTGAGGAGGAATGGAAACAGGTCCCTGCTCAACATCGCAGGCGATGCCCTCCCCTTCCGGCCCCACTTTCCCAGGTGCCCTTACGCAACAGGTTTGAGGCCCTGGAGCTTGAGAGACCAGTGGGTGTGGTGGTTTCACCGTGCTGGGCAGCTAAACCCCACAACCACTCTCTCATTCCCCCTCTTTTAGATGAGGAGGGGGAAAAGTAAAGCAAAGAACAACTCACAGGTTGAGATAAGGATAATTTAATTAAAGGGAAATAATAATAATAATTAAATAAAGATTATTATGAACTAAACAATTTAACTAAGGGGAAATAAAAAGGGAAAGGGGAAAAGGGAGGGGGAAAGTGAAAATAAAAAGAAGGGAGGAAAACAAACAAATAAAATAAATAAAGGCTATTTGGAACTGCAGAGGAAAGAAATTACTCTCTACTTCCCACAAATGAGTGATGATTGACCACGTCCCTGAAGCAGGGCCTCAACGCACGTAGCCGGTGTTTGGGAGGAGGACCGATGTTTTCCCAACGAGAGCCCACCCCTCCCCTCTTCTTCCTGTTTCTACCTTTTATTGCTGAGTGTGACATCACATGGTATGGAATATCCCTTCGGTTGGTTTAGGTCAGCTGCCATAGTGATGTTTCTCTCCTCACTTTTTGCCCATCCCCTAGGAGGGTTAGAGAAAGGCCCAATGCTGTGCCACTGCTGCTCAGCAGTAGACACAACACTGGTGTGATAACACTGCTGTTCCAGCTACAAGTGCAGAGTACAGCACTGTATGGGCTGCTTCCGGGAAAGTTAACATTCCAGCCAGACCCAGTACAGTGGGTGAGGATGAGGTAGCAAGTGTTCCCAGGAGGATGCCTAGGGCAAGGAGGTCGACTCCACGCCTCAGGACTGCCTCCACAAAGAAAGACAGAAGGGTTATTGTGGGAGACTCTCTTCTTAGGGGAACAGAGGGCCCTATTTGTCGGCCTGACCCTACCCATAGGGAAGTCTGCTGCCTCCCTGGGGCCAGGGTCAGGGACGTTGCCAGAAAGTTTCCCAACCTGGTATGCCCCTCTGATTATTATCCTCTTTTGATAGTCCAGGCAGGTAGTGACGACATTGAAGAGAGAAGCCTGAAGGCTATCAAACAAGACTTTAGGGGGCTGGGACGGTTAGTGGATGGAGAGGGAGTACAGGTGGTGTTTTCGTCCATCCCTACAGTGTCAGGGAGGGGTACAGAGAGGACATGGAAAGCCCACCTGATAAATACGTGGCTCAGGGGCTGGTGCCAGCACAGAAATCTTGTTTTTTTCAACCATGGGGCACTTTACTCAGCACCCGGCCTGATGGCTGCAGACGGGTCCCTATCTTTTAGGGGAAAACAGATCCTGGGCCAGGAGCTGGCGGGGCTCATTGAGAGGGCTTTAAACTAGGTAAGAAGGGGGATGGGGCTGAAACAAGGATTGTTGGAGCTGTGCCAGGGGGAACAATGGCAAGGCCGGGGGATAAGGCAATGGCCCAGCTGAAGTGCATCTACACCAATGCACGCAGCATGGGTAACAAACAGGAGGAGCTGGAAGCCATCGTGCAGCAGGCAGGCTATGACTTGGTTGCCATCACGGAAACATGGTGGGACCAACCACTCTCATGACTGGGGTACTGCAATGACTGGCTATAAGCTCTTCAGAAGGGACAGGCAGCACAGAAGGGGTGGTGGTGTGGCTCTCTATATTAGAGAGCCTTTCGATGTTGTAGAACTCAAGGCTGGGAATGACAAGGTCGATTCCCTTTGGGTTAGGATTGGCAAGAAGGCCAACATGGCTAGCGTCCTGGTCGGGGTCTGTTATAGACCGCCGAACCAGGATGAGGAGACAGATGAGGAGTTCTACAGACAGCTGACAGAAGTTGCAAAATCATCAGCGATTGTTCTCATGGGGGACTTCAACTTCCCTGACATATCCTGGAAGCACAACACAGCCCAGAGAAAGCAGTCTAGGAGGTTTCTGGAGAACGTGGAAGATAGCTTCCCGACACAGATGGTTAGTGAGCCTACCAGGGGTGGTGCCCCACTAGACCTTCTCTTCACAAATAGAGAAGGACTGGTGGAGGATGTGGTTGTCAGGAGCTGTCTTGGGCAGAGTGACCACAAAATGGTGGAGTTCTCTATTCTTGGTGAGGCCAGGAAGGGGACCAGTAAAACCACTGTATTGGACTTCCGGAGGGCTGACTTTGTGCTGCTGAGGACACTGGTTGGTAGAGTCCCTTGGGAGGCGGTTCTGAAGGGCAGAGGAGTCCAGGAAGGCTGGGTGCTCTTCAAGAGGGAAATCTTAATGGCGCAGGAACGGTCTGTCCCCACGTGCCCAAAGACGAGCTGGCGGGGAAGAAGACCAGCCTGGCTGAACAGAGAATTGTGGCTTGAACTTAGGAGAAAAAAGAGGGTTTATAATCTTTGGAAAAGTGGGCAGGCCACTAGGGAGGACTATAAGGATGTTGTGAGGCTGTGCAGTGACAAAATTAGAAAGGCCAAAGCTCATCTGGAGCTCAATCTGGCTACTGCCGTTAAAGATAACAAAAAATGTTTTTATAAATACATCAACACAAAAAGGAGGACTAAGTAGAATCTCCATCCTTTACTGGATGCAGGGGGAAACTTTGTTACAAAAGATGAGGAAAAGGTGGAGGTGCTTAATGCCTTCTTCACCTCAGTCTTTAGCGGCAATACCGGTTGTTCTCTGGATACCCAGCACCCTGAGCTGGTAGAAGGGGATGGGGAGCAGGATGTGGCCCTCACTATCCACAAAGAAATGTTTGGTGACCTGGTACGGCACTTGGATGTGCACAAGTCGATGGGGCCAGATGGGATCCACCCGAGGGTACTGAGAGAACTGGCAGAGGAGCTGGCCAAGCCCCTATCCATCATTTATCAGCAGTCCTGGCTATCGGGGGAGGTCCCAGTCAACTGGTGGCTAGCAAACGTGACGCCCATCTACAAGAAAGGCAGGAGGGCAGACCCGGGGAACTATAGGCCTGTCAGTTTGACCTCAGTGCCAGGGAAGCTCATGGAGCAGATTATCTTGTGTGTCATCACATGGCACTTGCAGGGCAAGCAGGAGATCAGGCCCAGTCAGCATGGGTTTATGAAAGGAAGGTCTTGCTTGACAAACCTGATCTCCTTCTATGACAAAGTGACGTGCTGGGTAAATGAGGGAAAGGCTGTGGATGTGGTCTACCTTGACTTCAGCAAGGCTTTTGACACCTTCTCCCACAACATTCTCCTCAAGAAACTGGCTGCTCTTGGCTTGGACTGGAGCACGCTTCATTGGTTTGAAACTGGCTGGATAGCCGGGCCCAAAGAGTCGTGGTAAATGGAGTCAAATCCAGTTGGAGGCCAGTTACTAGTGGCGTTCCCCAGGGCTCGGTGCTGGGGCCGGTCCTCTTTAATATCTTCATCAATGATCTGGATGAGGGCATTGAGTGCACCCTCAGTAAGTTTGCAGATGACACCAAGCTAGGTGCAAGCTCGAGGGTAGGAATCTGCTCAAGGGTAGGAAGGCTCTGCAGGAGGATCTGGATAGGCTGGACCAATGGGCTGAGGTCAACTGCATGAAGTTCAATAGGGCCAAGTGCCGGGTCCTGCACCTGGGGCACAATAACCCCAAGCAGAGCTACAGGCTGGGAGATGAGTGGTTGGAAAGCTGCCTGGCTGAGAAGGACCTGGGAGTGATGGTTGATAGTCAGCTGAATATGAGCCAGCAGTGTGCTCAGGTGGCCAAGAAGGCCAACAGCATCCTGGCTTGTATCAGAAACAGTGTGACCAGCAGGGCTAGGGAAGTGATTGTCGCCCTGTACTCGGCTCTGGTGAGGCCGCACCTCGAGTACTGTGTTCAGTTTTGGGCCCCTTGCTACAAGAAGGACATCGAGGTGCTTGAGCGGGTCCAGAGAAGGGCGACGAAGCTGGTGAGGGGCCTGGAGAACAAGTCCTACGAGGAGCGGCTGAGGGAGTTGGGCTTGTTCAGCCTGGAGAAGAGGAGGCTCAGGGGTGACCTTATTGCTCTCTACAGATACCTTAGAGGAGGTTGTAGCGAGGTGGGGGTTGGCCTGTTCTCCCACGTGCCTGGTGACAGGACGAGGGGGAATGGGCTAAAGTTGCGCCAGGGGAGTTTTAGGTTGGATCTTAGGAAGAACTTCTTTACCAAAAGGGTTGTTAGACATTGGAACAGGCTGTCCAGGGAAGTGGTGGAGTCACCATCCCTGGAAGTCTTTAAAAGATGTTTAGATGTAGAGCTTAGGGATATGGTTTAGTGGAGGACTTGTTAGTGTTAGGTCAGAGGTTGGACTCGATGATCTTGAGGTCTCTTCCAACCTAGAAATTCTGTGATTCTGTGATTCTGTGATCATGAAAACTGTAATAAAAATGGTCATCTTTGATGATAAAACCTGAATTCTAGCAGCCAGTTTCATTTCTGACGACAGAAATCCACATCTCCGTACATAATATGAGGAGTCTCTAGACAGTGTTCCTAACTAGTATTTGATGATAAAGCTTCAATTTCAAAACAATTTTCCCCTTTGCTACCTCTCCAGGTTTATTCCATATTATTGATATAGTTGTCACTTGTGTATAACTGGCCACAAAGACCTTTCATTTTGGTGAAAGTGAGAAAGAAATTGTAGCATATTTTTGTTAGGAAAGACGCGCTTTTGTTTTGAGAAACCTGATATTTTTGCAAGGCAGCACACTAGAGCATACCACAGCCAAATTGAAGAAGATTCATTGCTAATGCACGTCCAGGAGCTAGACAAAAGATACAAGTAACAGAAAGAAACTAAGCAAACTGAAGAAAAAGATGGTTTGATGTTTCTCAGCATTCCTCCCATTAAAAAAAAATTGTATTAATCAACATTTTGTACATGAAAAATGCAAAGAAAAATAGCCATTAAAACTGAAATTATCAGTATTGAAAATAATTTAAACTTCAAATCATGATCACATGATTAGGAAAATTTATATTGCATAGTATATTGTTTTAAGAAAAATGAATTAAATGAAATTAAAGAAACAAAACTTAAATACAAATACAAAAGCCAAAATGAACTCAGCAAGTGGGGCACAAGTGCATTGGGGAACAAGCTCTCTGGACTTATTTATTACCTGGGCTCTAAACAAGGTTTGATGGGGGAGGAGAGTTAGAAGTGACAGAGAAGGGCTTGGGGATGTTGTCACTGCTGACACTGATGAAGACATTAGGGAAAACTCTCTGAGTTGTCCGATAGGATTGTCCAAGGGCTCCTCAGAGAAGGTAATGATCCCGATACCCTGTCTGGAATCTCCTTCTTGCGTCCCTCTAGGGCTAACTGTGCCTGCTGCTTCCCTAAAGTGCCTGTATACCAATGTGCGGAGCATGGGAAATAAACAGGATGAGCTCGAGATCTGTGTACAGTCATGGGGACACAATCTCATTGTAATCACAGAGATGTGGTGGGACAGCTCACCTGACTGGAATGCTGTCATGGAGGGCTATGTCCTCTTTAGGAAAGCCAGGCTGGGGAAATGAGGGGGAGGAGTTGCCCTTTATGAGGGTAGTAATTAGAATGTACCCAGCTCCTCCTGGGGGAGGGTGAAGGTCAAGTGGAGAGCTTGTGGGTGAGAATTAAGGGGTGGGCTGATATGGGGGACACTGTTGTGGGGGTGCACTACAAGTCACCGGATCAGGAGGAGGAGGTCGATGAGGCCTTCTACAAGCAGCTGTGATCCCAGGTGCTGGTTCTCATGGGGGACTTCAATTATCCAGACATCTGTTGGGTAAGCAACTCGGCCAGGCATGTACAGTCCAAATAGTTCCTACAATGTGTTGAAGATAATTTTCTGACACAGGTGGTAGAGGAGCCAATGAGGCGGGCGGTGCTCCTGGACCTTGTCCTTACCAACAAGGATGGGCTTGTTAGGGATGTGAAGGTTGAGGGCAGCTTGGGATGAAGTGACCATGAGATGGTGGAGTTCAAGATGGAACTTGGTGGAAGAAGTAAGGCAAAAAGCAGGATTGCAACCCTGGATTTTTGGAGAGCCAACTTCAACCTCTTCTGGGACCTTCTTGTGGGTATTTCATGGGCTAGACTGCTAGAAGGCAAGGGTGTGAGAGCTGGGCAACATTTAAACAGCACTTTTCCAAGCTCAGGATTGGTGCATCCCTAAGAGTAGGAAATCAGGTAAGGGGGGCAGGAGACCTGTGTGGATGAGCAAGGACCTCATCAACAACATCAAAAGGAAGAGAAAGGCCTATGAAATGTGGAAAAAGGGCCTGTCCTCTTGGGAAGAGTATAGGAGTGTTGTCACGGCCTGCAGGGATGCAACAAGGAACGCTAAAACCCACCTGGAGATGAAGCTTTCAAACGAGATAAAGAATAATAAAAAGGTTTTTTTGTTTGTTTGTTTTTTTGTTTTTGTAAAGTATGTAAGCAACAAAAGGAAGACTAGAGATAATGTGAGTCCCCTGCTAAATGAAGGGGGTATCCTCTTAACTGGGGATGCTGAGAAAGCGGAGATACTGAATGCCTTTGGTCTTTGCTTCAGAGACTCCCCCCTGGGACTCCTGGACCCTGGAGGGAGGAGAAAGAGTCTGTGAAGTGGAGATATCCCCCCTGTTTGACAAGGAAGTTGTTCAGGAGCGTCTGAGTGGGATCCACGCACACAAATCCACAGGTCCTGATGGGATGCATCTGCATGAGCTGAGGAAGCTAGCAGAGGTGACCACCAAACCGCTCTCTATCATCTTTGAAAGGTTCTGGAAAACAGGAGAGGTGCCTGAAAACTGGAAGATAGCCAATGTCACTCCAGCCTCCAAGAAGTGCAAGAAGGAGGATCTGGGAAACTACAGGCCAGTCAGTCTCACCTCTGTCCCTGGAAAGGTGTTGAAACAGCTTGTTCTGCATTCCATCTCCAAGCAATTGGAAGAGAAGAAGGTTATGAGGAGTAGTCAGCATGGATTCACCAAGGGAAAATCGTGTTCGACCAACCTCATAGCCTTCTATAATGGCATCACCAGCTGGGTAGATGGGGGGAGAGCAGTGGATATCATCTACCTTGATTTTGGAAGGCTTTTGATACTGATACAGGGCTTGGAGCATATTTCCTATGAGGAAAGACTGTGAGACCTGGGTCTGTTCAGCCTTGAGAACACTGAGAGGGGATCTCATCAATGTTTACAAATATCTTAAGTGTGGGAGATGGAGGGATTTGGCAATCCTTTTTTCAGTGGTTTGTGGGGACAGGACAAGGAGTAATGGTCACAAGACAGAGCACAGGAAGTTCCACAACAACATGCAAAAGAACTTCACAGTGAGGGTGACAGAGCACGAACAGGCTGCCCAGAGACGTTTCTTCTCTGGAGATATTCAAGGCCTGCCTGCCCTAGGCAGCCTGCTCTGGGGAACCTGCTTTGGCAGGGGGATTGGACACAATGATCTCTTGAGGTCCCTTCCAACCCCTATAATTTTGTGATTCTGTGAAAATAAAAACATTTATGCTGTTATTTGCAAGCTTAAATACCAAGTTATAGATCTTCCAAGTGCATCAACTTAGTGTACCAATTGGGAAAAACATAGACTCCTTAGATTGCACCTTTAAATGCAAAAGAAACTTCTATTTGTCCTTTTCAATAAATAAATAAATAAATAAAGCATCTGCAAACTTTAAACAGAAATAGAAGGAGAATGAAACCACTGCTCTCCTCTTAAGACATAGGTCCCTCTTTCATCCAGTTTGGATGACAACTACATATGATATCTTGATATCTGACTTAACTGTACCACATAATAATTGGACATCAAACTGCTACAGCTGAATTCACAACTAGGTTCCACACAAATGCAATTTTAAAAACTCAATTCAACACTTTCTTGACTACAAGTGAACTTAATTCTCTGTCCTATTTTCACTTGAACAGAAGACATTTGAAATTAACAAGCTATTACAAAAATAGCCTTCACTGAAGGAGCAGTCCATGGCCTCAGTCTTTAGGAATTAATTTCATTTGCATACTCAATTTTCAAACTTCCAAATTGCAACAGAACTTTGAAGGTATAGGTCAGATTCCTTCTTCAGATTCTTTCTCATTCCTCCTTTCGTAAACGTTTAATTCTACTAGAGAATTATGCACTAAAAACTCAGAAAACTTCACACTTCAATTCATCATGTCATCCTAACTCTTTCTCTTTGTGTATATGGAGTATAAGTCAGTCTTAATTTCACCATCATACCTCTCAAATGCAATATGTTGGGTTTATTTTTTGCAACTGCAATTGCATAGCTGGAGAATCTTGAATGACTGCTTTTCCTTTCTTGACTTTCATGTGTTTTTTTTTTGTTGTTTGTTTGCTTGTGTGTTTTTTGTTTTTTCTTTTTCTTTTTTTCCTCTTAAAGGATTTAGGACTGCTATCTATGTATCTATGACAGATGCTAAATTATAAACTTAAACCAAGCAGAAGATGGATGGAGCATGAAATAAAGACAAAAAAAAAAAAAAAAAAAAAGTGCATTACATGACTGATGGTGTTATACTGATACTGGACAGTGGTGAAAGGAAGCAAGGTGCTCATGTGTTATTGGGAACAAATAAGTTGTTGTGTACATATACAGCAGTTTTAAGAACATCTGATAGCAAATTCTAGTACCACAAGGTTTCTTATAGTTAACAACACAAGTTATAGGAACTAATCTTCAGATATAGAAATATCCACAAGGAATTTAATAATAAATGTATAATCAACTTGGAGCATATTCACCTCAAGAAATGTGCAATACAATGTAAATGTACAGTTATATTGCTCCCTTTCCATGTAGTGCTTTCTGTGCATTTTGAGATTCTTTCCCAATTTACATATTCGACTTGTCAGACCCACACATAAAATTCAGTAATAATTATACAGAATATTCATGGAAGAGACTGCAATATCTGTCTTGAGCAGAATATCTATATCTATCTAGAATATCTATCTATCTTGTCTTGTGTGCTTTGTGTTTAATTTAGCTCAAAGAAGGCTTACAGGGCTACCAATTTGTAATGAATAACACAGTTTACTTGCCTAAATTCCTGCAATACCAAAATTGGGGGCTGCCCAGAGAAACAGGCAGAAAATTATTTTCAAAGAAATTTTAAAAATCATCCTTACAAGAGGAAGGTGAATTTCTGAAACTTGTTACAATTTGAGCCTCTGGAGGCACAAATTATTAACAGGATTAAGTATACCAAGTATCCCAATCAGCAATTCAAAAACATTTATTTGTGCACAGATGATCTTTTTTTTTTCTGCCACGCACACATTCACTCTCTGTTCTCTGACTTTTTAGTAGGTCATTATTTACTCCTGCAGTTCAGGCAAACATTTTTATGCTTTGAGCTGGATACGGAAATAGGGTATGGCTAAACAATAAAAAATGTGTGCAGAAGAAGCCAAGAAAATAGCAACTCTCTATCTACTGTAAGAATGTGCAATCTTATTTGCAATAAAATGAAGAAAGAATAATGGGAGGGAACTGTACTGTATGATTACCAGATGGAAGAAAGAGTCAACTTAGACGGTCTGTTGGAAAGCAGTTTCCAACCAAAGTGCTGCATTAAACACATTAAACTACATAAAGATATGTATTCAAGGTCCACTTAAGACTAGGAAATTACTGCAATAACATCAATGAAGGTCTCCTTTGGGAAAATCCTTACAGTACCAAATACATGAAATCAGATCACAAACATTTGTAAGAAGTACACAAATAAGTAATTGAAGAAAGTTTTAAATGTTTCTTTTGGAATGACCAGTATAAATTGAATTTAATTTCACTCTTGTTTTGCAATATGCTCACAGCCCTCATTAGTGCTCTCTGAGTGACCTGACATGCTTCAGCATTCATGTAACTTCTAGTATAACGATTCACTTCTGAATGCTTCTGGTTTAGTTTTACTGTGCATTTAGCTCAAAAATACATCTGCCATTTGTGAGAAAAGCCTTATAATAATTTGTTCTCTCCATACATAGATTATGAAATTTCTCAAAAATAAAAAGCCTCTCCTCCTGACTCCTCACTATTCCGTTTTCTTATGATGGATTTTAAGTATTTATTAATTTACTTATTTTTTAGGGTGCCCTCCCAGCAGGTGGAAATTCTGGCTTTCAACCTCACGTGTCTGATAAAGGAATTGAAACCAGACCTCCCACTTCAAGAATGTTATACTCAGTAGTCTGTCATAGAAAAGGTGGGCACTGTTTTTTTCTCTTTTGGTAGAAAAATGAGTAAGCTGACTATCCTTCTGAAAACTCATCTTTTAGCACTTGATTATAAAAGATGATTCCAGAATGTGTCTGAAAATAAATATATTCTTTTCTAAAATTATATGTATTCTTGTACTTCAGCATTAGGTCCACCAGGGCTTGGGGACACAACCTTGCTTAGTTGTATCTTCATTGAATTTTCTTTATGTTATGAATCTTATCCTGAGACACTTGTTTTTCCTGCACTTTAGGAAGGGAGATCAGGCACCACCTAATACACAGTTCCCCTGTGGTGGTGGAGGTGGCCATTAGACCAAGAGCACTAGCTCTTCTAGTAGCGTAAGCCTGGATACTTTGCCATATGGGACTTCTGTGGCAGAGGCTCATGCCCACACCACCACCACTGTTTTCCCTCCCAGCTGTTTCAAAGGAGAATTCATTCAAAACCCACTTAGTATCCAAAGTAAAAAGAGATTTCTTCTTTGCATTGTTCAAAACCAAGCACCAGTTTTCAAAACACCAGTTTTCTCCACAAGGAAAAGACAGTACTTCTTTCACAAACAACACAATGATACTGTCCTCCATTCTCTATTTGCAATATAGTCTATTTTAAAAGTAACATTTACTTAGTTCACTGGAAACTGTCTTTCTGCATTATATAATGTCATTACTTCTACATTTTTCATTTACATTAGACAAATTTTACATTTAATTTTATTGTATCTAAAGGTATTTAAAAATACTCATCTAGCAAAATACAAAAAAGGAATGTTTATAGTTGATGGAAGCTAAGTTGATGGAAGCTAAGTTGATGGAAGAATGTGTATAGTTGTGGACGCTATTGACATGAGAGCCCTCATTACTTATTCAGTAGATAAAAGAAAAGAAAGGACAACCTGGAAAAGGATAGTGAAAAATATTATTTCTGCACTGCTTTGTAAAATTAACCATTTCAAGCTGCTTAACCTTAGCTGGGAACACTCCATGTTGGACTGGAGCTCTTAAGAAAAGGAATCTGCTGCAAATTAAAACCTTGTCTTCTGCTTTTGAAACAGAAAAACTTAACAATACTTATAAAGTGGAGCCACCTTCTTTCTCCTTTTATTGATTTGAAAATGAGTCACATTTCAAATGCTTATTCCCATGTGTCTTCCAGAGAGGACCACCCAATGTCATTACATTTTAAGCAAACTTTAGGTTCTTCAAACCGTCAGTAGTCCTCATACCCTTCTGACCTATTCTATTTGGCTCTCAAACACAAGTATTAAACCAGACAAAGAGCAACATGTCCTGGCTTCTTTAAAAACACAAAAAGAGAGGAAAAAAACACCCCTACAATCTCAAGGTGCATTTATTCAAAAAGATTGGGAAAAAAGATATTTCATCCTTTTGGTTAAAAAATAAATCAAAAATCCATAATCCATTACCATAAACACTGCTACAATTACAGAGACCACAGACTTCAGCTTTAACTAATCTCAACAGGAAGTATAACTGCTGCAGTAACATATTCAATTAATCATCAGGTGATGTGGGAATCAAATCTTAATGTTTATGACCTTACAAAGTACAGTTAGGTCTTATTCCTGGATGATTACTGATTTGGAAATATACACATGACAACCAGGTAGTCAGAAAGAGTTAGAATTTGGAACACACAAGAAAAACTAACAAGTTACATTCCACTATATTGTGTTTTTGTTTCCTATAAATGCCTGCATTGTATTCCAAAACCTGCTCAGATCAAGTGAAAGATTTACTTATGAGCAAATTTTGTCCTGCTTACCTCTAGGACATACATGGAACTGCCACTAAATTCATCACTTCCTCTTTTTGTTGAGTTTTCTTCTTGTTTAACTCAAGTTTTCCCATTTTCTTGCATTAGGGATAGCAATTTAAAATAGATTCTGTACTTGAGAACTGTGGCACAAGGGAAACCTCTCAACACACAGAAGGAATTATTGGTTAGTAACTCCTGAAGTGAAAGCAAGCTGATTTGTTTAAGAATACTCCTCTTTCATCTATTACATGTTTCATGTTTCACTGGCTTTTCAGTTCTAAATGCTGCTAGCTATAAGAAAAGAAACAAAGCTGCGTCCAATTTATTCATTTAGAATCAAAGAATTCAACAGATGTAAATTCTAATCTTCTTTGATCCAGTACATTCTGTCTTCCCAAAGTGAAATTACTAAGATTACTTTCTTCCACATGACATTGCAAATATCAAAGAGAACCTCTATATCAGAAAAACAAATGTTAGAAATCAAAAAGGGCTTCTGTGAAATTCAGGTGACAAAACTGAAAATAAAGCACTGCTCAGGACTGAGAACAACTACGCTTGTTATACTGATACCCTTAGAAAATCACAAAGCTTAACTCTCATCATCCAAGGTCTTTTATTTCAAGATAAAAGAAACATTTACAAAATAAAACTCAAATATAAAGCAATTTTCCACTCAGTAGAAATCAATTATTTTAATGCTAATATTCACTCCAAGGTGATGTATTGCTCTTTAAATCTTCTCACAGCAATGTATTTTGATATATACATACATAATACACATATATTTGATCATGGATTGACATAAGCTACCATATATGACACATAAGAAAGAAGCTTGTCCCCCCTCACTGAATTCACCTGACAGCTCCCTGTTTCACTCACAGAAATCTGATTTGAATGATCTCTGTCACAAAACACAAATAATGATGGCAACAAGCACTATAATTTTTCAGTGAGAGAATTTTTAACATTTACGGGAATATGACACAGGAATGCACACCATGTCTCACTTTCAAGTGATTGTGCATCACACAGAAACCTACACTTTGTACAAGCAAAGCGAGAAGGATCATTGAATGCTGTAGTGGAAGCATAGTCATCTACCTGGATTTTTATTTCATAGAATCATTTAGGTTGGAAATGACCTCTAAGATCATCAAGTCCAGCTGTTAATCTAGCACTCCCAAGTCCACCACTGAACTATGTCCCTAAACACAACTACAAGTCTTTTGAATAGCTCCATGGATGGTGAGTCAACGACTTCCATAGGCAGCCTATTCCAATGCCTCACAACCCTTTCAGTGAAGAAATTTTTCCAACATAC
Source organism: Anas acuta (assembly GCF_963932015.1). Classification (NCBI taxonomy): domain Eukaryota; kingdom Metazoa; phylum Chordata; class Aves; order Anseriformes; family Anatidae; genus Anas; species Anas acuta. Next base: position 135,664,992 of record NC_088979.1, read on the forward strand.
ACCTCCCCCGGCACATTTTGTGGACATTTCCTCTTGTCCTACCATTTGTTGCTTGGTAGAAAAGATCAATCCCCACCCTGCTATAGCCTCCTTTGAAGTAGTTGGAGAGAGCAATAAGGTCTCCCCTGAGCCTCCTTTGCTCCAGGCTAAATAACTCCAGCTCCTTCAGCTGGTGCTCATAAGACTTGTTCATCAGATCCTTTATCAGCTTCGTAGCCCTTCTCTGAACATGCTCCAGCACCTCCATGCCCTTCTTGTCCTTCAGGGGCACACAACTGAACACAGTATTTAGGTATGCCCTCACCAGAGCCAAGTACATGGGGATAATCTCTTCCCTAGTCTTGCTGGCCATGCCATTTCTGATGGAAGCCAGGATGCTGCTGGACTCCTTGGTATTCCTCTTTCTCCAGAGGAATGTGTGAAACAGCGTCAAAAGCTTTACTAAAATCTAGGTAGACCTCATCCACAGCCTTTCCCTCCTCTACTAAGTGCATCACCTTGTCATAGAAGAATAGGTTTGTCAAGCAGAAAACTTCTCATAAAATCCTACAATATCCCAAGTTATAAGGGATTCACAAGGATCATCTACTCTACCTCCTGACTCCACACAAGTCTACCCAAAAATTCAGACAATGTGACTGAAAGCACAGTCCAAACACTTCTTAAACTTTGACAGACCTTGTGCCATGACTACATCCCTGGGAAGCCTGTTTCACTATGTGACTACCTTCTTGGTAAAGAACCTCTTCCTGATATCCAGCCTAAACCTCCACTGTCGCAACTTGACTCCATTCTCTCAGGTTCTATTGCTGGTCACCAGAAAGAACAAATTGGTGCCTGTCCCTCTGCTCCTGCTCATGAGAAAGCTGTTGGCCACGATTAGGTGTCTCCTCAGCCTTCTCTTTTCCAGGCTGAATAGGCCGAGTGACCTCAGCCACTCATCATACGTCTTCCCTTCTAGTCCCTTCACCATCTTTGTAGCCCTAAACACATGCTGACTGGGTCTGATCACTTGGTTGTCCTGTACATGCTGAATGATGGTGCTCAAGATGATTTGCTCCACAATGTTCCCTGGCACTGAGGTCAGACTAACAGATTGTAGTTCCCCAGATCCCCCTTTCATTCCTTCTTGTAGATGGGTGTCACATTTATTAGCTGCCAGTTAACTGGGACCTACCCTGATAGCCAAGGGCTGATGATAAATAATATAAATTAAGGAAAGCAGCTTGTTGAGCACTTCTGACAGATCCTTCATTTCTAAATTAAAAATACAGGAAGTACAGATGCTAAAGGAAATAAGCACTGATTATCTCAAGACAATATTTCAACAGCAGATGTCTTTCTTACTATTCATAGCCCACCAATGTAGTGGAAGATTTTGTCTTTCTTCTTTGATATAACTAGTGTAGGTTAGCGTTATTTTGGAGGTGTCCATATGGCCTACCTTTATTGCTTGAAGACTGTCAAAGGCAAATGTATAAACTGTAACTTAAAGGGGATGGGTTGTAATGTATGGTAGAGAGAGGGCTGATATGCCAGAGACTGACAACTGGAAAATATCACACCAGGGTGAATGAGGAGCCATCCAACTGGATGACTTATATGATGCCTAGATCAGATACCACTAATATAAGCACATGCAGTAGCAGGGCAGGGTTGGGGAAACTCCTTCAAAAACTGTGGTGGAGATCCATCAGCAGACCTGAACATCAAAGGAAGAGAAGGAGAGAACCCTGCCTTGTTGCAAGTCAGGTGAGTTATCTGGTCCAGATTAGTAAATGGTTCCACCCCCAAGACAGAGACCCCTGCCCAAACCCATCAGCATGACTTCCTGCCTCAGTTACAAGTGAGGTTGTGTCTGGGAACACAGCTGCCCTGATATGGCCATACTGATGGCTGGAAAAGGTGATTCTGTAGAAACAGCTCTGTCGGTGTGTGAATGAGGCAGTATAGTTTGCATTCATGTGACTGTGTATGGTGTCATTGTGTTAGGCTAGATATTGGGGATAATCAAAGCAATAGCAGTAAGATTAGCTATTAAAGCAGTTAAAAAGTGGTTTTATGTAATGAAGGACTGTATAACTCAACATTGCTGCATTGAACATCATCCAGTTCAACCATAAGTCTCTCTGTGCAAACTGATCTTTACTCAGAACTTAGTTGGTCTGCAACAATTATAGTCAAAATTTCAAAATGCTTATGACCTGAAAAGCCCTTCAGTTTGACAAGACACAAGAAGTTGACTGAATTGTTTTTCTGTCTCCAACTGATTATTTGGTACAAACAGCCACCTCAGAGAAAGTTTTGAACAAAGGAAAAGAATTAAGGGAAATGAAATTACATATTTTCTCACTAGCTGAACAGAATTATTTGAACAGAGAAATTAAAGGATTTTTTTTTTTTTTAATTCATAGAGTATATAGCTAAATGTAACTGTTGTAGACCCTTATTCTCTGCATGAAAAAAAAAATCTCATTAATATTTACAGCAGAAAATATATTCAATAGTTAATATTCTGTTTGTATTTATTAAAATGATATTTATTTGTAAATAATGTCAGAATGATGTTAAAACTAGAAAAATAATTGAGTCACAAGACAACGATGATAACAGGTAAAGGAAATTGTTTATAAAAAGAAAAAAAAATAAAAATGAAAGAACAAAAAACAAGAGAAAAGAAAAAAAAGATTCTTAGTGGGATATGATAGGTATATATAAAATCTCAACAGGACTGCGGATGAATGCTTTGGAGGAGGCCAAAATATAAATGGGATGAAAAAGATGAACTTTGAAAAGAAGAAAACAGCTCCATTATTAATATCAAACATTATAACCCAGATACAAACTCTGGCTCAGGCAGTGATCCATAAATTGCTGATATGAGAGTGAGTACAGTGAAAGGAGTGAAAGGGTAAGTTATACTCCCCCTGTTTCTCTTGTGTTTTTTTTTCTAAGTGTCTATTCCTGGTCATATCTGGATTGGCCTTTGGTCCAATCCACTAGTTTTTTTATTAAGTTTAAGCTGCCAACAAAAGGCTATTTTGAAACTCAAGAAAGATGAATATCCTTTACCATTTCATATAACAGCCACTGGCAAATCACATGTACACCCTTAATAGAGAGAACCTACGCTATGAGTGACACAGATGAGCCTTCACAATGTGGTCTTCCTGTAAGATGGTACACACTGGAATATGTCACTAGCAGAAAGAGCAATTAAGCTCAAGCATGTGGAGCAAAGATCAATGTAACTTTTTCAATGTAAACTTCAATCAACTGACAATCTGCTAAAACATGTTAATAGTTCATTAGATACATTTGGAAGGCTTGACACTCTAATGAATTATTTAATCTACTCCCACATAACCCATTTAAGCCAGACTGATACTACTGTATTCTTATAAACCATTCTTCCCTAGTATGCTTCATTTGTTGTTTCACACACACACATCTTCACTGTTGATGGTTCCTCCTGTGGGCACAGCTAATGTATCTGATGCCTAAGTGTTTTTAGAACTACTTTTAGTTTTTCTCAATCTAATCTAAAATATGCCTGGTATTACGAAGGGGGAGGGGAGGGAAGGGAGAGATACTTTCTATATCTACATTTGTTATTTAATTTATGAGTTTCATAGAATAATAGAATGGCTTGGGTTGGAAGAGATCTTAAAGATCATCTGGTTCCAACCCCCCCACCATGGGCTGGGACACCACCCACCAGACCAGGCTGGTCAGGGCCCCATCCAACCTGGCCTTCAGCACCTCCAGAGATCCACAGCTTCTCTGGGCAACCTGTGCCAGTGCTTCCTCACCCCGAGCGAAGAATTTTTTTGTAATACTAATCTAAATCTTCCCTATTTTAGTTTAAAGCTATTACTCCTTGTCCTATCACAACTCCTTGACAAAAAGTCCCTCCCTATAAGGTCTCCCCGGAGCCTTCTCTTCCCTAGGTTGAACAACCCCAATTCTCTCAGCCTGTCTTCCTAGAAGAGGTGCTGCAGCCCCCCAGTCATCTCTGTGGCCCTCTCTGAAGTCGTAATACTTCTGTGCCCTTCTTGTGCTGGGGGCTCCAGAGCTGAAAGCAAGGCTCTGGGACAGGTCTCAAGAGACCAGAGTAGAAGGGGGGAAATCACTTCCCTTGACCTTCTGGCCACACTCCTTTTGATGCAGCCCAGGATATGGTTGGCTTTCTGGGCTGCAAGCACACTTTGCCAGCTCATGTTGAGCTTCTCATCAACAAGCACTGCCAGATCCTTCCCATCAGGACTGCTCTCAATCTATTCTCCTCCCAGACTTTATTTGTGCTTGGGCTTACCCTGGCCCAGATGCAGGACCTTGCACATCACCTTGCTGAACTCCATGAGGTTTGCGCAGACCCACCTCTCAAGCTTATCAAGGTCCCCTTGGATGGCATCCCTTCCCTCCAGCATGTCAGCTGCACCACACAGCTTAGTGTCATTGGAAAACTTGCTGAGGGTGCACTCAATTTCACTGTCCACGTCACCAAAAAGACATTAAATAGTGCCAGTCTGAATGCTAACCTGGACATTGAACCATTGACTGCAACTCTTTGAGTGTGACCATCTAGCCAGTAAGAGATCACTCTCCTAAGAGATCGCTTGAAAAACATGAGAATCAACTTCACAGTCTATTATCACCATTAAAAATTGTAACATTAAAGAAGCACTTATTACACTGTATTTCAAGGATAAAGAAAATCAGGTACATTTCAATCATTGCTTACAAATACTATCATTACTCATATAGATAGGATCCCTGGAAAGCAGGTTAGTACAGTTATCGCAATGAAAATTAAATGCAAAAAAATACTAAATCTAAATTTTACATTCTAGATTTTGCTATCTTGAAAATAAAATCGGATTTATATAATTAGATTTCTGTGCTTGTCCCCACTGGCAAATATCAGAATACCAATAAATATAGTAAATTCTTCAAGTTACATTATTTAGCATGTCATTTAAAACAATCTGGGATACAGCTTTGAAAAATCACTGTGAACAAGTTTCTTAGATGCATGTGCTTTCAGAGAGAACACTTATCCACTTCAAGCTTTTCTTCCCAACTCTCTTGTGTAGGCTTGAAGAAAGTTTCTCTCATTTGCCCTCCTACTCTGTATGACAATCTTTCTGTGTCATGGCAACGGTTCTGCATTTATGGGGCTGTCTGCAGCTCTGCCTTCAGGAGAAGTGCCCTTTGACCCTATGGGACAGAGGCAGATTTGTAGGTCTTGGTCTTCATGGGCTTGAAACTCATTTCTACAGCTGCTTTACTGTAGGGTTAGATTTACTTGAAAAAAAAATAATAATAAATAAAAAATTCTCTGAAGTCCTCTGCATGATTAATGGCTCTTAGCTTCAGCTCCTTGCCCCGTACTCTCCTCCCCTCCACCATACAACACATTGTATGTTGTAGTTTAATTTTAAATTATTTCAGGAGCTCTGTTTTTCCTGTACAACACAACACACTCAACAGCAAACTTTAATGCGCTCTGTTAAAGTGATAGGAGAAGATGCTCATCAAAACATGCTTATCATTTTTTTAACTTAAGCATTCTGCATTCAGCTTCAAAGCATGAGAAGAATAGTTTTGTCTGACTAGTGATTCACATTCCAACAGAATGACAATGTGTAGGGTACATTTTGCACTTTCCAAAAACACTTTATAACTCTGTCTTTTTAAAAATACATCAGAAACGTCAAGGATTTACCAAACAATTTAATGTCAAGAATACCATATCAAATTTGTGGCCTCACAAACTTAATATAAGCTCTTTTTTAAAAATATGCATTATATTTCATTATATTATATACACTATACATTGATGAAGTCATAAAATCTATTCAAAAAACATAGTACTGAAAATCCACTGGACAGCATTTTCCACACTTGTTTATCCTGAATTACTTCTATTGTTTTCTGAGGAGGTCACACATAACCATGACCTCAGACTTCAATGTAAAACTGACATTTTAATATAGACTGAATGGGGGTAAATTAACTATACAAGAAATGTAAGGACCTAAAAGCACTCCAGAAAGGACAATGATTGAATTGTTTAACAACTTAGCTGTCTATGTTTTAACCTTTTATTAAGATTACCATAGACAAATGCCTTGTCAACAGACACTATATTTTTCTAACAGGCAGAATTTTTCCTCTTACTGTTACGCTAAGAAGTTTATTAAAATAAAATATGTTTGGCGACTAGTTTCTAGATGCTAAACTTAGATTAAATCGAAGTAGTAACAAATTACTTTTCTTAGAGAAATTGAAACCTGACATTAAGTTTTTAAAATAATTAAAAATAATTAAAATTAAAAATAATTAAAATAAAAGTGAAAGAGTGAAAGTGATACATAACTGAGACATTTCATTTCAAATTTTTTTTTTATTATTATTATTATTTTTTCTTTTGAAGACCGCTAGATGAATCTTTGCTTTGGCAAGTCTGCCAGTGATCGGAATAAAAAATTTATTGGCACTACTATAAAGTCTAAGTAGCTTACCAAAAAGCAAACAGAAGCAGGGCTTGCAAAGAAATGTATTCTTATATATGCATTAAAGTTCAAAACTCTAACATTTCTATTTAGAAAGCATATCTGTCATCGTGAAATACAAAGATTTCAAGATAGAACATATTTAATGTGGAAATTCAAGCAAATACTCAACTCACAGGATTGATGGAAAATGGTGATAATGTTCTGTTGACACATCTATATCTTGAATGTTTGTGTGTTTTGTTGTTTTCCTTTTTCTTTTTTTTTAATTGCTGCATTTTTATGAGAAGGTAAAAGTACAAACCCCTTGTAAAATTACCAAGCTTTGGTTACACAAAAAGATAACAGAAAAACACTTAGTGCAACTTAGTAGAGCTGCACATCAAAAAAGAAGTTGCTTATGCCTACTTTTTCATCTCCAACTTACAAATATGTCAGTCATAAAATAACATTCATGGATTTTTTTTACTGAGTCACTGAATATTATTTTTTATCTGTCTAATAGTGTGCAAAAAAAAATGTAATATATAGTAATACAAGAAATAACAATGAAAAGATCCATCCACATGTTAGTGATATGAGGGTAAAATAACATTTAAAAAAAAAAATTGATTTTCCTGTTTTTTGAAAGAGTTGTAACATATGGACAGCCTAACTCTAGAAAGCAGCTTGAAGGGTTGCAGGAGTAATCTCTAAAATAACCTATCAAAACTGAGAAATTTTAGTGCACACGTGAACTGAAGTTCACAGACACAGCAGCATACTGGAAGCCCAGGAAGGATAGCAAGAACAGTCTATAACATTTTTTAATACTGCATGTGTGTGTATTCACATGTACTTCTACGTAACTGAAAATTACCACTTGCATAAAAAACAAGATGTTCACAACACTTCTCAGGAATTGAAGAGGAATTAGCACAACTAATCTAACAGAAGAGCAGGCAAATTTTGATGAAGTGCATAAGTGGAAATTTGGAAGTTTTTGAAAAAAAAAAAAAAAATTCTAAAGCAGACCTAGTTTAAGACAGGGAAAAAAAAAAAAGGCAGGAGGAGGACAGTCTATAACTCCACCAGCAATCTCAACCTAAAAGAGAGACTGCTTTAGACTCAACAATTCAAAGCATGAGGTGCCTTGTAAACATAGATGATGGTTGAATGGTTCAAAATACATTGTTTCTCAAAACTTTATGCTCTGTAGCTTAATAATGACAACTTTTACATGTGATCATTCTGGATTGTCACGTTATTTCTGGCATATTAATTTGGGAAAAAAGCTTGTAATTATCAAAGCATGGACACCCCCAATTTTCCAAAAGCAAGGATCCTCTAGCAGGCACTTCAATTTAAAATCTTGTAAATAAAGCAATGAAACAATATTTTTTTCTGTCATTGCTAAAACACACAGATATTTTAATTACTTTAAATTTTAGACACTTCATTTGAATATAAAAAAACAGTGTTCAACACTTCAACCACACAGAGTACACCAAAACGAATATGAGTTACTTATTACAGGACATTTAAATTTAATCACATATCATATCTTGCTAATATTGTAAATTCTCAATAAACTATTTCAAGCTTGTCTCGTTGTTTTCTGAAATGTTATCTGCAACAATTGCTCTGTTGCTATTTCAAAAAGTCTATTACTTGAAATTAGATGAGAAAGGAGGAGGAAACAGATCATCTCTGAAGGAAAAATTCCAGAGTTTTCTAGCATTTCCCAACTTCCTTCTCACGTAGCTGATTCAAAAAATTGGAACAAAAAATTATAACTCAATCAGAGGCTAACGTTTAAATGCATAAATCCAACTTCTTAATTGGGTCCTAATCAGGATAAAGACCTAAACTGTATTCTCTAAACAACTTCTTAAGAAAAGCCATATTAAAACTTATGCAAAAATTAGTTTCTGGTGTAATGGAGAGCAGGTTCTATTAGATTAAAAAAAAAAAAAAAAAAAAAAAAAAAAAAAAGAAAGCTTCTGTGCAACCATTTCTTTAGTACAACACACTGAAGTTATCTGTTTCTGTTGGCTTTAGTTTATTTACCTTTGCTTCAGGAAAAGTAAACACATTTTACTTTGAGAATTTTATATATTGTCGTACAACTACTTTGAAAATGGATTCAAAAACTGTTTTCCTTATAATATACTTACTCTTAATAATATTAATATTTTTTTTCTCAGCCTTTTCCTGTAAGTTACAAAAAATGTTCTGGTGATATCTAAAAGTCAGTGAGTCACACATGGAAACACTTCCTCACAGTTCATGTTGGAAAACGATTTCCATGTTAAACAAGTACATTAAAAATCTAGCTCAGTGTTTCAGATTGTGGAATGTAGGATATTGTCTGAGTGAGGAGTGAAATATCAAATCATTACATACATTATGGAATGCTACATTTAGCACAGAGGAATCTGCACTTCAATTTTGCACTTCAATACATTTCTAATCTTATAGTAAGATGGCCAAAACTTTCTGAATTTATTCACTGAAGAGAAGCAGTAGTAAGCTGAAAACAAGAGTGCCTGCAAGGGGATATATTCAGGAATAGTTTACTGAAAAGAATTCCGTGCACAGGTAGGAATCCCCAGTACAATTCATGTAGGTTGTCCTGCTATTATATGAAATACAAAGAGATACGAATCTGACTGCAATTTCTTTTGGAAAATGCTGAGAATTGAACTCTATCCTGAGGTGGCAATCAAAAGACATTGAAATTTGATGTCAAGCATGAGTATGATTCTGTAGACATTATTTGAGTCTCAGAATATAAAAAAAATAATGAGAATGTTCAGAAATTATTCTGTGTTTCAATGAGGACATCGATATTATCATTAGTTAACATCAATACAATTAATTTTCCATAAAGGCATGATCCAGGAAAGATGCTTGAGAAGTTATGAGCAAGGATGAAATGTACCAATGCAATTGTGACCAATTTTAGTTGAGACAGCTTACCAGTATTGCAAAATAAACTACATTAATTGTTGCTATGCATAAAATTCTGTGCAATCTACATTATAAAATATGAACAGCAGTTTTAGGGGTTATCTTTTACACTAAATTAAGTGTCAGTCTTTCCAGCATTTAGTACTCAACCTTTGGCAATGTAAAATGGAAGCACTGAATGTTTGTTATCTAAAAGAAAAATCCCACTTTAACATGAACGCTGATTTCTACAATTCCTTATCTGCTCTTCATATACTCCTTATACCACATCAGCTTCTGGGAAGAAAAACCATACAAAGTTCAAGTAACTTTCACAAATCCACACAAAATTTTCATAAAGGTTTCAGTATATGTTCTAACACGTATTTTAGGCTTTCATAATCACAAGTATGACAGCCTGAATGCTCATACATGTGGATAATACCCTAGAGATGCATGCTTTTGTCAAACACTGCAATCCAACCCTGCCAACACACATCCACTTTCTATCTAGTTTCATATGCATTAGACAACTGCACAGTAAACTATGAAATTTTCTTCCAATTCACTATATATGTCCCCAAATCACCAGTCAGCTTCCTTGAATACAATATGAAAGTTCTTTTCTTCTCAAACTTTATTTTCTTTCCTCAGGAAGTACAACTGATTATCCTATCAGAGGATTACTGTATATCCACTTCAAACAGTGATCTGTAGAGATTGATTCATAGCTTAAAGACAGTTCTAGCTCCTTTTACTCACAACTGCCACACCCAGAAGAGAACAAAATCTAATGCTATAAACATTTCTACTTGTGGGCCAGTATATATATATATTTATATATATATATATAAATATATATATATTATATTTATATATATATATAAATATATATTTCTATATATATATAGAAATATATATATATAGAAATATATATATACATATTTAGAGAGAGAGAGAGAGAGAGAGAGAGAAGGCAGAAAGCAAAATCTTCATAAAGAATGTACTGATCAGAGTAAAAAAAAAATAATAAAAAAATCTCATGTTAATTCAAAAATGCAACTATATAAGATAATTAACAGTGAAAAAAAATAGGTAAAGAGAAAATGCAGGAGCATAACAGAAGAATAAAAATTCCTCAGAAAAAAATCTTCAGTAAAGTCATGGCTTTTCTTCCTCACCATCTTTCTGTCTTCCTTTCCAACAGGAAAGTATCTATGCAGCCAGTCCTAGAATCATGCAGAATAAAAGGCGCTTTTATTTTTATTTATTTATTTATAAGGCAACAGCACTTCTGCAGTGTCAGAACACAGCTAAGATTTGGGTATAACACTGATATAAGAGGCAGCTTGGAGAAGAATAAGTCCTCATCAATCTGCTCTGGTTTAAGCATCCAAACATCAGATCTCATGATGAAGGCCTGTTCCAAGGATGGGGACATGACAGCATAACTCATCATTCACACGCAGTCTGTTTGCGTCTTTTCTCTGCAGCCCTTCCTTGGTTTGGAATGAGATAGAAAGAAACCGTAGAGCTCTGCAGCAGCTGGGAGGCTGAATTCTGCCAGTACCCCAGGAAATGAGGCCTAAAAAACCCTCTCTCTGTCCATCGTGTGTTAGAATAATCTGCATTTAGACAGAATGGCAAATGGGGGACATCTGCTTTGATGTAGTTTCAGCAAATAGCAATAACTATTTATGTTTTCAGCAAAGGGCAATAACTATTTATGTTGGTAAGCTCTGTTATTGGTAGGAAAGTTATCAAGTTTAAAAACTAAAAATCTGCCTTAGGGGAAGAAAAAATGTTTGTAGTGCAATATAAATGAACATGTAAGATTAATTTTGAAATACATACACACACACTCATATAAGTAAGCATCATATAATAAATACAACGTAGGAATCACATATCATGTCACAACACTATTCTGTTACATTTTTCTTAGTTACCCAACTAGCACAAGGAGGAAGAGTTTCAGACAGCTATTTTTAGCTACGTTTCAGAATTAGTGTTAATACCCACAGGAAATCTAATACCTACTAAGATGTCTAGTTGCAGTAGTGATGGAATGTACTATAAACCACAAGACACCATTAAACTTGGAGACAATTCGGGGTACTGAATCAAAACAGAATTTCCATCCATGCAACAACACTGATCATTAGACTGTTATCAACCATGTAAAAACAGAGTGACCAACACCATTCAGGATGCAAAGTACGTAGATAAGCATACACAGACCTTTCCCAAGCTTAATTAACCCCTGCTAAAATAATATAGTAGGAATTGAATAATATTTCTGATGGAAAATAAACTTTTACCCTAATGCTCTGCATCTGGCACAGTGTCCCATTTTGTGTTCCAAGCAGCATTAATGTCCTGAGAAATGCTGAGGTAAACATTTCTATAGGCTCTCCTTCAGCATTACAAATGTTCAGCTAAGATTTTGGCCACAAACAGAAAACAGAATCACTTTGTCTGATGAGTACTTAAGGAAAAGTATTCTATCCTGCTACACTTGGCTATATTTACATTAGCAAGTAGAGCACCAAATAGGATTAGATCTGTAAAGAGATTTTCTTCTAGGGAACTGAAATCTACACGTATACTACATTCATGTCAGACATTTAGACCTCTGTCTAAATGTAGTCTAGACTTCTGGACTAAAGGTCTATTCATGGCTAGGATGCACCTTCTTGTTTAACTTCATGGGAATGAATCCACTTGCCTGCTTGGACACTACTATATAATGTGTACTAAAATGCAGTACATATGTACAGTTCAAATATGCACTCCTAAACTGAACTGAAATGATAATGCAGAAACACCTTCTCTTACAAGCAGAGGATCCCATGCCTGCAAGTCATGGGACTAGTTAAATCTGTAATATTATTGACTGAACTCTCTGGATTAGCGTGTTTATTTGGCCTCCAAAAAATGAAGTCATATTTTCTAAGAATTATCATTCTCAAGCACTTGCTGACTAGTAGCTAATTCATGAATCTCATTATGTAGATCACTTTAGTGTTCACTAACTGGGTTGTTCTCATAAGATGAACAGGAAATAGCAGCTAAACCATATGCCAACGAGCTTTAGATTCACTTAATGTGATAGATAAGGAAAGTTGCAAAAGGGCAAAGTACCATACATGAAGTCATGTTCTTTCTCCTAGACTTTCACGTCTCCTTAAAACGAAAGGGTAATGTACCATGGACATTCCCAAAAGAGCCTAATAGTTTTTCTGATGGTTGATGACAACTTGATGCTCCAGGTAATTTCAGTAACTGAGGAGCCAGCTAAAGAGCCAGTCCACTTAGCTATGAAGACAGTGACTATAATTCTTGTGTTTATGCAGCGGGAAACAAATGATTAAACTCAATCTGTCATATTATAATGTACCTATGAGCAAGTAGAAACTGTGAAGGGAAGAGTATAAACTTCTGGGAAGCAACTGCATGCAAAAAATATCAGGGAATCTCCCCATAGTAAAACGTAGTGATTATTCAGTCAGTCCAGACAAAGTTTTGAATTGTTTGATGAACTGAGAACAAAATCTGTGATTGTCATAAAATGAATACTTCCTGCCTACAGATGCTGGAGAAATAGTTAACATATGAACAAGTGAGAAAAAGGCAGTATCAGCTTGAAATATTGAGACAAACATGCCAGCTGTTGTTTATTTATCATACAAACTGACAAGGACAGAGAGAATTAAAAAAAGGCCTCATCATCATAATCCTGTCTTTATTGAAACAGCCAGTCACAGCATGCAATTATCCCCCAGTCTCATGATACTCATTTCCAACAAAAGGACCATGAAATTACAGAAAGAAGTTTGCAGCTCTTTGGGGCTAGGTAGCAGAAAAGATAAACCTACAAGCCTTTCATCTGCAGAAGCTTCTATTTTAATCTGGTTCAGGTCATGAAAGATATGAGATTAGTGTTTTCAATCAAATGTTCTTAACAATGAGGTACCACACAGCTCAACATAAGAGGCACAGACCAGGAAAGAAAACACTGAAGTTCTCAAGAAAATAACCAAAATGCGTTTATCAAACTACCTGGTAAACTCATGTAGTGCTTTTGCATTCTACTCTATGCTTTTGACAGTACTTTCAGATCCAGCCATACCACTGATGCTTGCTGACTTAATGCCCAACATGTGCTCAGCCACGCAAGTGACATTGTATCTCCTGGGCAGTAACCAATAATATTAATTTTTAAGTTTGTCAGAAAAAAAAGTCAGAATTCTGATTTTACAAATGCCACCCTGCAAGACAACATAATCACGCAACCTCTGTAATATTAATAATTTTTTGCAGGCTCAGGATTTTATCCATCTGATCACAAATGAACAGCACAAGGAATTTTAAAAATTTGAAAGAGGACATCCCAAAGTTGTTTTGTTGTGGGTTTATTCCCCCCCCCCCCCCCCCCCCCTTTTTTCTATGTATACTTCCTTGGAGTATTTTTCTTGCTTGATCGATTTAGTGAAAATTGTTGATAGAAGTAAGAATCTCTCTGAACAGCTTTTCAGAATTTTATTGCATGGTGGAAAGGATGATACTAAAAGACACTTTGAAATTTTGAAAAATAATGTCAATAGAAAATTAATGTATATTCACCACAATTAACAGATAGGGTCAAACAGAAAAAGCAGCTCTGTTTTTTTTTTTTTTTTTCCCCTCTATATCCTAACTCTAAATAAATAGAAATGCTGATGTAATAATGCTACAACAAACACTGTGATGAATTTACACTGGCAAAAGTCTGGTTGTACAACAACAGCACTCCCCCCGTGAATAAGTGCACAGTGCATTGTCCCTTCTAGAGCTCAACTTCAAAGCCCTTTAAAATTTCCTTTGAGTTCTGAACCTTCCAGATCAAAGCTTTGGAGTTCATTTATACTTTTAGGATGAGATGAAGGCAGTCAGTAAGACAGCTGTGATTTAAAGGATAAATCACTTCAGAACAATGTCTATGAACATTCTCTATAGAATTATACCTGAAATTAGGTTTAGAAAGCAATACTGCACATGCTTATATTCTGTTTCAGGTAATCTGAGGCAAATTAACATTTTATTTTTAACTGTCCTAATGAAACTTACTGTTCTATTTTGTACTGTTATTTACAAAATAATTCCCCAAATAGGCTAAGCCCAATTTCTTGATTGTTCATACCTATCCCAATTTATACATAGGCTGGGATATAATGTATTTTTATTCACTGCTTAGGACAAAAATAAAGATCCCAGTGCTTCAAAAATTATGTACACAGAAATCTAAAAGAGTTAACCTTCCCCCATCAAACAAACAAACAAAAGCCCTCTGGACCAAGACTGTGGTTTGATGTGTATGCAAACTAGATCAAAAGATCAAAGCATGCTTTGTCCGTTTCTGCCACATGCATGCTTGAAAAGGACAAAAATAAGACCCACAGTAATTCTGTTCACACTAAGCAATGAAATCATAACATGACATAAGATATATTATACATATTAATTTCAGTATTTATAGACTCTTCTGGTGTGTTTAAACATAGAAAATCAATAATCAACTCAGTGTCCTATCCAGACTTAGAAAGAAGCACTTACATGGCTAATAAAAAGGAGTGGTCTAAGGCCTTGATTTCTTCTACTGACTGACTATCTAAAGCATTCAGGCCTATGGCAGCTGATGAACTGTGGCCTTGAAGAGATGTACTCTATATCCCAGCACAGTTCTAAGTGACTTGGTATTAGGAAGCTGAGAATGCAGCCGCAGCACCAATCACAACACTGTCCTTTTTTATTCTCTAATACAAATGGATACTTACAGTCTTGTGCAAAAATAGACCACTGCTGCCTTTCTGTTCCTGCAATGCATTAGCTTTGTGGCCCCAGAATGCAGATTACGCAATGGTTTGACTAATTCTTGACACATCATTTCTCTTTCACAACTAGCAATATTTTTCCTTTTGTAAGAGCAATGTAGGCTAATGGACACTGATTTGCAAGGAATAGCAACTGCCCAGTAAGAACACTGTACTGAGACTTCACTATGTAGAATTCATATTATGGTAATTTTATAGGCCTACTAGATCAAAGCACTTGCTATTTCTGCCTGTATAGACAATTACAAAAGGAGTGGAAAATAATTTGAAAACTGCATTATTTTGGAGACTCTCCTAGTCTCCCCAGGGCATTTTGTGAACCATCTGCAGAAGGCTGTGAAAATTTTCACAGGGAACCTTTTTAAAATCTAAATAAATAAATAAAATAATAAAAAAAATCAACAGGGCTTTCTGAATTTGGGTAAGATTTTGGTTTTGAGTCATTTACAAAAGTTTGTGTGAGAAAGATTTGGTCAGGGTGAAAAATTTAAAAATTTTCCTGAAATTTTCCTTACTACTCACCTATTTAGCATTGCAAGCTGTTGGATGAAATAGTACCTATAATTTTCTTCCATATTAAAAAAAAAAAAAAAAAAAGGATTAACAGAGATTCTATCTTTTGATTTGCCCAATGGAAATACTGGCAACAGGTGACATTGTTGCACTAGCTTTGAGGGCTATTTTTATTTCCCATTTTTTTCTATAATCTGCAAGGATTCTATAAGGATGCAGAAGGCTTTATAAAACACAAACAGAACAGAAAACGAGGTACTTACAAGCCAGCAGAGAGGCTGTATGGCTAAGAGAAAATGATTTTTATGCATTCCTTGTGATCCCTAATGCTGACCTTGAGAACTGTTCACTCTCCAAAGTCTCCCATTTCCAGAACAAACTGTAGTTATCTAGGCCAGAAGATTACAAACACACAGCTAACAAGCTTCAGTGGTAACAAAACACTTTAACTTTCAGATAGTCATTAAAATTAAATAAATGAAGACTGGAAGTCAGTAATGTAGATACAAGGAATGCAAGACATAACACAGACCAAAGAACATCTAAAATCAAATACTTCTCTAAAAAAGTATATACAAATTTCAAATTTCCTAATGTCTTCTATTCCTAGCCCTATCATTCCTGCACAGAGCAACAACCTCTGTTGCATAGCACTGAAGCAAAAACTGAATCATCTAGCCACAATTCTGGTTTTGTTCAAACTTCCACAATTACACAATCTATAAGGTAAAACCACTTTGGAGAATCCCACTTCACAACAACATGAAATGAGGAGAAAGGAAAGAAGAGGAACAGGCAAGGGGAAGAGCCATCTCTATTGTCACCTACTTGGATTTCTTTACATGGAAGCTACATATTCATTCCTGTGGACAACAAATGAAATATTTTCCTACCGTATATTTAGATCTTAACTAATTGTTTTCGATTAAAACTGTGTTTTAGTTACGTAAGTATATTTTTTTGGAAGTCATCTAAATGTATAATAAAATTCATATAAAATTTATTGAGTCAGAATTTCATAGACATAGCCACCAAAAAGAAGAACTAATGACTATTTGATTACTAAATATTGTGGTATGCTCAGGCAAACTGTTCTAAAATGTAACGGGAAAAGATACACACTGACCTTTTGTTGATAATTTTTTAACAGGGAAATCTAAACTAACCAAATAAATTGTATGCTGGATCTGGCAACAAGCCATAAAAGGAGCTTTCTTTTTCTTATACACTTGTCCCCCCAAAACCTTTTCTCAATTGTATAGTTATGCACATATCTATACTTTCTGTTGCCCTTTGCCCACCCCCATGGTAGGTCTGAGAGTCAGAAATCCTTTGAGATGAGTGCCAGTGTTTAAAAATAATATAATACCAAGAATCAGGAAAAGGTATGCCAATCATTTGAGATGAATGCAAAAAACAAAAACAAAAACAAAAACAAAACTGTCTACTTTATGAAAGGCCTTATATTTTATTGGAAGAACTAAGGAAAATATGGGAACTTAGATGATGGAAAATGTCAATATAAACCCTGAACATACAGAAGCAAATACTAATTAGAAGCAAATGTTGGATTATAAAAGAGCAAAGTTTGAAAGCATCGTATTTTTTCATATTTTTCAAAGCATCAAGAAGAAGATCAACAATTCAAAGCCAGGAACTCTGAAGGAAAAAACATCCTCAAGAGAATATGGTTCTAGCAGGAAAAAGACTACTACTTGACTCTGAAAACACAGCCTTTTCATTAACTTGTAGTTGATTCAGAATGAAGAGAAAATAAGGTTTAGAGCAACTGTACCTATGCAGAGACCTTTATTACTTAGAATGTGAAGAGAGAGCAGAAGAGGCTACTACTTCAGTACAAATTATAGTCCAAAAGTAATTTTAAACTTTGATGATAATAAGCAGTTTTCCAAAAGATTCATAGAAACTTTGGTATGTTTTGTCTGTTTTGGAAAAAAAAAAAAAAAAAGGTTTTAATCACATGTTAAAACAAGATTGTATTTGTTGATAGTTTACTATCTACTTGAAATAGTGAAGGCTAACTAGCTGAAAACAGAGACCTCCTCTGTCTTTTTCCTCCTCATATGTCAATGATGATGGGGAAAAAGAGACACATAAGGTAGAAGATTTTAAGGATTTTAAGAAAAAAACATCTGAAACAGGTAAAACTCTATCTGCTAATAGGTAACATAAAAACAATACCTAAATTAACAAGTATTGAATCCCCATCCCATGTACTTTCATCTGTAGAAACCTGTATGTGGTTCATGATCCTGTTTTATTGTGTTTTGTTTTGTTTTTCATTTCTCTCTGGGCACAAAAAATATCACGAGCTTCATGGATTATCTATCTTCTTCTTTATAGGCATTGACTCTGGCAATTTTTTTTCTTTTCATTCTTATTCAATGACCTGCAGTGTGGCTGCAAATTATTGGTTTTATTGAATGATAACATGATGTCAAACCTAATTAGACGGGTTCCTACTCATTCTGTATGTTTTCTCTGCTGTTGAATGTATTTCGAAGTATGGTAACTAATTAGATGAACTACCCAGTTTAGTAACTCAGTTTCAGACCAGCATGCACAGACATCTGTAACTAATGGCCAAGAAGATAAGGGTGTGTAACTAGCTAGCTTAGAGAAGCTTGTCCCTGCAAAGAATATAAAAGTCTGTAGCCAGTAATGAAGTTTTCCATGCCTTGACCTTAGCACTGCATGCTAGTGCTGCTGCAGTAATGACTTCAAAGAGGCCATGACTTTTTAAATAAATCCAACATAATGCTTGCGAGCTCCCAGAGGTCTGCCGCCTGCTCCAATCTGCTGATTAGTCACCTCCTAAAGTCCAATGGTTTAAAAAAATAAAAAGTTTAGTGATCAAGGAACAACATAACAGACCTCACAGAAACCTTGCCCAGTAAGATGAAGGTGATGAAGAACTGATGTAAAACTGTCATGTCTCAAATATCAGACATGAAAGTTAGATATGCTACTATTTCTTGCCTTCAAATTCAAAGAGAAGCCCTGAGAGGAATACAAACATGCAAACTCAACTCATCATTTATCCAACAGGTTAATAATCATGATTCACAGATTTCAAGAAAATCTTTGGGTATAACATCTGCAATAAATACGTCATGTGTAGTAACACACCAAGGAATGTATTTTGATATACCCAAGAACCAGAGATTTTAAGGTACCATTTCTGTCATTGCTTGGGCAAAAAATGGTTACTGGATGCAGTCAAAAATAAATAAATAAATAAATAAGGCCTGTTGCAATCTTTTTACAGCTTTTTAAGGAGAATTTGCCTTTCGCCAAAAAAGTGTTGGGTGTAATATTGACAAATTAGACTAGTTCTGGCTGATGGTAAACAGAGAAAAACTGTTTCCAAAATTTTTAAGGAATTATTCTGAATTCTTTCTACATCCATATTCAAAAGGTGAAACCAGAAATGTGAATAATATTTTGTTATCATCCTGACAGATTCACTAGTAAATCTATATACCTATATATTTGATTGCAAAGTAGATACCAGGGTGAGTAAATTGAATAGTGATTTAAAAAAGAACTGCATGACTTCAAAGTGATTAGATATATCTCTGGAGGATTCAGAATCCTAGTGAGGACATTTGATTACAAAGTAGTGTATATTTATCCCATTTTTCTTATGATCCTCCCTAAGCATCTGTTGCTGACTGCAGTGGGGACAGAATTTGGACAAGCCTTTGGAATTGCCAATGTTATATCTACAAGGATGTTGCCCTACATTATTTTGCTATGTATGAACCCTCACACCTCCCTGGGAGCCCAGAGTTATATACAATTATATACTGTCTTTTCCTCTTTCCTTTGCCCATGTCTCCTGTTTAACAACATTTTGCAATACTTGAATGCTTTGCAATTTTTGCAAAGACTATTTACAGATATTGATTTGTTGTGCAATACACAACAAATTAATACTGTTCCTATTTGGATTTACTTTGCTGTGAGAAAATCTGCAAATTAGCATTACTGTACATACAATTCCACTTTATAAATATTTTCTAGCTTGCAAAGTCAGTCAAGTGTGGTGCTCACTGTTTATATGAAAGCACTAGTGCCACTTGCGTACTATATGGCATCTGAAATGTTTGCAAAGGGCTTACAACAAAGAGAAAGGATCTATGAGGGACTTGTACCCTTCAGAAACATTGTCTGGGAGTCAGGTGAGATACCTTAGTGTCTCAAATGACAGCAGATACTTACATGTGGGTTAACTAAATCCCACCTTGAATGGGAGAACTACTGAAGAACAACATGAAAAGAGCTTTCTTACACTTCTACTCCATCTACATTAGTGAAACTGTAAACAGACAATTAAAAGAAAGCATAATTGCCACCAATTATAAATAGGCAGCTCACTGAAAAAATGATGTTGCTTCAGTCTTGTGAAGGTATCACTTTGACAGTAAAGCAGATGTTTGTTTTTGTTTGTTTTTTTGTTTGTTTTTAATTTATGCTAAGATATATTTCATCAAATATGTCAGTAATGAATTCTAAAATATTTAAAGCATTCTGAAGCATAAACAAAACATCTATTATGGAATTATCATCCAGCTGTGATCATTATGTTTACATGTGAAATGACTGAATTAATATCACAAAGACAATTATAACTCTGACATGCTCTACCTTCCAAACGCTTGCCTCTTCAAGTACATGACTTTAATGTGGTCCTTGTAATGAATATCACTTATCTTTATAGCATCAATTGTGTACTATGTACTTTGTCGACAAGTAAAGCCATGACCCCTGCCTGTTCCAGACTGTCAGTGGGAAAGAGACCTGATATATTAAATATCAAAAAAGTACAGCTATGTGCATAAAAATCTTCCTTTAACTCTGAGATAAACAGCAGACTACATAGTTTCTGAGATTAGCTGCTAGTGACTCATGACCACATACTCCGGCCTTTTTATTACATTTCTATGAAGTAGAGACAAGAAGAAAAAGAGAAAACTTTAACACTGGATAGTGATAATCTGAGTATATAGTATGTTTTTGGTTTTGTTTTTCTTTCTTCTTTAAAATAAAAGATCTAACAAATATATACGCATACATGTATGTGTACATATATATAGTTGTTGCTATAGTTTACCCTGCTTGGGAACAGAAACTATATATAAGTCTTCGGAATGTATGTAAATGTGTGCATTTCTTTTTCTCCTCTTTCAAGTCCATCACTTCTCCTGCATTGCTTTACATATCACCATCCCTACTATTTCTGAATAACTAGCAGCCCATGTTGCAGGATATCCAAAAACACTTGGCAAACAGCTACTGTGTATTTTCAGAGTGACTCCGCCCTGCAGTGCTGGCTTTTGAGCCACTTTGGATGCATCAGCAGGAAAACAGTCAGGTCCTGTGCTTGCCATCACAGAATCACCGAGAGTATTATCAGTGATTTACATAGGAGAAGAGCTAAGTTTTTCTCCCATCTGAAAGAACAGATGAAAATGTACTGTACTAGTAACATATTTAGTAACATATTACAGCCAATGCTGATGGGTTTGGATTGCAGGAGCATTCAGTACAACAGTTACTTTCCCAAGGAATAAGTCATTCATTGTGAAACTGTTTCACCTTTTCAACAGATCCTACTATACAGTTTTGTTAACAATTTCTACTTTTCACATTAATACACCTTATTTTTTGGTTTATAAGTAAAAACAGAAGAAAGCAAAGACAGACAAGAGCTGCTGTCTCAATGCTCAGGCTAGAAGTCTGATGAAGTGTGTGTGTGTACATCCACCAGTTGTCTGGATATCACATAACAGGAAGAGTGTAAATAAGTTAAGAAAATAAATTAAGGTCTGCCTGCAAAATGTTCACATAAATTTCCCACACACTAGCCCTTCTGAGATCAATCCTGATGCTAAGTAGAATGTATAGCACTCTAAAACAACATATACCTGCAAACAGTAAAGCCTGTGAAATAATGTCTTTGTTTAGAGCTGCTCCTGGGTAGATCATTTGCTATCTAGCAAGGCTTACATTTACACTTCAGCATTTTCATCCTTGAAGGGCAAATCCTTGAGTTTCTCTCCATTACCCTGCCATCAGTATTCACAAAATCTCTAGGAACTTAATACGTTTCAGACTTCTCCTTCTAAAGCAAATATGACTGGTGAGGATTGAGGGAGACAAAGAGAGAGGGAGGGAAGAGGAGACTGACAAAAACAGACACAGAGGGGATGATCTCATAAACTTCATCTCCTTGGGAAACCATGAAAGTATGATTAGTATAGTTCAACCGTGATACATAAAAGCTGGATTAATGTTTTTTTGTCATTTTTTCACATGCCACAAATATGGAATACTCAAAATCCTTATTATAGCTTCTGCAAAAGCTATGAAATAAATGTTAATAATGAGAATACATACATATGGGCTGCAGACCACAATAAGCAGTCCACTCTCACCTTGCAGACCATATCTGTCAGCTCAACAAACTCAAATGAAAATCAACCCAGCTTACTTATACTTGTATGCACAGGATCAATGGAATGGTGAGTGATCTTTGGAAAAGCAAAGATCAAAGAGGGAAAAAGTATAAAACAGGCTGGTGTGCATGCACAAACTGTTTTCATCAAACCCCTATAACATAGTCATATCAAAACAGATTTTCTGAAGATGTATGACTTGGGATGATGACCCTTCAAAAGTATCATAATTCTGTGGGGTGAAAGATATTCATAATAAATAAAAAGCCAGCAAATGAACATACATAGTATATGTATATTCTTACTTACGTTTAATACAGCAAAGTACCTATCTCAGACAAATTTAAACAGGATTAACAGTTTTGGGAAAATGCCTCTTCCACATAAGAATAGAATGGGTAGCTTCAGCCAAAATGAAAATGTTTGGCAGAGCTAAAAGCTATAAGCATTAAAAAAAAAAAAAAAAAAGACAATGAGAACAAGTGAAACAAGTGAATTTATCTTCACTCTAGGTGTTGCTCCTTATATCAACTGTAACTTATATCTACCCTAATTATGTGGGCATATCCAAAGACAGATTTTCAAAAAAAAGAAAACAAAGAACAGCAAGAAACACAGCACAGAATCATAGAATCAGAAAAAGTCAAATCTTACACTTCAGTGTCTACTGAACAGACTTCTCAGTGTTGGATGCTAATCAAATCTGAAAATCTGGCTTAAATAAATATATAAGAGAGATAAGTAAGAAAGCCAAGATACTTCTATCTTGATCAAGCCAGATTTTGAAGCCTAAATTTAAGAAAAGAAAGAAAAAAGACAGTTTTGATTATTACATGAGGATGTTGAGGTACTGCAGACAGTTGTCAGGAAATCTTAGGCCAAGTATTAACAGTGGAGCCCCAGTTTTAGCCACATGTATCAAAAAGAACAAACTTATTTCTACTTTTAAATATTTTATCAAAGGAACATTTTACTTTTTTTTAAGCATAAGTGTCATAATTTTAGATACATTAGACCTGGAATGGAATATTTTAGACATGGTGTGTTAGATTTCATTCTTAAAATACCTTTCAACTATTACTGCCATTTCTAGAGCTCCAGAAAGCAAATTAACTTACATATTCCGTTGAGTAGCTTTCACTCCAGTAAAGAAACTTTAACAAAAAAGTTACCTTTCCCTTAAAATGAAATCAAGCCCTAGGTAAACAGTTTGCATCCTGTCTTGAGTTCAATAAACTTAGGAAAAAAGGATTTTCACTTGATCAGATATACACCTTCACTTGAATGTGTAATCACTTCTCTAGTCATTTTAAATACAAAATGCAAGACAGTTTACAGACTGCCATGCACACGAATTGATTAAAAGTAGTTCAATGCAGCATAGATTCTGTTGGTGTCTGAGCGCCCTCTGCATCCATTGGATTGCACTTTGGTATAAATTTCCACTTTAAACACACTCCAAACTATTTTTTTTCTTCTTTTCAACTCCTCCCAGACATAATTACTCTTTTTTCTCTGTGTTTTGAAGAGTAGCAGAAAGCAGGAAATTCATCTGCTTGCTTTACCAGGGAACGAAAGAGGTCAGTTGTTGCATGGAGCAGGATGATGGAAGGGTGAGTTCTTTTCTCTTCTCCTTAGCTATTCTACACAGAGTGCCATCTGTAAAGTGACCTAGTGACAGTTTGTGACACTGTTACACAGGAATGACCTTCACAGTTTGTTGCCGATCTTAACCCACAAGCTCACTATTAGACAGCCAAGCTCAGCAGTGGGCAGGACAGAGGTACAGGACAGCCAGAGCTTTCACCTCAGCACACTAACAGAAGCTGCCTGTGCAGTCAAGTTCCAGCTGTTTATATCTCCTGGGTTCTGTTTCAAATGAAACTGTGCCAGAGAACAACTATTTGCTGTTATTAGCTGGATGGTTTGGGTATTTTTATTTTTTTTTTTTGTTGTTTGTTTTGGAAGATAACCATCTACACTGAGTAATTATCTACACTAGAAATAGCTAGAAGAGAAGTACCTGTTCATATACGCTATTTGCAAAATATTTCAGCAGTCAATGAACTGTTTACCCTATTAATTGTTTTTGTGCATTTTTTTTTTCTTTCTTTCTTTTTCTTTTTTTTTTTTCTTGTGTTGTCTGAATAGCTCTAATCCAGGTCTGCTTTTACTAAACAGTATTGCAGCAAATGCAGTTTCAGCAGCACTAACGCAGAGACAAAGATAAATGATCATCTGCCAGAAATGGCACGGTAAATCCCATATGAAAAGGCTTGATTTTTCTTAAAGGGGTCTTAGCTAGCTATAAAGGGCCACTGATAGTAAGAGTCTTTGAGCACACGGAGTTTCACCAAAGTTCTCTATCCCTCTGAGTCAGTTTGCTTTCTGTATTCATCAACCTTAAAAGCCGAGATACACTGAAGATTCATTCTTTGCTGCAGTATATCCTGTCATCCATTTGACCTATGCTGCAAATCGTAGTCCAGTTATTGCACGGAGATACTAGCACCATCTTTAACTGAAGAACAGTGTTACTTTTTGTTTCATTAACTACTTGGAAAATGAGGATCTTTTGGGTAAACTTTGCCATGCTCCCCACAGTATAACATTTATGTAAAATTAAAAGGTGACTAAAGGAGTTAGACTTGATGATCCTTACGGGTCCCTTCAAATTCGGAATATTCTATGATTCTATGAAATGTAGATGAAAAAATGCACAGGGGAGTTTATTATATATTTTTAACTTATTTGCAGTGTGAAATATAATCACACCAGTAGATCAGGTGCACTACAGAAATCTTATCCAGCTGCTTGTACTTCCAGATTAGAGACTTCCTTCACCAGCAAAATCTGGTGTTCTGCAGCTGTTTAGCTGCTAATGTATCTGGGTCACAGTTCTGCTAAGGAAAACAGAGCAGGTTTTGGATTCAGATCAAGTTCTGTTGTGAACCTGCGGGCACACACAAGAAAATGGGGCCTAGCTGAAGCAACTACAATTAAAACTTAAACTGAGCTACTTGAAACAGTTAGGCACTAGAGGCATGATTTGGCTATGTCCCACTGGACAAAAGCATCTCAGTTCCTTCTGTCTTCCTTCCCTCCTATATTATATCTCTCTTTTGATGTGGTGTGCCTCATTTTGAACCTCATTATTAGCTCTTTGAAGCAAGAACCATGTTCTCCTATAAGTTCATAAAGCACATAGTACAGCTGAACTTGCAGGGATGTTTCCAATAAGAGTTCAGTCATTTAGATAATATTCTTCCAAAATGACTGAGAGTGATGTCAGCCATGTGTTGAGCAATGCTCTCTTTACCAGTAAATAAGGAACCCAGAGGTTGCATGAAGTCAACTTCCCAGAAAGCCCACAACAATCAAGCTTGGTTTGTTGGATCCAAGGAGGCAAAGGTCTGCCATCTGCACTATTAATACTGGAAAAAGCCTCCTCCTGTTTAATCTTGGAGTGCCTGTGGTCCACTTATGTTGCCACATATCAAAAGGGCAATAAACAGCAAAGCTTAGTGATTTTACTACTGCAGTATGTTATGGTGGGAGTTAACAAATAGGTAATAAGATAGGATCCTAGCTGTAGTTCTTAGGTTACTGTTACACACAACTCAGAGCAATGGTGAACCAAGAAACATTACTAAACACATTTGCACTTCTTATTATTGTGCTTACATGGAGATTTATGTACGTTTTTTACAAACCTAAAATGGCTGTGATAATTTATGACCACAAGATATTGCTTATAGAACAATTTTGAAACTTCTAGGTACAGACTGCCAAAAACTATAAAATCTAGTTCTGAAACCTTGAAGAAAAGAGCAAAAGGCTATTCAGTTCGTGTGTTAAACCACATCTGTGTGCAACATACAGTAGAGTACTTTAATGCTAAATGATTCCAAGATGAACAACCTGTACCAAAAAAAATAAAAATCCCTTTCCAAACTTCTGCATCTCATGCTTTATACCACATTACAAGGAGCTTGTTCCAGACCTATAAAGTTATTGTTTTAATAAATCCAAGAACATTTCTCTGAAGAAAACCTCCTTATTGGACACCCACATCCACAGTTCAAAATCCCTTATGGTCAGTAAGCATTATGACAAGTCTGCAGCCTTTCCATATTTTAAGGCAACAACTCTGTTTCTGTCATAAGCTATACATTCCATTAAAATACAGTGGTACATGAAAACCAGTTTCATAAAGGGTAGCTGATGCCTGGGAGCCAAGACACAACATTTTACTGAACCATACAGGTTAAACTGACAGGATTTTCCTATGACAACATTCATAAAAACATTAAAATTGTATGTAGAAACTACATTCTAATTCTGATCCTCCTAAACCACAGCAACAATAGGCCACTAAAGATTTCAGGCTTCAAAAAACAATAAAGTGGATGTATGTCATCTTGTCCTGCCACTTGTAGAGACAGGGAAGGGGTTCAATAGGAAAATATTTCTTAAGTATTTAAAAAAATAATAAAAAATCACAGTTAATCAGATGAACTATTTATAAATTCTAACATATAATAAAGGATGGCAGACATTACAGTGAAAAAAAAATCTCTTAATTTATTTTTACTCTTGTGGTCAGCAGAGCAGGGACAGTGGAAAATAGTGTGCAGCAAAGTGTGGCATTCCAACCTAATTCCCACCTTCATAGGCTTGTTGGGGGCCCCGTTTGCAGCTGGCAGAACTCCAGAAATTACCCCACAATATATGTCTTAGCAGGCTCGGCAAGGGATCTTGCAAACAGCCTTCACCCACTCGAAGCCTTAATTTCAGCAATCCCTGCCAGACCAAAGGCAGCTACTAGAACCATGATAGTTTCAGCATATGATCCAGGAACACATCAGACAAGCAACTAGCAGGTATGTAGAGAAGGTATGATTTTGAATACCCTATTCCACTTCACTGATTCCATCACACAAAGACATTGTTACCCCTCAGAAGATGGCAGAATCATCGTGTTTTTTTTGTTTTGTTTTGTTTTGTTTTTTGGGGGGGATGGAGGTGGGGAGTGTGCATGTGCATACACAGTGTTCATGTATCTTTCTTCAAAAAGCCTTATTAGTAGTAAAAAAAAAAAAAAAAAAAAAAAAAAAAGACTAAAAACTTTCTCTTTATAAATTTCCAAAAATAATCTTTATAAGAATTAAGCAAAATTAAAAAAAAAATAATAATTATAAATAAATGTAGCAATCATCACTTTTCCCTAGGTTTTCAAATATTATGAACACTTAGCTTGATAAGATGGTGGTATGACATCACTTATTTGCGATTTCTGTAATTAAAAATCACTTACTTGTGATTTTCTGTAATTTGACAAAATTACACAAAAAATAATATAGTGATCAGCTTCTAGATCACATTTATAACTTCAGAAGTTGAAGTTTTGAGGTTATATAGGGTTGATTACCTATAAAATGGTTGTTCATTCTTTTACACAGATTTTAACCATCATAAAACCTACCATAACCTTCATCGCTCACAATTCTTTATATGGCAGATTGGTTATTCTAAAAATAGGTAGCAAGAGATTATAAATCAAAATGAAGAATATGACTTTTTAAAGCAGAAGAGATATGAAGAATCTCACTGTCTAATCGACTTCACAGCTTTTCAACAAAATGTCACAACACTAGCGTTAAAACCTTATTGTCAATCAAAATCTGTAAGTTCACTCCTTGAAATCAAAATTTCCTGGAGAGTAAGAGAATAGAGAAAATAAAAGGAATGTGAGCACTCCATACAGGCTCTTGATGCCACTAACATGTAAGAGGAGAAAAAACAAAACAAAACAAAACAAAACAAAACAAAGAAACCTCTGATCATGATCTTTACTTGACATTCATTATCACTTTATTCAGCTAAGTTGTTGCAGGGTCTATATAACTGAAGTTCACATGAACAAGAAAAATGTTAAATGAGCTTAAGTATATAATTATTACCTGGTTAGTTAAATTAGAAGCCAGTTTTAAACCTGGACAGAACTAGAGCTTTTATATATTGAACAATTCGGTAAATTGCAACCAATTTAATTTCAAACTATTGTGTTTACTGAGACTGCACTTTGTAGTCCTAAGGAAATTAAATGCAGAGAGTACATTTGTACCTATGTCTTTGCTGATCAACAAGGAAATATTGGAGGACACTGGGATCCTTATTCAACATCCATCTGAGGAAGCAGCTGAAACATTACATATTGGTTTACCTCCTACATGTGAAAATGTTGAACCAGTCCATGCTCCATGTAGGAGTGTAAGCACTAATGAAAATGTTGGTTCACTCCATAAAATGCATACATCAACACAATCTATTAACAAGGTATTATTTCATCTGTTGAATTGAATTGGCATAAAAAGTCTTTCCTCTGTGAAGGAAACAGAAACACGTTTGGCATGTAGTCAACTTCACACAACCCAACAGAAATAAGTTATTCCAAAGTCACAACATTAAGCCACGGCAGTCCAATGCTCCCTAATAGCAGTGACGTGACACCACACAGGACCTGTTCGCTCAGCCCCATTTCACACAACAGCTTTGACCAGCTTTTCTTTCATTGATTAAGTTTATCAATGTGTTTCTCCCCTTCTTGTCCTACTTGAAACCAGAGACAATTGTTTTGTAATCACTCAAAAGACATTGCTTTGCATAGCAAAACCAACAGCTTGTAAAAGAATAGAAAAAATATATAATAAAACAGAATTGCACTTTTAATATAGGCTTGGATGCCAGTAACACATGGATGAAAATCCAGTTTTCCCTTACACACCAGTTGCATCCTCCAAAGTCACAACTGGTCTTGCAGAGCACTAACCTTATCTAACAGATACTATCATTTATATTGCAGTAAGAGTGTGGACACACTCCAAATGGAAGGGATGACAGTTTCTGGCCTGCAGATCTTACAACTAGAAGGACAAAAGAAAGAGAACAAAACTTAGGCAGACCTAAGTGTTATAATGTGGGATGAGCATTGCCAGGGCAATGGTTAGCACATGCTCAGTTACAACCTTTTGTTAAGCACAATCAGTTGTCTTCCTATTCAAGAATCAGTTGTCTTCCTATTTTACCAGGCAACATAGCCAGAATAAAAAGCAGTTGTCTCAGGACACAGGTCAGATGCACCGGCAGAAATAAAAAGACCTCATTTGTTTTCCTGAACCACCACTGGTTCCAACCCTTTACTAGGATGATGCTTGTCTTCTGAATTCTGTGGGACTCATCACTGACCCCATAAGTTCAAAAAGAATGGATAACTGCCTTCCCTGTTCTCCAATCTACAGGGAAAAAAATAAAAAAAAAAAAAAGTACATACTTCCTTTCAGTTTCATCACTATGGTCTGTGGTTTTATCATCATTGTTTAGACTCCAATAATGTTTGCCTAAAATAAGACTTTGCTGTTGTCAGCGACAGGCACCCAGCAGTGGAAGTCAGGTGATACCACTTCAGGTGATATTAAACTAACTCCTCAGTTGCTGAATACAGAAGCCTGAGACAGACATGGCTGCTGTACCTCCATGCTTGCAGGTTCAACATCTAGGGAGGCTGTATGTGTATATCCAGTATGCATGCACACACATATGTACAACACATACATAAGTATACACATGGCCAGCATCACAGATCAACACAGACAGAAAACATTCAGCACGTGCACAGACAGCACTAGCTGGATCATCTTGTTCCCCTCTGTAGCTGATCAGGATGAAGATCCATTACTAGGACATATATATGTACATATACACCGTGAATCCCTGCACTAGCTGGACTGGACATACAAGTCCTTGAGGCCCACAGCCCAGTCCACTGCTGGTAGAATCCTCCCTTGCCCACAGCAACACATGCAGCAACAAACACACCATGAATTCCTCTTGTAAGTTGTGCTAGACACTCAGTCTACTCACTAGTAGGTCCTTGGATCTTCTCATCTCTGTTTGTCTCACTCACAGAGAGATATACACACATTCCCTTGATCCCCAGCAGTTACAGTCTCACTCAGAAATAGCTCGGTCCCTTCATCTGCCAGCTCACAGACCCTCTGGTGTCCACCTGGCTTCACAAGACTATTCGCTAGGTACTATGCCTTATGCACTGGGCACCATACACTGACCTGTAAACCCTTGCTCACCCTGGTTGTGGGCTCCACAGATACACAGCCCCTGTGACTTGTGGTCTGACTCCAGTTGCTGGCATTTGAACCTCCACACACACACTTTAACACAGAATACAGAGTTCCTCACACAGGAAAATAGCTAGAAATTGAGTTTAACAAGAAGACAGGATAGACAGCGGGCATAGCTTCTCCTGACTGGGTTACTGGGGTAACCCTGCCTGGTACTGTGTTCCTCTCTATCTGTGGAGATAAGCCTTTTATTTCATAACCTAACAGGTATACATGGTTATTGGCAACATCAGCCAAACGGCTACAAAACTCCCTCCAAAATGATAACAGGCAAATGCCTTAATTTTTAAAAGAATGTGGAAATTGCAGAAGGAAGAAAAAATGCTGTGGGCAGAAAGTTTCTTTCCCTTTCCCCTTTCCTTTCCAAAGAGCTCCAGAAAATATATAATCCCCTCTCAAGTCCCCCAAAATGGCTTCTGTCCCCTTGCCTATAGAGACAAAGCTAATGAGCACATTTAAAGGGAAGACTTGAGTTTTCCCAAATCCTTGTGCTTGGAAATGTAGAATACGTAATATATCCCCAACAAACCCAGGTTCCAGTGCTGAGCAGACTCAGTGTCCTAACCCCATGGCATTCAAAAGAAAATTACTTTGTTTACATAAATTGGCTTTCAGAGTTGTTCCACCAACAATCTGGACAAATTTAAATTAGCAGAACATACAGGCAAAATCAGGGATTGCAGTGCACAGGAAGCCTAAGGTACAGCATCTCATGACACACCACAGATCTTTCTTAAACTGCAAACAAAGGCTAGGTGCTATTTTGTAAAAAGAAATATCACTGTAATTGGTCATGATTTTCTGGATAATGGGAATCTCAACAGAATATGCAGCCACAGCTGCCTTGTCTGCCTTTGAGTAATGTTTGAGATATCACCAGACACTGTACAAAAACAGGAGGAATAACTGAGAAACGAGGTTGCTGGGCTGTAGCTGAGCAGTAGAGACTAAGTGTAGCCAGGACACTTAAATTCAGGCAAATAATTTCCAATCCATATGTAGTAATGTATCATAGTGTTCTGTGCAGCTTGGTAGACCAGAAATGAAAGAATCTACCATTTTCTTGCACTCCAATGTCATATAGAAGCATTGAGAGAATGACAACTTTTACTATTCCTGACTTCCAAGTAAGCCAGATCCATACTCCCCAGATCCATGTCTTTATCAGCAAGATGCTTCTATAAATATGGTCACCTTCTTTCCCTCCTCTCCCATCCCAGCTTTCCATTCGCCAAAAAATATCCAGCAACAGGATAAGGGCAAAATGGGGCAAAAAAAATAAAGGAGTTACAATGAAAAAGGGAAAAAAACAAAAAACAAACAAACAAAAAAAAATACCGACAACAACAACAACAAAACAACTCATCCTCTGGACTACATTCTGTAATCAAATAGCCTCCAGGTTCTGCTCCAGCCTAGCTTTTTTTATTATTATTATTTTCCCTCCGGCTGTTGGTTATTCCACCCTGCAGAAAAGGGCTGTTATTGTGCTCTGCACAGGTGCATAGAAAGGCTCCTAAAGAGAACTCCCAATGAACACAAGGCATAAACAATCTCAAGTGTGGTCTTCTCTTCAAGAAAATGATTCAGCCAATGTGAAACTCCCTCCTTGTAATAAATTAGCTCCTAAGAGTATTCAAAAGCTAACCTTTGACCTCCTCCTGTATTATTCTCATGACCACCAGTGGGAGAGGAGGTCAAGTTGGTCAGTTCTTCTCACCAGTCACTGATGCCTCTCTAGCAAAAGAGGGCTGGGGGAGGAGAAGGAAGAGAAAGAAAACGAGAGGGAGGGGGGAAAAAAATCAAATTTGCTTCTCCATTGAAACATAGGCTTAGTAAGTAAACCAAGGAGGCCCAAGCCTCCCCCGGCAGGCGTCCAATTTTACAACACATTTGTAAGTGTGCTGCTGTCTAAATACACTCAATGCAGAGAAATTCCACACCATGGCTACAGCGATTGGGCCAGCCCTCCGCAGCCAGCTGCTGCAGGATTTTTCGACATTAGGGCTGCAAGCTAAAACCATGGAAAGCTAATGAAAAGGCCACAACTGGCAGCTTGTTTTGGCCGCCTCGCATGCATAAGACTCGTCTCCTGATTGAAAGCATATGAAGTAGGTTAGGATGCTAAAAATAGAATAATTTGTTAAGTGGCACATTCCACCCACCCGTGGCTGGCACATGCTAAGTTCATTCATACTCACAATATGTTCCTTGCCAATCTGTTTTGACATTTTTCACTTAGTGAGTAGTAATTTTTAGAATAACAATAACATGATGATACATTGTATCAGATAATCTTTGTTAATAAAACAACGTTAACCTGCCTGTCACATCACACATTTTCATAGGAAGCCCTTCTTTTGGTAGTTACAAAACCTGCCTGGTATATAGAGTTCTCTGGAAAGCATTCCAGCTATCTGTAGCTGGCCAGCACTTCATTTATTTTGCTAGCATACGCATCAGGCTGAACTGTGAAAAGAGCCTACTTTTATATTTATTTGGACTACAAAAACTGTCCTGTAGTTTCAGAATCTCCCATTGCCTGGATACTTTTCTGTCACTTCTGCAACTTTGCATTGCTGAGGGAAAAGATTGGGAATTTCAGCAGAGAAATACATTGAATATTTGACTTGTGAGAACAATATTCATCTGGAAGCTCATTTAATTAACTTGCAACAAAGATGAATGTTTTAATCACTGCATTCAACAGTATATAAATATATCTACTTGGCAAATCATCACCACTGTGTCCTAGCTCCTCCTTGTAACTCCATGTAACTCTCAGTTCTCTGAGAAACTGTATCACAAAATAGTCCATAACACTATAGACAAGCAAACACTTGTTCAGCAAATAAAAGTAAAATATATAATTGTTAAAATTAAAAAGACTGTACAGTTAATTGGAGGTGATATCTGCTCATATAGAAGGATGTAGAATAAGAAATGCGAGAAATCTTCATGAAGATAGAATGAATATGAATGTGCTTTTTTCAGTATTGTTAAAG
Source organism: Anas acuta (assembly GCF_963932015.1). Classification (NCBI taxonomy): domain Eukaryota; kingdom Metazoa; phylum Chordata; class Aves; order Anseriformes; family Anatidae; genus Anas; species Anas acuta. Next base: position 135,698,515 of record NC_088979.1, read on the forward strand.
CTGTCATATCTTATAAGGAAAATCACATTCTGGGAACAGAAAAAAAAAAAAAAAACAGAACGCCATCTTTTATTCCAGTTTTTAAGTTGCACAAATAATGTAATGAGTTCACATTAAATTTAAACATTTTTATATCAACTCTTGTTTTATACTCCACAGTTCTCAGTTTGGGTATAATGCAAGAACTGTTTAATAATATAAATATAATTAAATTATCAGTCAGTGATACTGTTAACTCAGGCATGTGACTTGTATCCAGCCAAACTCTGATGCTCTGATGTCTTTTCCAAGACAACAAAGAAAAATGGACAGTACTGTCACATAACCAGCTACCTGGCCTGTTTGAGGAGTAGTGGTAGTCAATTAACTTAAAAAATAAAACACAAGTCACAATACAAAGAGTACAAAAGCTCAGACTTTCCTACATCACTTAGGTGGCAAGTGGTAGATGTAAGCTGCCAGCTTGATTTTCAGAATCTGAATATTTTGGAGCAAATATGTAGCTGTGCTAATTGAAATACTATTCCTGCACAAAGCTACTGCTGATCTCTTTGTTGCTCAATGATCTGTGTAAAACAAGCAGCATGATCCTATATCAGTTCTCACTAGATAATTCACAATAAAGCACCCCTATAAGGGGCTGTGCTTGTATCATGCTGTCAAACAATTCAGGTTCTAAAGTTTCATGAAGTATAAAATATCCATGTTAGTCACTTGTTTAATAATTCTAGTCAGGTTTCCTACAACTTTTCCCCAGGAGCACAACTATCAGTTTTCAGTAGCCATACATTAGCAGGATGACTTCTGATCCAATCTAAGAAACTGAAGAATAAGAGAACTGATGTTGTGAGCGGTACCTTAACAGGCTAGGTGGGAGAAGACAAGCATTCATGCTTTCCCACTTGCTCTCTTTGCAAATATATCTTGGTACCTGCTTGTACTAAAGAACATGGCAAATAGCACACACAGATGTCCCTTGGGAGATACACAGACAGATTTCGAAACAGTTCTTGCTGTTTTAGAGTGCGGCTGTGCATAGTCTCAGATAAAGTTTTTCATGAAAGGCTTAGTCCCACAAGGAAAAGGAATGAGTACAAGAGGAGCAATGCATGGAGCTCAGAATAGGTTGCAGAGTAACACATTTCTCCTACACTTTTAACTGCAAATGGTGGATGCCTGAAATGCTGAAAGCCTTCAGGACAATGCCTTCCACCAGCTGAACAAACAGTTGGTGGCTCAGCCCAATGATCAAATTGCACCACACAAAGGAGAATTTGACATCATACACAGACCTATCTGGGCTGTAGATGGAATGTAAAAGTCCCCCTGTATTCACCCGTAGCAAACTTACTTGGGGGTATGGCGTTTAATAAAGCTTGTGTGAGGAGTCCACTGTGTCTTCTGCCTCATTTTTAACTTATATTATTCATGAGACCTGTATGGCCACTGATAACCTTGTCCATTTAACGACATTTTCCTTAAAAGTGTGAATGTTAGTTTTATTTTCCTAGTTACTTCAGGCATTTACACCACATGCCCAAATAGGATTTTTCTCTCTTTCAGTCTATGGTCTTCTGTGAGAACACCGTGATTCTAAGAGCCAGTATGGATTTAAGATGTGAGCCTACTAGCTATCCCTGTTCTCTCTCTCAACTCAAAATTTGCTTATAAAATATCGCTTAAGAAAAAGCAATAGTAAAAATAAGTGCATTTTCACCCATTACATTACAAGAGAAATTTCCTACCCATTCTCCCACAAAGATGTACTCATTCGTAGAAGGTCCATGTATTAGAAAAGGAGCCAAATCTAAAGAAAATGGAAATGAAGATCTCTGATAAATTCAGAGAAAGATCAGGGCAGGAAAAGCCTAAGTGATCTGATATTTAGAAGATTTTTTTGCAAAACAAGTGAAACAAAACTTGCTTACATTGACACCATGAACTTTCTGAACAGTGACATGCCTGAAGGCAGATTTCCCAGCAGCCTCTCCGGTAGCCCTGCAGTTCATTTTTGGGTTCAGACCCTTTGCTCTCTGTGCTGCTTCAGCACCATCAATCTGCTGCTTTGAGGGAGTTGTTGGTTTTACTAAGTGCCTTAAAAAAAATAATAATTGAATCTAGTATGAAAAAGCATCAGATACATTCCTGTAATGTTTTGAAAGCATTAAAAAGCAGTCCTGAATTCAGTTCCAAGTTATTCTTGGCTGACAGTACAGAATTTGAGGAGAAAAAATAAAAAACACAACACAATAAAAAGAGGTGTGCAGTTGAACTAGCTGACATTCAGGCAAAATGAAACCTAGCTCTGTGAAGAGGGCCACCAATCTAAGCCTCACTCATGACTTAAAAACAAAATTGGAGTATCACATAGGGATTTTACCCAACCTATAGTCAATTTAATTCACCTCTATAATTTCTATAATATTTTGGGGGCTTGGCACATGCCAAACATACAGGTGCAATTCTTCAATATTCTGTATGCCCCATCTTGTCTCACAGAAAGCCAACAATTAACATATAGAAAACTGATCAATTTTTTTTCCAGAGATATGAGGGACAAAAGTATAAACACAATCTATATAAAGCTGAGAGTCATTTACAGCTCTATAGCACAGAAATAGATACATCTTGTAAGAGGACAAAATTCCTTTTGAATCCTTACATAGATATTTAATTTTTTTTAATAGCTTTAATGCAATTTAATACACATCTAAATATTTTATAACCTCAATCTTCACATGTTTTAGAGACTGGTTAAAATCTTTGAATTGATTTGTCTTAGAAATGTAAGCCTAATTTTTTTTTTTTTTAAATCAAATACTTAAAAAATAAATAAATTTAATTTGGATGCGATGATTGATTCATAATTATTAGAACTTTGTTTTTAAATGAGGAATAAAAGCATTTTATTTTAATCTATATATAGAATAGTAATTTCAGTAAATTGTTATTTTATAAAGTATAGTTCTATATTATTAGTGAGTGTATTAAACTGAATCACTGAAAGCTTCTCTGTGCTGGTAAAAATACACAGAATCTTATAAAATTGCACAAAGACTTTCAAAAATTGTTAGATCTGCAGCACAGAACTCATATGGTTTTAGTGAACATGACCTGCTTTTACGTCTGGACGTAGACCAATTCAGTAAAATGAAAGAGATTACCTGAAATTAACTCAACACTGTGCTTTGTATATGCTTTTTGTACACTATGGTATTAAAAAAAATAAATAAAATTAGATCAATCCCAATCTAAATCTTGCATCATTTTCAGATTAACCATTTTTGCAGTATTTTTAAAATGAAGAAGTGAATATTACAAACTGTAAACAATACCATGGAACGAATCCTCATCTTTGACAAACTACTTGCCAAATCTGGTCATATGTTTGGTTACACTGAAGAGGTAGGGATTTTTTATTATTACTATTTTTCAATTTTCTGACAAAGCAGTCCCTGTTACTAAGGCTGAACAGCACATATTTTTCCAAGCTGTGAAAGCTTTCAATTTTTTTTTTTTAAATTATCAAAAAATTGAAATAAACTCCAAAAACATAGTGAACTCTTAACTTAAAAAAAAAAAAAAAAATCAGAACATTTTGATTAGATGTTGTTTCATTTTTTTATAATGTTTAATTTGTTAGTTAACATCTAAAATCAAGATATATCAATTAGCATCATAAATAAAAAGATATCAATTAAAAGCTAGAATTCAGTCCTTAAATGAAATCAAACCATTTAACAGAGACAAAAAGTTCTCAATAATTTCTCTAAAGTGTTAACAGATTTGACCATCCGTGAAGAAAAAAAAAATCCATATGTGAGTTATACAATCTATATTTAAAGACTCGTAACTGCTTCAGAGAAAAAAGGAGTAGACTAGCTTGATTTAAAACTTCTGTAAGTCACAACTGGATCGTGACATATTTACATAAAAACCATTATGGATAAAATTCAACCACAAAACTAATATTCTTCCTATACTCACTGAGTACAGATATTCAGATAAAGGGCTGATCTTGTGATTCAAACCATTTTGACCGGTCCAGCTTTGTCACTCAAGGACAGGTGTACTACTAGTCAATTCAAGGAGTTGCACATTCTCACTCCTATGTCGCGTAGCTCAGAGGCCCATGGCCAATTGGTCTAATTCAAAAGCTTAAATTCTTCTATTCTGGGTACATTTAAAACTTGTCACTTAACTGTTTCAAAATCTCAGGCAAGCTCCTTAATATCTTTACATCTCAGACTTTAAGCTATATCTGTCTGGCTTTTGAAAGAGATAGTGCTTCCTTTTTCCAATCTTTAAGGCTACCTAGTCCTTTCAGATAACCTAAACTTTGAGGTAAAAGCTCATTCCTCTCTCCCAGCTTGAGCACTAGAACTAACAGCAAATAATGGCATTTCATGAAAGTGCAAAAGTAGAATAGATAAAATAAAAGAAGCAACTTCTCAAAACTACACAGAAATCTGTTCAGAAAAATTAATTAGTTATTTCTGAAATTTACATCACTACTTAGCTTTGCCAACATGCAGTAATAAAAAAGAATTTTTTATTAAAAAAGAATTTTGCCTGGATTTATAAATAGTTTGTCAACAGCCTCTGCAACAGGGAAACCAGGACAAATATTCTTCTTTGAAGTATCAGCAAAGCCATGCAGTGTTCCTGTTTATGAATGAGTTTAGAACCCAATGAACTAGAAAACAACTGTGCCGTAACAATCTGAATTCGAAAGAAGACAAATATGCTCTATTCTGGGTGACTAAAGACTGTACATAATGTTACGCAGTGTTTAACTCCAAGTATCTCTGTTACAATTAAGTACAAAGGCTGTTTTATTTTCCAAACTTCATAGGATTTTTATACATGCTTTTTTTTTTTTTCTTTTTTTCCCCAATACAGAGTTGTTCTTTTTAGAAGTGTTTGTAGGCAATTGGCTTTAAAAGGGCTCCAGGGGACTTTTCCCTACCGTGTTAAGCTGTTTTGATATTCTTTTACAAGCACGGTCTTAAAGTTTTTCTCCCAGATGCATTGTCTTACTAATCAGCTTTATGAGGTTCAAGGTCGCCATTCAACATTAATTATTCATTGTACAGTTCACAGCTGGTGATGCTGCTTCAAATAGTAAATAATAAGCATGTTCAAAAATACACTGACAAAGCACCATCTCTATAAAGCTTCAGATCAGAAGAAATAAGAAATCAGAAGAAAAAAAAAAAAAAAAAAGATAAGATTAGCACTGTGGAAAGCATGTACTGAGATCACCCCCAGAAACACCTGTGGCTTTCCTATCTTTATACATAAATTTTCAGCTATCTCAAAGGTAACTAAATTGGGAAAAAAGGCAAGTTGTGGCCCCAATGCCTAAGCTACAGCAGCCATAACAAAATCACAGAGAACAATCTAGATGTTTAAAATGCATTGTTCCAAGACTTTCAAAGTCAAAATGGTTGAGAAAAAAAGGCTATTGCTGAAAACTCACAGCATGGAAAAAGGGTATAAATATCTTACATTTATAGTAGCCCTTGTATGTGTTTTAAATCTGTGCAGTGTCAATTTTAGAAAGTTTTTTTTCTTCTTCTTTAGGCAAGCCAAGACTTGTCACACTTTGACAGTGGCAGGAATGATGTCATCAGCAAAAAATAAGCCTTTTTTAAAGGGCTATTTAGATTTTGGCAAACTGGTGTGGGCAAGCTGCTACAACAGATTCTGCCTGCTCTCTCCGCTGCTGTACTCATTCCTTAACTTATTAAGAATTCAAGAACAGTTGAAGCTTTGAAACAGAGCGGAATCAGAGCCAAAAACTCCTATTATAAGTCTAATTATACTCAGTTCCTTCCATACACATTCTAACAAACATAGCACTTCTCTGTGTACAATATACTTGCTTAACTGAAGCTTTTTTTAATGATAGTGCCATATTAAAGACCTTCTGTTTTCTTATGTCCTGTTTTACAGTTAAAATACAAAATACTTGCTGCCTTCAATCACACTTTGCAATTACTCTGTGTCTCTTGATAGTACTTCAGCAATTATTTTTATCTGCAGCTGGAATGCTTTTCTTTCCTCTGCATGTTAATTTCTTGGTTTGTTTGGACAAAATATGTTAAGCTGATTTCAAAAATATGGTTTACAAAGTACAGGTCACTACCAGATGTTATTTAATACTTTCAGGCTGACACACTGTGTCCAGGAAAGTGGGTCCTATGATGATTCTCTTGTTAATAACTGCTGAGCTGACATTTAACAAATGGATCTGATTCAACACAAATATTGAAACTGATATCTTAACTCTGGCACAAATGTATTGTTTAGATTCATTTCAAAAGCAAGAGACAGCTTGGTTAAGTTTTTACATACTAGCAAACTCAAAATGCTTGCACACATACGTGTGTTAATAAGGATATGCATATACAAAAACTTTATTCAGTTATCAAATATATTTATTTCTCTTCATTAATGATTGTTTATGATAGTTTAGCTTTAACTATACACCTTTTGTTGTCTGTATTCTATGTTTCTTTTTTTTTTTAACAGCTGAATGCTTACAGTACAACTTTTCATTGTCAGCAAAATAGGTAGTGAAATCAAACATATAAATACATTTCTGAAAGAGAAACCAACATTTTTATTTTTTCAAGTCTATTTTATGCAGGAATGAAGCTCAAGAAAACATTTTCTCTGAGTGTACAGGTAGCATTGTAAGTGTACAGATAGCACTGTAAATTTAAATCCATTGTAAAGCACAACAATTTTGCATTACTGTTCTTAACTTCAGTTTCATATCCCATCAACTTTGTTTAATTTACTGGCAAAACTAACTATAGTACTCTCCTCTCTCTCTGAAATATGTATACTTTCAAAAGCCTATGTAAAAGACATGTAGACAGTCTGCAAGATAGCAAGTTTAAAATCTGAGCTATCCAATTTGCTATTTATTTTTTTTTTCTATTTAGAGTTCTGCCATTTGTTATACAGCACCTGGTACAACCACTTTCATTTTAAGTAAAGAGTATGGATGAATAATGACTGCATCAGCATCTATTTTGAATGCAAACAATACTGATGACACTGAAGTGGAGGAGAATGACAATGATTTGGTTTCAGGAGACCACATCCCTACCTTCCACTGCTTTCACTCAACAGATCTAAGGAAATCTGTGTCCTTACTCACAGAGTCATACACAAGCCTGTGAATAGTTTCTGACCCTTGATCACTGGGGATCAGTTTCTCTGACATTAAATCAGAAATGAAAAAGGATTATGTTGTAGCCTGCTCTTGCTAAGACTCTCTGCTTAAGCAGGCACTCAGCAAATCATTAATAAATAAATAAATAAATAAATTGAAAATGTGCTGTATTTTTGTATATTTGCTACATATACCGGACAATGCCATGACCAATGTGCAACTTAACCTTTCTAGTTCAATTTTTCAGCTTTCCCTTTGATAGCTGCTGACATAAAAAGCATTAAGTGTCTTACTTCAAAGAACAGCCAGTGTGGATATTTTTTGTTCAGCATGGTGGTCTTCAATCAAATGGCTGCTGCTTTTGTGTTGCATTTTTTTTTCCCCTTCACTTGACTCACTATATAAACATTATGATCTTGGCCTTCCTGTCTCACTAGTTACCATTACAAAAATTATATGATCTTGTATAACATATTCTGATAAATAACTGCAATATTTGCTTAGAATGTTTGTAAAACTATCTGTACTTATATAAAACTTTATTATAAAAAAAATTAAAAATCATTATAACGTTATAGCAATTACACTCTAAAACTTGTATGGAAGTCGAGAACAAAAAAGTTAATCTCCTTTCCAATTTTTACATCACCTCTTTAGAAATGAAAGGAAACCCAGTTATTCTTTGATCACTTTTTTAACCATATTTTCTTTAATATTTATTATCCTCAAATTAATTGCATCTAGGATATGCATGCCTAAAATACTATTTCCTTGAGCAAAACAAAGAGGAAACAAAGCAGAAGAAACTTGTCTGTAAAGCCTGAGGTACAAAGCAGCAAAAACCACTGCTACTGCTGACAGAGTGCTATGGACAAACTGCCATTCATTCACATGCTGGACCAGCTGGTGTAAATTAATGCAGAACTCCCAAAGTTAATAGAGATATATTAATTTACACCAGTTATGAATCTAAGACAGATTTTTGGACCAGTGAACACACAACAGAAAGTAATTCCTCTGCAATAACTACTGATGAAATACACTGGCTTGTGTTCAGACTGAGAACATCTCATGTATTATAAATAAGATTGCTCATGGCTTCCTTCCACAAAATCACACCCATGGCACAACCACCTGCATCGAGCTAGCTAGGTCTTGATTTAGGAGTGACACTGTGGTGCTGCACCACAGCTAGAGTGTGAACCATTTATCAGAGCTCTGTCTCAGAGCTCATTTCTTAGGAGGCAATCTACAGGCTGAAATACAAAGACCTCTCCTGTTGCATGATTCAATAGTATGCACTCTTGACACTATTGGTGTGTGTTCTTTCACCACATGTACAGAGAGAGCCCCATGTGTCAGCAAGTTGGCAGCACTATGTAGTCATTGCTGATAGTTTGAGTGAATAATGCTACTTACAACGATTTCTGATTGTGAACTTCTGGAGAAGCTTACAATTAGGGATATGGAACTTTTCACAATTTCAAAAATAAATAATTAAAAAGCACTATGATATCACCAGGTGCCATAGGTCTTCCTACACTTCTGCAAAAGGAGCGTTTAGGACTTATAAAAAATTGAGGATGAGGCAAATGATCTTGCCTTTTTCCACTTAAATCCACATTTAACATCAACACATTTTCATCATTTGACATCAACACATTTTCTGGTGCTGAGGAACCAGAACAGATCTCAGAAGGCATAACTATTTGGAGATTGCTGTAGCCCAAGAAGGCATTTGGTTCTGTACCATTTCCTCTTCTCTATGATAACCAGTGCCATTACCCCAGCACAGCCTCTTCCCAGATGTGACAGATTTTTGCTGGGCTTGTATCTGCAACTGCACACTTCATCCCTGAAGCTGAAGTGGAGAGGCTAGGTAAACAAGAAAAACTGGTAGGCCTGCAGTGACAGATCTTTGGAAGAAGGCTAGCACCATCATGCCGTAACACCGCAGCAGTGTTCTCCATGAAGAGAATTTGGAAGTAGTGCTTGGTGATGCTTACATTTGGCAGATTTTTTTTTATTTTTATAATTTTATTTTATATAAAAATATTGTACATTTTATGTAATATATAGATATCGTATAGTAATATAATAAATATAATAATATAATAAATATTATATAGTTTCTATATATTATATAATTTTATTTTATATTTTTATTTTTTCACTGGAAAAAAATGACAAAACACTGTGGACAGAAAGCAAACATTCTACTTCACTGCAGCATCGTCAGGGAATCTGGTCCATTGGTTTTACAAATGAAACTTCAAATTCCACGAGAATCTCAAATAAGCTTCATAAGAGGAAACAATAGAAAAATAGAAAAAATAACCTTCTTAAAATTGATTATTCTAAATTATTGTTAGGGTGGGAACAAGGATACAAATTAGGCTACCTTGAATATCTTGCAATGTGGTCCTCATACAATGATGGAAAATAAAACTTCAAATAATTAGCACATCTAAATATGAGCTGTGCCTTTTTTTTTTCCTCTGGGAAAAGAAACAGGGGATAGGACTACAGAAGTGTTATATAGTGAATATTAATCTTCAAAACCTGGCGAAGAAACTCATGATGTTCAGTATCTTACTCCCACAAGATTACTTAAGGAGTCAGAAAGGCTTTCTGAGAAGAAAACAATTGTTCTTCATGATCTAGTATGATCCATTCTGTCAAGAAGGACAAGATAATACGTACATGATATTGTATGAGGCTAAGTAATTTTATTGCCAGCAGATTTAGATCTATTTACAGACAAAAAGAAAATATACAGACCTATTGTTGAAAATTAGAAAGGATGGAAAAAACTCTTTTATATTTTTTTTTTCAACTGCTACTTCCTTGGAGATGGGAGAAAAAGGGGAGAAAAACAAAGAATGAATGTGGGAGAAACTGCATGGTGCGTAAATATGTCCCTGTATCATGATCTTTGTGAGCTGGGAATGCAAGAAGGACTGCATTCCCTTTCCAGTCCTTCTTCTGGGTGACTTGTATAGGACATCACCTCTGTGAACACCAGATTCATAGAACGGTTTGGATCTGGAGGGCCCTTAAAGTTAATCTAATTCCAACCTCCCTGCATGAACAGGGATGTTACCTGTTGATCAGGTTGCTCAAAACCCCATCCAGTCTGGCATTGAACACTTCCAGCAAATCAGAAATAACTTAAAAAGTCTCTTCTGTAAAGTGTTTTGAGATAGATTTGTGGGGAAAAAAAAAATCTCCTTTGAGTTTATGAGAACAATGCTTGTAAAATTTGTGACAGTGTCATACTGAGCACTATTTGTACTTGTTATGATAATGTTTATCCTGGTCAGGTTGAACAGTATTAACAATTTTGTTACTTTTTTTTTTGTTTGTTTTCACCAACAGATCTCAAAACACTTTACAGAATAGACTTTTGATTTTATTTCTGTTATCAACTCTTTAATACTACTCTCACCCTTTTGTTAAGGGTGAAAGATCATGCTAAGCCCCTAGGCCAAACAGATCCCCTAGGTCCAGACAGAGCAGTGTCAGTCAGGAACAGAATCCAGGAACTTACTGGCCAGTTTTGTGCTCTAACCATAAGAGAAAATATTTCTCAAAAATTAGCATGACTTTTCCACTACACCTCTTTACAAACCAAGGCAATAAAATAGGCTCACATTTGTCCCCAGGAACTCTTCCTGTCCAAATCAGTTTTACACCACGATTTTGCAGTAGTTCTATAAAAGGACAATATTCCACTTCCTATAGGGCTTTTTTTGTTGTTGTTGTTGACTTTTAAATATTATATCTGTATCCACAATAGTGTAATAAGGAAGACAATGGGAAAATGAATGGACAGTGAAAAGAGCTATTACCCACTACCTATACAGGGTAGGGCACATTAAGATTAAACTGAAGGTGAAACCTAAGTTAACTCTCCAGTGAATAAGACATTCCCTAAAGATGACATATGATGCTCTGTACAGAGCATTTGAGTGATCTATCACGTGAATCAGTATAGAGGTTTTATAAGTGTGTGCAGGTAAACTTATCAAGCATCAACAGCTTACTAGAACACACACTCCAAACATGTACATTTTGATCTATACGGCCTATTGAAACAAGAAAATAAAAAAAAAAAAGAAAATAAAAAGGAAGAAAAGAAAAAGGTGTGTCTTTTTCTTGCTTACTTCTCTGCTGCTGTCATTTCACTAACATGATAAACAAAAATCTAAAAAACTAGGATGAAAATCTCCACACATTTTTTACCCACTCTTTATCTGCTTGCACCCACAAATTGCAGCCCACAAAATGAGTTGGCTTATTGAGTAATATTATAACTTTTCTAATTACTGAAGGAAGTGAAAAGCCACCAAAACAAACATATTCAGTCTGCTAATTTTACTCCCTGTTTCTGAAGTGACATAATGCAGCTTCTTTTTTAAGCTTTCTTGAAAAAACATCAATTTCCTGTGTTTATTTTGTCTTTTCTTCTTGTTTCAGAAAAGTCTTTATGATTCGTGGCAGCAGATGTGATCTACACAATAGAAAGATTTTACCAACAAGGGTTTTTGGATGGTATGATGGCTGGAGAAATAAAACCCTTTGAATATGGCTGGTTTCATACATTTTAAAACAAATATTACCACAGGCATTTCAAATGATTGTCATTTATGATTTAAAAAATAATAATACTTAATTACTAGGACCATTATATAACAACTTGTGATCTACTTTATGCATTAAAGTTATGCCTTAAACTGGATCCATTTTATTCAGCTTAGCAGAATGGAAACTCATATGGTATTTGTTATCTTCCAAGAACTGTGACAATCTGTAGCAGGTTTTTTTATGCTTTTAAATTACAATAGCAGTGAGAGTATAAATTTTACATGCTCATCTTATTGAAAAATGATTTCATGGACAGCATAGGAGCCAAGTGGACTAGATTGTAAAACAGATTTCAATGTGTTTTTTACTGCTTTGAGTTTAAGACAGAATATGCATATTTATAAATTAAACAGCTATTTATTTTAAGCAGGCTGTCTGACAGGAGGTATTGCCACTCAATGCAAAAAGATATTTCAGTGATAAATTTAAAATGAAGTGCAACAATCAAGTAATAAGAACAGGCAAAATTTAGATAATAATAATAATAATAAAGTTGCATGAGTTGACAAAAAGCACAATATTGTGATGACATGTAATAATTTTCCCTATAAGCATTAAAATTGGAAATAAAATTATATATTCAGAGGAGAGGGAACTATAGGTGGGGGGAGGAAAACTTTCCAGAAGTCAATTAAAAATACCTAAACTGAAAATGTCAGAATTGCTCCTAAGGAAAGACATGCTTGCAGTACATCAGAAATGAGTAAGTGTTCATGTAAGAGGTAAGAGATAGCTGATACAAACAAGTAATTTAGTCGCACATGTATCATAGTGAGTCTGAAAAACTTCTGACATGGGTTTCTTGCAGTATACATGTACTTTTCTCAGTCTTCTGCAAAGGCTAGAATCGGATTTGTTATAAGTCCTCAACAGAAAATTTCCGAAGAAAACTGATACAGAGATTACTGTGTAGAGGTTGACTATACACAGAAGGGCATCTGAGTATGACAAAACACTTTTCATAGTCTACTTTTAATAGATTACTTAAAAATATGCTAGTACATGCTTACTGAAAAATCCTGTATAAGAGACAAGAAATAATCTGCTCTCACTATCTCATTGGTGATACACAGGGCCCATTTTAAAGCAGTTATATATAAGACTAAGTTTGTGCTTAAAAATAATAATAGTAATAATAATTAAATCCAATAAATCTTTAGAAGGTACTTGCCAGGAGGGAGAGAAGAAGAAATGGTCTCAGTATAAAATTGCCCTCCCATAAGAACGGTCCCAGTAAAACCATATCTTCCACTCACACCAGTAAGCATGAAATCTCATCTGTATCAAGTATCAATTGTCATACTCTAGAACTCCAGCTAGCTGAAGAGAGACCCATCAAATTTCAATGAAGATGTGAAGCCATGGATAAGAAAAAGACAAAACAGTTTGTAAGAAATCAAGAATCACTTACAAAAATAACTAATGAATTTGAAAGCATAACAACAGTCAATTTACTGCAGGAACTGAGCTTTGACATTTTTCCTTCAGCCTGTAAAAATTTATTCCATCTTTTCTTATTCTGTGGCATGTAAAACCTACCAATATTCAGAGAAGACAAAAGATCAGTAGATTGCCTGTATTTAATACAATAATTTTTGTGACATAAGACTACTTATGGCTTTGACTAAGACAGACACATCATCCTGGTTACCTCTCCTTCCCCTCCTTACACACCCAGTGAGCACAAAGCCTCCTTGTGAAAATTCTCAACTTTCTAAACCCGGGTATTTTTTTCCTAAATTCACATGAGCTTGAAAGGGAAAACCTTGCAAACAGAATTTCAAGAGGTAAAGTGAATGCATAAAAGAAACTTCCCTGTTCTTGTTTGCCACTAGCGAGAAGCCAAAAATAGAGGCTCTACACACAACTCTCCTGTAATATTCTGATTCCCCCAAGAAACTCAGCATTTTGTTCCCTTTTTTATTTATGAAGTCAGTTAACTTGAGTATCACCAGGGAAAACAAGCTGTTCATTTACTACAAGGATCAAGAAACATAAATCTGCAGATGCTGTACTTGCCACCCACAGACTCTTGAAGAATGTACACAGGTAAGCGCTCATTAAACCAGTCCCTAATGTTTAGGAAGCACAACAACACAGAGAGCTTTACAGTACATGAAAAGGACCACAGTCACTACATAAAGACTGTCATGAAAACATGTTCAAATCCCAACAATATAGGCTTTAGGAACAAAGATTCTCTTTTGATACAAACACGCTGTATTCCAAAGCCTTCAAATGCCTATAGCTTTCAAGATCGCTACACACAAAGAATAATTTACTTCACTTATTGTTTGGCTCCCTACTTTTTGAATAGACTGGTAACCAGTTACTTCTTTTGCTAGGAAGTTTACTTTACTTTTTTTTTTTTCATAAAACGCAAAGAAGTCATGCTTAGAATTATTTGTTACTATTGTGGGTCTACAGTGTCAAATTGCCTTTCTCCACACACACTCTGAGTACCTTCTTGCTTTGTCTGCAGAAATCTCTCCTGATCCCTCAGTTCATAAAGCATTGCAGACTCTTCCCCAGAGAAGTACTCAGTATGGTTTCCTGCAAAACTGCTACCCACACAGAACTCGGCTTATCAAACCAGGCACCAGCAACAAGCTTACAGTACTACTTTCAACACACTGGATCAGATTATTATTATTTTTTTTAATAAATAAATAAATATATCATTTAAAAAAGAGGAAAAAAAAGAGGAACAAGAAAGGCATTTTCTCATTGCCACATGAAACTGCAAAACAGACAACTTCTGCAAAACCTGACATGGGAAACTTGTATGGGAATACTATGCTTTTACACAAAGGTAACAGATTCAGAATCAATTTAAATATAGATTTTCCATGAGAGCTTTACAAATCTTCAGATTATAATATTTTGCAAAGTTGCATGCAAACAACATAATGTGATTAACTTCACTTAAAATTCATCATACCCTAGCATGAGAAGAATCTTTTCTGTAGGAAAAAAAAAAGGAAAAAAAAAAAGAAACTCACACACTTGAACATTAAAACAAACAATCTGAGATTACACACAGACACACAACTACAGTAAACAGAATTGAGTATTGGTGGTGGTTGAATGGCTGGTGAAATACAGGAGCTGGAGGGATTTGTACTTTAAAGAGAAGTTAACACTGTACATTATTGTCTAATAGCTTCTAGTTCAAGACTTATGCAGTATCTCCATTTTTAATACCAACCATCTGTACTAAACTCTGCCTGTATCAGAGCTGTGTATCTTTAAGATAAAAAAAAAAAAAAAAAAAGTGTCACCAGCCCAACCTCCTTTCTGCATTAGAATAAAGGCAAGTTTCTGTTATGGAAAATAAGCCCAAAGCGTACTATTTTGATTGCTGATGCAAAGATAGAAACAACTGTCCACAGTCACATTACAAAATATTAAACCATTGACACCTTTAAAAACCTGCTATGTTTAAATTTACATTTGCAAGGACTAAGAAAAAGAAATAGTAGGGGTGAAATAGTAAGGGTTCTGGTATATTTCAGACATGTACTAGCATAAACATACAGCTTGCTCCTGCTTCTTGCTTATTAGTCTAAAAGTTTTTCAACTTTCAGGGCAGAGATGGAAGAAAGGAATCCTACCTCTGCAAAACCTATAGACTCAAACTAAAAATAAACCCATTTCTCCCGTTTTCCTGAAACTTCTTTCTGCTTTTGTTTGTTTGTTCTGGATTTTATCAGTCTCTTTTTCATGCTGGTGAATCATGTCCCTGTCACAGCTGATTCCATTTATCTATCCTAGGAGCAAACAAAAGCTAAAAATAACCCTTTTGGGGTTTCTGCTGAGTTTTTGCATGAGAAGGGACTGAGCATGTTCATTCCAAGCTTGTGTGTCAATGTTTTGCTTTATCTTTGCCAGGGTTGATTGAACTAGTATTATGTTAGAATAAGAAAAAAAAAAGAAAAAGAAAAAAAAAAAAGGTTTTTGCTGTCCATAAAATTCAAAGTTGGCTAAAATTTAACAACATCTGTGGCAAATGAAAAAATAAAACATTCTTAACAGACAAGTTAGTACTACAGTATTTTATTTGCAAGTGGGAGCTTTTTTCCCCAAAGCTTTTTGGCATTTCTCATAATGACCAATAATGAAATACACAGGTCCTATCAGGTTGTGATATTTATTTAAAGGTTTGTTTTTTCACTTCAAAAATAGTTCCTAAATTTAGGATATCATTGCAACCGATAATCAACTTCATGCAATGGAAGACATTTTGTCTGTGCTGGGCTGGAAAACTTTCAGGAACGTTTGTTTCTATGATCCCCAGTGTTTCTTTTTCCCACATGTGTTAGACATACCTGACTAGCTCACTATGAACACCATAAGAAGCATTTTGATGTCTGTGGCTTATTCTATGAAGTGCAGTGGGTATATCTATTTCTGGACAATGGGAAATTTTGGGGCTAAGTCTAGCAGGCATGCAGAGGGAAATTTCAAGTTACTATTCCATTTGATTATTTTCATCCATGCGATTCTAACCATAAAAATAAGACATGGATTGTTGGGTTAACTGCTTTTGCAGCAACTGAATTAAAAACGGTGTTTTGGAAGAACTCATGCTACTTATAACCAAAACTCAGATGTCCAGAAACCTCACAGCATCTGGCACCGTTAGCAATTAGTACTCCAGGCTGTTCTCTACTATGCAGAGGTGCCCTGAAAAGTTAGATTGTTAAAAATCAAGCTCATAGTCTTTAGCCTGAATAAGTGTATGTTCAAAATGAAATGCACATCATATGTACTAGGAAACATTGTATTCTTCTGCCACATCTTAAAAAAAATAAAATCCTGTTGTGGTTAAAGTTAAGAAAACAAGAGACTATCAACAATATCTTCAGATGAGGTATGTATACTAGTATGAGTCACTGGAGAATGATCATCGAGAACTACAGAGAGACTAGCTGAGTAATGGTACCAGGAGCTCAGTACCAGTGTATCACACAATTCACCTTTTCACAGAATCACAGAATTTCTAGGTTGGAAGAGACCTCAAGATCATCGAGTCCAACCTCCAACCTAACACTAACAGTCCCCACTAAACCATATCCCTAAGCTCTACATCTAAACATCTTTTGAAGACTTCCAGGGATGGTGACTCCACCACCTCCCTGGGCAGCCTGTTCCAGTGCCTAACAACCCTTTCAGTAAAGAAGTTCTTCCTAACATCTAACCTAAAACTCCCCTGGCGCAACTTAACCCCATTCCCCCTCGTCCTATCACCAGGCACGTGGGAGAACAGACCAACCCCCACCTCAGTACAGCCTCCTTTAAGGTATCTGTAGAGAGCGATAAGGTCACCCCTGAGCCTCCTCTTCTCCAGGCTGAACAAGCCCAGCTCCTTCAGCCGCTCCTCGTAGGACTTGTTCTCCAGGCCCCTCACCAGCTTCGTCGCTCTTCTTTGGACCCGCTCAAGCACCTCAATGTCCTTCTTGTAGCGAGGGGCCCAAAACTGAACACAGTACTCGAGGTGCGGCCTCACCAGAGCCGAGTACAGTGTGACGATCACCTCCCTAGCCCTCATGGTTCTGGCTACTCCATTCTAACTGCTCATCCCAAGCACCCTCTCCATATTTCTAGGGTTGAAGCAGTGGTGGAGGCAGCATACTCATCCGTTGGGCCTGCAAACACAGCTCAGGAAAATGAAAACACTTGGGCAGGTAGCTATGCTAACATTTATGGTACCACCAAAGCACTGCTGGCAGCCCACAGACTTCTGGTTACAAGTTACCTCACAATGTGATCCAAACTACAGTTGTTGGCTATCTTTCTGTGAAAGATGAATAAAGCATCAGCATGACTGAGAGGGTTTTTTTGTCTGTTTGTTTTGTTTTCTGTAGATATTTAAACATTTGGGGAATACAGTAGAAAGGTATACCAGGAAAACAAAGAAAAGGTGCTACATTTAGAGTTAGTCTAATTTTCTTTTTAAAGTTTAGCAAGATTAGTGACTGTGAATTACACATTACTTGACAACAGAAAAGATACAAGATTGTAAGAACCAGCAAGGAACACATAATGCCTAGCACCAAAACAGTCCATAGATGAAATATGTATTTAGAGATCATAAAAAAGGTACTGAAGATTATGACTTCAATTATGATACTTTTGGCTGTTGTCTGATTTGTTTTTGGTTTGTTTGTGGTTGTTTTTTTTTGTTTGTTTGTTTTTTGTTTTTCTGTTTGCAGATGTTTCAGAATATTCAAACCGAAAATCATAGTATGCTTGATTTACTGTGATCCATTGCCTATCTTGAACCTTAGAAAAGAATACTTGGGTGGCAGCATTTGCACACGCTATAAATGAAATCTTGAGCATTCTTCTGTGCTGAATATATCCAAAGATGATGTCGTGAAGTATGAAAGGATTTCTGAAAACAATATCCATCAACAACAAAAAGTTACTTCTGTAAGTCACTTGGCAAAATAACCCATGATATCACCACATTCCAGGCTTCTTACACTGAGTGAGCTGGAAGCATTTAAGTTCATGAACTCCAGGCTCTCATAGCCACTCCTAGTATAGTTATTCTAACTGAGGCCACAGTGTGCTTTTCAAAATGTTCCAAACCTAACCTTGAAGAGAATGTGTTTCTCCTTTAGAAGAAAAAGCGTATTCTACCTGCCATCTCCCAGTACCATTATTGTTCTGTTCTGTATTACACATTACAATATACAGAGCAGCAACTTTATCACATGTTTCATTGAACATGAATACAGTGGGGGTGCGGTGACTACAGTTTCACTGAGTTGTGGTTGTTGTGGTTGTTCAGCTGCAAGTCATCTTGTATTTCAAGATCAAAATGAATAGCAGAGGAAAAGGAAGAACAAAGTGTTGCCCTGTAGAGACAGCAGTAGCAAAATACTGAGGAAATATATATTTTTATCACCATGGAAATAGCATTTGCAATGCAAGCACACATGTATTTAAAATGTACACCTCTGAAAAGACAACAGTATGTAATTTAATAATACCAATAATGGTATGCAATTTCAAACATGCTTTTAGGCGCAGAAAGGATTTGCTGTTGCATCACTGAACATAAAGCAAAATACAATCCTATTGACTTTTCCCTTGTGAATTGTTTACAAGAATAATCTATAAAGTTACTCTGCAAAATTTGTGAATTCCTACTGAAACCAGGGATCACCCGTTTTTACTTCCAAATGTCAAGATAGAATGGTGTTGCATGGAAGTTTTCTTTGAAAACTCTCACACCTGATCTGCAAGCTCTTTGAACTTAAAATATTTGACACTTTTTCTGTCATTTTTAAACATACACATGGAGACTTTAACAGTAGTTGTATGGAGGGGTATAGCCATCTGTTCACTCTGTAGGATTTGGAACAGGAAGTATACCATAATCATAACATAGGAACCAATTCTCCAATTCTGGCATTGTATTCAGTTTTCAAAATGAAAAATGTCTGTGCACATACAAGAAGATTATAACTAGAAGAAAAAAAATAAATCCTGACACCATTCAGTGACACACCTCCATGCCAACAACTATCTACAAATATGGGAACTGCATGATACAGTCAGTAAACATGCCTGACTTTACATATTGCTTACATGTTAACAGATGAAAGTGAAAGAAGAGGGACAAGTCTTACATGTTGAAGTTAAGAGTAGTAGCTCCATAAAACTTGCAAGACCGCATGGTAAAAATTCACGGAATCATCTAGGTTGGAAGAGACCTCCACGATCACCTAGTCCAACCTCTGACCTAACACTGATCAGTCCTCCACTAAACTGTATCACTAAGCTCTAAATCTAAATCTTTTAACTGTCATCGTTATATTCAAAGGGATCGTCTGATGCCAATGAAAGATTTATTTTCCCCTTTTATATTCTCAGTGTTTTCTACTGGGTCTTTTGCAGTTATCAGCCATATAAACAACCTGTACAATTTCTAGTTCTGAGACAAGGGAAGCAGTGGACGCTTAGACAGAAGAGCCAGACAAAGCTTTTTTTTTTTTTTTTGAGGCTGGGCAGTCTTTTATCCTTTTAAACTGGCTGGGAAACAAGCACATAAAAATGAGAAACTCAGTCAAAATTTCTGTAACATAACAGTATGAAGATTTGGAATCGAGCTAATGAAATATGAAGTACCTTGTGAGAAACAGAGGGATCAATGTACATCTTTGTGAAAGGTAAAGCCATGATCCTATGTTCTCGGTTTAGATAATGTTTTGTTGTTGTTGTTTGTTTTAATAACTACACCAAAGTTCCCAGAAATGTGCTGCCCCGGGTGAACTACAAGTCCTTTTGAAGACTCCCCAACAATACAGCTTTTTTACCCAGAGGAACTTTTTTTTTTTCCAGCCACACTTTCCACAAATCTAGACAGGAAGAAAATGTCATGGTCCATTTTTTCTTTTAAATGTAACCAAAATAAAAACTGCTTCTTATTCTCTGATGTATTTATTTGTACCACAATTCACCTGCAACTGTACTCCCTGATCCTTTTATTTATTGAGACTCAACAGAAGCTTCACCAAAACCTTTTTTTTTTTTTTTTTCTAGTTCCTAAACAGCTGATTTTTAAAAGATCATTTTACTCCCTTTCTCATTTTAGGACTTTTCTACCATGTTCTGTAATTCAGTTCTAAAAAGAAAGTAGCAATATTAAGCGTTTGGAAGCTACACTGGCCTATGTTTTATTTCAACGGTTATCATTGTTAATTAAGAAATTCCAGAGGAAGAGTAAGCTTCTACTACAAAGGATAGAGCAGCTTGTGCTATCAATCTTCCTTTGCAATGGAAAGAATTCATGTTCACACAGATAAATGACCATTTGTATTACCGCTTTAAAAAAAAAAAAAAAAAAAGCGCCTGTTTAAATTTCTTTGTAATATTAACTAGTGAATTATTTATTTCAAAGCATCATTTTTCATTTGAAAATCTTAGAGTATGTTGAAAGAATCTGGGAGCTTGCAGCACCTCACTGCAGTTTCATGAGGTACTTGTTCTGTGTACTTTTATGAATGGGTAAAACAAAGCAGAGACCGACTTCCAAGCTACAGAATATTCAAACCCAGCAGTGTGTAAGATGAAGATGTATGTAGAAGAGTATGCTACTCTTCTACAAGTGCTACAGCAATTGATGTACTTTTAAAAGTATTTGACATGATAATATGACAGTACTTGTCTAAATGAGCATAGCAAGGTTAGCTGTACTTAAATAGAGGAAATATTAACCATCGTGACAGATTGTAGCGATTGACATTCTTCCTTTGGCATCACTAAGATAAATACATTGTATAGTTGAGAATCTCACTAATAACATAATTATAGAAAAATAGTACTAATCATTTTTCCTATTAGCTTACAGAACTAAGCACAGAATGGAATGCCTACAATGCATTTCTTGATACAGGATAAGAAAAGAAAAAAAAAGACTGAAATTTTCAGTCAAATGGCCATATGTTCCTTTAGTCCACAAAGTTCAGATCTCATTTTCATTGGCAAATCAACCACAAACTTTTACCCTCCTACCATCATTCACTTGTGTGTTGATTGTTTTGGTGTGTTTTTTTTTTGCCCATTCATTAAAATATTTTTTCCTCAGAAGAAAACCCATTAGCAGCATCATTTACTATTTCCCCTAAAAATACTTACAGTACATCATTACATGCATACTTAAGATTATCATGCTTTCTGAAAACATAATTCCCTGTAGAACTGAGACAATAAAAATCGATTTCCCATCTCTGATTTGGACTTTGTGGGTTGTATTTCTACAAAAAGTGTTTTTCTGTAAGTTACTGAGCAGTAGACCCAACCCTTTTGCACAGTGTCTTCTTTGAAGTCATGTCTTTGTAGCAGATACAGGCAAACACAGACCTCTCACAGCCTGCCTACATAACTGCAACCAGATAGGTAATGGACTACAATGGACTACAACCGATGCTCACAGTTGCTCAGCACAAGCTCATGTGTAAACATCATAGTTTACAATCCATTTAATAATTTGGGTCCAGAGTCTGCATGGAGAAGTTATTCCATTGCACTCTGAGAAGGAGCTGCAGGGCCAATCTAGCATCCTGTATTAAGGAGTTCCTCAGATTTCTTCCTGACTCCACAGACTGGAGCTTGACTACAGATTTCACTTGCTGGGGCACAGCTGGTTGCTAGCCCAAGACAGGCCAGCTCTGTTTAAATAAAAGCACTGGAATCAGAACAGTGTAAACCAAAAGACCTTGAACTTAAACTGTATCCTTCATTGCTTTCTCCTCCTCCTTCCTTCCTGAATAATATGAGGTTTTTTAAAACAGGCAGACAAGGAGGCTGTGGTTACTATTATGAGGGATATTTGTGAAATACAGATGAATAAGGTAAGCCCTCTGAATTGTCAGACAATTCTCTGCTATTTCTTTGTTACCAAACAAGAAAGAGAATACTGAAACTACTGAACGAGAAAAAATCCCTCATCCTAGGAAAAGCAGAAAACCCTTGCCCAGGGAAAGGTGTAACTGTTGTCAAGATTTGATAATTATATTAACTTTGTTCGGCCAGTGCTAGAAGAAAAGCCATCTCAGAAGTAAAAGTGAGGGGAATGGTGATGCCTTGAATACCAAATTCTATAATGAGCTCATGCCTCTTCTATTTGTGAAAGAGATAAGAACTTACTGAACAAGGAACAGCCAAAGATAAGATTAAACAACCTTGGTCACAATTTCAGTTCTTCATTAGCTCATACATGAAACCATTACAATTCCTCTGCTGAAATCAGAGATCTTAGAAATATGCATTGCTGCTACTCAAACAGATGCAGTTCAAAAAGAGGACAACAAAAAAGTAACTATTCTTAAGCAATCTATAAGGACTTATTTTCTTCCAAATTGCTATTATTTTGTTGTGGAATATTTACTTGTTGTATAGACTAAATGCGTAAGGCAAGGGCTTATATTTTGGTTTTGTTATTTACAATTTAGTTACAGAGGTTTGAGATATATATCAAAATATGGCAGAATCTTTAATCCAGACATCAAGACTTAAGTTCTGAATACTGAAGAACTCTGAAAATTTTACATCGCCTATGAAAATACAAATATGTGTATATATATATATACACACACACATTCAGCTGTTGGAATATTTGTTTCTCATGTCAAATAAACCAACTGGTAAAATCTGCTAAACCATAGCTAGGTGTTTATCTATTGAAGGTGAAGAAAGCCACCCTTGCAAACAAGCACTTAAATTTTATTTTGCCTTAGGCCACCCACAGTCTGTTTACTCATCACACACACAGACTTGCTGTAAAGTAAGCAGGAGTGTAATTTGGACTTAATTTTCAGGTTTGAATACTATGCGTGAGTGATAAAACTAAATTTAAACCCCGAGCAAATACACAGGGGTTCAAGCACACAGGTTGGTTAAGAGCTTTCAGGAGTAGGCAAACAAACAACAAAGAAATCCATAAAGGTGTAACATAATATCACAGAAAAGAAAGACCTCTGTAAGACAGTCATAGACTCTTTCACAAAAATCCAATAGCTGCACACATTATTATGATTCTAAACCTATGTTTAATCAACTGTATGGAGGGCTGACTGCTCATTGTAGCAACTGAGTAAATTTGAACAGAATGGAGATAACCTGGTCATCATCCTGGTGTATTGATTACGTCTGTTCAACATGAACATGCTGCAACGTTGCTGAAGTAATGCACTAATACAGATAGAGGTTTTTGGTTTTCTCCCAGTTTTTCAAATATAAGGCATTCTTCCTGGCAGAAGTTTAAAGCTCTCTGAGGATATGTAAACTCAGATTCTTGACCATCTAGAGACCAGAGAAACTCAGATGTTTGATCAGTTAAATAGACAACAGATCTCAATCAAGACTTCTAGCAAAATCAGTTTTTTTTGTCCAGGGCTTTTTCCCACAATATGTGCAGAAACACTACTTCAACCCCACAAAGAAGAGAAGAAGCTGGAGGGATTAATGAGAGGTTTAGGTGGTTATGGATGGGGAACAGAGATGAGAGGAGCCAGACCAGGTTCTGAAGTGGTCAGCAAGATGTGTAAAGGAGCTCTAGGTAGGAGGGAGAGCGACTTTAACCTTCTCAGGGCTGATATTTTCCCTGTAACTCTTCTCAGGCACAAGCTCCCATCTCATTTCCTCCTCTCCACCACAACCCCTCAGATCCTGTTCTCGCCACATCACATTGCACCTAACCAATTCTCCAACCTTGGGAACAGCCATCACTCCTGTGCCTCCAGTGTTGCTGTGAAAAAAAAGGGGAAACAAGAAGAGACAGAAGTTTGGCCCATTCCTGCTGCTGAGACAAAGTTCATGTCACAAAACAGTTCTCTCCGACTAGCAGCAGCAAGATTATGCAAGATTAATAAATTATACCTTATTTTATTTAGGTCTGAAACATTTTCCCTGCAAGAGGGACAAAAAGAAGGGGTTGCAGTCAAAACCCTCAAGGTACCATAGCAGTTCTTTGCCTAGCAAGTTACCCTTCCCCAGTACTTGTTTAACTTCATGCTAACAGGTTCAGTTTCTGAATTAAAATTTAAACAGAACTTGGCAGGTGTACCCACAAGCCAATGAAATTAGTGGAAGCCTTCTACTCAAAGTTCATTATAAAAGATTATACATATTAATCAAATTGAAATTGTTTCTACATTTAAAAAGCTCTTATTCCTTTATCAAAATTAGAAAGTCTGTCAAGTAATGAAGTTCTGGGATTAAGATGATGCCTAATTTACTGCAGCCACAGAAAGAATAAGAAAATAATTAAATATGGAAAGATTACACATTTTGCTGATCTGAAATGTCTGGGCAATGCTGCAAGTTCCATGCCTTGTGCTATAGAACCATTTATTTATTTCTTGTTTTTAAATAATGTAAAATAGCTAAGTAAGCACAGGAACATGTAGAAACCTCGAAGTTGTTTCCAAGAAAACATAGCAATCACATTGTATTATTCAATTCGCATTACTAGAGGGAGAAGTCACAGAACTCATTGGAGAGGACCCTTCAGTAGCAACTGCTGTAAGAAAAATCAGTATAAAAGCAGCTTCATTAGCTTTTTGAGCTTTGTTTCAACATATTTTAATACTAATGACATGCACCAAGTATATTGCAGACAGCTGACTAAATAAAAAAGGCCATCAAGATTATCTATTCTTCTAGACTTTGGGTGTAGGCACTAACTAATGCAAACCAGGGGAGATAAGTATCAGTAACTTATGAAAAAATGCCATTACAACATGCTAGAAGCAAAACAGTCATGTGAAATGAGAGGAACAGAACTCAATATAGCGTGCAATGACTGTAAGCTTCAGTGCCCACATACTAAGCATTTTGTACTGTAATGGTCTGATACATTCATTTTGACCCAGAGACCAGAGATAAATTGTCTCAGCAATACAAACAAACAGCTACGCAATTACGGCAAAGTTTTTGGAGAACATAGCGATAACATCTAAAAGCATTGCTGGGTGATGGGGAAAAAAAAGCCCTGGAGATAGGGGGTTTAATCTGAATAAGTGAGAATATAATTACTTCTCCAAATTACAGCGCACTGAAAGAAAGAAACAGACAAGCAACCGGCACTGGTATTTGTTTGGCATCTATTTAAGTGTATCCAACCTGAAAAGTTACTTTCATTGTCCCATTTAGAGTTAATCGAGTTTTGCCTATATAAAGGAAAGATTTTACGTGCACAGCTGTGAAAGTGTCAGAGTTAAAAAATTCATGAGAAACCATGGGGTTCCAAAGAATTTCTATCACTTACATTTTCTTAAAGTAACTTTTTAAAATAAAAGTTTCCAAGCAGTGAGGTTAACACAGAAGTCAAATGACTGGAGTAGTAATTTTATCTATTAGTTTTTACAAACCAGCTCTATTTAAAGGGTTAAACATGGCTGTACACTAGTTGCAACGCAATTTCATCTACAACTATGTGTATTACTTCCCAGGCACGGAAATAGAGGTAAGAAGTATTTAACCTAAATCCTGTGTTGATTTGGCAACAAGCTTTCAGTTATTGCTTTAAATGTTCCACAAAACATTATCACTATGAAAAACAAAGTATGACAGTTTTAGAAATAAGTGAAACATCAGGCCTAGAATACATTCCTTCAATTTGTGAAGAGTTTCCCCCCCCCCCCCCCCCCCCGAAAAAATAAAAATAGCCATACCTGATGGAAGAAAATCTCCCAAACTAATAGCCATACCTGATGGAAGAAAACCTCCCAAACTGATACTTTGTTTTTGTGAACTCTTTAATAAATAAGATAGTTTTATTATAAGATGTCTGCTCATGGGAAAATATATAAATTTGCACTTAGCTGAAAATGCAATGAGGGAGATAAACATTTGTACTTTTACTGCAGCTGAATGACCAGTAGTCTTGCAGTGTTCAGCATGTATACAGCAATTTCTTTATTTATTTTTGAAGAACTTACTTTTCCTCGTAACATTTTTCTTTGAAATCTAGGAAAACACAGAAGAGATTTTGAAAGATATATAATTCAAACAATTAAAAGAAATGTGACTTTGAACCTTTCACAAATGATTTGCAGACGGAATTCCATTTCATGTAAGAAATTTCAATCACTCAATAGTATCATCTGAACTCCAATTTAACACGTTGAAATTAGGCATCCATCTTGCTCTGTTGTATATTATGTTGTAGTAGAAAAGGTAGTGTATAAAAAACATTTGAACTTAATGAACAATTGTTCATATTTCAACAAGGAAAGGGCTTTTCTAGTAGTTCCAGAATAAGATTGTCTGGAGGTTAGCAAATACGATTGCAGCTCCGCATGGTAAATATCAAATTAACACTTAAAAAAACATAGCAAAAATCTTCATTCATTTATCATCAGGTAATTGGACAGTCTACCTGTTTTCTAGATAGAAATAAATCAAACTCTGAACTTTCTTGGTTTCATATCCACTATGAAACACCATAGCCAAATTATGCCATTTAAATTTTAAAACTTTCAAAACAAACTCTAAAATAGAATAGCAATAATAAATTTTATTTTCATGATATTGTTAATCAATTCTGAAATACAGAAAAATAGCATTTCCTCACTATACAACTGTTCTCCACATCTGTAATAAAGTTGTCTCTCCTTTCTCTCTTCTTCCTCTAATCCACTTATCACAACCAATTAATTAACAACACTGAGCTCCCTTAATCTTCGTTTCAAATTTCTGCATCTTTCTCTGGCTGATACTGCCCCAGAAATTATTTCTGTAGGAGCAACATATTGTTAAACAGTCAACATCACTTCTTAAGAAAGTAGGCTATGGGGATGAAATGCTACTCTTCCAAATGGAAGTCACTATTCTGGCTTGCAAGGGTGTGCTGTCAACACAATGCTCAGAAGGATAGCAGTATAACACTCAGATATCAGTAAGGTAAAATTTATACACTCTGCCTTAGTTAGAATCACAGTTTTTCACCCCAGCCCTCCCCTTCATGGCCACAACCTGAACTCCTATGAAAGCAAATCATGTTCTCATTCCTTCAAGTTCTTCTGCACTTTCCCTCTAATTGCTTATAGACCCACCAGAATGGTTGCGCTTTTGATTTTATAGCTGCTGATAGCCATGCTTTCTATCACAGGCGTAGCACAGGGAAGCCACTGCAGAAAGAAGAAGGAAGGATAACTGGCGTGTACAATGTCTAAAACATTTTTCTGTTGAATGTTGCCAATAGAAAACATATGGTGCAACGTGGCTTGTGGATGGTGCTAGACCACATCAGGAATGATGTATGCAGTTTAGCTGCAGACATCCTGAAGTACCGTCACTGTGCTTTTTCTTTCCTTCAATGTACTTTACATACATGTAAAAAGACACAATGAATGCAACAGATATGTGCATGTAAATGTAAAACTTGGTCTCATAAAAACCATTAAAGTTGAAACTGTTACAAAACCATAAAAGCAAAGTCAAAAGAGAATACATGCTCATTAATTTCTTATTACACCATGGTAAACAACAAAGCCACACTTCTCTGTACATTGCAAACATCATGTTTTTTCCATCTTTTGTTGTGGGGGTGGGCGGAGGTTGGGACTGAGGGGAAGGTGAGGGGAAAGAGAAAGAAGTATGTGTTGTTTGGAACTACTTCATTTTCTCTAACAATAAGAACCTGAAGTGATCTGGTAAGAAGGGTTGTACAGGGTCATCCTTACAAGAGGACATACTCAATGTTACACTTCAACCTTTCACCACAGATACCTATAAATGCAGTTACCTACTGTCAAGTATCATGCAACTCTATGAGCATAACAATGTGCAGTGTAATATGAATCTTTAACTGAAAACCTCAACATATTATGAAGTGTAAACAAAACCTTTAGAAAACGATTCCTCCCTTTACCAACTTTATCCTCATTCATACAGACAAAACATGACAACAAAGACTGTGAGCCCAGTCTTCCTCTTCACATCCTTTTCAAAAACATTAGACAAATGAATCAGTTGCATTATTTCCATTCTCTACCCTGCTACTGAGATTGACATTAATAATTTGAGTATATCAAACATGAGTCTTTTATTCAAAAAAAAAAAAAATACATCCTTTGCAACTTATTTTTTTCACAAGACAGAAATTCTCAACCATGTATCTCAGGATCATATGACACCCTTCATGAAAAATTCTATCCTGACTGTAAAATCCTGTGATTAGAAAACTTATGAAGAATTTAATGATATGCAACACTTTTTTTTTTTTTTTTTATAGCTTTTGTTACCAAAACAACTTTTTCACTTCAGACTTTTCCATCAGATTGGAACCGTTGGTTGCAGAGGCTTACATGATACATGCACTTAGTTATATTTTGACAACCTTCAGTGGGCTGTTACACTAGTTTGTTTTCCAGAAAGTATAACCACAATACCAAATTCAGTCTTTGAAGGTTGGTTAAGTTTCTCATTAAACTGATGTTCAAGTGCATCTAGCATTTTTCCTTAGCATGGCAACTTGCCAGCTAAACACTGAAGAAATTCAGACACTTATAAATTAAGTTCGTAATTAAGTTTGTTGAAGTGATAAATCGTATTTCAGAAAGAAATGGGTTTCTGTCTCTCATTGTGCTATAGTACAGTGCCCTCCACTGGCCAAATATCCGCACTTAAAAGTAAGTCTGAAAAGTTACCCTTCAGGCAAAAAACAAAAGCCAAACCAACAACAAAAACAGGGTCAGTTCCTGAGAAACCTACATAATGGAGTAAATTTATACTAATACTCTTTCATATTACTTGCTAATAAAATGCTTTGAGGTCGAAATAGATCCTCAAACAGCCTTTTTAGAAAGTTGAAATTTAAAAACAATTATACAAAAATAGAAAGTACTAAAGAGTGTAACTTAACATCAGGCTTTAAAATGGTAAGAAGCATACAACCAGATTAGTAATTACTGCTGTCAACTGAAATGTAATTATTCTATCTTTTCCAGTTCAGAAATGTCAGACCACCATCCAAATTTCTCTTTGAAGTAATTAATAATGCAGTGCAACTAGTTGCATCACTACTACCTATATTAGATGTACCTGAGAAGGAGGATTGGTAAGCGTCAACCGCGCAACAAGGGAGCTGGAAACAAGATATAAATGCCCTATCTTTGTTGTTACTGTGGATTGCCCACGTACAAATTTTTCATCTTTCCCCTTCAGTTCATCTCGGTTTCAAAAATATGGTTGAAATGTAACTGTGGTGAAAGTAGGCAAACCATAACAAATCCAGGAATAGCCTGCACTCTGATTGAGCTTGCTGCTGACATTTAGCCAACCAGCTTCTTTTGGGTGATTTTACCCCTTATAAAACCATTCCCTTTAGTAGCTAGTTGATAGCCACTATTGCTTCACAACTTTCTCCGTAACAATAAAAGTAATATTTATATGATATTAAAAGTGCCCGATCACACTTTCAAAAATGAAGCAATATTTTAAGATAATCAATGAACATTTACAAAAGGACAACAAGCAGCACAATGGATCCAGTTGATGATTAAGTACCCTAGCTGTTCCATTCTATCTCAATAATAACAGCTTTATAACAATACCTTTTAGTAGATTCAGTTATCCTACACAATATTACTATCATTACTAGATTTGATAGTACTGTGTAAATAGATTTGTTGCTGATAATGTGAAGCTCTTCTGTAGTTACACTGAAAGTTACAACTATATAAGGAAGTTGTGATAAAAGCACAAAGCTATATTTGCACAAATTTATTTGCACAAATAAACTAAGAACTCAGTAAGACTTGAAATGTGCTTTGTGTCAAGAGTTATTCACAGGGGGATTTTCAACCAGAGCCAAAGACCAACCAGAAAATATTCTTAGTCCCTGATAAAAACCTTCATGGAGAGAACTACTGGAAGACTGAAATAAAGCTGAAAGATGGACAAAACACTTTTCTTTTCAAGTACTGATCAATAACTTATAAAGGTACGTACAGCACCTTTTTATTTGAGCACTTCTAATGTAAGCTTTAAAACCTATCATAAGTTTTATAGCTTGTTCCATTCACTTTGTATAAAATTTCTGTCAGTGGGCAATGGAGAAAGCCATTCATTTTTCCTATATGTCAATCTTATGATAAATCGATCACTTCCACTAGAATAAACAAACAAACCACTGTTCCTGAATTTGCTTTTAGGGAGAAAATCTAAATGCCAAGACTAAGTATGGAGCACCTTCCTTTGACTATATCTCCATGAATTACAAACAGAAGTGGTATTTTCCACTCCATTGAAAAAAAGTGCGAAGTGCCCCCTCATCCCCATAGATCCCTCTTCTGGTGAAGCGGGGAGCAACTTCATGCTCTGTTCTTCCAGGTAACCCAGAGCAAACACAAGCACAGATGAAAGAGTACCTTCTTTGCCCTCAGTTAATCCTCAGTCCTCACAGAAGGTTCTGTTCCTCAGTGAAGATTCATTTGCCTATTTTGTCTCCTTTTGTATCAGGATTCAGCAATCCTGAAACAAAGTCATTCTCCTCCTTGGAGTCTCAGTTTTCCCTATTTGAATGGAGTGCTACACTGCGGGGCTTAAGGCTTTGCAAGCATTGCCTTATCTAAGACTTATCTTTTCCACCCCTCTTCAGGGTTCTTCTATAGTTTTTGGCAATCAACCATTTCCTCTTTCTCTTCCCACTTCCTTTGATTGTGCAATAACCACATTTTGAAGTTGGTTTGTTCTGCTAATCATTTGGCGGATAAAATCTCTTGCATACAATCTAAAAGCTGTTTTTCATTCTACAAGCTTAAAATTAAAATAAAAGAAAATAAGGGGAGGGGGGAAGGTGGGGAACCGTGGATATCTGATCACTTCCACTTTCAGATCTTTATTTATGCTTCTGTCACATCATTTCAAGACTTCTAACTGAGACAGTGAACCATGTTTACAGCCAGATTACATAGAGATTGATTCATAAGAACATAGCAAAAGTACATAAACACTTTTTAAGCTTTTGCATAGAATTATTTTGGCTAGTATTGTATTAAACCCACCGTTCCCTAATGTGATTTGACTCTGTTATTTACAGGGCCTCACAAAGAATAGCAACTGTTGGTCTCACTCTCAATTCATCAAAAGTAATTAAGACCCCACTTTCCCGTGGGGAACAGGTGTAGCTATCACTTCCCTGGCAGCCTGTTCCAGCTGAAGAGTTATTACTACAGCTGTTCAGCTGATGGCAATTACCACTGACGATGGTCATTGTATGAGGACCTCACCTTCTAAAGGTTTCCTCCCAAGAGAGCTGACGTGATGACTGCTGAACTGCAGCATTACACTGCTTTCTGCTAAAAGAGACCAACTGACATTTACCTTTACGTGACCTTAGTGAGCTACAAAATGCATACTCAACCACAGTTGCTTAACCATGCTGACATATAGAATTTGTAACTTTTGCTTTTCCTTACAGCATGAAGAGCTTTAAACACCACAGCTTTAAACCACAGAACTCTGAAAAACAAAAACAGGATGTCTGCTGTTAAAACTGGCGCTGTGTATATTTTTCCTGAGACTGTGCTATCTGGGACCAGCTTGGTGTAATCTTTCAATATAGTCCATTGGCCAAATTCTCCTGCTGGAAGGTTAACTCTGGTGTGCATCATAGAAAATATTTTCATGGTCAATAGTTGTTGTCATCACAATCTGCATAACATGAAGACCAGATGGAGGCAAAAAAAATTCAAGGCTGAGAAAGTTATGTTCACTGCTTTCCTTCACTCTTGCAAAGTTCCAGTACAGCAAAGGAGAGTCCAGAAAGAGACAAATATCATTTGCAAAACTTCATCTTAGTAACAACAATAGCAAAAAAATGAATCACATATAGTGGATGCTCTCCCAGACTCAACAAAAGGTATCCATTGCTCCTTAGTAAAGCATACCATGTCTCTTATGGTGGCAGAACCTTTGCTCCTTCTGTTCCAGAATCTCCTTTCAGTCTTGAATAATCAACAAACACTGGATTTCCTGCATGTGACAACTCCAGTTAGTAGTAGAATGCACAAGTTAATAGTCCCTGCCTCTAGTTTACTATAGATTGAAATGCAGAGTCAAGGGCCAACAGAATTTATTCCTTTGTAAAGACAAACATGTACCAAGGAAAACAAAAAGGTACAAACAGAAGACTCCAAAACGTATGAAAGATGATGCCTCAACAACTTCCACATTAAGGTTTCATGTCCTAAGTCACCCTACAGGCCTTATGTTGGAAGCAGTGGTGTTTTGTGTCACAGTTAGTTCTGGCCTGGGGAGGGTTCCTTCTCAGCCAAATGAACTCTGAATTGCCACAGGCTGCAGCCTTATAGCTGCACGCCTCTTAATCTGAGGTAATTTACAGTAGTAGGCTGCGCTCTCCCTTCCAAGATCTACTTACATGTTATGCTGTATTCTGTTTATACAAATGTCTGTTGCAGCTTTCACAGGATCTCAGCAAGCTGCTCACTTGGGCCCATTATTTTAGCCTCTACTGTTCCTACTTCTTCCTCAAGGAGTTCTGATTCTGCAAAAGGACCTGTTAGTACAGATCTACAGGACTTGTAGTTGATGATTTCGTTGTCTATCAAGCAACATATCCATCCCCAAAGAATGTGTTGCTTGACCCTGGTAAAACACATCTCTGCTATTTAACTTCTGGTTTGAACTGGGGTTTGTTTAAATGACCGCTTAAGTGGCTGCCCTCAAATGTTCAAACTAGGAAGGACTAGAAATCCACTAGGGTTTGTCTCTGCTCTCACTCTGATGTATTTTTTTCCTCCTTTCTTTCCTTTGTCACATACCAAACTCATGAATGATAGGTTTAATTTGCATTTTTGGTGCTTGTAGACACAAATCAAGAATTAGCAATCTTACAGTTTACTCACTTTACAGAGCTCAGTATTATCAGCTCTTTCCTCAAAGACCTTGTGATACACAAGATGGGCTGCATCAGACAGGTAAAAAAGACAAAAGTCCTGCCAAAAATGGATAAGAAACTTAAACAGAAATCACAGTTTGCCACTTGTTTAGTGCCATTTGGAACTCTCTCTTGCCTTCTTCATTAGTAAGTAACCCGCTACAATGGTACAGGAATTTGCCATGTATACCATTTTTACAAACAGGCCTAATTCTATACTAGGCCCTCTGTCTTTGTCACGTGCATGTACACATAATAGGAAATTAGGAAAAAATAGAGGCCTCAAGATATAATGTCACAGAGAAAGAAGCAGCACCATACATTATGCTGAGTCAAGATGGAAGAAGGATTCATTTTTGAATTGATTTTACAACTTCTGCCAAAATAATCAGGTGATATAAGGAAAGTGCCAAGGTTAGCAAGAAAAAGCAAAGTGATAAAAATTAACTTTTCAGCTCCATAAATAACATTCACAAGATTTAGACCTCAAAACCTTTTCTAATGTGGAATTTAATTTAGAAACATAAAGACCAAACAAGTGTGCTGTAGTAAGTTAAATATATATATATTTTTTTCCTACATTTGAAGCACAGACAGAACATTATTTTGTAGTGTCTCTGTGCACTGATGGAGTCATCTTCTAACTGCTCAACAGAGAATGAAAAATTGAGTGGCGAAGTATATTATAGGCAATAAGGTAGCTTAAGAACTTGTTAAAAACAGAAGAATCTACTACTCATCAACAAAATGAAAATAAACAAATCTGACAGCATTTATGATTAAATAAATATGTTCATATCTAGCAATATCATTTTGATTTCCACTTTGTACAACACAGAAACAGCCAGTATAAATCAATATAGCTCCACTCAGGTCAACAATTACATGAGGATTTTACCGAAGAACCTGGGCCAGAAATCTTCAGCAAGAACTTCAGATAACCACATATATTAAATATGATAGTTTCATTCCCTGGCTCAGGAAATTTTGTGTTTTCCCACATTTTTGCCCAGATCACTGGAAACTAAAACATCATGTGAACCATTCAAAGCAAATGGACTTATACAAAAGACATCTCATAATTGAGCTCTATTCTTAAGTTTGCTATTTCATTTTAATTTTATTGACACTTCCCATCTTCCAGCAGGACAGCACACCTTCGCTAAGCTTGCACAGGTCACTATCATGAGAATTCCAGTACTGGCTATATTAGCTGCTTAAACCTGGGCAGTACTGCAACCAAGTGAATTGCTTTGCTTTCACTTAAGATGCATTCTCAAATGGTGGTATCACCATTTTCCAACCAGCCTGAAAAACAAGTTACTGTGAGACTAATGCACATGCATTAAAAATACAGTTGTAGACTTGATATTTCATGTTTAATAATCAAAATATCAGCTTAGAAAATAATAAAAAAATGTTACAGGTTTTGAAATAAATGTATACAGTGAGATTTATTTTGTAACTTAGACGCTTGTTTGAAGGCAAGGAGAACTTCACCATTTGGCAGCTTGACCTCACAAAGAAGTATTTCATGTGAAATTGTCATCATTGCAGCATACTGTCAGTAACTGTTGTGTGAAAGCCATACTTTCACATACTTTGCAAACTGAGAAGATTCACTGCATATACGCCTTTGGCTGAATTCTACTATTGGAAGAATTTTTGCCTAATTCACTGACTGCATTGTGACTCTAGGATTTGAATTTGTCTTGCTGACAATCAAATGCATGTTATTCTTGAATGAGCTCAAAGCACTTCTATCACATAAACCATTCCAAAGGAGGGAATAAAAAAAAAAAAAAAAAGCCGCATTCCATCATTCCAGAGCATGAAACAATGTCTACATGAGAAAACAAAATAACTGTTTTATCCTGCTTGTTTACATGGTTAGAATAAAGTGGAGCTTTTAATAGGAAAAAATATATATATTCCTCCATTATGAATTCCAAGGCACGCTAGTTTAGGTATAATATAACTAAGTGCAAAGCAAAAGCCATGCTGATTCAGAAAGCTTGCACACGTGATGACTTACCTGCTTATACTTCTGCTAAAAGACAAGACAAATAAGCACACTAAGTATACCTAATACTCAAGTAGGAGGTAAGTGCATATTTGGAAAATACAGAGTTAATACATATTATCTTAATGTTTTAGAAATGACAGATTTGTGTTGTTTTTTTTTTTTAAAAAAAAAAAAAGTTGTGTTCTGTGCTTCTTCAATAAAGTTCACAATATAAATGAGAAATTAGATGATACATTTTTATTAATCAGGACCCCTCTTAATTTAATGCAATTTTGTTTCAGCAAAATACTATATAGAATTACAGACATATAAACTAAAATTACCAATGATAAAGGTAAAAACTAGCATGTTTGATTTTAGAAGTACGAAACTACATGAAATGGTAATTTGGCTTCCTTTTTTAGATATATTTATATCTGGATCTGCATCTGTATCTGTGTATCTGTAACTTTTGACATGTTTTTCTATATGCTTAAAGTTCATTATGGATATTCAGAAGTTGAAATTTATACATATTTAATATGTAATGACTCTTAGAATTTAATAATCATTAATGTACCAATATTTATTTGCAGGCTCATTCTGTTTATATTTTTATGACATTCACATGAAAAGGAATTAATTAATTGACAGTATATTACTTTAAACTCTGAAACACATTACTTGAAAATACTACATATATTTATGTATTTTCTTTCATATATTTGGTTAGCTTTCTACTATTCCTTTCCTTATTTTAAACAAAATAAACAAAAAAGAGAAATACATTCTAACTCTAACATGAGCTAGAAATGTAAGCAGTTTGCAAGATGCACTGTACAGAATAACACATAATACAACCAATTTTTTTTGTACTAAGCAGGAGATTATGTTTCTTTCCAAATGCAAAAATCTTTGCTTGCAGTGAGCTGACTTTAAAATGCATAATTTGAACGCAACAATTCATAATTCTCTGATTTAGACCAAAATACCATGTTGTGAAATTACAAGCACCAGGATATCATGCATAAAAACACAGTATAATTACCATAGATTTAACAGACATATAATCACTATAAGTTACCTGCACTGAAAGTAATCATATGAAGAAAAAAAAAATGCAAAAAGCAATCACATTGGAGCAACATTGCTTTCAAATTTGTCTTGAATACTGCTGTCAATAATTATCTTTGTCTGAAGACAAGCAACAATATTTATTCCCTAAAATATCCTCCAACATAGCTGGGATAGTACTGGGACCCCTGAAAAGAGTTGTCACAAATCCTGGTAATCAGTTCACGACATTTCTACCCCTCATCCTCAGTGCTTTCCTACTAGACTTCAAACACACTTTTGTATCTCAGAGAAGTATTATATTAATCCGTAGCCAACACTGTCAAAACGTACTCATTAAGAGCAACACTTATAAACAGCTTACCCCATTTCATTTGCCCTCATTTCTGTCCTGTGAACCTAAGACTGTCTCTCACATATAGTAAAATGCAGTTGGTTTAACCCACTACATTTGCACAGGAGGTCAGAGAACATGAGACTGGAGTCCTGATGTTGTACCATAACTAGCAAGCACAGTCCTGTGTTCCAGCCAGGATCTCTAGGAGCATTACAGGTGTCAAACAAATTTAAGGAACCCTCTATCATCAGGTCACCTCCCATACCTGACATCTTAGTTGCTGGGAGTAAAGAAACTTATGCAGATATCATTAAAATAATAACAAAATAAAACCACAAAAATTCTAACAGTTTTACAACCTTTCTTCTGTTCTCCAGGAAATACAAATTTCAATGCTTTCTTTACATCTAAGTTCCCCTGGAAGCAAGCTGCATTAATTGTTCTGGCATTCTGCTCCTAAACAGCTTATTTCTGAGGGAAAAGCCCTTCAGCCTTTCTCAGATTGGAAATAAATCTACTGAATATTAGCCTGATGACAAGCATGCCATAAAGCAAACTTTGCTCACTTCTGGTGAAGAAAGCTTTCACCATATGTCCATCCTGTGGAACTAATATGGAATAGCTTAAAAAATAAATAAATCAGATAATCTAGTCCTCAGTGGATAGTTGCAGTAGGAAATTCAAATGGATAAAAACTGAAAAAAAAAAAATAGAATTAATAGTGTGAAACTTTTCTCTCTTAAATCCATAGACTACCCTTTTCTGAATACCAGAGCTACCGCTACGAATTAACAGTAGACAGCAATAGAATGTAATGCCATTTCCATGCAAAACAATTTCCTCTGTCATTGCTGATGTTCTTGATCCTGTCTTGATGGCATAAGAACATAAATATATACTTTAAATTTTTTTTTTCCAGAGGTGTTTTTTTTCTGCTGTTTTCAAACTTTTTTTTTTTTTTTTGATTCATAAAGCCTTACAAATTTTCCTTTGGACATGAAATCACCCAAATGACTTAACTGTTTTTTACAATATCCTCAAGAATCTTCCACCAACTCCATGGCTAAACCCTGCTGACCTCTGTTTTCAAAACAAATTCAGCACCTTTAACTTAGTGGTCTGAAGTCAAAATAACAGTTCACAACACGTACTGGTTCTCTTATAAAGTGCTTGCAAATGTCTTTAATCACTCTGTCTTGCCCCACACACTGCTCTGAATTCCAATTCCATTTTTCTTGTAAATGTTTCATTTTCCTATCATATAGTAAGAATCAAATGAACAAGTCGGCGAATTTAGTGCATAACATTCTTTGACCTGCGCTTTTTACTAATTTTAATACGCTGTGGTTTTTTTGTTAGATTGACAAACATATTGTACATTTATTTCTTATTTTTCTTTTGGGCAACTTTGAACTAAAATAACATTAACATTTTCCAGCAGCAGAGTACCCTTCAATTTGTTAGCCCAGTAATAGGTGGAACATATGCATGAGTCTGACACAAGACTTTATCTCCCACTAGAGGGGCAGATTTTTTCCAACATTCTATCTGAAAGAACTCAATAAAAGCTTATCTTAATATTTAAAAAATAATTTTATATTCAAGCATTTACTGGAAGGTTTTCCCAGTGACATTTCCATGCTCTTTTGCAAGTGTTAACTCTGGCAAGTTTTTAAATCAACATTAGTATAACATCTGAACAATAATTAGATCTTCACAAAGCTGCATCAGCTTTACTATGTCTTCAGGGCATACATTATGGCCAACATAAGTTCTATTCACCAGCATTGTTTGCATCAGTTTCTGCATATAAGATAAAGCCTGAAAATGATATCTAGATGCATTGGTCCATCCAGGCCTTGCTATATTGCTCCACTTCACATTTGAAATACTCCAGATTCTCTATCCCCTTGTATCTCTATCCTCTGTATATTGCACAGAAAAAAAAAAAACATCAAGGTTACTCGAGATCCCATCAAAACACAAACAGGTGTTCTGCATGCATTTACTAACATACTTATTTCAAGAAACAGTGCAATAAGCATTTCCCTGATCTGAGACAAGCAACCTAGAAGTTCACCCAACTATCACAGCAAACTCACTGGTAATGGGGACGTTCTGTTCTGGTCAATCCAGAAACTATCAGTATCTCCTCAATAATTCAATTTGCGTATTTTTCCAACATAATTTCCTTACAATATTACACATAACGTAGACTTTACATTTTCAGGTTGTATTTATGCATAAGTATTTAATTCATGTTTCCAATCAATTTATAGATTAAACATACTAGGAGCACTTCAGAATTCTACAAAGCATAAGCCTCTCTGTGAAACACAGCATGAGGAACTGTTATCTGCTTTAAAAAATAAAAAAATTAAAAATAAAAAAAAGACACCAAGACAGTAAGCCACCCATTGTACGACAATTCTTCTCTTTGCAAACATCTGACTACTTCCAATATGCTTAAAGCTAAGCATATTATAGAAACATTCACATACAGTTACCTAAACTCATAATCACTTAAAGTGCTGTCAAAGAATACTCCTTTTATTCAGGGACAAATACAATAATACAACACAAAAACAAATGTGCTTTATTATCAATTAAAAAGCTACTGAAAGCTACTGTTCCACTTACTGTGCCACATCAGATACAGCTGGCAGTGGTGACTCTTCTGTTATAAGGTCAATGTCATCAGTGAAGCTGTTGGCTCGTGACATTTCTTGGATGTTCCCTTCTAAATGTCTTTTCACTACACAAATAAATCAAAGAGATCATAATACATTAGGGTGACAACATATACAAACTATTTCCCTTATGATATTGTACAGTAATTTAGAGAAATAGTCCTAATATGTCACATGGCTTTTTTTGGTCAGAATCACAAAAATCAATGCTTAACATATGCCATACAAAAATACATAAGTGCACATATACA
Organism: Anas acuta; assembly: GCF_963932015.1. Lineage (NCBI taxonomy): Eukaryota > Metazoa > Chordata > Aves > Anseriformes > Anatidae > Anas > Anas acuta. The sequence goes on from NC_088979.1 coordinate 135,738,129, forward strand.
GTTCAAATACACAGGAACCTCTTACAAAACAACCTTTTCTTCTTGAGAGCTACCTACATGTAAGCAGAAATTCACCTTATCTATAACTTTAATGTGGACATGCCAATAGATGGAAATATTCAGACTTTCATTACTGCAGTTAATAGCACCTGATATGTATTGTTAAATTTCTCTAAAATCCTTCTTTAAACTTACTGTTTTTTATCATATAACTGCATTTTGTATTTAGTACTTTATTTGATCCCTGTATTCATCCCTGTTCAAAAATTCTCACAGGCTAAAGCCTCAGGTGTTTGAACTCAGGAAACTCAACAGGGTAGCTACAATGGATAACAAAGATGGTACTGCCCCTTTGAACATACTGCTTAAGTTCAATGCAGAGGAAAGCTACAAATTTCACTACATACTAAGAATATATACAATAACCAACAAATGAAGGATTTCACTCAGACTGTAAAAGTGCAACTAGCCATGTAAGTCATGAAAAATAATTGTTTTAAAAAGTTTGAGCAAATACTTGTCTCCATGAAGTACAGGTCCGAGTTCACAGAATGGCCGAGGTTGGAATGGACATCTGAAGATCATCTACTCCAACCCCCTGCTGAGCAGGATCATCTAGAGCACACTGTGCAGGCTGGCATCCAGGTGGGTTTTGAATATCTCCAGAGAAGGAGACTCCACAACTTCTCTGGGCAACCTGTCCCAGCGCTCTGTCACCCTCACAATAAATAAGTGCCCTCTCATACTCAGACGGAACCTCCTATGCTTCAGTTTGCGCCCACTGCCTCTCGTCATTTCACTGGATACCACTGAAAAAAATCTGGTTCCATCCTCCTGATATCTTCCCTTCAGCTATCTATATACATTGATGAGGTCTCCCTTCAGTCTTCTCTTTTCCAGGCTGAACAGGCCTGGTTTTCTCAGCCTGTCCTCATATGACAGATGCTCCATTCCTCTAATCATCTTAGAATTCCTCTGAACTCAACGCCAGTAGCTCCATGTCCCTCTTGTACCAGGGAGCCCAGAGCTGGACACAATACTCCAGGTGAGGCCTCACCAGGGCTAAGCAGAGGGGGATGATCACTCCCTTGACCTGCCGGCAACACTCTTCCAAATGCACCCCAGGATACCGTTGGCCTTCTTGGCCACAAGGGCACATTGCTGGCCCATGGTCAGCTTGCTGTCCAGCAGAACTCCCAAGCCCCTCTCTGCAGAGCCGCTCTCCAGCAGGTCAGCCCCCAGCTCCCAGCCTGCACTGGTGCTTGGGGTGATTCCTCCCTAGGTTCAGTACCCTCTATTTGCCCTTGTTGAACTTCATGAGGTTCCTCGCAGCCTATCCCACCAGCCTGGCAAGGTGCCACTGAATGGCAGCACAGCCCTCTGGGTATCAGCCACTCCTCCCAACTTTGTGTCCTCAGCAAACTTGCTGAGGGTGCACTCTGTTCCAGGTTGTTGTCGAATAAGTTGAACAAGACCAGACCCAGTACTGACCCCTGGGGGACAGCGCTAACTACAGGCCCCCAGCTAGACTGTGGCACCGAGCTCAGCACTCCGAGCACTGCCATCCAGCCAGTTCTCAATCCACCTCACCATCCACTCATCTAGGCTACACTTCCTGAGCAAGTCTACTAGGATTCTATGGGAAACAGTATCAAAAGCCTTGCTGAAGTCAAGGTAGACCACAGACACCACTCTCCTCTCATCTACCCATCTCATCATTCAAGGGCATCAGATTGGTTAAGCATGATTTGCCCTTGGTGAATCCATGCTGACTACTCCTGAGCACCTTCTTATCCTCCACATGCTTGGAAATGACCACTAGGATGAGCTGCTCCATCACCTTTCCAGGGATGGAGGTGAGGATGACTAGTTGTCTGGGTCCTCCTTCTTGCCCTTTTGAAGACTGACATGACATTGGCTTTCTACCAGGCCCCAGACACTTCTCCTATTCTCCACAACCTTTCAAAGACGACAGAGAGTGGCCTAGCAATAACATTAGCCAGCTCCCTTAGCACCCATGGGTGTATGCCATCGGGACCCATGGATTTGTGGATATCAAGTTTGCTTAGCTGATCTCTGACCTGACTCTCTTCGACCAAGAGCATGTGCTCCTTTCTCCAGACTTCTTCTCTTTGTCTCCAAGGTCTGAAATTTTCTTTTTTATTTATTTATTTTTTTTTTAAAGTTTTCCCCAGTCTTCTTTTTTCTACTGATGTATTTGAAGAAGCCCTTCTTATTGTCCTTGAAATCTCTTGCCAGATTTAATTCCAAATGGGTCTTGGCCTTCCTCGTAGGAACATACTTCCCTCCTTGGCCTTTCCTGCATACTCTGACAGTGTCCCTATCTTCCTCCTGAGTGGCCTATCCATTTTCCCACATGCTGGAAACTTCCTTCTTCTGTCTGAGTTTTCCACGAGCTCCCTGCCCATCCATACAGGTCTCCTGCACTCTTTGCTTGCCTTCTTACCATATGGGATGCACCAATCTTGAGCTTGGGAGAATTGATGCTTGAATATTGACTAGCTGTCTTGGACGCCCCTTCCTTCTAGGTCCTTTATCCATGGTATTCTTCCAAGTAGATCCCTGAAGAGGCCAAAGTTTGCTCTCCTGAAGCCCAGGGTCGCAATCCACCATTTATTCCACTATCAGCTGGAAGTGTCCATGTCTCAAGACACTGCTGTCCACAATGTGCATCCACAGTTCTTAAAGAAAACTGATTGTTCAACTGTGTACATTTGCTTGCTAGTTCCTTCTATGAGAGGCATTCAGTACTACATTGGCTTTTTGCCCCATAACTTGATATTTATAGGAAGCGAGATATGACAGTAGTATGCCAGTACTGAATCAAACACTTTCTCCTCATTCTGTGCTGAGCACTACAAAGCAGGTCTGCTCTTACTTCACGAGTCACCTGGAGCCCCTTCTTTGACCGTATACCTGCAGTCATGTGGCAAATATAGTCCTGTGCTTAATGGTCTCAGCTGGTGCTTGGCAATCTTCAATCACAGCAAGCTTTTGTTCCCTCTTTACATAGGGGACATAAACAGGCAAATTTTCTGTTTGGTGAAGACTTTACTATGACCATCTATGACAGTCTCACCCCACAGATATTGCACATATGTTTCATTCCTACAATCATTTTGAAAAAGACAATGCTTTGGGCTGTGATTATATACTTGATACAAACAGAAGCTCTGTAGTGTATACTCCATACCTCGTTTCATTAGTTGAATGGAGGACGTCCACTTTGCTCCGTAAAACTAAGTATTTGTGTCATGTCACAGACATTCTCTCTCTGCCTACCCCCTCCCCACCTTCCCACCATGCTCCCAACACAGATCTGTGGGCATAATAATTTTTTTGCATGTTTGGTTACAAAATAGGTTTATCTTAAAAACCTTCCCCTAGCATCCACAAATACTAACAGAAAGAAGAGCTTTTCATGGAAGTGCTATTCCTGAACAGCAAGTTCAAGCAGAAATCACAGCTCTGATTCTATTAACATTTGTATTGTGATATTAGAAGATTTCCCACTACTCTCAGAGACACTTGACTCAGGTTGGAGTCTGTTCAGGTTCATGTTTTGTTTAGTATTAAGCCACTATAAGACAATACGGGTTTTATCTTTGTAATCCTAAAATAAGATCTACTTAATACTAAATCCTTTTATGCTTTTACCACCCCTTAATTATGTGTTCCTGCTTAAAATATTAACCTGTTAATAATGTTTTCTGATCCACACATCCAAACATCAGAATCAATTGTAAATGCAAGTATCATATCCCTTGTTCTAAATATTCTTCTGTCTTTAAGGTGTCTGGCAGAGTCATGAGCAGTTACCTTATTTGAAACTTTATTTCTGGAAACAACTCATTTTCTGAAGTAATTGTCGCTTTCCCTGAGTGAACTTCCAAAAGTCATTTAAACAGCAATGTTCAATCATAAATCAAAATTCCCTGAATTGCACAAAAAAGGAATGAAAACATTTTTTGAATGTCAAGAAGCCGTGAGCTTCTGAGCAATGAAGTAATTCATAATAATCATTCATGATAATGTTTTCATTTTGAGGAAACATGGAGCATTAAAATACATTCAACACATGGCAGTGATGCTTTCCAGAAATAAAATCCAAAGTTATAAGGTCCAGCTACTACATATGGTAAGGCTGTAACAGCTGCAAACCAAGCCAGAACAACTACATCTTCCCTCTCTACATTTATTTTAATAAGCTTTCCTTTTCCAGGCTGACTTTATGGGAAATTAATCCTGTTTTTTTTTGTTGTAGAAAAGCAGGGAAGTGAAGCAAAAAAGTATGGAGGAAAGAAGAGAAGCCATCTTTCCTTCCTGCACCCTATTTATGACATGAAAAAGCTGTACTTACTCAGTTACAAGATTTATAATATTTTCTGAGCATGAACAGTTGTAAACAGCGAGTTGAAAATACAAAATAGAATATCTACAACCATACAAGGAACATCAATAAGTGTCACAGACATGGGAATCCATAAAACAAAACAACTCAAATGGAACAGCAAAAAATGTAAGCCTCATACACTTCTCTATTTTTATTTAATGCTATTTCCTAAAATGGTGAGAACATAATAAACACACCCAAATGTAACCCAGAGATTTTTGCAATGCCACTTAGCTTTATCTAAACTAAGATCCTTGTCTATCAAATCATCATTTTTTTTTTGTTTGTTTTGTTTTGTTTTGATACCCCAACCACTCTGTAGGCTTTAATAAAATTTTTCTTTACTAACAATTTCAAATGAAATATTAAAATAAAGAAACAATTTGATCTGTAAATAAAGCTACATATTTAACAATGGAAAACAAAGCTTATCAGCTTCTTTACAGTGAGATCAAATGTCTAGATTTTTTTTTTCTTTCAAGAGCCTAAAACCAGTTTTCTGGTACAACAGACATTCAGTATGGTTTAATTTCTTAAACTGCATATGCACTTGCAAAAGAAGTTTCATTGTTTTCTTAAATTATTTCCACAGTAGTTATCAGTTTAAAAGAAAATGTGCATAGCATACACTATGGATGACATAGCTCTAAGAAAAAAAAAAAAAAGAAAACTTCTTAATTTTTGCTCACTCAATGAGCAAAATTCACTGCCTAAATAAGAAAGCTCTAATTTCTTAACAGTCAATGGATGAAGAGAAAAAGAGGCCTCTTTGAAAAATGACTGTCAGTCCAGTCTTTGAGATCTGCATTAAATTTATAATGCATGTATCTTAATTCTACGTGCATGCTATGTAGGTTCAACCCAGACTAAAAGCTGACCCTGCCAGTCAACCATTTAACAAATTTCAGATCTGAAGTTGTACTGTTAAAACATTCTCTTTCCTAAAACCAGGCTCTCCTACTCTATATAATGAATGTCTAAGACATGAACGTGATCTGTTTAATTTATATGTAAGGATGTACATTGACAGAAAATGCATGGGGTTACTATACTTCCTCCATCCACAGGGACAAACTACCTGTGATATTGCAGCATTGTTCCTTGTCTTCTTTCCTGCAGAAAGAACTCTTATCACCTCACTGCCTGAAAATTGCCATTTTTAAAGCTGTGTAGAGAGCAAACTAGTTTTGGACCTAGACCAAAACATTTCCAAATTTTTACTTTCCACATAAAACAAGAAACTAAATGGTTTATGAAAGACAAGGGGTCTATAAATGTCTGGCACCTGACTACCAGCCTGCCTTTGCAAATAGAAGATTTCAATCTGCTATTATTATTCAGTTCAGCAGTCAAATGGTGTCCAGGTTTATCTGAGCAGTTACTTTGGAAGAATACAGCAAAATATACCATTAGCATAGATGGAATCATTTCATTATGTAAATTATATTGTGAGACCTTTTCTTCATTATTACTGTGAAACTAATGTGTCAGGAGTATATTCATTACTAGCCTAAATAAGAAGGGGCAAATTTTATTTTAGGTTTTCATATGAAATGTTCAAAATCTTGGCATTGAATGTAGGATTTTAAATCCTGAGTACTCAAATATAAGCCATCTGAAAATATCAAATACTAAGATTGTCTCATACACAGCTCAGATAGCTACAAGTACTCACTACAATTAAAAAAAAAAAAAAAGGCACAGTATGTTCCCAATTTTAGACATCTAAATTTATTTTCAGTAGAGACAATGTTCTCCCTGAATTTGATTTTGCTGACTGAAAGCCTGTAGAATCAGACCACAATGAATAAAACATCTGTTATAAAATGGAAGAGAAATAAAGGACTAACTCATAAAGTGAACTAATGAATAAGAATAGATTCATATTTGCTACAAATTGCTAAGCATATGCAAAAAGTGCCATGCATTATCGCTCCTGTACTTAGTTACATGTTTGGCTGCAAGTGTTTTAGATAAACGCCAACATCTGGTTTCCTGTGTATCTGATTTAAAACAATCAGCACTCAAAATACACTAATGCTGACTATATTTGTTTTACATTCTTCTGTTTAGATAAGCCTGTAGGCCAAATTGCATACTGACTTACACTCCAGGGAACCATGATCACTCATTACATGTCTAATGGGACAACACAGAGATGCAAATGAGTGCCAACACAATTCAAAATCACAAATGCATGTAGTACTGGAAAACATGCAGACAGAAAACACTGAAACATGTTCGAATGCATATGAAGATGCTGTTACCTACCTGACTGCCTGAACATCCTTGTAAGACCTAACAAACAAGAAGGATGCAACATATTCACACACACACACAAGCAAAATCATTTTCTATAATACCATAAATATTGGACTACTTTAGAAAAAGTACATTCAGCACAAAATCATTATTTTTTTTTCAATTGAACATATTAGTCTGGAACATTTAGTGAGGTATTTTTATATGAAAAAAAAACCTTGCAGAACAGGCGAATGTCCATACTACTGAACCTGTGTAATGTTTGGCATTAACTGACAAGCAGGTTTGTTGATAGATTCAGAAAAGTGGTCAGTGACCAATTGCACAAAGAGTTGTAAGTACCTCCTCATACTCAGATATGACCTGTCAGAAGAGAATCAGAGATTAATGGAGCATAGAAGCATGCAGAATTGGTGCCACTGTATCTGTTCAGATAGCGAGCTGTGATTTCCATTGCGCTCAGTTCAGTCCCCTTTAAAGAAGTAATTTAACAAAGGATTTTCCCTGGCCAATTTAATCTGAACACACTAATAGGTTTTATTTTTTTTAATTGTTTTTGATTAAACATCTAACAATTGTGTTGCTAAGGAAGAGCTACTAATCCAGCAATTTTGAATTCTACCTTTCTGGTTCTGTCATGCCTAGGACTGTTTTTTGGTTCTCTTCACAGGAATGACCTGCAACAGAAACCTAGAGGAAGCTGTTTTTAATATCTTCTCAGAAAGTTGTTCCAAAAAAAAGTGTCAGATGTTCTTTTTTGAAATGGCTCTAAATGCAGCTATCTGTGAATGAGCTGAAGTCATTCCACTGTCATCATTTAGTCACACTGCATGTTGGCAAATAATATACATACTATATGACTAGATATGTGGTTCAATTCCCTGGATGTTTCCCTTCAGCCTCCTGCCTTTCTCAGGAGAAAGCGCGTGGCAGTTCAGCAGTACATACAAGTCTGCCAGCCAAATACCTTTTCCCATGGCTATGCATAACTTTCTCTTATGGCCTCCAATTGCTACATCAAAATTCACCTGTAAGGACTTTTGTCCTCCAACTTACTGAGCTGACTGGACTAAAAGGGCCCAACAACAAAGCTGTTGGAGTACAGTAGGTCTATGCTGAAGCCCAAAGGACTTTCCCATTATCAAGAGACAAAATATTTCTGTGGATGAATTATTTCTTAATCTTCAGATTAAGATACAGAGACTATACCCATCACATGTAGCTAGCTCTTTCTAGGTTGCTATGAGGACATAAAACTAAATGCTGACTCTTTTTTTTTTTTTTTTCTTCTTTTAATGAAAACTATTTCTCCTAAAGAGAAAAAAAGCAGGCTTTGTAACTCAAATGAATGTGGTTCATATGGATGGTAATAATGGCTAAGACTGAGCAAAGAGGATGCAGGAAACAGAGTTTCCTGATTATAAGCTGGGCTGAGGGAGGAGAAGCATTCAGAGACACACAGTGAATTACACAGAGGACATAGCTTAGCCACTAATTTTCCACATAGCAGATTGCCCCATCTGAATAAAATCAATTTTATGAACAAGAAATACCTACATCAGTTTTCAAAGAGAGTAGATTTCCTTGTTTCCTACCAGGACTCTCAAAAGTGTTTGCACAGAGTTCTTCTGTCTCTCCCTCTTTGCAAACCTACTAGCTTAATGCTATATAGTCTTGCATTAAACATCTCAAAAACTAGGCAAATGCACGGAACAGCTCCAATTCTGTCACGGTGGTTTATGTTTGCCATTAACACTTGGTAGCTGAAACACCACAGACTTAGTTGCTGACATCTGTCAGCAGCAAGCTACTTCTCGTTCATATATAAAACCCAAAAGCTACCACAAGTGGTCCAAGAGGAATACGGACTGGGTACTTTTAGGAAACCATCTAACAAGGAAAATTGTATTTAAATGTCCAGAAAACATTTCTCGATATTCTACAGCAGAGTGCTTTGACCCATTTCAACTTTGAGAAGTATTTCTTCTCCTAGCTGAAACAGCAGTCATGTTTTTTGGTGTTTATTATTATTATTATTACTATTTTGTGTTCTAAAACAAACACACACACAGTTATCTGGGACAATCATTGTGTCCACAGAGGTTTGAACACATTTTCAGAGCTGGAAATGACATATATATGCAGCAATCATGATTAAATTCAAATCACCTATGCTAACGCATCTGACTTACTAAGGCTACTATTACTGAACTACTAGTTCAGTTATTCTGGAGAACAAAATAAAGTAAGAGTAGTCTGTGAAAATAAAACAAAAATAGCTTTGAAAGTGATCCTTCTACAATGACTTTTTTTTTTTTTAAGATTAAAAGACAAGAAGAATTGACTGTAAAATGCAACAATTAATAGCCAGTGAAATGTAATTTGGCAGTGTGTTAACTCTGCAGGGAGAGCCCTTAACACATACAAACTCTTAGAATTACACATAGGGAACATATCATTAAATATAAATAGAGTTACTTTCCATTATGGGATTCAGAACTGCCATTATAGTAAAAATGTTTATTTTAAAAAGGAAGTACAGTTTTAGTGTAGCTATTAAAGAAAATAAACCAGTCTGAAAACGTTTTTATTTTTCATGACTGTTAATGGTCAAAGCATACAAATTGCAGCGACGGTAATATTGGAAACATCTTCGAATTTTTGTCAATGTTTTGACTCACAAGAAAACAAAACCCAATTATTGTAATTGCAGAGAAATATACCAACCATTTCCTGGTCTAATGCAGTTCTTTGCAACACACAATTAAAACTTCCCATTAACTAGCAGTTAGTCATGAATTCAAGAAACACAACATTTTTGCCAATCTACTTATTCTGTACTGACTAGAAAAATGGTGATATGGCTGTCCTAAATCTTAAAGCAAGCTCAGCAAAAAAAAATTCTTAGATACTGACTGCAGTAGATTTGAATGGTTTTGAATTAAATCTCCAGTTGTGCTTATACTGTACATTGCACACGAAAAGAAGAAACAGTATTTTATGAATACTCCCTTTCTATCTCAAAATACATTTGTTCTGAATACATAACTGCTAAATGTTGCATGTGAAGACATATTACGGTAGTAAATTGTTGTTAGTAAAATTCTAAATTGGAAATATAAAAAAGAAATTTTAAATGGGCATTATTATGTGTACCCAATGCTATTGAAGTTTTGAAAGACATTTCTAGATCATAGAAATTGTATGGTAACAGCTTATAAGCACAAACAAAACTCTCATGATATATTATCTTTATAAAAACGTTATAAACCAACCTAAAACATTTACTTTAATACTAAATTCATGCCATGTATTTCAGCTCAGTATGCACATTCACTATTAATACATACTTTATTCCCACTTTTTCCACATTGCTTATGAGGAATTGCTATTAGAAGTTATTTAGAATGTTCTAAGTTCTACTTAAATTTATTTTAATTACAAATAAGGTACCGAGCTTTTCCTGCCCCATAAAAAAAAAAAAAAAAAAAAAAAAAAAAAAAAAGACTTGAACCTATTTTTGAGACTCAAATGATTAGCTTTAAGAGGACCCAGCATAGTAAGTTAGCATAGTATTCTACACTTTTTTAATAGCAACTTAAAATCAACACGGGAATAATTATCTTTATATCTAAGGTATACAACTCTACAGTTGACACATGCTCCCAGTCAGAGGCATAAAGTCTTTCTGTACTGACGACATTGTGGAAACTTTTCAATTTGCATCCTGTAGCTTAGGGTCTCCTCTGGCAACAGGCCCTCATTTTTGCCTGAAAATCACTATGACAATGAGAACTGCACTGAAGGATGTAATGAGACACACAGATCTATTGCAGTCACCTTCCTCTCCTGCAGAGGACTTGCAGGCAAAAGAATGAAAAACCTCACTCTATGAAATACACCTTGCACTTTCCAGTTTGACTGACCCACTCTCCTAATGGAGACAAGAATGTCCCCCTTGAAAAAGTGTGCAATGAAGCCCTGAAAAGCAGAGAACTGAGATATAGATGCCTATGCTGACACTGTAGGACTTTAGGGTGTCAGTACATTAAGAAACAGATGCAGATTCTACCAGTACCAAATAGAAATCCAGATGAAAGATGAATTTAAGGAGTGACTTGAATTGTTAATTTTATTTATTTTTTAATAAACTAGCAATTTTTTTTTAGGTAAAATATGAAAAAACTGCAAAAGACTGAAGTTTATAAAATAATTTCTGGAAAATGTTTTCATTAGAAATGTTCTATTTTACATAATATCTTTGAAAACTAACTTTCATCCTGAAAGAAGATCAAATACTTGACAGTTTCACTACCTTAATGGGTTCTTCCCAAACCATTTTGGCTTGGCTTTCTATACAGTAGATTTCACAAATTTTTGCTGTTGCCTAAGCATTCAGAAGGATCTTTCTTCGATATAAGCATTATAGTTTGCTTGTGTCCAGTGGATAGAGCACAACTGACTTGGGTATGTAACCTGAGCATGGTTGCTAATTCCTCACCATAGAGAGGCTTTTGAAGACAAAATATTGCTCTGTAATAGTTCTACTGTCTTGGAATAGAACAGATAATATTGCCTCGACCTTTGCCTTGGTCAAACACTAGAAATACAGGCTACAGTAAGAATATTTATAAGAATTTGAGTGTTCATTCATCAGTGACTTCAGATGTAGCCCATTTTGCTCCATCTGTTAAATCTAGGCAACCTAGATTACTTGCATATATCCTTATGTTAAAAAAAAAAATAAATAACATTAAAAAAAAAAAGATAAGCGTAGGGGTTGAAGGACCTAATGATCATTCAAATGCAAAGATACACATGCCATCTTGGAATGGTTTGCACTTTTGGATAACTGCTACAATTTACAAAACAGCTGCTTTTCCTAACATCAAAACACAGATGAGGAAAAACTGTATTATGCAGTACCTTGCATATTGATGTATTAAGTTTACATGGCAAGGATATGGTAGCGGGGTTTCTGCAGGGGTGGCATCTGTGAGAAGAGCCCAGAAACTGCCCCTTGTCAGATCAGAGCCAGATTCAGCTGGCTCCAAAAGGGATGCACTGCTAGCCAGAGTTGAGCCAATAAGCTATGTTGGTTGCACCTCTCTGGGAGTAGATTTAAGAAAGTGAAAAAAACACTGTACAACAACAGCTGGGAGAGCAAGGAGTGAGCAACAGCCTTGCAGATACCAAGGTCAGTGCAGAAGGGGGGGCAGGAGGTGCTCCAGGCACCGGAGAAGAAGTTCCCCTGTGGCCTGTGGAGAGGCCCCTGGTGGAGCAGGCTGTCCTCCTGCAGCCCATGGGTCCCACACAGAGCAGATCTCTATGCTGCAGCCTGTGGAGGAACCCCTGGTGGAGCAGGTGAATGTGACCTAGAGGAGGCTATCGTCCGTGGAGAGCCCCCACAAAAGCTTTTCCAGAGTTGTAGCCTGTGGAGAGGAGCCCATGCAGGTGCAGACGATCTTTCAGGATGCTGCCCATGAGGACCCATGTTGGAGCAGTTTGCTCCTAAGGGATGGACCTCATAGTACAAACCCATACTGGAGCAGTTCTTGAAGAGCTAGCTGCTTGGAGGAAGGACATAGAAGAGGGTAGATGGGTGGGGAGGTAGTTTTAGTTTGTTTTTATTTTCTCACTGCATTAGCTTGTTAGAAATAGGTAATCAATTACATTAATCTTTCTATGCTGACCCTGTTTTCCTGTGATGGTAATTACTGAGTGATCTCCCTGTCCTTATCTCAGCCCTTGAGCCCTTTTCGTTGTATTTTCTCCCCTTTTCCCTCTGACGAGGAGGAGCAAAAGGGCTGTTGTGGTTGAGCCCAGCTGAGCAAAACCACCACACCTTGTCTCCAACAGAAGTGAAGAGTGGATGCTCAAAGACAAGCCAAGTATATAGTGTTAGCTTTACAGAAACATCCGGTGGTCTACAGCTGTGAGCCTGTGTTGGGTCTGTCTGAGCTGGAGTCACCTTTTCCCTGCAGCAGCCCACACAGTGCTGTGCTCTGCACTCGTAGCTGGAACAGCACTGATATCACTCCAGTGTTGTGTCTATTGCTGCGTAGTGCTGGCACAGCATCAGGACTCCTTCCAAGCCCCCAAGAGCCAGCAGGCTGAGGGTGGGCAAGTGATGGGGAGGGGACATTGCCAGGGCAGCTGACCTAAACCAACCAAAGGGATATTCCATAACACCTGATGTCACACTCAGCAATAAAAGGGGGGGCTCTCGTGGGGGAGGTGGCTGTTCCTCCTGAACAACCACTACGCGTTTTGAGGCCCTGCTTCCCAGGACGTGGCCAAACATCGCTCATTGAAGGGAAGTAGAGAATAATGTTTTTTCTCTCTCTCTGTGCTTCTGCATGGACTTATTGTTTCTTTTGCTTCTTTTTCTCCCCATTCCCTTTCCCTTTAATTAAACCTTTCTTATCTCAAACCTTGAGTTCTGTGTGTTGTATTTTCTCCCCCTTCCTGTTTGAGGAGAGGGGGAGTGAGAGAGTGGTTGTGGTGGAGCTCGGCTGCCCACCTGAGTAAAACCACCACAGGGCCTTTCCAAGCCTGAGGTGCTATACAAGAATATTTGCTGTGTTTTCCTCAGTAAACTTGTTCACATAGAGTTGAGGATATGTTAAAATGAATCTGTCCACACTAATCTTACTATAGATCTGAAATCATACTTGCCTAGTGATTGGGAAATTGGTGCACTAGCTTCAAACACTGTTGATATTGCTACAGGGAAAAATGCCATACTAGTGAATCCATATGTCAAAATCCTAGAAAAGGATGTTATAAGTAAAAGGAATTTTATCCCAATAAATCCTCTGAAAAAAAGGTATTGCAGAGTCTGGGAACAACAATGAAGGCATAGCCCAAGAGGCAAATCCTTTCTTTCAGGAAGATGAAGTGAAGACTCTTGGATTATGACTGTAGCGCATTAAGACCTAAGATTTTCACTGCCATTTGCAGTCTTGGCATCACGAAGGCTCCCAGAAAGCTTTTAGAATTTTGCTTTCAGACCAGTAGAGAGAAGTTAACATCTCGTTCCTCATCTCTGCCTTCTTATTCATTGGTGCTTCTTGTACTGTTACTTACTCATACTATGCACCACCAATGCTTTTCTGTTAAGAAACCCCCACCCCAAACCTCAGCAAAACTTATCCCTTATGAATAGTATTTCAAACTAGAAGTCCTTTAGGGTTTTCATATCCAGTTTTTGATATGATCCTTCTTCCATTTGAAGAATAGATTTAACATAGAATCATTAAGGTTGGAAAAGACCTCCAAGATCATCTGGTCCAACCATCCCCCTACCACCAATGTCACCCACTATCCATGTCCTTTAGCACCACATTCAACTTTTAAATTAGGTTGAAGTAATAAAGAAAATATTTGGCTGCTTTGTTCACAGTGCTGACTGTTTCTTGCTTTGCAAAATTCTAGTATTAGGTTTGCTAGAAGCACCTCCTGATGCACCTGTTTCTAAAGCACCTGCTTCTTTTATACCCAGATCTGTCCACCACTCTCATCTAATATTGCAAGGTATTCACAAAAATCTTAACCCTTTCCTGGTTCTTAGAAATTGGCATCAGTCAAGAACAACACATATAGTCACTTGCAGTCTAAGGTTAAATGAGAGCTGGCAGCATGGAGACAAAATTCAGCAATTTTATTTACCCTGGAGTAGTTGTTCAGATGCAAAGGCAATTGCTTAAATGAGATAATTGAAATCAAAGACAGCCTTTCTGTGACAATTCATTCTTTCTTCATGGCTAAGAACCTGATTCCCTTGGAAAGAGTCTCATGAAAAAAGCTACATTTCAGCAATTGAAATGGGACACATCTGCATCCATGGAGGAGGATGCACAAAGCTAAGAAGTCCCATCTCCCTGCAGAATAGTTGATTCAGATGGCTGGAAAAGACAGTAAGATAAACACTGGAAAATCCCTCAGACAATTTTGTCTTTCTCTCATGTTGGCAAGAGTAACACGACCTGGCTGCAGCAGAGACTAAATGAGGGGGAGGAGACAGAAGACTATAGAGTTGTGTGACTGCTTCTTATAAAATAGTAAGACATGATGGTCTATTCAGTGGATGATATGGAGACTGAAGGAAGCAGAAAAGCAGAGCATTAGAGGTCTCCTTACTACTAAGGAGATTATAAATTAAATGCTTTAAAATTCCTGGAGAAGAGGAGGCTCAGGGGTGACCTTATTGCTCTGTATAAGTACATTAAAGGAGGTTGTAGTGAGGTGGGGGTTGGCCTGTTCTCCCAAGTGCCTGGTGACAGGACAAGGGGGAATGGGCTAAAGTTGCTCCAGGGGAGTTTTAGGTTAGATGTTAGGAAGAATTTCTTTACTGAAAGGGTTGTTAGGCACTGGAACGGGCTGCCCAGGGAGGTGGTGGAGTCACCATCCCTGGAAGTCTTCAAAAGACGTTTAGATGTAGAGCTTAGGGATATGGTTTAGTGGGGACTGTTAGTGTTAGGTCAGAGGTTGGACTCGATGATCTTGAGGTCTCTTCCAACCTAGAGATTCTGTGATTCTGTGAAAATCAAACAACAAACTTGCTCAAATTCTTCTTTTTCAGAAAGTACTACTGACACACAGATTTTATAGACACCAACCTAAATTAGCCTGCTGTCTGAGAGGTTCAAGTATTTTCCCCCTCTGGCTGTTTTCACTCCAGCCAACCCATGTCTGAGTTTGACATCTGCTAATGGATTTATTTATTTATTTAGCAAAGAAAATCATTATTCCTTTAAGAAGACTTAAGTAGAAGATAACTAAGAGAAATAGAGAATCTTTACCAGCCAGAATGATCCCCTTGTAAAAACCATCATTACTTTACCAAAGTTGATATTATGTTTAGCTGATAGAGATCTTTCATATGACATATGAATAGGCTTACTGTTTTATGAATGCAATTTTACCTTACTAGAAACAGTGCAACCTTAGAACGTGCAGAGATACCATTTTTCTCCAGCAAGGGAAGAGTCCTTTTTAACACTGACTGATGTTTTATTATACTAAGACAAGTTTGCATGTACTTTTGCATACACTTTCTAAAGTATAGGGCTGTCTAAATTCATCTCGGTAAATCTGCTGGTCCCCTGTGTACACCAAAATATAGTGCTTGCTCCCTCTCTCAAACAAGGTTATAGGAACAGCAACCACTCAGACCTTCATATAAACAGCAACAGAAACTTGTAGACTTCTATGTAGGGCTGCTGACACACTTGCTTCATGATGGTTCACTCAGCACAAACTAATCTAGGATAGATTCAGGTCAACCTGACCTGAAATGGATCTTAATTGAGTTAGTACAACCAGGTCTAGAGTATCCCATTGCCATGGTCTGATTCACCCCATTAAAAAGAATGAAAAAAAGCCACTGGCAACAAATACTGGCATTATGCAGCTTAGGATTTTTTTATTTTTTTTTTCTGGAAACTGGAGTCAAGTTCTGAGGAGTCAGCATAATATAATACTTAAAGGAATACAAATAGATCCAAAAGGTCAGAACACGGTCGCAGTTTATGTACTCATGAGGCAGATTCAGGACCACGTTATATGCAAGCCAGAATTCCTGGAATTAGTTATCAGAATTGTATTATAGATGTGATAATTCCCATAATTCACATTATTCAGAAATGGAAAGTTATTATTCTTTAATTAATTTTTTTTAAGTTCATGCCAACTCCATAGAATTCTCCTGCTGGTGATACCACACAGTGCAGACCGTAGGAAGAATGAAATGGATGAAACCCAGAAATGTTTTCTCTTTGATGATGGATTGCCACTGCTGGAAGATGACTAATGCTGATTACAAAGACCACAATTCAAAAAGCCATCACTGATACCCATGCTTTTGCATTTCCAAGCTTGGTACTTTGCTGCTGTACTGGGTAGCACTGATTACATCTCTATTGTTTCATTTGCCGAGGCAATCGGCTCCGGGGCAGGCACGTTCTGCAGCAGAGCGGGGTACCGGGACAGGAAGGGCTTTTTTCCCGGCACCAAGGCCACTCGAGGCAGCCGAGGGAGCCGCCAGGGCCCGGCAGCCCTCGCAAGGGAGGCTGACGAGGCGTAGGCGGAGGCGGCAGCGCCCCCTCCCCGGCCGTTCAAAAGCCGCCCCTGGGGAGCGCGGCGACCTGGATGGGCAAACAGGGCGGGGCGTGGCAGTTAGTGCAGGTAGGGCGAGCAGGGAGGGCAGGGCGATCCCCCCCGCCCATAAGAACAACTCCTCTGATGGCTGTCTAGCACTAGCTAGGCTGCAATGGTCTACAGTAGGCAGAGAGCTCTCTCTAGAAAGTCTGTAACCACCCAGACTGACTGCCTGCTCAGCAATGCGGCAGTTCAGGTCTCTGGATGCAGGGAGTGCCTGAGCCTGTTGCTGCCCTATGAGGGACACCCTGTGTGTGAGGTGTGAACGGGTGGATAGCCTGGTCTGCCTGGTAGCAGGGCTCAAGGAGGAGGTGGAGAGGTTGAGGGATATCAGGGAGTGTGAGCAGGAGATAGACTGGTGGAGCGACTCCCTGCAGGGCCTGAAGGAGAGGTACCGGGGTGAGACACCCCAAATGGGGGTGGACCCCCTGCCCTGTCGTTGTTGGGCAGAGGGAGGGGACCTGGGAGTTGAGGAGGAATGGAGACAGGTCCCTGCTTGACCTCGCAGGCAACACCCGCCCCTACTGGGAAAATGTTGAGGTGCTTAATGCCTTCTTTGCCTCAGTCTTTAGCAGCAAGAGCAGTTGTTCTCTGGATATTCAGCATCCTGAGCTGGTAGAAGGGGATGGGGAGCAGATTGGGGCCCTCATAATCCACCAGGAAATGGTTGGTGACCTGCTACAACACTTGGATGTATGCAAGTTGATGGGGCCAGATAGGATCCACCTGAGGGTACTGAGAGAACTGGAGTAGGAGCTGGCCAAGCTGCTTTCCATCGTTTATCGGCAGTCCTGGCAATCAGGGGAGGTCCCAGTCGACTAGCGGCTAGCAAACGTGACGCCCATCTACAAGAAGGGCTGGAGGGTAGACCCGGGGAACTACAGGCCTGTCAGTTTGACCTCAGAGCTAGGGAAGCTCATGGAGCAGATTATCTTGTGTGTCATCACATGGCACTTGCAGGGCAAGCAGGCGATCAGGCCTAGTCAGCATGGGTTTATGAAAGGCAGGTCCTGCTTGACAAACCTGATCTCCTTCTATGACAAAGCGACACGCTGGGTGGATGAGGGAAAGGCTGTGGATGTGGTCTACCTTGATTTCAGCAAAGCCTTTGACACCATTTCCCACAGCATTCTCCTCAAGAAACTGGCTGTTCGTGGCTTGAACTGGTGTAAACTTTGTTGGGTTAAAAACTGGCTGGATAGCTGGGCCCAAGGAGTCGTGGTGAATGGAGTTAAATCCAGCTGGAGGCCAGTCACTAGTGGCGTCCCCCAGGCCTCAGTACTGGGGCCAGTCCTCTTTAATATCTGTAACGATGATCTGGATGAGGGGATCGAGTTCACCCTCAGTAAATTCGCAGATGACACCAAGTTAGGTGTGTGTGTCAATCTGCTCGAGGGTAGGAAGGCTCTGCAGGAGGATCTGGATAGGCTGGACTGATGGGCTGAGGCGAACTGTATGAAGTTCAACAAGGCCAAGTGCCGGGTCCTGCACCTGGGGCACAATAACCCCAAGCAGAGCTACAGTCTGGGAGATGAGTGGTTGGAAAGCTGCCTGGCTGAGAAGGACCTGGGTGTATTGGTTGATAGCTGGCTAAATATGAGCCAGCAGTTTGCTCAGGTGGCCAAGAAGGCCAACAGCATCCTGGCTTGTATAAGAAGCAGTGTGGCCAGCAGGGCTAGGGAAGTGATTGTCCCTCTGTACTTGGTTCTGGTGAGGCTGCACCTCGAGTACTGTGTTCAGTTTTGGGCCCCTCACTACAGGAAGGACATGGAGGTGCTTGAGCGAGTCCAGAGAAGGGCAACAAAGCTGGTGAGGGGTCTGGAGAACAAGTCTTATGAGGAGCGGCTGAGGTAGCTGGGCTTGTTCAGCCTGGAGAAGAGGAGGCTCAGGGGTAACCTTATCACTCTCTACAGATACTTTAAAGGAGTCTGTAGCGAGGTGGGGGTTGGTCTATTCTCCTATGTGCCTGGCGACAGGACGAGGGGGAATGGCCTAAAGTTGCACCAGGGGTGTTTTAGGTTGGATATTAGGAGGAACTTCTTTACCGAAAGGGTTGTTAGACATTGGAACAGGCTGCCCAGGGAAGTGGTGGAGTCACCATCCCTAGAGGTCTTTAAAAGACGTTTAGATGTAGAGCTTAGTGATATGGTTTAGTGGAGGACTGGTTAGTGTTAGGTCAGAGGTTGGATTAGGTGATCTTGGCAGTCTCTTCCAACCTAGGCAATTCTGTGATATACAAGACAGGATGGTGTCATGTAGGAGTCTTATCAATGTTAGCATGGAAGAAAAAGCAAGATAACTCACTAACAGATGTGGCAAAGCAAAGAGGAATTGCCCGCCCGTGTTTCCCCCATCTTGGGTCTATACTCCAGAGATATTCATAGAACTCTTTGCCATTCAGCTGGTGCAAATTTCTCTGCAGAAGACTACAGAGGAAGAGCTTTTCTCACAGACAGAAATTTACTTACTTCTGTATTCTGAAAAGCTTCTGTATACATATTTAAATACAAGTGTTTCCCTGCAAGTGAGCAGGATTTAAATAAAAGTAATCATATGTTCCATTTTTCTCAGCTTCCCGTGTAAGGAAGGACATGTATCATCCACAGAAAACATCACTTAAATGCATCATTTGTTTTTCTGTATATCTACCCCTCATAGCTTTTTAATAGCAGTTAGCATTTTCTGCAGTATTACTATCCAATTCAGTGATTTTAGTTTGATTTAACAGAAAAAACATTTAGAAAGCAGGTATCAATCATTTACTACAGAAGTCCAGCACCTAACTCTGCAAGAAAGTTTTTAAATGTTTTAACTAAATCCACTCATAGATCACAGGCAGAGCTTTTTATGATCTCAGTTTGCTTACATGTCATATTGTATCAAAAAAACTAACAGGGTCAGATTGTTTCATCAGTTGTATTCAGATAATACTAAAGGGTTCAGAATTTGGCCCAAATTTAATCAATATATATAATAAGCAGTCTTACCCACTTAGAAATTTATTAACTCTGATCAATAGATTCCATACAGCAGCTACACAAAAATCAATGACAACACAACCTATAGAGAATATTGCAAATGTTTGCTCATTAGGAAATTTCTGCTTCCTCTTTTATTTCCAAAGATAACAATATTGCAAAAGATTGTTTAGCCAAGTATGCCAATGCTAAAGGTGCTCTGATTGTATGTACGAAGCAGATTACTAGACACTCCAAATGGAGGGACAATCAGTTCCAGATGTTTTCCACTGATTAAATTTAGCCCAAGCAAGGTTAAGTAAATGACAAGCAGCTGCCTTTTTTTCATTACTCATGAAAAATGCTTCTTAAGAGTTCTATGTTTAATGCAGATGCATGGTGCAGTACATATATTCCTAGGATTTCATGACTGACAGAGAATGTGGACAATCTTCAGAGAAACTACTATTATATTTTTTTAATCTCCAGTATGTCAGAGTTTATGCAGATCACATTTAACAGGAAGAAGCTTAACAATTAAACAAAACAAAAAAAAACATATCTCTTTGGAATGCCCAAGTTATGTACTCCCCTAAGACACAGCCACTCAACTCTGAAACTAGTTTCTACTGAAGCAAGTAGAAATAAAACAGAAAAATGTTGAAGTGCCACCAACCAGATCATGGCTCAGTGCAATAATGGCATAATTCCACTGACCCATCAATTCAAACAGGACAGCAAAGTGCAGTGGTTTCAGGATATCACACATGACACAAGAACAGTGGAAACAAACACAAACAGCAATGAATGCAGGAGGTGTAAATTCAAAATTATTCAATTGTGAAGACTTACAATTTAATAACAAGCAAGACCACTATAATCTGGGGATTGCCTACTGTCTGGCCACCTCCCTTTTTGTTCTTGAATCCTTACATCCCAAAACAAAGATAATTGACTGCAGTGCAATATGCTTACAGGTTGAAACAAAGCTTTATTTCTTAGACTTCTGTCCTTCCATTTATATTCAGACTTACCATGCTTTTATACCTGAGAGGATTAAACTGACAGAAAGGTATAAAAATACCTTATGCATATCTTTAGGCAAGTTGATGGGTCAGATTTTCTATCAACACTTATCCCTGTAGATATGAATTACAGAATCACTGAATGGTTTGGGTTAGAAGGGACCTTAAAGACCAGCCAATTCCAACTCCCTGCCATGGGCAGGGACACCTCCCACCAGACCAGGTTGCTCAAAGCCCATTCCAATTTGGCCTTCAACACTTCCAGGGATGGGGCATCCACAGTTTCTCTGGGCAACCTGTGCCAGTGCCTCACCACCCTCATAGTGAGGAATTTGTTCTTAATATCTGATCTAAACTTTTTCTTTTGTTTAAAAAAAAAAAAAAAGAAAAAAAAGAAAACTTAAAATCTTTGTCCTAGGCCTCCCTGCTTTTCTATAGCCCCTCTATAGGTACTGTAAGACTGCTATATGATCTCCCCAGAGCCTTCTCTTCTCCAAGCTGAACAACCCCAATTTTCTCAGCCTGTTGCACAGGCCCACCTCACAAGCCTGTCCAGGTCCCTATCTCTGCATGGCATACCACCCCTTTAGCATGCCAACTACACCACACAGCTTGGTGTCATCAGCAGACTTGTGGAGGGTGCATTCCATCCCATTGTCCATGTTGCAGACAAAGATGTTAGCACCGGTCCCAACACTGACCCCTGAGGAACCCTACTTATTTCTGATCTCCATTCAGACATTGAGACATTGACCTCAGCTCTCTGAGTGTGACCAGCCAGACAATTACTTACCCATCGAGTGGTCCATCTATTAAATCCATGTCTCTCCAATTTAGAGACAAGGATATCGTGGGGTACGGTGTCGCACAAGTCCAGGTAGATGACACAAGTTGCTGTTCCCTTGTCTATAAAAGCACTTAATAGTATTTCCAAAGCACAGAAGTAAAAGCAAAGAAACATATTGATTTCTGATAGGGAAAATCTGCAAAGAACACTATGTATCCCTGTATATTAAAGTTATTTTTCAAACATCTGATATGAGACTGCTACATGAAGGGACATATCAAGCAAATTGTTAAGAAAGCAGCCAACATCTGGGTATCTAAACAGGTAACAGAACCCAAAAAAAAAGTAATAATCCTGAACAAATTTTCTTCTCTCGGTTTTTAAGTAATGGTCAAAGTCGCATACGTATATATAAAAGTATGATATATAAACAAATACATAAACTACATAGAATCAAAGTTTATTTTACTTCTAATTCTGGAATCTTTTCAGATTTTCTAGATGCACAATGCAAAATATAATCTTTTCAAACCTTATTAAGTCCAACTATCAAGATGAGAATTATATTTACTGGCACCTACTCCTCCATTTAAGTAGAACCAGTTTTTAAAAAATAATAATTTAAAAAATAACGTGGTGTCCTGATCTCTCACAATATCATTTTGTCATTCCTATCTGAAAGAACAGTTTTTCATTGCTAAAAAGTAGCCTCACATTCTACATTAAAGTAACAGCTTATTTTCCCCCACAGAGCATTTACTGCATTTCCTGCAAGAATCAGCTTCTCTTTTTACAAAAGCTGACATTCCTGATTACTACTCCTCCTTGTTTATGCTAATAATAAATAAACAAATAGGCCTATGTTTAATACTGCATTGACTAATAGCATTCTTTACTTCTGTAATTCTGTGTCAGTCTAAAAACACATCATAAAAAATTTAGACTAATGGTATCTCAGACAGACAAGACTTATATTCATTTAACAGATGACGCAACTGAAGCACAGAGAGTTAATTGTTTGCCCAAGGTCACATAGCAAATCAGTAACAGGGTTAGGAAC
This sequence comes from Anas acuta, assembly GCF_963932015.1. Lineage (NCBI taxonomy): Eukaryota > Metazoa > Chordata > Aves > Anseriformes > Anatidae > Anas > Anas acuta. Next base: position 135,760,795 of record NC_088979.1, read on the forward strand.
AGAATCCAGGAACACTGACTCATGCAGTACTCCTTCCTCAACTCCAGACAAGCCTTTTGCATACTTACCAACACCAAAACAGTGTTTTCCCTTGCAGTCTAACCAGCCAGCTATTACGTACTGGATTTTTGGTAAAATGAGATGGAGGATGATGACAGTCTCTTTAACTGCCTCTATATCTTTTATTGCAAAGAAACTTTAAGGCAAAACCCCACAATCCTTGAAGGTGTTTTGCTCTTTGTTTTGGTTGTTTTGTTGTTTTCTAAGATAACAAAATTAGTACACACAAGAAAAATGGAGAAAGTTCAAAAGGCTATCCTTAAACCAACTTACAAGATGAAGCACCTCTTTCTCATGTTCACTAGAAAGGCTCACAGATGGTTCAAAAGGTCTGCATTTCCATGCAGTCTACAATGGAAATCCTCGCAGTTTATACTACTACAATTGTTCTGTGTCACTACTAACGTAAGTGTGACTATGTATTTTAACAGTTTGACCACTCCAGAATTCTCATGGGCTTTAACCAACTGGCCCATAATTCTGTGAGTCCTCCTTCCCTGTTTCACACATTGTATTTCCATTTGTAGACCTTTGCAATCTCACTACCCTCCTATGAATCCTGTTCATGGCTCTCAGGTTGTTTCCGACCTCACCTGAACTACACAGCTATGTACTTTGCAAGACCATATAACTAAAAGCCACATGACTTCAGTGCATCTTTCCTAATCCTTTATCTTCTGACTTGAATTGCTGAATTATTAGTTAAATAGTATTAAGTAGCACAATTTGTAGCATTACCTTCAGTGAATGTGTTGACTTTCAGTGAAAAATAAAACACAATAAACTATTTCCTGACATCTATTTCTCTACCCTTTATGTTTAAAAATGGAGAGAATTTTCCTTTCTCCATAGGTTTTTATCTCAATTTTACATTATTCACAATTTACCCAGATTGTTCCATCTTTCCTACATTTTGGAAAAGTGACAGTTTGGCATATTCTTTTAAATTCACTAAGAAGTTTCTACATCTCCCAGATTCTCCCGTTTTGCCCTGTATTTCCATTGCTAATAAGAAGACCTAGGCTTTGTACCAAATTTGTGAAACTTCATCCCTGAAGTGTATCAGTTCTCCTCTCTTCAGACTTTTTTTGATTTCCCTTTAAGTGGTTTGGCTATGAAAGCAATTTCTTTAATTGACCAGGTGTCTATATCTAACTTGTTTTGCTTTTGTTTATATTTGTATACTACAACCATAATTTCATATCTACAGCTGTAACAAGCAGTAATTCTAGTAGAATAAGATATTTACAGTGAAGATAATGGCATATCATAGAGAAATACAGGCTGGACAGATTATCAGAGACCTCGAGAAGTAGAGATACAGGATGCAGTATATAGGAGTACAGGCCTAAGATAAGAGAAAGGGCACAGTCATGTCATGGGGGACTCCACAGCTATAAGTAGTTCACTAGTGGTCAGTTAAATTGAAATGCAGACAAGGAGCTGGGCAAAACTGTTTTTTAAAGGTAACAGAGAACAAAGAAATAGTATCTCGCATTCATAAATGGGACGATAATATAGTAAATCCAGATGAAACGTGGAGCTACAAACCAATGAAGAAAAGTGTAAAATTGTTAGCAAAAATTTATATACGATCTCAAGTGGGTCCTGAGAGAGAAGAAATCATCACTACAAATATAGTATTCCTCCAGAATATGATATTTTATATACCTATATTTATAACATAACTATATATGTTATATATGTTATTATACAGAATTTATATACTGTTGTGAAGAACTCCAAATTGCACCAACTTATTTTAACACTTAGGCTTCTCCTGCCCCAACAAATGAAATTCTTAGGACCCAGAGCAGCAGAGGAAGGATGAGCATGGACAGGACATGAGGAAAATAGGTAAAAACTAAGAATTCTATATTACAGTTTTAATTGCATTATTACTAGTAATGCAGCTTTTGGAATATGAAAAGAAAAAGCAAAAAATAATAATAATATTGAACTTTTTTGTAACTTGGATCTGTATTAATAAATTGTTAGATCAAGACTTCAGATATACTAGCACTGAATTCTGTTTTACTTTTATAAAATTTGCTTATAAAAGCACTACACTTTTCTTAGTCTTGCTTCCTACAACACTTTATCTATTAATACTGACCTTCCATTCTTGAAGCCTGGTATGTCTGTTCCATGTTTCTCTCTTCTTCCCAAAGCTGACTCTCCACCTTTTTCACAAGCCCCCTTTAGTAGCTGCAATAAGGTCACCCCAGAGCCTTCTCTGGCTCAGGCTGAACAGCCAGCTCTCTCAGCCTTTCTTCATAGTGTTATTCAGTTTTATTTCACAACTAAAATTAGTCGGAACATTTTCAACTAAATTTATTTTCCTCTAAATGAAATGTCTTTGACAAAGCAAACATAATTTCTGGAGGAAAAAAAAAAAAAAAAAGTCTAAAAATCAGTTTTACTAGTATTACAAAGCAGAAAATATTTAGGGAACTGCAAATGCCTTTTCTCACTAAGGACTCCCATCAACAACAAAGTATCTGCTCAGTCCAATTCAGAGTGATTGGTGATCTAAACTCTGGTCCTGATCCTAAATCAGGCAGAACAGAGTTGAATAAATGCAGAGGGGAAAAAATCAAAAGCTGCCAGATTTAATCAGAAGTAAAAATGTGTTTGGCAGAGGCAGCTGATCTCTTCCTCTTCATCTCCCCTTACACCAGCTCCTTCTCCTAGATCTACTATCCTACTTCGGTCATGCAAGGTAAACCACAGAATGCACTGAAAGTACTTTCTCGGGGCAGCCGGGGCTGAAACAGCAGGGACTTAAAACTCCAGTAGAAGCATTTGGTTATGTTTCCACAATTCTTACTCTCACAGTCAAGTACCATTGGTAACTATGGGTCCTGAACTGACAAATTTTGATATTAAACAGCCCTATACTGAATATAGGTTCTTATTGTAAAGCCACCAGCATCTGCTACTCACCTTCTTAAGAGCACGATGTTTTTCAGAAGCAAAGTATCTGGATACTTTCCCTTGCTAATTTGGAGCATATCTTTATATTTATCTTTTTTTTTTTTTTTTCCTGACACTGACAGTTAGGCAGACTGTCAAATGCTTTGGTGTTTGCTTTAGTCTGTTAATTTCAGCCATATGTTTTTTATCACCTTTCACTCAACTTGTCAGCACTGGAATCTATGAATCCACTTAATTTAAAATGTTTGCTTCTTTATATGTACTGCAGATTGTAATCTATCTATACCACTGAGGGAAAACATCCCTTTTCCCAATGGAAATGCAACCAGTTTCCAGGAACAACCAACCTAGTGCTAGATAGGTGAATTCTGAAATGTCAGCATCCAAACTAGTATTATAGAAAGAATTAATCAGCATTAACACTATTATGCACTTATATAAAAATGTTTGCAAAGGTATTCTGAGGAGCACTGAAAATTAAATATCTCCCTCTCCTGTTGAGAAGTTACTCTTTTACAGTTTTGGTTTGAATAGGAAGATGAAAATATGTCAGCATGCAAGAAAACCCCAAAAGCAAACAGAAAAGCATAGTGATAAATAGGGAATTTTGTTTTTATCCCAGCAGAGATTTATCACTGTGAGAGTTTTGTGACTTTGACAAATTTTACAATAACAAGTTGTGTATACAATCTACAGTAACTGACAGAGAATAATATATTCCATCTGCTGGAGAAGTTCCAAGAGGCTGACCTGTAAGGTCCAAAAGTTTTCACATTTTTATAATTTTTTTCCTAATAAAGTGTTATGAAACAGTTATTCAGTTCATTTTGAGAAGCATACATTACAGTGTATAGCTGTTATTTGACTATGAAACTCAAAGACACATAAGAAAATTTGAGTTGCATTCAACTGTTATTTGTCATTCTTGTATTTGAATTTGTCTTTATGACCCAGCACTCACTTTTGATATAGTAAGTAACTAACATCTTGATACTTAAGTGCCTTGTTTAAATCTTACAGGCACGTTAAAGATGCCATAGTTCCTGCTGCAAGGAACTATGTGCTGTACATAGTACATTCTGGTTGACAGAAGTAGAGGTAAAGTTCAATTCCTAGACTATAGAAAAAAAATTATGGCTGTAATCTCAGGTGAGGTGAAGTCACTGAGGAGCTTCAAATCATTGCAGAAAAAAAAGTTAAACTGTGCACCCTGGTACAAAGGAGTTCTCAACTGGAGACAATAGAAATGCGCGGAAACAATATGCTGCACTAGAGTATCTTCAGCATCACAGTTATTTCTGAGAATTGTTTTTTCAGCAAATCCATGTCTGTTTTGGCTGTTCCTTTTAATTTCACAGAATTTCTTTCTAAATATCTTTATCTTTTCAAGAAATTTGACTTCAAGGAAACTATTACTGTGGAAGGATTTAGCCTTTCCATTCCTGCAAGGATGGTCAAGTTCTTAGTGATATAGAGCACACTACACTAGTCACACCACAAATCCCAATGTGCATAACTAAGTCAAGTGGTGTTTGTCTTTTGATTTATCAAACGTTTCTTGCAAGATCCAGCCAGCTATGGCACATAAAGATCTAATTCCTACATTATGCACTATGCTTTTTTTTTTTTTTATTACACATACAATTACAAAAAAAAAAAAATTTACACATACAAATATTTCAAGTGTTAAATTAATGTTGATCTTATCTGTAGGCATTATAAGGCTCCCCTTTCTCAAACTTTCAATTTAGAGATAAAGCAGAAAGCATCTTTATCTAGCCTTGAAAAATATGCCCCCAAACAATTTTTGAACAAGCGAAGATGAAGCTGGGTGGATGTGGATACACTAACAGGATATCCAAAGAAAAACCTCAGTTTTCATGAAAAAGAGGTACATTCACATTATGTACTTCCTGAATCAAGGTAAATTTCTCCATCAAGGAAATTTTAACTCAGTTTCAGTCTATTTTCTGCCCAGAACAAGGCATTTTCTTAGTGAGACTGTTATTCCTTTGACTGCAGTTGCCAGGCATTTGTTTCAGGTTTCCCTACAGTCTCTCACATCTGACTGAAGCAGCAGACAAGAAGAGCTGTTTCAAAGCAACAGCTCTGCTCCTCCTAAGTCAGGCCTATAAAAGTGATCTAATTCAACCTCAAAGTCTGCCATCATCTGTAAAACATCCAGCCGCAACAACCAATGAATAAAATATTCCACTATAGCAACAGTGAAATAGAAGCTGGCATGCTTCTTTTCAATTTTTTTTTTTTTTTTTTTTTTTGCCTTTTCTAAGAGAGACTTTAAGGGAGGAAAAAAAAAACACCCTCACTTACAGGCTTGCAACCTAGTACTTCTATTTCCCATGAATAGAAGCCTATTAATTCTGGCAAGGAGATCTTTGCTGAGAGAAATCAGGTTTAAATTTTTGAGAGGTGTCAAGAATGTTCAGTCAATTGAGCAATCAAGTTAGCCTGGAATCCTGGAAGCTTTGCACCAGAAGGAATAAATCAGAAAATCAAATGAAGTGTGACTTACCCCTGACACTAGCAAAGGAAAAAAAATAAAGAAAAAAAAAAAAGATTTGGTAATGGAATAATGTGCATGGTTGAGTCTCAGAATGAGAATAAATTAGACTAACTATAATAAGAATTGGAATTGAACAAGAAAGCATTTTCAGAAAAAGGGTGAAAATGCTTTCATTTTGCTCTGCTACCCAGCTGTAATGTTAAATAAATAAATAAATAAATAAATAAATGAAAATTATACAGGCTAGTCCTTTCAATCTTTCTTCTGAGGGACAGAGCTTTGCTCAGACTAACATTGAAGGAATACAGCTATACAGCTGAAGTGAAGATACAAGCACTGGCTGAGGCATGATTACAGGCAACCTAGTCCTCAATTCTTTATTAAAGTTAGAAGTTACACCATTGCACAAGACTTTTTTTTTTTTTTTTTTTGCTTCTGTCCATCACTGACTGATGATGCCACAATACTAAGATACACTCAGCTAAATCTGCACTGATATGATCAGCAAGGGAAGCTGCACATTTCTAATAAACAAGGGTGTTGAGAGTTGTTGTATTCTGTAAAGAGTAAAACTTTTAATCCAGCAACTTCATAAACCACACCATTCACCCCTTTCCCAGAAACCTACAAAAACACAGGAATTGCCAAGCAACAACACTGTCAAAAATACTGTCATTGCTGAAAAGCATTCTTGACCTCAACAAAATGTGACAGAAGGAAAATCAAAATATAAACCAGAACAAGAATGAAAATCTACACCAGAAGAAAAACTCTTCCTCCCAGAACAACAGGTTCATGGCTATCAATTGCATAAAGTAGAGTCTTGAAGGTCTTTCTAAAATGGTAGGAGCAAAATGCTCCTACTCCTTGCAGGTGTGTTTCAGTATACCACAGGTCTCAGTCAGATGTGGAATAGCAGGCAGCTAAGTGCTCTCACTTGAATATAGTAGGTTAACAACACTCTCTGGCAAATCTAATGTCAGAACAGCCCAGTAAAACTACTGCATTTGATTTCATTCAATACAGAAGACATTACACATTCACTCTGGGAGTAAAAATATTTAATATACATGGATATGTATTTAATTAAAGAGATCATCATGTCAAGACTACAGACATCCTCTCTCCAGGCTGAAACTGTGTCAGCCTCAATGCCACATAAGAGCTATTTCATGCAGACTTGACACTTGGGTTTAGCAAGGACAGATGAAAACTTAAGTGAAAGCAGCAAATGAGACCATACTTCAGCGCTACTGCCTTTGACTAGGATCAGCATCTTTGGATACCTCAGTTGGCCAGGTTTTGCATGCTTCTATGCAAAACTTGGCCAGGTTTTGCATGCTTCTATGTACAGAACATAACTCCTTGAACTATGAGGAAGCAGTTTCTCTTTAAGCTAAAGACTTTAGCAAATCCAGAACTTGCATGTTTCTCTTCCCATCACTTCAGACAAAGGAAGTCAGCACAATGACTGAAAAACTTTCCAAAAAAGTACTTACTTCATTGTAAACAATGTTATTTTATTACCCACCTTCTTTAAATGAAGTTCATTGTGGAAAAGATTTTTTACAAACACAACAATATCTTAGCTCAGCAATAAAATTCAACCACTTTCCATATTGAAATACAACCACTCATAGCACCACAATATTTTAGTGAAGTAATAAACAAAACACTTATCAAAACCGCTTGGTTAACAAAGAGATGGATAAATATTTTATGCCTATCACAATTTATTTGCACAGTGTTTAAGAAGGTGCTGTAAAAAAAGTAAAGTTATTTTTCCTATTTTATTTTCCTTTCTTCAGGCTCTATGTGAGGTAAAGTTTAATAGTGACATAGGAAGCTTTCCATCCAGCTGAAATAATTCCAAAATATAGAATTTGAAACAAAAAAGGTTTCTGTTTTTTATGTTCACACCACACATCTAAAAATTTCCTTTTGTATTTCTGTTACTTTGTGTCTCCCTGTAATTTTTGACACATTTTTCTTTACTGATTACTTTTATATTATTTTTCACAGAAATTTTCTCTTCATTGGTTAAGTTACAGTTAACATTCTCTCTTAAAAATGGTAGCTTAAAAGTAAATTACCTCCTGGTTCATTGATGTAGAAAGACACATCTTTTTTGTCTTTTTGTTCATCAATATGATCATAAGTGATCTGTGGAATAGATAAGGCATTCTCTCCTGGGTTTATAACAGGTGCAGAACCATTACCACAGCCTGGTTTCACTTTTCTTTTGGATCTTCTAGCCTGTGGAAGTAGAAAGAGGATGATATCAAAACACAGTATGAAAACCAGAAAAGAACCTCCTTGTACAATAAATTCATCTCAGCAGGATTATTTATTTCAGTGCAATTGTAATTCAGTAAAAATGCTACTTTCTTGGTTAATGTTTACAGAATGGCTCATTTTAGATTATTATTTTAAATTTGGTAAGGGTGACTCTTAAGGGAAGATGCTTAGCACATTCTGAAAATCAGTTATCAATTAGAATTTTATCAGTTAGAATTTCTGAAGCCATATCTGAAACTCAAGTCACCCAAAATATTAATCATTTGAGTATACAGTAGCTTGGGTGCAGCTTTTCTTCATTGCTAATTAAACAGATGGCTAATTAATTGCAGGCTTTGAAATATGACCAAGGCACTGGGTGATATCAATTAAAGAAAGTTTCGATTTTGGCTGGGCTGACTTAGGTACTTCAGCAGGAGGTGGAACCATGTAACACTATTTTATTACAGTCCACGCTGTCTTTTGGAATGAGTTCTTCTGTTCAGATCCGCAAGCACTTAAAAAAAAGCATGTTTGAAATTAATCAAACAGGACAAGAAAAATAGTAGAAATGGGAGTTTATTTTATATTGTGGATGCATTGCCATGCGTCCACATGCATGGGCTTTTATAACAGGAAAAGGAACTCTAAATTCTTTAAGGAACAAAATTCAACCATATGCACAAGATCAGTATCCATTTAAGTCTTTAAAATAAGGGGCCATGTAGAGAAAAGAGAAAAGAAAGAACCATTAAAGTTAATGAATTAGGGTTAGCAATTTATAATGAAGTTCAAGTTTGATAATATGTTAAGGGAACTCATGAGAAAAAGAGGGAAAATACTAAGGACAAACAATACTTTTTCCAATTCTCCCAACAGGTATTGCATGTTGTTCAACGACACCTAGTACTCAGCCTTACTTCTGCTTTACCCTTTTGCTCCTGGCTGTTATACATCAAGTTAAGGAGTAACTAGTCTCACAACAGTGGCTCTTCTCAGCACTGAGCAGACTGCACTGCTCTAAAGCCAAAAAATACACATGCACACAGATCATATTAATAAAGGTACCTGCACATGCTGTGGAGTAATCATATTGCAATTCTCCACTGAGTGACAAGCATTGGTGGGACCTCATTGCCTAAAAGCAGGTACCATCGACCACTTTAGAAAACCTATGTGTCTGAGCTAGTCCTGTTACAGCCCTCTCTCCAGAATGCATACTGAAGTCTAGGCAAGCCTGCCAGTGAAACTACATACCTATGCTTAGGCAATCCCACCTACACAGACAAAAAATATTCCAATTTACTGCAGCCAATGCTCAGGAATTAACTCAAACTTCCATGTACCCTCAAAGATAAAACACCAAGGAGGGATGTGCATGAGCAAGACAAATGCAGCTACTCTCAGTCAAATGAGTGTGAATGTAATTTCTTTAACTAGTTGCTTCTTTCTTCCTGTATGAATTACTGTGCAAAATGAATACAAAATGGAGAATGGTATCAACGACTTATACAATCTTCAAGAAGGTAGAATAGACTTCAAAGGGAGTAAAATAATGGAGAATAAGCATCTGTCAGATCAGCAAGGCAAATCTAAAACTAGAAGGCATTAGTCCTTCAGGAATATTGTAAGGAACACTAAATTGATCCTGCTATGGCAAAAGGAAAACAAAAGTCCCATTGAAAATCTCTCTCAGCTCTCCAAATTCTTTGGACTCTTCATAAGGATTTTGACAAGTTATCCAACAAAATTAAACCCAAGAACAGAATAGCTAGCTCTGTCGAGTCTATGTTACCTGTTTTCTCAGACTAGGGCTAGATGGCGCTGGTGGTTTTTTGGGGTTTTGTGCAGGTGATGTAACATAGATTTTCCATGTTGCTGTAGAACTGTAAGATTTCTCTGCCGCATAGCACCGCCACAGTGTCTATAATAAAATCCCAAAACAATATTCTCAGTGTATAAGCAGGAACTGTTTTGCTGGATGTACATGTCAGAATTTGCTGCAAACCAAACTGACAGCAATAGCTTCAATCAATTTAAATATGATTCAAAGGCTTCTGACTGAAATTGCTGTGCTATACCAAACAACATGCCTAATAAAATTCACTCTTCCCCTAAATACAGCTTCAGTGAGGCACCAGGAAATATAGTCAACACAGTAATTTTAAGTATGCTCTCTGTAGTATTCTCCTAGGAGCTGGGGTCTAACCACTGCTCACAGCAAGGAAAACCGTCCTCCAGAACAGTGAATCCCGACAAGTATATAACGCTGCTGCTTCCCCTCTTCTGCAGCATCACACATTTTAGCATTTGCACACCATGTTAGTGCATTCTTTATATAATATGAAAAGCTATGCTGAGACATTTTTCTAAACTGAGGTGTGTATACATATATACATATACACATTCTTCACCTCTGAATTTGGCAAATACATAGGACCTAAAGGAATAAAAAAAGGAAGTTAACAATTAAAGATTATGACAAGGATTTTAATTTATTATTTTTACTAACTTAAGTTTACTTTAGCTGCATCCAAATACTGTTATGATGCCTGCGAATATCTGGTTAATGAAGCCTCCTGAGTTCACTCATAAGAATGGATGTGGGACAGGCAGTTATCTAATTCTTTCTGGGGACTGAAGTGTACCAAAGAACCTCTGTGGTTAAACACAGCTTGTAGATTTATAATAAAGCCCAGAAACTGTGATTCTCAGATAGTACATGAACTGCTAGGCCCTACTGCCTCTCTATCACTCTCCTATATATTTTACTGCTAGGGGTCTGACCTGAATTAGAGAAGCTGCTGCTGGGATTTGTCTGTTGAAATGCTTCTGACGTTGCTTCTGCTGTACTTTCAGGGCAAAACCGGACCCTAGAATACCCTAAATATAAATAAAAATACTGGTGAGACTTCAACGTAATTTTATGCACCTAAGCCAAACACTTAATGCATTAAATAAATGGCCATTTTAAAAAAGACAAGTTTTCAAACATCCACAGTAATAGAAAGCTATTTATCTAACAAAATTTAAATTGAGCATGTTGATGTTGGCATCATATGACTGCAATAAATAACGTGTTTATTGCAGTCTATAGGTAACATTAGCCACAGAGGCATTCACAAAGTGGCAGTCACATTTCAAAGACAACCCTACACAATGGTGGGGGAAGCAAATGCCAATGTCATAGGACTGATCTACAGCTGTTCTTTGTACTTGTTTTTAATTTCTAAAAAAAAAATATATAAAAAAAAAAAAAATAGGCAGACCACCCAACCACCCCACACAAAGCCACAACTCAGTTTGATTTTCCAGGCAAAACAAGTAACAAAGAAGTCAGATATACTTTATGATTTATTCTTTTTTTTATATTCTTGTCTATGTGTTCCCCAGTCAGTTATCTGAAGATTCAGAAAGGCCAGCAATGATACTTTACAGTACTGTGTAGAAAAGTAAATGCAGTTTCCTAAATTTCTTCGTTGTGGCACAGCTTCTCTTCTCAATACCCCAGGTAGTTTCTACGTAATCATAAAATAGCAGAAACAAAGGATGTTTCACCTCTGCCACTGACATCATACTGATTGAAATAAATCTCTCCCTTTCTCCAGAGTAGTGAAAATATCTCCTTCTTAAAATGCTTATCTCTAAAGAAAATGACTATGGTAGAAAGACAGCAGTTTTATTCATTTTTGCATGTGCACAAATACACAAACATAGTTATAGATGTGCATGCAAGTAAACATTCTGAAGCAACACCCAGCCCATTATTAAAGGTGCTGGTTTTATCTGTGCAGTCCAAGTCAGACACTTAAAAAAACATCCAAGTTCTACTTACCGCTGGTAGAGCAAAGAAAGATATAGCAAATACCGAGAAACAGGAAGCAACTGTTTTCCCAATCCACGTCTGGGGAACTTTGTCTCCATAACCAATTGTTGTGACCGTTACCTAGACCAGAAACATACATTTTATTCACTGCAATACCATACATGGTTTTCCTCAAGAGCAAAGGGAACTAAAAAAGGGAAAAAAAGGAAGAGGAGTAAAAACAGTAGGACATATGAGTATCAGGAGATACAAGTGGATCAATGGTGTTTGGATTTGTGTGTAAGGAAACCATAGGAGCACACTGAACATCACTGTAGGCTTATTCTGTTTCTATATTCTTTAGCAGGTATTCACAAATGGCCACTGCTGGAGAAGTGACACCAGGCTTGACCCAGGAAGACTGTTCTCACAGTTAGTAGCTGTCTGTTTACATCCTCTTGAATTGGAAGGATGAACTCTATGGGCTTGAAACCATGGGCTTGCAGTATTTTTGTTTTTAATTTTTATTTTTAATACATATTAGTTGATAGTCAGCTGAATATGAGCCAGCAGTGTGCTCAGGTGGCCAAGAAGGCCAACAGCATCCTGGCTTGTATAAGAAGCAGTGTGGCCAGCAGGGTTAGGGAAGTGATTGTCCTCCTGGACTTGGCTCGACTCGAGGTGTACTCAGCACCTCAAGTACTGTGTTCAGTTTTGGGCCCCTCACTACAAGAAGGACATTGGAATGGGCTGCCCAGGAAAGTTGTTGAGTTACCATCCCTGGAGGTTTTAAAAGATGTTTAAATGCAGAGCTTAGTGATACGGTTTAGTGGAGGACTGGTTAGTGTTAGGTCAGAGGTTGGACTCGGTGATCTTGGAGGTCTCTTCCAACCTAGACAATTCTGTGATAGTTTACAGCGTTGAGAAGTAAGCCTTAAAAATCACTGAGTCACACACAGCAGATGCACAAACATTTGCCAAAATTTGCAGTCAGGCAGAAACGCTAGCTGTGTCAGGGTAAGCTACTCACTGTACTGGCAAGAAAGATAAGGGACAGAACTAACACTACCACAGCAGAACCCTCATATCAAGATGAGAAACATACTCCCAAAGAAAACATTTCAGTAAACCAAGAACTAAATACATCTGAGTCCCATGTTCTTAATCCTTTTTTTTTTTTTCTACAGTTCCCTGAGACTTAAAATTGCATTTGATCCATGGAATGTATATTGCTAGATCTGCTCATAGCCTGTCAGGGTACAGCTGGATGTTTCTTAAGGGACAGTGATCACAGAGCCAAGTGGGATAACAGTTCCATGCTACCCAACCGGGAAAGATATGAAAACAGTGGCCAGGTCCAACCAAGAGATCATAGATCTCTATAGATCATAGTGATCTATATAGATATAGTGGTCTACAACATCACAACATGAGGCAGAACCAAGATCAAGCCAGAAAGTCACCCTACATATTCAGGTCAGAAACAGGGAAGTCTACAACCAAACGTAGCTTTGTTTCAGGTGAAAATCACCTAAACTCCAGCACAATTTAGGCATGAAATGAGAGCACAGAGCTAGGCTCAGAACCCATGGGTGGAGGGAGGGTAGATGCTACAGGTCATGCTTATTAGGGCCATTCAAACCAGTTATCCCTTTAGGGCCATTAGAACAACCCTCTCTTCTACCTCCCTCCTCCTGAGAAATATCCTCATGTTTCTCAGAGGTCTGGGATCAGGAGGAACTTGCCGTAGAGAGACATCACCACTATGGGTTATCAGTGGATTTTTCCAGGGTATAGAACTGGAATAGGGACAGAAAACTGGAAAGGGACATGGCATGAGTGACTTCGTGCTTGGTAGAGGACAGGCCACCTGTCAAAAGCCACAGAAGCCAAAAGGCCTGAGAATGACAGAAGAGTTAGGCTACCCCTAGTGAGTCCCGGCAGGCTGGAGAAGAATTAGTGAGGAGCCCAGTGGTCATTAAAGGTTTGGCACTGTAGGGAGATCAGAGCACAAAGCTGGTCTCTCAGGAGGGTTTATAGTGAAGCAAGGGACAGCTGCTCCCACAGAGAAGGTGAGCCAGAAGCCAAGGGGCTCCAAAAATGGCTAGAAAGGGGCCTCCCTACCCCATACCTAACCTCACAGATGGCAGCCATATCCAAAAGAGAGTTCAAAATTGAAGGCAATGAAGGAAGCCTGAAGTCAAGAGTATGTCAGCCCACAGGTTGAGGTCTAGAGCACAAGAACATGACCAAGCTAAAGGCCAGTTCCCATTCAGCAAAGCTGAGGCAGAAAGGAAGTGCCCAGTGCTGTGCTTAAACAGAGCCTCTGGGATGTGGGTGTTCCAGGTGTGGCTGGTCAGGCACATGGTATGCACAGCCCTGACACTACAGTATGCATGATGGCAGTATGGCAAAGTAGCAAAGATGACCTCTACCCATGAGAGGTGGAAAGCTTCTGGTGAGGAAATATAGGCTTCTGTCACTAATGTCAACCACTTGAGAGAGCTTCAAATAGAAAACAAAACAAAACAAAACAAAACAAAAAAACGTACTTCTATTTGGCAGCTCCAGCTCTAAACCTGATTCCCTTCACTTTGCTCTGAGTGGTAGCAGAAATACAGCCAAAACAGACATAAAAGAGACATATAAATCTACACTGACTGTAAAAGTGGGTGTGGAAATATTGCCTTTTATGGGAAAAGTCACTGACATACACTTAGATATTATTCACAAATAGGCTTTTGAGGAAATTAAAATATATATTTATATCAACAATCAAGCCATGGGAACAATATATTTCCTCCTGCTCTGAGAGCAGTTCTGCAGAATGCTGGAAGGAAAATTTGAAGAGAAAAATAACCAATTACTATCAAATTGAAATTTTCCAATTTCAAAAAAATCAGACTTGTGTTTATTCACCATGAATTTCTCATTTGATGACGTCAACTTTGTAGTATCTGTATCCTCTAATGAATATTATTACCTTGAACTGCAGGCTGCTCTCAGCAGGAACCCTGTCTTGTCAGGTGTTTGTCCAGACATAGTGTGGCTTGCCCATGAAATGACTCAGCCACTGCAAACTACCAGCAGTACAAACAGATGAGTTTGCCAGCCCCCAGAAATAAAGCATACCCCCTAAAACTTTGAAACACAGTATGTGTTAGCAGAGAGTGGAGGGTTTTAAAATAGTGTTTCTTTAATGGCTCTTCAGCTCCTCAGTGCACCTGAATGACCCCTTCAAGTCTAGGATTTTTCCTTCCTTTTCCTCCTCTTATAAAAGTCTTCTTGTCTTTTTGTTCTATTTTGTTTTGTTTTTTGTTTGTTTGTTTGTGTGTGTGTGTGTCTGTGTCTCTGTGTGTTTTAGTTTTCCAGCACTGAGGACATAAAAACAAACTGCAGCAATGTTGAGCTTAGTGTTACTATGGAAGATAGCATGAAAACCATAACCACAGAAAATATTGTTTTTCATCTCTATAGGAGGTATGCATTTGGCTTGCAGATTCCTGCAGGTGCCTGAACATGTCTCAGAAAGTTTCTCCCTTGCTACCTTAAGAGGGTTCCTTCTTGGTAATCTAGTTAGTGCATTGAAGTATGTGGAAAGGATTATAGATAATATAATGCTCTGGCTTTCTTAATCACAGTCAGATTTCTTTTTCCTTGTACATCCAGAATTTATTAGTTAGTTGCCCAGAGAATGTTTAATAACTAGGTTTTGACACCTGCTTCTTAACACAGATTTCCTATATCACATTCCAACTGGTATGCACATGCTCTAATGCAGCCTCCAAAAGCATACATTTACACTTCAGAAAAGCAAGAACTCTAATTTAGTAGAAGACAACACAGCTTCTCACATGCTTTAAGACAGCCAGGTGTCCTGAAGTTTGAAGAACCAGAACTGCGCACATTAAAAAAAAAAAAAAAAAAAAAGTATTAAAAATAAAGGGGTTCAGACCACCACCTCTGGTATAGAAATTTACTACTGGAAATTCTGAGCAATTGTTCCTAAGGACCTCTGCCAGTTAACAATGTTTTACTGGAGACACTATTTAACTCAAGTTCAGTAGTATAGAACAGTCACATTTGTAGCAAAAGCAATAAGTTTTACTAACATCAAGAGGCAAGAATGGAGGGACCAACATGTCCTTATTTCCTCAAGAAAAATATTCTGAAAGGATGGAAAAAATACTGTGACATGGGTTACAACTCTGGCAGGCTGACAGTTCTATTAGAAATGCTTCAGCATTTGCTCTAACATACTATAACTTCTGAAAATAGTTTCATATAAAACACCACAATCCTTTGATATGTCTGCAGTTTAATCTGCACATCTGCCAAATCTAGGTGAAACCACCTTGCATTTAACTGGAGCGGGTGAACCTTGTTAGCATTCGATTCCAACTCTCTTTCATTCCTTATTTTCCCTTTTCTTCATATTTAAACCTTTCAGGTCATTTGTATCAAGTTCAGCAAGCTTGCACTTTCTACTCAAAGCAAAATGTTACCCATAATACACTCTGCGGTTTTTGACACATTAGACTTTCAAATACTTGCTAGCAAGATTTTTTTTTTTTCTGTGGTTAAGTTTTGAAAGGCAAAAGTGAAATCAAATTTCACCCCCTAGTAACTCCACATCTGTGTTTCTACGTTACAGAAGATTTGAAAAGAAAAATAAACTGATTCACTTTGTCCTTTGTCACTGTTTCCAGCTGTGAACTGCACCTGCATCGTGACTCACTAGTGCTGAGGAGGCTTAGATGTCTGGAAAGCTTAAACAACAATTCAAACAGTGTTCATCATGTGCCTCACACAGTTACAGAGAGACAAAGCTGATTTTATCGTGCTGTTACACAAAACAAGTCAAGTTTTGGAAAACAACAACAAAACCCAATGAACACTTTGCAAGGCATAAATCTACACTTTCAAATAGAGATTCCAAGCCACCTACCTCAGCAAGGTATAGTAATGAATGTTTTATACTTTGTTGATGATCACAGTTGAACTCTCTTGTAAATTCCTTAAGCCCAAAATGTTAATAAAATATGTATAAACATATCCTTGTTTTTTTCTTCCTTAATTTTGTACTCTTTACTCGAATCTAGGCTATAGCTTCTGGTTTTTATAAAATGTTTTTTTAGTCCATATCCATATTCAATAAAATTCATAAAGTAGGTGCAGGACACTGAGGGTTAAATAAATAAATGAAAGGAGGAAAGGGTAAAAAAAAAAAAAAAAAAAGTGCATTTCCTTCACACGGAAGTTTTGTTACATAAAGGAATAATCCATGCATGAGTTCACTTTGACTTAACTAGATGTTAAAAAACATAGTTAGTTCACAAAAATGATTGCTGAAAATCCTTTTTTGTTTGTTTGTTTTTGTTTTTCACTTTACCTAGCTCCCCTCAGCTCCCCTAGCAAGGGGTTCCTCTTTCAACCTACTTGGATCTAAATTTGGTCATTTCTGGCCTTTTGTAGCTACGGCCCTAGAAAGTACATATTGCAGAGCAAACATGAATCACCATACTTTAATGATCACACATTACATTAAGACTTTTTTGTTAATAAACTATATGCAATCCATTTCTTTCACTGCTGTCGTCCTAATTCACATGGTGCTACAAAGCTCTTTGTAACTTTACTATGAAAGAAAAAATCATGAGATATTTCACATAGATTTATCTGAATGAGTGCAGACTTTCATGGGAGCCCTAATGCTGCTAAAGTTCCCACAAGCAGATCCACTTTTAATTTAGGTACTTTGCAGGCAGTTAAGCTATATCATTGGTAACAGGAAGAGTAGCTGCATTCCACTGCATTCTACTACAGTCATGAGCCTGTTTACAGGTTTGTTTTCTTAAAGTAGACATTGGGTGTCTTCCATAACATCAACTATACTCTAATAGTTTACTTTTGTTTTTAAAATATAACAAACAATCTCTGCTTCTGGGATATAGATTCCCTTCTTCCATTAGTTAGAGGTTATCGTGTCTATAACCTAGGGGCTTTATGTTTCACTGAAAATTTTGTCATATGTCTGTAGAGGAGTTTAACAAGTGATTCTTCTACGAGTTATTCCATGGTTTTGTTCTTTTCCCACTAGGTCAGATAATTAGGTCCATCTGGCCATTTAATGGATTTTTTCTTTTTTTAATAGAACATTTTTTAGTGTGTACTCTTTTGCATAGGTATAGGGGATACTCTACAAAAGAAATGACTATCTGACAACCTAATGTCAGGAATTTAAAGCTTAACAGATTTATATACTGAACCATTTATAAAGCGTAGTTCAGGGTACATGTAATATAATATATATTTCTGTATACTTCACTGAAGTAGAGGCTTACACAGCATCCAAGTTAAGGATTAGAAACATACATCTATTAGGAATGTTTTGTCTGTCTTCCCAGACTTACTCATCAGTTTATTTGTATTCAGATAAACAATTGGTTTATTGTTTAATAAGTATATTGTTATTTTTCAAGTCTGTCATCTAAGAACAAATCCAGTTTATTACGTTTCAAATCAACCTTGAAACTCTCTCTCTGAGGGATGGTGGCTCTTCATCTGTTCTAGTCTTCTCGTTTTTCTTTGTCACTAGCACTGTGATGAATCTTTTTGGGTTTGTTATAATGAGACGGCCATCTCATAAAACATATAAAGTTCTCTAGTGGTAAAATGGACCACAAGAGCAGAAATGGTTTGTGCAACAGCTAACAAGGAGGAAAAGCATGACTCATAGTAAGAAATATGATGCAAAGAGCCATATGAAGGGAGTGTTTCTTATTTTGTTTATAACTATCTATTCCCCTTTCATCTGATTCTTGGCATGCATAACAATAATTACCACATTGCTCTCATAATTCCATTTCATCCTTCATATTATTCTTTATTATTATTATTTAACCAAAGATTAGCACTGATCATGACTGCTGTCCAAAGTAGCTGATAAATTTGAGATTTGTCTGTTGCTTTTGATGGAGTTATTTATCATAACTGTTAATCATGGAATCATTCAAAACACAGTAACTTGTAACCTGCATCAAAGTCTGTGCTATTACTAAGACAAAGAGAACAAAGACATCCAAAAATTAAAAATTAGAGTCAAGCTTCCACAAACAGAATATTCTTTTAAAAGTTATGAACCTTTTGCAGAACATTAAATGGAGTTTAAAAGTGGTGTAGGATTCAAGGAGTACTTACACTCTTTGAAATGAGGATTTAAATTATATATATATATATATATATATATATGTTTTCCATTTGTATGCTTTCAAGGCTAGTTAGCTAAAGACTTGCTATCAAACACCAAAATAAGTTAATTGCATTTATTACATTATTTTCCCATTATTTTCGTGGTATCCTTTTTGAAAAGGTGCCAAGCTTCCCTACACAAGTGTGTTCCTTACACAAATGTGATTTTTGAAAAAGAGAAAATGATCGCAACTTCAACAGAAAATCTTGCACATTTAGTTTGAGTACACATTTTTCTGATAAAGACTTACCACACCCCACCAAAGGGCATCAGCATAGCTGGAGAAACCTGTCTTTCCATTCTCATCAACTGCATCCTTCTCAGCAAGATAAACAAAATAGGATGAAAAGATTAATCCCAAGAATCCAATGTACAATGTAGTTATAAGTTCCTATTAAAAGAGAAAATAAATTAGTACATAAGGTTTAAATCATATATTATCTATTAAAAAACATTATAAATATCTGTGGTTTTTTTTGTTTGTTTGTTTGTTTGTTTGTTTTTTGTTTTTTTTGTTTGTTTTCATCGTGATAGAAAAATTAATGTTTCATTTCAGGTATGAAATTTGCTTCCAGTAAAACATGTAAGCCAATGTTTTGTTTTCTATTTATGTCAGATTGAAAAAGCAAGAAGAAGCCATCATTTACACAGTCATTTGTACTGCTAAATGTAGGGCAGGACATCTGTCTTGTTTCATGTCCTTTAAATGGGGTTGAATGGGAATTGTTCCATTTAATTGTCCACTCAGAATACCAAATGTTAATACATATTAAAAATAGTAAAGCGCTGCTTTAGAAATACACTTCGTGAACACTATGGTAAAATAACTGTTATGACTCGAAGGCCGTGTTCTTCTGATTGTGACCACATCTAAGAAAGCAACTTGTACATCCTATATTTTGATTGCATAAGTCTGCCAATAAGACTGACTTGTTGCATTTATCAGTGTTATCCTAAGAAACAAGGATCCAAATGTAGTTGTCTTAGATTCATTCTAAATGTCACTGAAGGTAACACACATATATATACTAGAGCAAATTACTACACACCCATACTTAATTATTAAGATCAGTGACAGCAATCTAATACACACTGTATTTAAGAGACAGCATAGATTTTAAAATAGAATCATAGAATCATAGAATCATAGAATATCCTGAGTTGGAAGGGACGCTTAAGGATCATCAAGTCCAACTCTTGACACCGCACAGGTCTACCCAAAAGTTCAGACCATGTGACTAAGTGCACAGTCCAATCTCTTCTTAAATTCAGACAGGCTCGGTGCAGTGACCACTTCCCTGGGGAGCCTGTTCCAGTGTGCAACCACCCTCTCTGTGAAGAACCCCCTCCTGATGTCAAGCCTAAATTTCCCCTGCCTCAGCTTAACTCCGTTCCCGCGGGTCCTGTCGCTGGTGTTAATGGAGAAAAGGTCTCCTGCCTCTCGACACCCCCTTACGAGGAAGTTGTAGACTGCGATGAGGTCTCCCCTCAGCCTCCTCTTCTCCAGGCTGAACAGGCCCAGTGCCCTCAGCCGTTCCTCGTACGTCTTCCCCTCCAGGCCTTTCACCATCTTCGTAGCCCTCCTCTGGACACTCTCCAACAGTTTCATGTCCTTTTTATACTGTGGTGCCCAGAACTGCACACAGTACTCGAGGTGGGGCCGCACCAGCGCAGAGTAGAGCGGGACAATCACCTCCCTCGACCTACTAGCGATGCCGTGCTTGATGCACCCCAGGACACGGTTGGCCCTCCTGGCTGCCAGGGCACACTGCTGGCTCATATTCAACTTGCTGTCTACCACGACCCCCAGATCCCTCTCTTCTAGGCTGCTCTCCAGTGTCTCATCGCCCAGTCTGTACGTGTAGCCAGGGTTTCCCCATCCCAGGTGCAGGACCCAGCACTTGCTCTTATTGAACTTCATGCAGTTGGTGATCGCCCAGTTCTCCAACCTATCCAGATTCCTCTGCAAGGCCTTTCCACCCTCAACAGAGTCCACAACTCCTCCAAGTTTGGTGTCATCAGCAAACTTGCTCAAAATACCTTCTATTCCTACATCCAGATTGTTTATAAAAATATTGAAAAGTACCGGCCCTAAAATGGAGCCTTGAGGGACCCCACTGGTGACCGCCCGCCAGCCTGACGCAGCCCCATTTACCATAACCCTTTGGGCCCTGCCCGTTAGCCAATTGCTCACCCATCGTATGATGTTTTTATTTAGCTGTATGGTGGACATTTTGTCCAGTAGGATCCTATGTGAAACCGTGTCAAAAGCCTTGCTGAAGTCCAAAAAAATCACATCAGCTGGTTTCCCTTGGTCCATAGTGCATATTTCAAACATATGGATGGGATGGAATCTACCAATACCAAATAGTATGAACTGATATATGGTCTAATATAAGAGAATATTTTGTAGAAATCAGACCTTAGAACTTCAAGTTGATATGAATTTTTAACAGATAAGAACTTAGAAATGTAGAGCATTGCCTAATACAAGTTACTGTTTCCAGCACAGACTTTCATGTATACATGTATATATATATGCAAAGGAAACAACAGAAATAAAATGCACATGTGCACATCAGTGAATTTGAATACTGAGAGACTGAAGTCAACATATCTTTGTAAATTACACAAATTTATATGTTCAGTTACAGTGAGTCCCAAACAAAATAAAATTAACACTTAGAAAAAATACAAGAAAACCACAGCTCATCACTAACGCCCTCCTGAAAGCAGTAGAACAGCTCACAAAACAAGGTAAGGAACAAAACTCCTAGAGATACTCATAAGCTGGTGTTTGATTGGCTAACTTCATTTTTCAGTAAGCTGCATGATTTTTCCATGTCTTTCCATCACCACATATGATATTGACTCATGTTTTGTTGCTTTTGGCAAGAAATGCTCACATAAGCTCAACCTGCTGAAAATAGAAGAGCATCCTAGCCAAATTGGGCCTGAGTGAGCTAATACAGCTATATGAAAAATTCCAAAACATATGGAAAGCATTTATGGAAAATTTAGTAATCTCTTCTGGGTCCACAGAGGTCCAAGTGCTTGTTATTTTCACAAGTCACAAAGATGTGAATTTATTTTTTCATATTGTTTAAGGATTTAGAGTCCTATTTTTTTTGGTTTTGAAACCAAACTCAACAAATAAATGAGGACCTTGTACTCTGTAAAGAAAAATCATGAGGTGTTTTTGTTGGTTTTCTTTAAAAAAAAATAATCTTTCAGAGACTGGACAGGGATAAAGGTTCCATTTTTCATTCCATTTGATACCATCCTACAGTTTTGGTTACACTTGCCCAATGTCAATACAGAACTGTGTATATTATTTTTATTTTATTTTTATTTTATGTGTTAATGGGTGATCTGTTTTGACACTTTCTACAGATCTGTAGAGTTTTATACATCATCACAGACACTGGATTCACAGAACCTCAGGTGCATTTATTTATAATTCAGTTCAAGTTTTTTTGTTTCCATTTAGTTTGTTGTTTTTTGTTTTGTGTTTTTTGTTTGTTTGTTTGTTTTTGTTTTTGTTTTTCTCTTCAGACCATTGAACTAGTATTTGTGACTTTTAAGACTTAGATTATATTTAGGAGATGGTATTTCAAGATTCTTGACTAAAAATTTTAATACCCATGGAAGAAGAGCATTCTCAAACACCTCTGTCAGTAAAATTAGCAAAAGTTGAGAACATATATTTGGATTCAAGTTCTGCCCTAGTTAGATATCTAGGCAGTGTGACCACAGTAAATGAAGACTACACAGTCATAGGGCATTAAAATTCATCCTGTTGTACAGGACAAAAGTAGATTTTATACTAAAGCATTTTTAAAAGATTATTTTAAATCAAAACCTCTATGTGCATCAATGGCTTCATAAGTGCATAAAATTTCCTACTCTACTGGAAAGAAAAATAAAAGGAATTAAAGGAACGTAACATAATTCTTTTGGGTTAAGTACCTCACATTCTCTGCCCCATAACACTAAAAAAAAAAAAAAAAAAAAAAAAAAAAAGGTAATTTTCTACATACAGAATGAAGCAAATGAAAGAATGTCTGTGGAAATCTGTAATTATTTGTCAATATCTGAGGAATAAATCCACACTCATAAGGAACAAGTTATGAACCACCCTTAGAAGTCTGATGTAAAAAATTATAGCACAGTAGTAGCCCTCCCAGGTATGATATGCTGTGCAATTTAAAGGTTACTGATAAAACTTTATTAACATGTTCATATAATAAACATTATGGTCAGCTCCATAAACATCAAAAAGAACTATTCAGACACTCATTTTAAAAGTCTGAACTAAAACATTTAAGCTTTTAAACTTTAGTGAACATTCATACAGAATAACTGTTTCCAAACTTTGGCAGACAAAGAACTATTTACAGCCATGTTTACCTGTGTTTAACTGTCTATCTGCTTAAATCATTGCTTTCCTGTCATATTATCACAACATAGTATAATTATTTATAGAATGAATTAGAAAAGTCCTTATTCAGACAGAAGAGAATGATTTAAATAACTTTGTTCAATCAAAACACTTCCACATATATATTTTTTTTTTCACAGAACAACCAATCTAAGATGTGAAGACCATGGACAGTATTTGCAATATGAAAGACAGCCTTCGTAACTGAATATAATAAATTATATTGAAGGACAAGATAAAAGAGTATAGCAATTAATTTCAAAAAAAAAAAAAATGCTGATGCCGATGCACTGCTAACCACTGACCTGAAGTAAAGAATAGTGTTCCCATTTTAAAAGTAGAAACACATGTTGGTATTTTAAAGTATTTTTCCTCTTGAGAGAAGTGTTCATTTAAACCAGACTATGTTCTTAAGTCCATGAAAAGATATACTGGAGTAAACAAAAGTCAGGGGATCTTTAAAGATCTAGTACCTGACGATGTATGAAAACAACTGATCCTAGTAGTCTCCAAGTGCCTCCCTGCCGATCTACATGAAGCATGCGAAGTATCTGGAGAAACCGGATTCCCCTGTAAGAAAAATAGGACATTAAATTGAAACAGTGATTGAGATCAACACTTTTGTGCCTATACAGAATTGACTATGTTCACTAACATACAGAAAAATTAAGACAAAAGTATTGACACCAGTAAGATAGCATCTTAGACTAGAGGAAGCCTCAGTAGACAACATGTTGAGATCTCACAGAATCACAGAATCACAGAATCACAGAATTTCTAGGTTGGAAGAGACCTCAAGATCATAGAGTCCAACCTCTGACCTAACACTAACAGTCCCCACTAAACCATATCACTAAGCTCTACATCTAAACGTCTTTTAAAGACTTCCAGGGATGGTGACTCCACCACTTCCCTGGGCAGCCCGTTCCAATGTCTAACAACCCTTTCGGTAAAGAAGTTCTTCCTAAGATCCAACCTAAAACTCCCCTGGCCCAACTTAAGCCCATTCCCCCTCGTCCTGTCGCTTGAGCACCTCCATGTCCTTCCTGTAGTGAGGGGCCCAAAACTGAACACAGTACTCGAGGTGCAGCCTCACCAGAGCCGAGTACAGGGGGACGATCACCTCCCTAGCCCTGCTGGTCACACTGTTTCTTATACAAGCCAGGGTGCTGTTGGCCTTCTTGGCCACCTGAGCACACTGCTGGCTCATATTCAGCTGACTATCAACCATCACTCCCAGGTCCTTCTCTGCCTGGCAGCTCTCCAACCACTCATCTCCCAGCCTGTAGCTCTGCTTGGGGTTATTGCATCCCAGGTGCAGGACCCGGCACTTGGCCTTGTTAAACTTCATGCAGTTGACCTCAGCCCATCGGTCCAGCCTATCCAGAGCCTTCCTACCCTCGAGCAGATCGACACATGCACCTAGCTTAGTGTCATCTGCAAACTTACTGAGGGTGCACTCAATGCCCTCATCCAGATCATCAATGAAGATATTAAAGAGGACCGGCCCCAGTACCAAGGCCTGGGGAACGCCACTAGTGACTGGCCTCCAACTGGACTTGACTCCATTTACCACGACTCTTTGGGCCCGGCTAACCAGCCAGTTTCTAACCCAACGAAGCGTGCGCCAGTCCAAGCCAAGAGCAGCCAGTTTCTTGAGGAGAATGCTGTGAGAGACGGTGTCAAAAGCTTTGCTGAAGTCAAGGTAGACCACATCCACAGCCTTTCCCTCATCCACCAAGCGCGTCACTTTGTCATAGAAGGAGATCAGGTTTGTCAAGCAGGACCTGTCTTTCATAAACCCATGCTGACTGGGCCTGATCACCTGCTTGCCCTGTGATGACACACAAGAGAATCTGCTCCATGAGCTTCCCTGGCACTGAGGTCAAACTGACAGGCCTGTAGTTTCCTGGGTCTGCCCTCCGGCCCTTCTTGTAGATGGCGTCACGTTTGCTAGCCGCCAGTCAACTGGGACCTCCCCTGATAGCCAGGACTGTTGATAAATGATGGTAAGCGGCTTGGCCAGCTCCTCTGCCAGTTCTCTCAGTACCCTCAGGTGGATCCCATCCGGCCCCATTGACTTGTGCACATCCAAGTGCTCCTCCTGTTTGTTACCCATGCTGTGTGCATTGGTGTAGATGCACTTCAGCTGGGCCATTGCCTTATCCCCTGGCCTTGCTATTGTTCCCCCTGGCACAGCTCCAACAATCCTTGCTTCAGCCCCATCCCCCTTCTTACCTAGTTTAAAGCCATCTCAATGAGCCCCACCAGCTCCTGGCCCAGGATCTGTTTTTCCCCTAAAAGATAGGGACCCATCTGCGGCCATCAGGCCGGGTGCCGAGTAAAGTGCCCCATGGTCAAAAAAAACAAGATTTCTGCATTGGCACCAGCCCCTGAGCCACGTGTTTATCAGGTGGGCTTTCCGTGTCCTCTCTGTACCCCTCCCTGACACTGTAGGGATGGACGAAAACACCACCTGTACTCCCTCTCCATCCACTAACCGTCCCAGCCCCCTAAAGTCTTGTTTGATAGCCTTCAGGCTTTTCTCTTCAATGTTGTCACTACCTGCCTGGACTATCAAAAGAGGATAATAGTCAGAGGGGTGTACAAGGTTGGGAAGCTTCCTGGCAACGTCCCTGACCCTGGCCCCAGGGAGGCAGCAGACTTCCCCATGGGTAGGGTCAGGCCGACAAATAGGGCCTTCTGTTCCCCTAAGAAGAGAGTCTCCCACAACAATAACCCTTCTGTCTTTCTTGGTGGAGGCAGTCCTGAGGTGTGGAGTTGACCTCCTTGCCCTAGGCATCCTCCTGGGAACACTTGCTACCTCTTCCTCACCCACCGGTCTCTCAAGCTCCAGGGCCTCAAACCTGTTGCTTAAGGGCATCTGGGAAGGTGGGGCCGGAAGGGGAGGGCATCGCTTGCGATGTCACAATCTCATTACATTCTGTGCAAATACATGTATATTCAGAAATATAGACTTGTACAACAATTAAAAAAAAAAAAAAAAAAAAGGCAAGAAATTTCTGAAATATATACTTTCAAACTTGAAGGAAACTTAACATTGTTTACCTAAATATGATTCTCAAATCTTTCTTTCCAAGCAAAACTAGTGCTTCAAACTTTACTAATATAAATATGAGAAAACATTTTCCTCTAGTTGCCAAAAGCAGAATGTGAATTAAACATGTTCTACTACTGAAGTCCTTCATGTTAAGTAATAGAAACCATCTTACTGGAAATAGATAGGTGATTTTAGGAAAATAACTGAAGCATAAACTTTGAACATTTTCAGCTAAAGAAAAATAATTATCAGCATGGGTCTTCAACAAATCTATTCAATTAAAGTATTTCCTTCTACTGACCCTTTTTGCAATGAACTTCATTTTCCTGCCCTTGTTTTACTATCTTATCATTGAAACAAAATAGTAAATAGTAGAAAAAGATGTTGAATTCACCTATCTGAAAATTTTTCAATATAGTATTTTACCTCTGCTATCCCCAATTATTATTAGTAGTATTTTTTAGTTCAGTCATCTTATTTCATTCCCACTTTAGCTGCATTCTTCCAGGCTACGTCAACTGTCAAGACCCTCAGCATGATGATGTCCTTCAGTCACTGGTGTTACTCAGACAGAGAAGGCATACTGTCTTCTGAATGATCCAACATTTCCTTTATTCACAAAGCAAATTTTCTGAGCTTTCACAGTTGCCAATCAGATGATCCAATTCTTGTCATTTATGGGGGAAGAAGACAATAATACTATCAAATGACATATAAATGATTGATTACACTTTGTTTTGTTATTTCTTTGATATGCCATTAGAATTATAGTTTTAATTATCTCAAAAACTTGAAAATAACCACTTAAAACCTGATAATCAAACATGAGTCAACAAAGAATTACAAGACTACCAAAGGTGTGTACCAGTGGACTTACGTCATTGATTGCTGATGTTGGAACAGGTGAAAGTCACACAGCTCTCCCGTATAATTGTTAGACACTCTTTTGATGCTTGACCCAATGGCAGTTCTCAATTTTCCTGTCTCTATTGTATCTAAGATGTTAAGATCTAGTATGTTACTACAGGCCAAGTTCTTACATGCCTGTTACAGGCACAGAAAGTTTCACAAGGATAGATTTAAAAGAGTAAAATAGTGAAGGCAAAACTCGAGTTACACAGCCTCTGAATATGCACACCGCATTTCCTTTCCTCTGAAAAGAAAAAAGAAATTGAGGAGTGGCTGAGGGAACTGGGGTTGTTTAGTCTGGAGAAGAGAAGGCTCAGGGGAGACCTTATTGCTCTCTACAGCTACCTGAAAGGAGGTTGTGGGGAGCTGGGGGTCGGCCTCTTCTCACAGGTAACTAGCGATAGGACAAGAGAGAATGGCTTCAAGTTGCTCTAGGGAAGGTTCAGGTTAGAAATGAGGAGACATTTCTTCTCAGAAAGAGTAGTCAGGCATTGGAATGGGTTGTCCAGGGAGGTGGTGGAGTCACCTTAACTGGGAGTGTTTAAGGAAAGGTTGGACGTGGTGCTTGGGGACATTGTCTAGTGGGTGACATTGGTGGTTGGGGGATGGCTGGGCTAGAAGATATTTGGAGGTCTCTTTTAACCTTAATAACTCTATGAGTCTATGTTTCCTTCTCAATTCCAAAACAGCTACTTGCATCACAGAATGAATTGTCAGAAAACCTTTCAGACTGAGACTTGCCTGTCCCAGATGATTTTTCAATGCAGCAATAACATCACTGCAGAGATACGTCTGGTAGAAAGCATCCTGAGTTGTAGGACAGTGACTGTATAATTTAACATCAGGAAAGGACATACATACTGAACCCAAAGCCAACTGGGTTCGTAAATAAACACACAGCAGGCATTTTCATTAAAGCCCTTCCTACACAGTTTGTTAAATACAACAAAATCCTTAAAATTTTCACTTTTACCCTCCTCTTCTCCTGTGTGGATTTTATTGTCATGTAAAGATTAATGTTCTATGGTAACAGAATACTTAAAAAAAAACACCTTATACATATAGTTCCCTTCACTGTTTACACAGCTAGATTAGTGTACATAAATCCCAGTGATCAGACTGCAGGGGAAATCAGAGGTTTGTAACAGAAAATGCAGTACATCTTGCAAGTTAAGTTAGAAAGAGTGGGAAGTACACCTACTCCACTTATCATTCCCTTTCTTCTATTTACTCAGTTTACTTCCCTGAACAAGTCTGCAGTACTTGATGCAAGCTGAACAAACACACTAGACATCAAATGTTTCTGGTTCATGTATGGTATGAGTTACTTGTGCCAAACAAATCCACCAAAGCATAATTACAGTTTAAACAAAGTAATTACTCATACTTAAAAAGTACTGAGTTAAGTGCTGTCTGGATTACTTCTTAAATAAACTGATGTTCCGTAATGCTCTTTTGTCTTACATAGAGAGATGTTTGATGTTTTACATAGAATGTAATGTTTCTTTAGTTGTTTCCTCTTGGCTTTGGCATTCACACCATTCTTCATATGCCTTGTTTCTGCACTCCTGTTACCCAAGCAGTGATCAAACAATAACGCATCTTCCACTGCTCAGTGTTTCATTATAACAACTTAACAACTTTTCCTATATTAGATTTATGTCTGTGTTGCTGTGAAGAGCTGCAAGTCACTAGAAGAACATACCTTATTGCAGAGGTGGCAAACACCTGCCCATTAGATCCTATGCTCAGAACAATAATTGAGGCTATTACCACAATTAGATCTGTTAAAAAAAAAAAAAAAAAAAAAAAAAAAAAAAAAAAAAAAGAAGAGGAAAGAATTTATTAAATGTTAGCTCTCAGCACTGAAACACACAATGGATAAATGAATATAGGCTGAGGAAAGAACTTCAAAAAAGAAATGAAGTTAGCTGAAATTTGGTGGGCAGTAAGTTAATGTAATAATTACAAACACCCCCACCCCCACCCCAAAAAAAAAAAAAGAAAAAAAAAAAAAAAGGGAGAGAGAGAGAAGAAAAAGAGCACGAGAGCAAAAGAAAGAACAACTACAAGTTCTTCCATAATTAATTTAATAACAGAAGTTTTAGTGATCCTGACAGAACAAATCAGGCAGCTTTCCATGAAAACAATAAAGGAAAAGGCATATTTACATCATAGAAATGAATCCATGTTTTGGCTCAAGGCTCTTGACTTAAGAGGGAAAACAAGGATTTGTTTCCACCATTTATGAAAAGCGTACAGACAGATGTCACAAGCAGATACACAAACTTGTAGTTTAAAAATCGTATTAAAGCTGTAAAGCCAAGATTTCAAAGTTTACAGAACTGTCAGAACAAAGGTTGCACAAGAAGTCAGAGCTGTTGTTGGTTTACTTTGTGGTACAGTCTTTAACTTTATGAAAAAAATGATAATTGTTCCCACAGTTCTCATTTTTTTCCGCAACTCCACAGTTTACACACTTCCAGCATCATACAATGTAAATGATGGATTGTGTTCACAGCATCAACAACCTTTAAATATTTTCTGTTTTCCTAATTCGGTGAACAGGTTTATTGAATCCTACTCTAACATTATTCTGAAAGGACATTTTTCTAATTTTCTTATGATCATTTCTGTGGTACCCCTCTTTAGAGAATCTAAGTGCTTCCCTTCTAATTCTGACAAGAAAATAAATAATTGTATTATAAACGGGGAGCAAATGTACACAGAATAAGGAAAAGTTTGGGCAAACGTTCCTTGCCAAGTTGAAAAAAGCAGTATCTTATTCTTTAGAACACTTACCATTATACAGCACTTCAAAAATAACAGTGCCTGCTGACTTCACTTGCAACTGTGAGAGCTCAGAACCTCTGTAACCTGACTTCAAAGTTTTCGTTTGGACATTCAGAAAATGAGGTACACTTGTGAAAACTGATTTAAATGACTGCCACAGAGGTTCCCTGCGATGCCTAGGCAAGATGTAGGATAGAATCCAACATCAGAGGCAACAACAGTTGCCTTTGATGAGGATAACCTTTTTTCCCTCTTCCTTAAATATTCTCTTGCCTAGTTCACAATCATATAGCTGCTGCAACACATATTGCAGCAGTTCTACAACCAATGGTATCCTTCATTCTGACTCTGATTATTTCCAGAATCAGTCTGATTTACTGCAAATCTGGATTCCTACCTAAGAAATTAGGTAATTAAAGACTGTACAACAATAATTGTACATTTATGAATAAGTACAGGGAGGGGTAAATTAAAGTTACAGAAAGAGCTTCCATTCTGAGATTATCTAAATTTTGATTACCTGACCTTCCATTTTCTATATTATTCTTTTATCATGTATGTGTGTGAAATTGTAAATTTAAACATCTATTAAATACATAAATAGCATATATTAAATACAATTTTAAAATGTATTTGTAAACACACAGGTTTTAGGGAGGGCCTTTTTTTTTTCCCCTCCCATATTACATTGCATGTTAATGCAGAACTTTTCTCTAGAGTAATGTTGTACCTGATGTCTTTACTAAAATATCAGACATATAGACACTTATCTGATGACCAGCAATAAAGGAAGAAAAGACTGACACTTTCAAAATATGTTTCAATCAAATAGTGACACCAATACAGATTTTTCATTTTTTCTTTCCGTTTTTAAAAAGTGTCTTATACATGGTACAGAAGTTTCAATTATTTCCTCCAAACCTGTTTTACTATCTCTACTTCTCTGTTCCTCATACTAATACCACTTCACTGGTTCAAACAGCCCTGTTTTACACTCCAGGTCTACAGCATATCCTTCTGCCCTTACAATGCCACCTTTCAATTTCATGTATTTTCAGACCCAACATCCTTTCCCCAAACATTCTGCTGGCTTGCAAGTCTTTTATACTACCTTCTTCCAGATCTTGACATCAGTATCCAACCTCCTGTCCTTTCCTCCTGTGTGTTCCAGTCCATTCCTCCTACCTGGCCACTTCACCTTAGTATTCGAGACCAGTATTCTTATTTTCCATGTGCCTTCGAAAGTTTCGGAAGACCACTCTAAAACTAAAACCAATTTATTTTCTACTCCCAGCCCCATCACTGCAGCTCAGAGAAACCTGAAATTTGAATTGTGCAGGTGAATCTTTGAAGAATATAAGATCATTGCCTAGCAGGGCATTTTAAGCATTAACAAGCCACATTTTTTTCAGAGGCTTATTAGTTAGCTTAGAGTTGAATTCCAGGAATAATCAAAAATCATTGTCAGTTATCTGCTTCAAAGTTTGGAAATAGTAGAACTTCTGTATGAGAAGTCACCAGAATTACCTTTTTTTAGAAACTTCAATATTTTACATTAAATGCCTCCACAAGACTCAAATTGAAGCACACAGAAAATGTCTGGATAAAAGACCAGCATTTATTTAAATAACTTCAACTATAACAAGCATTAGTATCTGGATTAACATTACATTAATATTTATACTAGTTTCCAAATTAAGAAATGTCAGGAAACCTTTGTAATTTCTAAAAATTGAATTCCAGTAATTTAGAAACAACAGTACATAGATAACCTTCTCAAACATTCTATCTACTTACATGTTTGCAAGCATGGCTGCATGAGGTACATGCATGGTACATGAGGTGGAGAGAGACAAAAATGACACAGCAGCTTCTGCATAGCCTGTGTACTACATACATGTATGTAGATAACAGACCTACATAAATCACATAAATCCCTGCAATTTATCATATGTAGTACACAACTTTGAAGTCCTAGTTCACAGCTAAGCCCACTGTACCTATGATTTACTCTCATGCTCTAAATCCTTTAGCTAATCCAACCAGCTGCCATTTTTTTTTTATCTAAAATTCAGCTTGTCAGTGAAATGTTGCTTATTTATACACACAATTCAGGGCAGCACATAGCAATACCTATAACACAGCTTACCTGAGTGACGCTTTTTTCAAGCAAATTGCTGACTTGTTCTCACAAGTTTACTTACTAGTATAAAATTCTTAGCTTTTTGACTAAAAGCAAATAATCCTTTTAAAAGTAAAAACAGTAAAACTATTTTATCCTAGGAATTTTTATTTGTATTTTCATTTTTAGTTGCCATCGTATTTTACAGAATGCAAAGAACCCTCAGCCTGGAGATGTGTTATTAGTAGTCTGGAGAGAATATGATGTTCATAAGAACTTAAATTAAACAGATTATATGCAGATACTTGAATTTGATGTACATGATATTCTTTTTCACTGAATTTTAATTTTCTGTAGGCATCACACAAGTTAGGTGAATACATTGTAGCTAGAACATACCAAGTGCTAAGCACTTTTTCAGAGCTCTATCGTAACCAATTAAAGGTGCTCATAAATACAGTCCTTTGTTTAAGGACAATAGGAGATGGACTCACATGTGTACTCAGGTCTTTAGTCCTGTAATTTACGTACCTAAATATCTCTTTTCAAAATGCATGATGTCACAACAAGTACAAACAGAAGTTAATTCATAAGTTGTTTTTTTTTGTGTGACATTTTCCACAACAACAACAAAAGGATAAAATAGATGAAAGGATGTTCTCTTGTTTTTGCATGTGCTTGGTACCTGTGTTTCATAAAAGCCTGATTAGGCTAGGAGATTCAGAAACACTTAGCTGCTAACTTAACCCTAAGTAATAGAAAGTAATTTAACTGTTAAATCAATATTTAGGAAAGATATCAGTATTACTGCTTCTACAATAATACATGAGCACTGGAACTCTTTAAACATGCTAATTCTGTGAACTAGGGAATGAAGAAGCATGGAGAGACAAAGTGATTTTTCCAGGGATGCTGGGAATTAATTTGATTTATGTCTCCTAACATTAGAGAATTGTCCTAATTACAGAATTGTCTTTTCTCAGTTACATATACTTTGTCTTCAAAAAGGAGAAAAATTAGGTTAGCTTTAGAAAACCTACCTAAGAAATACAAAATTTTTATTTACATGGTAGAGAAGTTACATCAGTTTCCCCTTTAGATGAAATTTAAAAAAAAGACACAAGAAATAATGTGACTTGCTATCTTCACTTTTTATTTCCCGTTATAGAAGTGGCATGCTAGTGGATACTATTTTATCCAGCATGGACTTCAGTAATATTAAAAAAAAAAAAAAAAAAAAAAAAAAAAAAGTAATTGCTAGCCTTGACTACAGGATCTCTTTCTGGTTATATGCACCATAAAAATTTTTATTCATTCATTGGAGGGGGGGGGAGGAGCCATTACCCAAAATGAACTTTCCAAGAATAAATTCCAGTTTTTGTGTATAGAAAAATACAATAAATTTCTCTGATATCAAAGCAATGTTTATGTTTGATGATGTTAAAATAAACGCTTTCATACTGATTTAAATATAAAATGAATACCTTCACTTTTACATTTTGCTCTGATATTTTCAGTTATTTTTCTTGTGTTCATGTTTTATTCTTATTGTTCTGAAAATGATAGGATGAGTCAGTATGATTCTATCACTCAAGACAAATGTATTTCCCAAATTTATCCACTTGGATTAATATACATGTAGACACAGTTCCATCTGTATTTGAGATATAAAAGCAAATCTTAGCTTTAAATGTATTTTATTCTTAGGGGAATTTTAAATGTAAAAGTATTACTGATTACTTTGGATGCAAAACCAGCTGTAGTCATTCCCAGCTTTTATTAACAAAGACACTGTATCTTCTCCAAGGGCTACACAAATCTTAATGTTTACTACAGTAAATGCACAATACTATTATATAGAAATAGTGTCAAGTTGAAATCACAGTGAAATGGGACTGACACATTTTTTGCTGCACCTGTGTACTCTAATATACTTACTAAGAACAATTCATGTTAGATCACAAAACTAGAACAGCTCTAGAAGCAGCAGAATTTATTTATATGTAATGGAACACTTATTTCTCAATAACCAAAAATTGAGTACAATATCTCATCACATTATTTCACTATCACCGTCCAGATGTACAATAGAACATGTTTTCTAAGCTTTTGCATCGAGTTTCATAAAGTTGCAGATGGTTAAGGAACCATCAGCCCATTTTCTCCCCTTTTCACTCCTCCCACTTTGGTCTACTTAAAATCTAATGATGTTGATGTTGAATTATATAATTCACAGCTCTGCTGGAGTTAATATAAAATCACAGATACAAAACAAAAAAGCTTATTTTATGATCTACTGCAATTTTGCCCACACACCAACTTTTATTACTTTGTCATTGTTCCGCACATTCTGTTAGCTACCTCTTCCCCTAAACTCTCTCCTACTTCAGAGATGCTAACCACCTCAAACTGCTTGACTTTAGTATTAGCCAGGGCAATTTTTCCCAAGTTACACTTTGCACATTTTCATTTTTTCTCCAATTTGTACTTACCTTTCTGTCTGCTTTCTACATCAGACCTCAGGACAAAAATTTTTTCTGTTTTTTTTTTTTTTTTTTTTTTTTTTTTTTCCCAATTACACCTGTAGGTTTAATAAGGATTTCTTTGCTTTATGAATTTTGCCTTTCTTAAGCTGAGGGCCTGCCTGTGTCTCGCAGACATATGTTAAGTGTTCAGTTTTATCAATCCAAGTAAGAAAAAATTGCATAGGCTCACAAATCAGATATGTTCTTGAAACAGCTCAGATTTGCAATATGATCTCTACAGTAGTTGACATCTCTACTTAAAACTGGATGATAATAAAAAATAAAAGATGAGATAAAAGTTAAAATTAAAAAAAAAGAAAAAGTTTAAATCTTACCAATAATCGATATTGGCTTTCTGGCAAAACGTATTCTTCCCTGGAAGCCAACATATTTACTCCTGCAGCCTGCAGACCACAATCGGACCACATATTCAGCACCAAAAAACACAACCAGAACTATTTCCTATATAAGAATTAAAAGAACAAAATATCAGTGTTTTTTTTTTGTGTGTGTGTGTTTTGTTGTTTGTTCTTTTTTAGTTTGCACATATAATTTATTCCTACAACTAATAAAAATAAGCTTGTGGAGATGAAAGCAACACTGCATTAAAAAAGGAATGTGCTTTATCTAGTCATATTTTATATGCTGGCCAGTATGTTAAAGGGAGATGTAAACTGTTCCTGAATGTGATTTCATATGAATAAAAGAATAGTTTAAGTTTCATTCCATCATTATATTACAGGGAAAAACACAATACTCTTATTTCTTTATTGATCTTAATAAAATAAAATAAAATAAAATAAAATAAAATAAAATAAAATAAAATAAAATAAAATAAAATAAAATAAAATAAAATAAAATAAAATAAAATAAAATAAAATAAAATAAAATAAAGGAATTGAGACTCCAAGGATATCATTCCTAAAACTAGCAAGTTTATGAAACA
Organism: Anas acuta; assembly: GCF_963932015.1. Lineage (NCBI taxonomy): Eukaryota > Metazoa > Chordata > Aves > Anseriformes > Anatidae > Anas > Anas acuta. Next base: position 135,796,447 of record NC_088979.1, read on the forward strand.
TTGCCACACCCTGAAACAGAATGCATAAATATATAAATATAAAAACAGAAAGTGTAATGACAACTTTTGAATGTTATAAGTTGTCTATTTTTGAAAACAAATTAATGATCTATATGTTAATATTTCTTCTCTCTTCAGCAGGTAATATTGCTTCCATTTATTACAAAGCAGTTATGCATAACCAAAAGCCAGTATACTTCAAAGTACTTCTAAAGAAAACAGTAGAGGATCAAAACATGGATGGATTTGTTGAGATCTTTGTTCTTTCCTTCCTTGTTTTCCTCCACCGCTGCAATATGTTACCACAACCAAAACACAGCTTCTAGGATTTGTTCCAACCCAAACTATATCCAGTAACTCAGAGTCACGAAACACCTACTATATAAATTAAAGCATTGGAAAATATTTTTGTTTTAACTTAAATATGTTTGTGATCTGCACCTGGGGAAATCTAAAGCACCTCTAGAGTGAACACACTTAAATCACAAATGCCACTGAATAACAATACTGACGTATCTTTAGAACTGATGCTCTGAATGGCTGAAAAGACACCAAAATATTTCAAAGCTAGTAAACAGGTAAGAAAAAACTCTACACTATTATACAAACCCTAACTCCAGTTCTGTTTTTTGACAAAGTTAGGTTAGCATTTCTGTATTCTCTTCTACCTCCTTGTTTTGCCTGGAATGAGAAGCAAGAAAATATGCACAATCTTTCCTCTGTTCACATGGTACTTTCAGCTTGACTAAAACCAAGGATTAGTAAAAAGCTAAGAAAGTTTACAGCACAGTTTCAAAGCAGAAGCACAAAAAATAAATAAATAAACACAGAGAATTGGCTCCCAGTTTACTGAAACTTAAGATTTTCCAGAAGTTTTTTTTTAGTAATATATTATCTAGAGTTTCTACAAGTGATACTTCTAAGACTGTGTTGTGTCCAAAATCTAAATGCAAAAACTTATTTTATCATAACAGTCAAAGCACATTTTAAGAATAATATTCAAAGGAAAATAATTCTTGCATTTCATGGATCTTGCAAACAGCTTTCTCAGTGATTAAATCGTTTACATTTTCAGCAGGTTCCTGATATCATCACTCAGCATTTGGTTTCAAGTCCCTGATAAAGGATATCTTATTTGCAGCAAAGGAAGCAGAATATTGTCTATATGAATTTACCAATACTGATATTCCCTTTGACAAGGGAAGATTTCTGTAGCATTCAAGTGAAAACAAAGGTGCCATCCAACTGCATCAAAAAGCATGCTTCTGCCACTCAATGGCAGTTTATTATATGTCCCTCCTAACAGCTAGTACTAACAGCAGTGGAAGAATTATTTCTACAGAAACAGCACATTGGAATTTTTGTGTCAGTCAGGTTAAAAAAAAAAAAAAAGTGGAAAAGAAATAAGCAGATATTTCCTGAAGTAGCAAAAACTTCCTGGAATTAGGATGTTCCTTGATGATCCTCTAAGGGCACTTTTAAAAGCTGGAACTTACACTGTGTCTGGCCTGAATGCATTTTATTCTCAACACAAACTCCAGAATCTGTGATTTGATTTCAGCTACCAACAAGAAATCATTTCAGTTACACCTGGGAAGCCCTGCTAAAGTCAATAAAGTTGCACCGTACTGTCAATGCAAAGGAAAAATAAATTGTTGTCAGGAAGAAGAATGGAAAAGGAACTTACAGCTTCCATAAATTTGAAAATAATTACTTATGTGAGTTCATTTTGTCCTGGACAGATGTCCACATTAACAAAACCACAGCAATTAACACATCCATTGGCAGCCACAGACAAGCCAAAGACCAAAAGAGCATAGAAACTGGATAAACATCACAGCTCTATAGTGGTCCCTCCAAAATGAAGGAGGAAGATTATGAAACTTATTGCTGTTGTGTATACTTCTACTAAAAGTTGGAAGCCATCCATTTCCAAGACTGTCATGACTGATCAAGGCTCACCTCAAAAAACATCACCTTTATAAAACCCTAACCTGCCACTTTTTCCTCCTATCCCCATAAACACTTTTCAACACCTCAAATTTACTGCATTTTGTTTTCCTTCTGCTAGAGAAAACAAACAATTCTCTAGAAAGTTAGAAAAACTACATGTTCCTACTGAAGTTACACCAAGAGCTACTGAAAAGTTGTTGTGGACATAACATGAACTAGAAAAAATAATCTGGAAATTAAATGTGCCAACTATGCTCCTGACTGACAACTGCATGTCAGTTTGAGATCTTTCTCCAGCTTTTTGAAATTTTCCAGTCTTCTTTCTTTGAAGTGGTATTATACACACAAGAACCCTGCAAAACTTTATTTAGGATTCCAGGACTATTTTTGTTCTTCCCTTGCAAATAGTTAAGGAAGAAATACAGGACAGAGGATTCTCAGAAGATATCATCAATCTTGAAAGCCATTTGTCATCAACAGAAAGCTAGGGATGAATTCTCTAATTAAATCAAAACCAAAAAGAATAGTAGGAACAAACAGTTACCTCCAAAAATAAGAGCCACATCAGTCTTGATTAAAATATACCTAAGAAATACCCTTGGCTACTTTATTCTGCTTTAAGTGTCAGCCTTCCGTTTTTTTCAGCAACCCTTCACTAAACTCCTGTGAGGAAAGCAAAGGAAAGCAAAATTGCATGTACTTTGAACCACACCTGTCATAAACTGTCAGGATATTCACCATGACCCACTGAAAGATCACGAGCCACGTATAGAAAAAAACACCATCCTTTGTATGGGGCAGTGAACTTGCTCCAGTCACCACAATTTACTGAGGCACAATTTACTGAGAAATGTGACAGTGGAGAAGGTCTTTAGACAGCACTGTTGCTTGGGTTATATTCTGGGAAGAAGAGCACAGAGTAAGGAAAAAACAGCATGAAATACATTCTTCTCACCTACTCATTAGTTGCTTCCTGCTTCCTCAAGTGGCAACGGTAATATTAGGGAAAACATTTGACATGTGGTAATTGCGTATACACTGTTAAGAACTGAAATATAATATAATCACAGATTTTACATTGTGTTTGTACCGTTTGAAATCTCTACTGAAATCAGTAGCAGCAATTTCATTACTCTGTACTTTTTCCTGTAGTGTGGAAAAAGCAAACCCGTACATCTATAACATTGTTTGCTTATTATTATTATTATTATTATTATTATTAATTCAAGACACTGAGTGTCTTTTTTTTTTTTTTTCCCATACATAAATCAAAATCATACAGAATTATGTTTATGTGATTCTGGGCCTAATGAATTTTCATAACCATCATTAAATTATTACCAAAAAAGAAAAAAAAAAAGAATTATAAGTTTAAAGGTAAATATGTATGCAAATCTCTTCTATCCCTATCTAATTCTAACAGTAAACGTAATTTAAACTCTTGTGGAAAAGCCATCAACTTTTACCCAAGAATGTCACTGATAATTAAATGTAAAAATGCTCACATTAGCACAGAAAATCAACATTTTGTACATGAATGTGTGTAAATGAAATACACAGCCTGGAATTTACAGTATGTTCCAGTACAGCTACGGATAACTGCAAGGGGGAGCAGGAGAAGGGAAGGAGTTCGGCTGTGGTGATTAAAGTGCATACACGAAAAAGACAAGTATTTTTTCAGCTGCAGCTGTGTTTTATGTGGAGAGCACACACAAGGCTCTCTTCACTTTTTTTATTGGAATATTTAGGTGCTTGGGTAAAAGGAGGAAGTGAGATGGCTAAATGAATAGTGTGTGCTCATGAAGATTCAATCAAGGAATGTCAGTTCAAAATAATAAAGCCTCAGAAGCAGGCATAAAGGTTGAATAGTCCAAATATTTGTACACATGTACTTATGTCCAAAATTTAATCTGATAACCTGTCTTTAAGGTTTTCCAATCCTTAGAGCTGAAAATGTCATTTTAGTGGCCCAATTAGCTTAATAGTTGCTCAGGTGTTATAAAAACTTACTGATACTGAAAATACTTATTTCCTACCATCATGCTAAATTTTATAAAGGTGACAAATATTATATGTGAAAATACAATATCCAATATATGCAAGAAAAGATGCAAAATTCTAGTAAATATCGTGAAGTGTCATTAGCTCATTCTAATGCTTCTCATATATGAAACCAATTCACTTAATGTTAAAAAGTTTGTTGTTTGTATGCAATGGATTTGTTCAACATTTCTTACAAACATTTTTGTATGCCCACCTGGTACATATGCTGACTCTGCTGACTTCACACCAGGAGAATATTTGCCTTTTAGTTTATTTATATTTGCTAATTCCTGTATAGAATGAAATAGTATGCTAATGAGGAAAGAAGATGTTGCTCTAGTCTCTTTATCTGTAATAAATAACATTTAAGTGAGTTGGGTAAGTCACAGAAGATTTATTTTTAAATATATTTTTATTTTTAAATTTATTTTCAAATTTATTTTTAAATAAATCTTCTTTTAAATAAAGAAGATTAATTTTTAAATACGTTCGGGCAGGCAATAATTTTTCTTAAAAAATGAGAAAACTGCAATCATTTTTGAGCAGAACTTCTTTCTAGAATTGCTTAATTCAGAAAGCTAACACTAATGCAAACACAATTAAATAGTGGATCAAGAAGACTCAATAAGTCAGTGTCTGAAGATCTTCATTTCTCTATAGATACACCAGTACTCCACAAAAGTCTTCAACCTCCCTATCAGCACATCTTTGAGCCTCAGCTGAAGGCACCACATCTGGTAGGAAGTTTAGCTTTTTTTATGGAATGGAAGCTATTCAAATTCATTTTGGAATTTTAAATAATCATATCTATGTCTCAGACTTTTGATTTAGGAGGGTTTCAGAATTTCTGGATAGTGGTGGGGGGTGGGGAGGATTTGGAAAAATCCTGATGTACCTCTCCACCTTTCTCTCAGTCCCAAGTGAGAAATACTTTTATTCTAAGAATCTTCTACCTCGTGCACAGAAAGCTCCGTAGAGCTAGAGGAAGGAGTGACTAAATTTGACTGAGGGCATTAAAATTTGGCTGTTTGTTAATTCGTCTCAGCCATACTTACTGTACAATAATCAAATTTTAGAGGGCTGAAAAACACACGACACCCAACACAACATGTTCTGTACTGCATTAGGGAAATCTGCAAGATAAGTCACAAGAATAACTGTATTATAATTCACATGGAAGAGCTTGATATTTACATTCAATTCCAGAAGACTATGGCAACTCAGCAGATCAGTTCACATAGAATTTAAGCTTACAGACTGTGTTAAAAGGCTTCTGTACCCCATTTTTTTGCTAATGTGTTTAATGTATGAAACAATATTCCATATATATTTTAATAATGATTTATATTTTCATAATATAATATTCCTGGTCTGTTTTCTCATCTTCCTAGAGACCAACAAAAAGCTAAGAAATAAACAGGGTTTCTTTTTGTATTCTCTCTCCCAGGTTTATAAGGAATGGGAAGAAAAAAAAAAAAAAAAGCTTTTGAGGTATATGGTAATTTTTATTCAGATGAATTATAAACTAACATGGTCTGACTGTTCCGAAGTATAAAAGAAATGGTGTGTTTTTCTACTGAACCTAGTTTACCTGTCAGTTCCTTAAGGGATTGGACACCTCATTAACACCTACTGCTACACAGGGCAGTATACACTACACAAATACCACTAAATATTGCAGGATCTACTCTGCCCGCTGTAGTCTAAGAGATCTATTATCATCTGTAAGAAATGATCTGCTTCTGTAAAGAACAAGAGTACCTGTAAACTTCATCTGTTAGATTGTTAATGTATTGTTGTATTAGACAGACCTGGAGTGGGTCCTAAGCACTAATGCAGTGTGGTAAAGCACAGATTTAAAGTTATAAAATGTCAGAAAAGTAGAATATTGGCAAAAAAAAAAAAAAAAAAAAAAAAATCCACCATTATTACTTTCTAAAACTAATTCCTTTGATAGGGTAGGAAAAATGCCCTCAAGTCTATACATACATATATACATACTCTTTGCCACTAATTGCAGATGAGGGAGAAAATTAAGTTAAATTAAGTCCATGAAGCCTTTTTTCCACTCCACTGACAGACTAAAAATGACACAGCATTTTATGACATGACTACTAATTTAAATGGGAGAAGGGACAAAAGCAGAGACAAAAATAAAGGAACAGGAGAGTTCTTCCACTACACATGGAAAGGGTGAGTCCTCTTTAAAAAGCACAGGCTTTGAAAACAGTGTCATCAACTACTTTCCAAAAAGAAATTCAGTTCAGAAACAGAACAGTTAGATAAACATAGCTTAGCTGTGTCAAGAAAGCTGAGTACCACTTGGTACTCCAAATTGTTTTTTTTTGTTTTGTTTTGTTTTTGGTTTGTTTTCCTTTTTTGGTTGGTTGGTTTGTGGTTTTGGTTGGTTGGTTGGTTGGTTGGCTGGTTGGCTGGTTGGTTGGTTGGGGTTTTTTTGTGTGCTTTGTTGTTGTTTGTTTGAGAAGTCTGGGCTATCTATACAGCAGGAGGAGGTGCTGTGGCATAAGAGGCAGAATTATAGAGAGAAAAAACAAAGCAGTGACTTCAGGAAAGCAATAGAACAATGTGACTCACCTGCAGCCAAGAACTCTTTCCTGAGGTCCTGCCATTAAGCCCTGATTCCTAAATACAGCTATAGTAAGAAGGGTCTCTCCTGAAAAGCTTAAGCAGCAGCTGATGTGGGAGCTCCTAATCTTACATTTGAGATTTTTCTCCAACATGATTTGCAAACAGAGAAATATTAATAAAACTTACTTGCTACATGTAGTCACTACATGAGGATTGCTAGCAACGAAGCACTCAATGTGAGAAGGCAGCTTACAACAGGGGCAACAAATGATGACCCTGAAAACAGAGTCTGTAAGTAGCCTGTATGCTCTCTAGTAGTGTACCACTACGAACTACACATGTTAAGGTGTTTGGAAGATATGCTGTTGCTTTTTCCAGCAAAGAAATACGTCAGAGGAAAGTGGTTGCATGAAGTCTGTCTCCAAAAGGAAGAGGTGCCACAGGAGCTGAGCTCATCTGGAAAAAACACTGGAATGCAGGATCCAGCTCTACTGGAACACGGAGGGTCAAACCACTAAACCTTCTACCTGGTGCTTCTGCTGCAGAAAGCTTCTAAGACAGCACATACCACTTAAAGTCTTACACCATAAGCCAGAAAGAACTACAGTAGGAAAGCACCCATCCATCTAGTCCAATAGGACAAGAATTTAGTGATCCCTGGTGAAAGCAAAAGAAAACAAAACTCAAGGCCTTCTACCAATTTTAATTACCCAATTTTAATATATAATAGTTTTATAAGAAAATATTCCTATTTTGTATTGAATACAAACCACTGAGATACAATCTGAGATACGATACTGAACTAGCTGGGCTTTTGGTCCAATCTAGTACATCCATTCCTACACAATTTTGTCATTACTGCTTCGCATGAATGCTTAACATTTGTTAAGTGATTTCAAATTTAGATTATGTTCTCTAAAATTGAAAGCACATTAAAATAAGCAATATTTCCTATTTCTCCACCATTCCAATTACAATGACTGTAATATTAAATATGTCATGGCATGCAAGTAGAAATTAAATTTACAAAGTTGATCAATATGTTTTGTAGCAAAAACATTATATTTTGTCAGTCAAGAACACACTCTGTATCCTCAAATTAAAAAAAAAAAAAAAAAAAAAAAAAAAAAAAGGTAACAAAGGTAACTAACATTGAGATATGGAAACACTACAAAATTTCCCTTTCACCTATAACAGTCATTATAAAAATTGATTATTTCTTCTGTCCTATTCATGTTGTGTAAAAATATCGTGTATGATAAAAATATTTTTGTTTGTTTTCTAAAACTGCACAATATGTGAAATTACTCCCACGAGGTAAGAAACTTTTTTGCAATCGTTTTGCAAGGTCTTTTACAATACAAAACAAAAATCTGTCTTTTGTAAACTACTATAGTGACCTCTCCTGGTAGAAAAATATATGACCACCAAACATTAACACATTAATCCTCAAAGGAGGAATTAATTACACCTGACCCATTTTATAGTTTATTTTTTAATGCCATATCCTCAAAGATTTTGATGTAATTTACAAATCAAAACTGACACATGAACAACTAGAACATTAAAAAAACATTGCAGTCTCCTGCAGTATAAGCAAAAGCTTATGCAAGAGGTTTTCCAACTTCTTCAAAATAAGTTTTTCAATAAAATCACCTTAAAGCTTAGAGGGGAAAAACAAACAAACAAACAAACAAAAACTTCTTCTATTGGGGAATTAAGGTTTTGGACAAATTAAAAGGATAAAATGAAGGAAGCCTGAAAAAGAAAATGGATAAGCATAACATATTCAGGAATTGCACATAGTATTTCTTCCTTTTCTTTCTTTCTTTCTTTCTTTCTTTCTTTCTTTCTTTCTTTCTTTCTTTCTTTCTTTCTTTCTTTCTTTCTTTCTTTCTTTCTTTCTTTCTTTCTTTCCTTCCTTCCTTCCTTCCTTCCTTCCTTCCTTCCTTCCTTCCTTCCTTCCTTCCTTCCTTCCTTCTTTCCTTCCTTCCTTCTTTCTTTCTTTCCTTCTTTCCTTCTCTCTTTCTCTCTTTCTCTCTTTCTAAAAGAAACAGTAACATCTATGGGAACTTTAATGAAAAATACTACTAAATACTTTAAATACTTTTTTTTTTTTTTTAATCTCAGTTAGCTACTGTGATCTTAGAATAGGGCAATTTTAAGGTTAATGGTCATGCCAAAAGTTCACGATAACACACCAGGCAACTCAGAGAACAGCTGTAGATATTCCATGCTTTTGAATGACCACTCAACAATACTAATTGCTGAAAATATTTAAATTTCTTGTATGATATGTACACGTATATGAGAAAGAGCCATAAGCTGCTTATACATGAGGAAGCAGACATTCATATAAGTTTGATTGCCTCCAAGAGAAGAATGTGGCTGAAGATGCATGACTTCGAATCCTACACTAAATAAAATTCTAGAGCATCATTTACAGAATGAGGAGTATAAAGGGAAGACATACATAGAAGTCACAAATATTAAAAGTCAAAAAGAACAGTTAAGTAAACAGAATTTTGGTAAAGAAAGGCAACATGAATCAGAACTGATTTGATTGATCTATTTGAACTCAAGGTGAGTATTTCAATGAGTGAAAGGATGAAGAAGTAAAATGCTTAGAACTCTGGGAAATAGAGTTAAGGAGCACATATGAATAACATTGGGAAAGTAGCAGACAAGCACAAGTAATAATTAGGAGTCAATTCTGTCACAGAGATTGAACAATGTTGACTAAAGATTAAGTATTGACTGTAGGGAATTCCATTATCACTGCTCTTGACTTGTATATGGGAGAAGGTATGAGAAAGGTAAGCAAACCCTGAGAAATATCTCCATTAGTGCCATAAGTGTCCAGAGAGTCATTAAGGAGGAAAAAAAAAATCATTAGTATTTGAAAGTTGCTTTTTTTTTTTCTTTCCTGTTTTTACCAGAAGTATTAAACATACTTTTTAAAATTAATTTTAAGTGATACCTGAAAATCTGATGCTCTAATGCATGTTGGGTACAGGCTTTATCATGTGGTGTGCCAAATTTATAAGGCATGAAAGCCACATTCCATCCCCCACCCCCAAATCTTTACTCTTAGCGCACACAATACACTCTGGTTATCCACCTTCTGGTACTCAGGCGTGACATGGTAATTTTTTGAGGCAATATCACAAATTAGTCCAATAACCTCATCATCTTGATGTTCCTATGCTGAACTTGCTCCAGTTTTTCAAAGACTTTCTTGCAGTGGTGAACCAAAACTAGGTGCACTATTCTCGATGTAGTAAAATTAGCCCTAAGTAAATGGGTATAGTCACTTCCCTTGTTCTACTATTTCTAGAATTCATTGCTTCTCTGCTTTTAGAGATTGACTTTAAAGGCCTGCTGGTTGTCCTGAGCTTGCTGACCTTTCAGAGATGCTATTCCTGAAGTCTAAGTTTGTACTCCTTTCAGTATCTTGAATGGCATAATATCCTGATTGCTACAGCCAATGCAATGTCTTTGATTATTATATCCCCAAATAATTTTCCTTGTAGATCTGAATAGTAGATACAACTGTTTCATTCCCAGTTGTTCCACTCAGTATCCATACCTAGATGTTAACCCTGAAACACTAAAATCTCTAAGATCACTTGCATCTTACCGTGTTGCTCTTTTAATAAGTTAGCTGGATGAAAGTCCTCCACAAGAAGAAGAGTACATGCCCCAAAATTTTAAGTTGCTTAAATATGACTTTGCCTGCTTTTTTTTTTTTTTTTTTTATCCTGATTAAACAGTCCATAACAAACTCCCACCATAATGTGGCTTCCACCTATTCTACCTGTTGTAAAATCCTGATTTGGTGCACCAAGTGTTGGAGAATTAATTTTATACCTAACTACTGGAAGAACAGTCCATCACAACTCTTTTAAGTCCTGTTTCTATACATATACATAGGGAGGTGATCGTCCCCCTGTACTCGGCTCTGGTGAGGCCGCACCTCGAGTACTGTGTTCAGTTTTGGGCCCCTCGCTACAAGAAGGACATTGAGGTGCTTGAGCGGGTCCAGAGAAGGGCGACGAAGCTGGTGAGGGGCCTGGAGAACAAGTCCTACGAGGAGCGGCTGAAGGAGCTGGGCTTGTTCAGCCTGGAGAAGAGGAGGCTCAGGGGCGACCTTATCGCTCTCTATAGATACCTTAAAGGAGGCTGTAGCAAGGTGGGGGTTGGCCTGTTCTCCCACGTGCCTGGTGACAGGACGAGGGGGAATGGGCTTAAGTTGCGCCAGGGGAGTTTTAGGTTAGATGTTAGGAAGAACTTCTTTACTGAAAGGGCTGTTAGGCACTGGAACAGGCTGCCCAGGGAGGTGGTGGAGTCACCATCCCTGGAAGTCTTCAAAAGACGTTTAGATGTAGAGCTTAGTGATATGGTTTAGTGGGGACTGTTAGTGTCAGGTTAGAGGTTGGACTCGATGATCTTGAGGTCTCTTCCAACCTAGAAATTCTGTGATTCTGTGATTCTGTGATTTTTCCCAATACTTCATGATTTAAATATCAGAGCAGGTAATAAGAAAGCAGATGTAAGACTTGGAAGAAATCCTCCATTTTGATGACACCAGAACAAATTGGCAAAACTGAGCTGCATATTGATCCAAAAAAGCAGTGTGTGAGGGATGGCTATAAGCAGTTTTGTAACTGTGACTTCTGAAAAGAGAACTTAAACTGGCTGTATACTGAAAATAAGTATTTGAAATAATTCTGCCCAGGATGGTGTTTATGAACTTGTGATATGGCCTCACAAATTACTATGTAATGCCTGAGTACCAGAAGGTAGATAATCAGGGTGCATGGTATGTGCTAAGAGTAAAGATTTGTTGGTAGGGGGTGGAACATACTTCTTTGCACTTGTTTCTCCAGACATTGTACAAGAACTTTCTCATGTAGCAAGTCCTGAATACAGACAGACAAGCTCTCAGTGGTACAGATCAAGGACATAGGAAAACATAGGAAACTAGAGACTCTTTATTGTACCACAGCACATACAGCAATCTGAACTGTATATATATACATGTATAAATATGTGTAAATATATATAAACATTCATTGTGTACACTGCATGCACCTTGAAAGGATAATGAATACAGATCTTTATGGAGTAAGTTTTGTTTAATTGAATGGAATAATCATTACTAAACTGACTGATTTGGTGGATAGATGTACATTTTAATAGCAACTTCTTATGTTCATGAGTTTGGAAAGAGTTTATGTTATGTTATACATAATGATTTATGTAAGGGCTTGTTATTCTGACACTTTAATAACTACTTTCTACACAACTTTTATTCCTTTGAGCTAAAGGTACATGTTTGTAACTCAAAATGTAGAACTTGAGCAAACTTGTTTCTAGAAGGTGGAAGAAAAGAACAAAGCAGTCAATCCACCTCTGTATTAAAGCAGACAGTAAGGCCCTATGAAAAGGAAGATGCTAGTGTATATCAGTGTAGACAAATGCATTTACATTAGTGTATGTTAGTTAGCAATAGGGTAATCTTCTGCTGCATGACCAATTTGCAAGCATTACTGCCACATTCCCACTAGAGTGGGAAAAGTTTCAGAAAGATGCTAAGTCATACAAGTAAGACTTGCATGAGGAATAGTCATGGACTAATACACACACACACCCCCCTTAAACACACATGTAGGCACACCACAGCCTCTGTTCCAGAAATGGCTCTGCAGACAAGAGGAAGAATCCTCATATACAAAATGTAGTTGTTACATAGTGGGATGCAACAATTTGTTTCCTAAAAACATATAAAGGCTCCAGTAGGTTTTGGTCAGCTGCTATTTTTGTTAGCAGCCAAACACTCCAGCAATATCTTCCCCAGAAAGGGAACAATAAAGACAAAACTGGTAATTTAACAAATGCACTGAGCAGGTCAAGTGCAAAGTCCATTTATATATTAATAATGTGCATAAAGCAAATTAATCCATGAGCATAGATGTATACATCTTGATCATTCACTGGGCCCAAAAAGTCATGCTCTCTAAAAAGTCTTGAGAGATGTCTTGTAATCGCAAAGTGTGATGTTTTTACCCAGCTGGGCAGCTGAAATCCATCCACCACAACCACTTCTCACTCCTCTTCCTCAACAGAAAAGGGGAGAAAATATGATGGAAAGGCCATACAGGTTGAGATAAAGACAGGGACATCACTAAACAATTACTGTCATGTGCAAACCAGACTCAACATAGCTCCCTATCATATATAATATAATATAATACAATACAATACAATACAATACAATTTATTGTCTATCACTAGCAGAGAAGAGCAGTGAGAAACAAAAAGCAGACTAAAAAGACCTTACGCCCATCCACCCTCTTCTCTGTCCTCCCCGTGAGTAGCGCAGGGGAACAGGGAATGGGGGCTGTGGTCAGTCACTCCTTTACTGTCCCTCTGTGACCCTGCTCCAGATGGGGTCCCTCCCATGGGATGCCATCCTTCCAGACTGCTCCTGTGTGGGCTTCCCACAGGCAGCAGCTCTTCAAGAACTGCTCCCACATGGCTCCATACCATGAGGTCCATCCCCCAGGAGCAAACTGCTCCAGCATGGGTCCCCCACGGGTGAGCAACAGCTCCCCCCAGACTCCCTGCTCCTGCGTGGGCTCCTCTCCATGGGCTGCAGCTCTGGCCCAGGACCTGCTACTGCGGGGGCTCTCCATGGGCCGCAGCCTCCTTCAGTCTGATCCTTATCTATATTTTCCCATTAGGTAGGGAAAGACAGCAAGACAGGGTAAGGCTCTGTCTCATTAGCCTTCTTAAGAGTGAGCAAACACAGCCTAAGTCATCATGGAATAAGATCTAATAGTTGCAATTATAGCTGAATTGTGATTGCATGCTGAAATAGAATCAGAGATGACTACTCATTTTCTTTCAGCTAAAATTGTGGTGTTTGGCATAGACTGTACAGACAGTCCTCCAAACACATGTATGCTTCTCTTACAAGCTAGTTACACTGCACATTTTTGACATGAAAGAGCTGATAGGAATTATGGTAGATTACCATGGGTTTCTGGGAGAAATGTAAGGGTTAACTGCGGAACAAGGGAATACAAAATGCCATCCAGATCATGATGGGTGCAAGCAAAACAAGATAGTTTAGCAGAATAGTTGAAGACACAGGAAAAAGGCACCGTAGAAATACTAGTATTCATTTTAGTCCCATAATTCACTGCTCAGTGTAACAGTCCTGCAGAGGCAAAAGTAGAAGCTAAGCTAAAGGTTCGTATCCCAAGCCAACCCTTTCATGGACAGTAGTACCTCACATTAACGCCTATTCTGACTGCTCTCTTCCTTCTTAGAGGTGTAGCCTTTTTACTACAACTCTTGATAGAATCCATTTAACATACAGGTCTTCAAATCTCACTTTAACATCAGGGTGTTGATAATGACCTATGCCAAAATGGATAAGCATGCTAAACCTGAACAGAATTTTAAGGTCAGGATGTCCTTTTCACAGTCAGTGAACACAGAAGCTTTTAAACACCAAAAACAATCTAAAGAAATGCTTGTGAGATGGTATAATCAGGATATGCAAGTTTGAAAACCATGATTGCTGATTCATTCAGTCAGCATATCTCTATCTCTACTTTCTTAAGAATAGTATTCATTTTTAAGAGGATTTTGGATCTATCAAAAATTAGATCCAAGATTACAATGAAGAAAAGGAAAGAATGAAAGTGTCCCAGTTTTGAGGACAGCATGGCACATTCATAAATCTCATGTAAGTGTGTTTACAAATAGATATACAGCAATGGAGAATGAACATTGAGACAAGAAGCTTATTTTAACCATGGGAGTATCAACACAAGAGCTGAAAAAAGAGACAGAATATTGCTAGAAAATTTGGGAGGTCATGAAAGTGGTACAGAGGGCTTCAACTGAGACATTATATTTGATTCTATAGGTTATAGGTGAGAAATCACATACTTCATAATAGTCTATCAGCAATAAACTCTGTCTGCCATAGCTACTTTGACATGACTTCTTTAAGTTGGTTCGAGTCAGGTGTCTCTAATTTACCTCCACCCCATAATTCCAACAGTATTAGAGAAGGTGCACCAACAAAATTATGCAGTCATGTAGACAATTTGGTAGGCTAATTGGCAAATCTCAAGGACATGGAACAGAAGCCATATAGCTGAGATTTAGAATTGCACTGCAAAGGAGGGCTAGTCCTTTGAATTATTCTAGTGGTGGTATATCATTGTAACATAAACGTCCTCAGAAGCATAGAACACCTCTCCTTTTTTTACATTAAGATCAGTCATTTCCCTATAATGCATTATCCAGTTGAAACAATTTTTAATCAGAGAAATTAATTGTACAACCTAAGTCATAGAGGATGTCAAATGAACAAGCAGTCCCTTTTGCTTCTTAATGTCCCCAAACTTTTGCTTGATTTTTGTTTTGTTTTTCCATTTACAAATTTATACTTCTAAGAAACTGTGCACTCATGATTTTTGCAGTAAGAGTAAAATAAACCTCCTAAGTCATCTGTATATATACACTTCAACTTCACAGTCCCTCTACCAAAAGGTAGAAAGAACTTAGAAAGAACTTTAGGCTTAGCCCAAAATAAACACTAAGGAAAAAACAAAACAAAACAAAACAAAACAAAAACATAGAGACAGTCTGTTCTTCCAGGGCTTTCGATCTTGTTTTTAGACTGAAAGGGTACAGATAATTTGGATAGGCATTTGCTATAGATGGACACCAATAAATAAATAAATAAATAAATAAAAATAAAACCTAAACCTTTAACCTATCTGAATACCACTCCTCTTCACTTTTTGTTCTGTCAGTGTTTATTAGCATGATCCACTGTGTCAATGTTACTGCCACTTTATTTATTTACCATTTTGATAAAATGGTAAATTTTGTCAGAGGACAAAAAGGAAAAAAAAATAGTCACAGGAATTAAAGATAATACAATGTTTTTACATGGAACAATTAAATTTCTCTTACAGCTGAAAAAAAAAATATATATATATATATATATATATATATATATATATATATATGAACCTTCCAAGAGCAGTGCCATGAATATGGAAAATATTTAGTACTACGAGAATAAAAACCTCTTTCAAACGGTAACTTTTAAAAGCTCAAGACAAGGAGTTTTACTATTCCTACTACCACAGAAGTGAACTTATTTTACCACATGTAAACAACATTTTACAGCATGTCTTTTCTACATACGTACAAGAAACAGTATTTCCCTTTAAGCCCAAGCAAGGACCTTAAATAGAGCAAATTTCCCACATATGGGGAAAGTTTATTGCTATGGGGAAGCATAGCAATAAACCTTCATCAGAAACTGTGGCTAAGCAACACATTCAAAGCCTCAAATATTATAGATTGGCCTTAACATTCAAATGCAGAGCGAAAGAGTCTTTTTTCTTTTTTTCTCTAGAAATCACTTTGATTGTCAGAGACTTGAAAATATATGTTGGTTTTTGGAGAGGGGGATGGATAAAGGTTTGGGGCTTTTTTAGGTTTCACACCTAATGTTAAGTTATCTTACACCACCCAGATACAACATGAACATCAGAAAATTAAGTCTTTGATAGAAGGTTTCAGTGGCTTGAGGACACACCTGCAGTTACACCTGTTACTAACGTGCCATATTTCCTCCAGTGACACATTATCTAAAATTGTATTTGGCATGACACCTCACACTCTGTAAGAAAATACAAACACATTTAAGTATCTACAAGTGTCACATGATATCCTTCTTGTCAGGTTTTATCAACTTTCAACATTATAATTTTTAAGACAACCCTTCTCAACTTTTCATCTACTACAATATACCTTCACAACTACGAAAACACCAGCATGACATACTAGTATTTATCAGCTACTGACTCAGTAATAGGGCTGTGCAAAGAATTGCACATTTCTTGAATGAGGAGAGAAATAAATCAATTTAATACTGAATTTGATCCAATAGATGATTTGGTCTAGTCTTGTATCTTACAATGCTGGCAGTCTCCACTGTTCTCAAGCAGCTCAACATTAAATCTTTACTAGTATTAGTGTTTGTGGTGGTGGTTATACTGAACTATAATTGCTCTGCATCCTTCGGTGAGGATGAGAAGATTACATATGAATGGCAGAAGACTGCACTTAGTTTGACACTGAATATGGCTTAAAGGTTAGGCAACATTTGTCACGGAATTGAAATTAATCAAATCCAGAAACAACTCAGGGATACTAAAGATGGCTTAGTCAACTGCACATGAAAGCCACATGTACTAATGTAGTCTAAGCCACAGAAAAATAAATAATAACTTATTTATAACTTATTTTTGTTTTCAAACCAGCTGGAAAAACAAAATCCATCACATTAGAAAACTTAGAAGCATTTAACAAAAAGAAATTACAATAAAACTTGTGAGACTATCACACTTTGAGAAAGGGGACCTGAGTAGCTGAAATCCAGATGTTTTGAGCAACTGTTTAAAAGTGATTTACTCCATTTTTAACAAAGGATGCTTTATCATTCTTAACTTTCTAGAAATAACAGAGGCCATGGGGGAGCAGAGGAGGAAAAGTCTCTGAGGTCCTTACAGAAATTATTTATACTTCAATTCCCACCTGCTTCAAATTAATACTTCAGTATATATGTATTTTGTAACAGTTCATGAATTGTCAATAGATGGAAATTCACATTTTTAAGACACTTGGTATCTCAGGTCTAGTAACACAGTTCAAGTACATTTGAGTACAGCATCGCTAGTAGGTCAAGGGAGGTGATTGTCCCGCTCTACTCTGCGCTGGTGCGGCCCCACCTCGAGTACTGTGTGCAGTTCTGGGCACCACAGTATAAAAAGGACATGAAACTGTTGGAGAGTGTCCAGAGGAGGGCTACGAAGATGGTGAAAGGCCTGGAGGGGAAGACGTACGAGGAACGGCTGAGGGCACTGGGCCTGTTCAGCCTGGAGAAGAGGAGGCTGAGGGGAGACCTCATCGCAGTCTACAACTTCCTCGTAAGGGGGTGTCGAGAGGCAGGAGACCTTTTCTCCATTAACACCAGTGACAGGACCCGCGGGAACAGGGTTAAGCTGAGGCAGGGGAAATTTAGGCTTGACATCAGGAGGGGGTTCTTCACAGAGAGGGTGGTTGCACACTGGAACAGGCTCCCCAGGGAAGTGGTCACTGCACCGAGCCTGTCTGAATTTAAGAAGAGATTGGACTGTGCACTTAGTCACATGGTCTGAACTTTTGGGTAGACCTGTGCGGTGTCAAGAGTTGGACTTGATGATCCTTAAGCGTCCCTTCCAACTCAGGATATTCTATGATTCTATGATTCTATGATTTCATCTCTGAACTAGCCACTGATAGTTCAGATAAAAAGTAGTAGTGATAAAAGAATTGTTGCCTAGCCACTGTGAAATCAACAAGAAGCCTCTGTCTACCTCCAAGTGAGATGTTTTTTTTTTTATTGCAACATCTGTTTTTAAATGACTACTTAAGATTTTAATAGCAAGAAAAAGGGTGTTAGCAAGATAAGGATGTTACATAAACAACACAGTGACTTTATGCTTCTGCAAAATACTAAGTATAATACTTAATGCATGCTCAAGAAAAGAATGATACACGGATGGATTACGAACAGCCCCATGAACTGAAAAGCACCAACTTCATAGTCAAATGCACAGAAGTGTGATAAAAGCTGTTCCTTCCTGTTCAATATACTGGTAAACTAGTCTAACAGAAATCTCTTAGAATTATATAATGAAACATATAAAGGGTTGGATGGAAAGGGACCTTAAAGATTATCTAGTTCCAATTCCCCTTCCACAGACAGGGATACCTTCACTAGATCAGGTTACACCAGTCCTGAAATTTGGGTACTTCAGAAGAGTGTGGTTCTTGGACAGTTTTCACCAGAAGACTTAGAAAAGTTTTGTTAAAAAAAATACATTCCCGGCATGGAATATTCTGTCTCATACTGCATAAGACAGCAATCACCCATTGCGAACACTGCAGTGTACAGTTTCATGCCTTATGTAAAACAAGTATATAAAAACAATCTATTGATCAAGTACTCTCTTAGTTTAATAATCATTCCTTTTAAACTATGAACTTCCTTGGAGTAAAGGCAGGTAATATTTTAAATTAAGTATCATGTTTTGTATGAGGATTTTTAAAATTATCTCCTTTGTTCACCTAAAGCAATTCACAGTTAGCCACAACTTTCCCCAAAAAAGTGTATTTCCCCAAAAAAGTTCACTTACCATCCAGAAAAGGGTTCCAGTGGCAAATTCAGAATAATGCTCTATAGTAGACAGTACACTGAATATTAAACAAATCAACACCAAGAGAAATCTGTAAAAAGAAAACAGTGGTTAGTGACTTGTTAAGTTGAATTGTAAATGTAAGTCTCGTTTTAGTTCTTTCGTTCTTGTAACATTTTTAATCACAAGTATTTTGAATTTAATCAGTTCATTCTTCCTAGTCAAATAAAATTATGCTCTGAATGTCTTCATTTTACATTCCATAACTTAAGAAACATGGAATAAAAGAACTGAAAGGATGTTTGGAAATAAAGAGAATATTCTTCTCAGAAAGAGTGGCTAGCCATTGTAATGGGTTACCTAGGGAGCTGGTAGAGTCACCGTCCTTGGAGGTGTTTAAGAAAAGGTTGGATGTGGTACTTTGGGGACGTGGTTTAGTGGGTAATATTGGTGTTAAGGGTATGGCCAGATGATCTTGGGAGGTCTTTTCAACCTTTCTTAATGATTCTCTGATGTTAAGTCAACAGATCAAACTCAAATTATCATGTAGAACATTCCAGAGAAGCTAGTAGTAATGAATGTTTCATGTAAAGACACTGATTGATGTATAACTCATGCACTTTGGTAGAAAGCTATAATATAATAATTAAAGAAAAATTAGACATACATGTATGACTAGAGTGAGGATTGGTAACTTTGATGAAAACTGTTCCATTAAGTGCATTCCATAAACTTGCAACATAGATAGATACAGTATGAACAGCTACTAACACAGTATTTCCAGTATCATTATTCAGATCAAGAAAAAAAAAATCTCAAAATACATATTCCCACTTCCCAAAATTGTGTTGTCTGCCCCTCACTGTGCACAGTGGCCATTCCTAGGCAGAGGCTGTGGGGGCAGCCACCGTTGCCCTGGCAGGCCCAAGGCGGACAACCTTGACTCAGATAAATGTATATATTTATATGTACATAGATTTCTACATAGAGAAATAGATATACATAAATAGTATATAGCCTACAGACTATAGAATTGTGGTGGCTTGGTGTTAGCCAGCTGCCAGTTGCCCCCCCACCTGTTCTCTCACTCCCTTTCCTCAACAGAATGTGGAGAAAAAGTGTGACCAAAAAAAAAAAAAAAAAAATCATGAGTTGAGATAAACACAGAGATATCACTTGCCAGTTGAGACAAATACAGAGAGAACACTTACCAGTTACCATCATGGGCAAAACAGACCTTACCTGGGGGAAAATGATTTTATTGCCAATTAAAGTAAGTTTGGATACTGAGAAATGAAGACAAACTGAAATATCTCCCCCACCCCCTTCTCATGCTCAATTTTTCATTTCCAGCTCCTCTACCTTCTTCCCTCACACACACCCTGAGTGGCACAAAGGGATGGGGATTAGGGGATCCAGCCATAACAGTTCCTCTCTGCTTCTTCTTTCTCCTCATGCTTCCTCCTGCTCCAGCATGGGTTCTTCCTTCAGGACAAACCTGCTCCCGCATGCTTTCCTCCACAGACCACAGGGAAACTCTAGAGCCTACAGCACCTCCTCCTCTCCTTCTCAGTCCTAAGTATCTGCAGGGCTGCTCCTCACACTCTAACCCGTCTCTACCTGTTCAGTGGTTTTGCCCATCCTCAAACACTTTTTCCAGAGGCATCACCATCTTGGCTGACCATCCTAGCCATGTCCTGCAATGGATCCATCAGAGCTGAGCAGAACCAGCCAGAATCAGCACAGAACAGCACCTGAGGCACCAAGGGGAGCAGTCCTCAGCCTATCAGCCCCCAGGTTTTGTCGATCCTCTTGGATTGGGGACCAAGCTATGCATGACATCACGGTGGCCTCCTGATATCACCAGGGACCTCACTGAAGCCTTTTCCAAGGCCTCCAGCAGCTGGGCGACAAGATCAGGGTGATCATCATGTTCCCTCCTGCCCAGAAAAGGTTTCTAGCAGCTATGAGGCAGATGGAGCAATCATTGGAGAGAAGAAAGGATTGCATGGTCACTGAAGGTACACACACTTTATAGTTAGTGATTTCTATAAAGCTGCACAGGATGAATCTTTGTGATGCTTATCTCAGGATTTTTTTTTTTTTTTTTTTTTTTTTTTTGTGATTAGATTCTGTTCTTAGTCTGTTTTTAACAATTTCTGGCTGTTGTGGATGTGAAAGTTAGTTCTTTGAACTGTTAGTCTCTCTTCAAATCTTATTTAAGCAATGGGGAGCAAATATTTTATCTGAAACAGTTGCTGAAACAGTTGCTACCTCGATAAGAGAGTTTACATTTCCACTGGAAGTACAGGCACTTCATGTATAAGCTTGGTTACTACAAAAACAGTTTCTGCTGTGGGTTTTTCATAAAGCAGCACTGTGGAATGGAAGGGAAAAAAGATCACATAGATCAATCTATTTTTTAATTCTTTTGGTGATGAGTTGCAAAGATAGTGACCCTGTTTACTTGGGGTCTGATTGAACTGTGATTGAACTGTGAGCTCTGTTGGGATAAGAACAGATATCCACCAATAAGTATTTTGCTTAAGATATCACTGTAAAATATATTTCCAGATCCTTTCAGGTTATTATGGTATCAGATAAGGTGATAACTAAAGAAAATATAAAAGTGCTAATGCTTATCATTATAAGTTTGCGGTTTCTGCAAAAGTAAAGGACTAGCCAGTCTAAATTATTCCAGTGGAAAAATTTCATGATTCAGAAACTGAACTCTGGAAAATCAGACATGCAATTCCATTATGCATGCCACAGGAAACAGGAAGCAATAATAAATGCCATTCTTTCTAGCTTTGTAAATTATAGCTCACAAAGGATTAGACAGAATACTGATATTTATCTTAATACTTAAAGTTCTTTATTTTGTTGTTTGTTGTTTTGTTGTTGTTGTCTCACCCTAACAAACATTTAAAATTCTTTTCATGTCTGTCTAGCTGGTTCATTTCAGTACTTGCTAAACTAGACAACAAAATCAAATTTTTATTTAGAATACTGTTAGCTGCAACAGGGGAATGATTTTAGGTACTTAGCTTTACAGAGGTGGCTTAGATGTTGAAAACTATTCTTTCCTAGGCATACAGTTCAGGGCT
This sequence comes from Anas acuta, assembly GCF_963932015.1. NCBI lineage: Eukaryota > Metazoa > Chordata > Aves > Anseriformes > Anatidae > Anas > Anas acuta. The sequence goes on from NC_088979.1 coordinate 135,818,420, forward strand.
TTTTTTTCTATTTCAAGGGTCAGACATCTAAATCTATTGGTAGAATTAATTAAAAAATAAAAATAAATAATAAAAAAAACTACTGCATTGATTTCCAAAGGGGAATCGGAAATGTTTCAGTATGTTTTTTTTGTTTGTTTGTTTGTTTGTTCTCTGAAAACTGATCAAAGGTGACCAAAGTACCTAAATCCAAGAAGCAACTTTCTGAGGTTCCATCTGGATGCCTTTAGTAAACCTCTCCTGATACTTACCTGGTATCTGGTTCTCTTGAATTCTATTCTATTATTGAGGAATTCTATTCCTCAATATGCCCTTCATTTGCTATGTCTTAGCTGAGAGACACCTGGTAAGATTTGTCAGCACGGTGTAGGAGAACAAGCCAGACCTGTGCAGCCAGGAGTACAAAAGAGACAGGGCCAATGAGATGTGTTTACCACACTTCCTGAAAATTTAAATCTAATTTTGCAGAGTCTCATATATTCAGGAAGCAGTTTCACCACCTCTGATGGTGTTAACAAAGAAAAATGTGTTCATGGAGAGCATCTTAATGATGTCTAGTTCTTCATTAATGGCAAATACCTGTAATTATAATGTCTTTAGAAAAAAAACAGGGTAAAGTGGTAAAGAGATCCAGATAACACACCATAGTCAGGGAGTTGTTAGCAACACTTCAGAAGGGGCAGATTTTAGACATATTCTCATAATTTACTAACTACAGAGCCCAGCACTCCCAACCTGCTAGTTATTTCATTTCAAGGTACCCAAGTTGCTGAGCATACTATTCAGCAGTTTTGCTACAACCATAAATTTTTATCTCTTTGAAAATGGTGGTATGGTACAAGGGGTAGATAGTTCTCTTCAAGTTGTAATAAAACTGTTATATCACTTCAGTGAGCCGCTACACTGACCAAAGAAATGAAATTGCTCTTGTGTGTCCAAGTCCTGATGAGCCAGCCAGCAGAGGGGGCAAAAGACACACTTTCTTGCCTAGGTGCTATTACTGCAAAGGGATATAAAAAAAATAAAAAAAATAAAAGACGCTGAAACACTGTCAAATGGAAAAGAGCACGTCAATAAGGAGCTTACAGCACAAACAACTGACACTTGAAGCACTTGAAGAGTCTAGACATGAGTATACACGAGTCTTTAGCCTTTCCTTAACACACTTGGACTGTTTTCAGTATGAAGAACATGCAGATACAGAAATAAGGTAACCACAGTCATAAGATTCTCCTTCTTACATTTAATACAAAAGGATTACATTATTACTTAGAAGCCCTCACAACTAATGGGTACCAGGCTCTGTTAAAAGCTATGCTTCATCAGGCAGTTCCTTTACTCGGAGAGCTTATATGTCCAATTAGCGATTCCAATGATGGGTAAATGGAGAAAGTCATAAAGAGGTAAGCATACTTGTCCATACAACATAACATAACATACATACAACATAACAGTGTCAAAGTCATACAGGACTTGCATCTCTTGAAGCACAGAGCCTCACCCAGTCAATAGCTGTAGGAACACAGGGACATGGCTGATTCATGAAAGAGCAGATAACCAGACATTTACCAAGATTTACCAGGAGCAGATAACCACACATTTACCAAGCATTTCTTGGAACCATCTCATCTGTTTGTGCTCATCTTTTTTATAATACTGCTTTTCCACTCCTACCATTGTTACAGATCTTATTTCTAGGCAAAATGCATGTATAAAATATGGAAAACTTACTCTGAGTACCATTCAGCTAATTTCTTCCAGATTCCTGTCATTTCAGTTACTCCCTTTTAAAATCTCTTTGTCTTATTTTACTGCCCTCGCTAATAATAAATAAAAAGCCATGGGTAATTCTTTTGGGATTTTTAAGCTGTCAATATGGATGTTATATAGAATAGACATTCCATGTTACATACTGCAAACAATAGAAACCATGACCTTATTGCAGCTTTTCAGTACCTAAAGGGGGCTTTTAAAAAAGATAGAAAGAAACTTTTTGTTCAGTCAAATAATGACAGGATAAGAGGGAATGGCTTTAAACTAAAAGAGGGGAGATATAGATTAGAGGTTAGGAGGAAATTCTTCACTCAGAGGATGCTGAGGCACTGTAACAGGTTGCCCTGAGATGTTGTGGATTCCCCATCCCTGGAGGTGTTCAAGGCCAGGTTGGATGGAGCTCTGGGCAACCTGATCTAGTGGGTGCCATCCCTGTCCATGGTAGGGGTTTGGAACTGGATGATCTTAAAGGGTCCTTCCCCCAAGCCATTCTATGATTCTGTGAAACAAGATTCATTATATTAAGGTAAGTGTTAATATTCAAATTATATAGCAGCTGCTGTTTATTATCATAGTGCTTTATAGAAATTTTAAATACACACTGCTTGGGTAAGCATTTCCTACTTTTACCACTATGTACTACAAAAAACATTTACCCTTCACAGACTGACAGCTGAAGTCAGATACTCAGAAGTGAAACAGCAGAGATGGTTTAGTAGGGCAGGGAGGAAAACTCCCATCATAAGGACAGAACAGAGGAGAAAGGGTACTTCCCTAGAAAAACATGAGTACAGTCTATTAATCCCCTTTTCCACTGATGGAAGAAATAAAGGTCTTTCATTTTTCTCCTGTGACTGCACAGGAAGTTTCATGTTGTGTGATGAACATAGCAGTCAAAAGATTCAGCTGCTGCTGGTTTCACAAGAGCTGGTTATGATTTAACGTAGGTCAAATGCTATGGAGCTCGGCCTTCTCAAAGATTTAAGGAGGATTTCAGTATGGTCTTTGCTCACTGTGAACTCTGTGTTGTGCTTACATTGTCTTCAGTGTCTCACATGGCTCATTTAAGACTGGCTATGTCTAGAGACATAATGCCTGACAGAAGATCATAAGTACTGTGAGAGAGGATTTATATATATATATGTATATATTCTAAATCAGAAATCCAATAGTGCATGATTTTGCAGTGGTAGTGGATGTTCTTGGCTACCTATGGAATTAGAGCTAAAACTACTTTTCTGCTATGTTAAGAAGCCAACACCCTGAAACAGGTGAGGTAAGTGTGATTTCTTTTCACTACTAATGACAGCAGGTCAGCTTCAGGAAAATGCAAATCGCTTAGCTATAGACATACAAGAACTGAAGATTATTTTGTTGCTTCATATTTAAAGCATATCTTTTTGAAGCTGATGAAGGATCTCCTGAAGTAAATCAATTAAATCATCGTTTGCTTATATATATTGATTTTACATATCTATCATGTAAATACAATGAAAGTAAATAGGAATGTGATAATTTCAACATTAGCAATAATAAGTAGAAGGGGGAAAAAAAAAAAGATTAGGAAAAAAAAAAAAAGGTTATTCTTGCATAGCCAGTAGATAGCAGGCATTATCACTACAACTTCAACAACATCTCATATTAGGCTTTGGAAAAAGTAATGAGATTTTAAACCTTAAAGAAGAGACAATTTGAGAAGATGAAGATGCGGGTTGCAAAGGTTATATGTGCATGAGGATGTAAAAAGGAGGACAATTGGTGGCATTTATTTCCTAGGGGATCTAGAACTGTCCATAGGCTGCTAAGACAGCTTCCAAGTTTTGCAACTTCCTTCTAATTGTTGTTGTCCTCCTGTATTTATTTGCTGAAATTCCATCTTTTTTTCATTTCCAAAACACAAATTAAAACCACTCAAAGGACCCTTTTGAATTCACTTGGTCTGTGGCACTATATATTTTGGCCAGTGAGTGTCACTCCTTCCCACTGAATGACAAAGATGTAACTTCTAGCATAGGATAGACTGGACCTTCTTCAGATAAAGTATCATGTCCTCTTATAAAATACACCTAAAAGAACAAGCCTTTTTTTTTTTTTTTTTTTTTTTTTTTTTTTCAAGAGAGGAAGGGCTAACTTCAGAGCATCAAGATATATTCCAGTTTCAATAATTTCCTTCCCATAATTCAAATCCTAATGTAAAAACCTTTCTGGTAATGTATGTCAAGTGGAAAGTTTTTCAATTTGTATTCTACATTTTTAAGAACTTGCAGCCCACATCTAGCAACCATACTTACCGTACTAGTCATTTCTGTCAACTGCATGACACAACAGAATGATACCTGCGAAGCAACTGAAAGTGAAAGCTACATGTATTGATGAAGACAATCTTGAGACTGGCATTCAGAGCAATGCAGGCTAAGACGGTATCAACAGGAAGCAGTGTGACACCATCAAACAGTGTCATTTCATGACAGCTCAAAATAAGGACAGATGGGCTGGAGACTCCTGACTTTGATTCCAAAAATGAGAAATTATTACAGGAAGAGTAACAAGCCTGGCACAGAAACAGTAAGGGACTGTCACAAAAGCCGATATTCAGCCTGGATGCCAGGAAGCACAGGCTTGAGCAACTAATGTAGTGATGGGGAACTCAGCGGTGTCTTTGTTCAAGCAATAACAAGCCAGGCTAAGCAAGAGAAAAAGCAACTAAATTATAAGCATAAGGGCAGATGATACAGGATGGCTACAGGCTAAGTTGCAGTGAGGACAAAGTCAAAGATAATCACACACTAATGAGTGAACAAGGAAACCAAGTTCCCTACAATTGTCAGTAGCAAGAACAGCAACAGCGAAAACAAGAAAGAGAGAGAAGGAGAATGGAGAGAGAAAGAGAGAGTGAAGGAAGCTCAGTTCAAAGATAGTTCACCTAGACACCTAGAATGCAGTGAACTAGTAGTAAAGATGTTGTTCTGGTAATCTGTAATCACAGCAAAACTGTGGCACAGATAAAATAGATTTGGAGAAGAAGACCCTGCGATAATTTGTATGCAATTTGAGATGCTCTATAAGAGGGGATAGCAGTTATTGGTCTGTTGCACAGCTCGGCAGCTGTGCTCATTTTTCCTCAGCAGAAAGACATATTTTATAAAAAAATAGTTCTCTTCTTATTTATTGACTCAAAGTTACAACCAGCAAGTGTCCTCTTTGCAAATCCTAAAACTGTATCTCAGTGATTTTTCCATTTTATGTGATGGGAACCCCATATTTATTTTCCAGCTATGCAATTCATGTGAGAGAAAAAAAAAGCAGTTAATAGACATTAAATCTGCTAACAATTACCCAGACAATTGTCAGGCCCTGTGGGCACCAACCTCATCCTGTCCCCACCCTCAGGGAGATGCTCAGGGCTGGGGCTGATCTGCCCTTCTATCTGGCTGGAGTGGTGGGATGGGACCCAGCTGTAAGGGCCTGCCCTGCCGGACCCTGTGAGCCCCTGATGGCCCCAGTCTCCAGCCCCTGCGGAGCCACCGACACCATTAGTGCCCTGACAGCATCCAGTCCTCCTTCACAAGGCAAGGAAGGAGCAACTGGCCCTTCAGACCCCCTCTCTGCACTGCATTGTTGTGTCATTGCTTCCATGTCAAGCTTTTGAATTACACCGAAACAGCCACTCTTGTTGAATACTTTTCAAATCCACTGTGCTATACTGAAGCCAGCAGGATACGAAACTGCGCTTGCTGTATGCTTGCCTGCTTTCTTAGGTTGGTATCTGCTGCAGCTGCTATTACACCAAAGATGAGTTGAGTGCAACTGCTACTATGGGTAGGATTTTCACTAAAGAGGATGTGCACTCCTCCATCTTTTGCTAAATGAGTAACAGAATGCTACAGAAATCAAGGCATAACCTAAGGTTGATGGTGTCCTCACAGTGCCAAAATATCTTACAGACTAATGAGGAGTTTATTCCAAGGTAGAACATGTACTGTTAGATGCCAGAACCCAGAAATCATTTTTCACAGCTGTAATTTTACCATAATGTAGGTTTGTCTGGGATTTTCCTTGCTGACCAGCTGTTGTAATTGTTGGCTATACAAGCTGTGCTGGAAACCTAACAATTCAGTGTCTAAAAAATCATCTAAAAACTACATGCAACCCTTTATAATGCAAAATAAATAAATAAATAAATAAATAAAATAGAAACTTCTGTGCACACAGGAGGGAGAATTTAAAATTAAATTAATTAATTAATTAATTAAAAGGTTAACAAAATACATAGCAACCTTATGGAAGCCTTTATAGAAATAGTGTTTGTTTTGCTATCACTGGATTAAGACATTTCTGAAATAGATTGTATTCCACAACAGGGATGTGCTTCCCTTCATATGCAAAATGGGAGTAACTACAGCACATCTACCTCTCAAGCTGAATTAGGGGACATATAACCAGCAGATCACCCAGACTGCTAAAGATCACTTTGCTTCCTGATGTATTAATGAAAGAAAGCACAAATCCCATGATCTGACCCAGTTTTGCTAGTACTTACTGACTGCTAACTGACTCTTCATTCAAAATGAGACTATTTTGTGGGGTGTGAGACAGCCAGACAAATACATCATATATCAAGCCTGGCTCTAAGATTCTTGAGAGTGCAGATTGGATTGAAGAAAGCAGCTGGGATTGTCCAAAACACAGTTGGTTCATTATTTTATGGAAAAAAAAAAAAAAAAGAAAAAAAAGGAAAAAAAAAATTTAAAAAATAGACAAAAAAGGAAAAGAAGAGATATGCCAGTTTTAGTCTTTGTAACCTGTTTAAGATAGGCTGTTTGTATATGTCTGAAGAGTTCCCACCACTGTAAATTTCCATTCAGAACTATTATTTGATGCTTTTTCCAGCATCTGAGTCATATACATTTGCTCAAAGGACTGGAGCACTACATTTTCCTCTGCAGGAAGGAAGATGAATTCTACAAACTCTGGCAAAGAGTTACAATGAAGGATTACATAGGAAAACAAATGTGTAAAATGGCCATGGGAAAATAAAATCTCTCACTGAACTGTTTGAAGCTGTCACTTCAGGTTTTGCTATCTAATAACTTATTGTACTTCAGTTATCTTGTTTTGATGATAAAAATCTTGTTTTCTCATCTTATTTCCTTCCACATCTTTTACAGGTAAAGTGGCTATTATCTACAAAGATAATAAAGTCTGCACACCATTTTAGATGTCAAATAGGACAGAACATAACTTGTTTTGCAGCTAATACTTGTAGCTAAATTTACTTTCTGTTATAACCATAAATGGTCATTACTCCTAAAAATTAAGATTACAGGGTATGTTATTAAATTTAATGCTACTATTGCTAGCATACTTTGATAGCTTTTTTTTTTTTTTTAATGTTGGGACTGCAAATCATAAATATTTAATGAAATTTATCTACCATATTATTTTTGAGTGTTTAAACAGTGTAACTTAAAATATATATGCAATTAAATTAAAATAGATGTCCTGTCAATATAATTTTGATTCTAGGAATCATTGCATTAAATAGACATAAAACAGATTTTAGCTTGTCTCTCAAGATATAATAAGGAATCCCCAAACAGGATAATTGAAAATGTTATTAGATTTAAGCAACCTAGATGATGAACACAGACACATTCAAATAAATAAAGTTAAGCTTCTTACTGGCAAAGGCAAAAGCATTTTGAGAAGCAGATGGTGTTTGTTTTCTGTTACAGGGTCAGTTTTCATGCTTATGAGAGCTCATAATCAAATTAAGTGCTCTGTACTTTTACACACCATAAAGGAGGACAGTAAGAATTACCTGTTGACTTCCTGATGTGTTAAAAGCAAAACAAAACAAAACAAAAAATATGGTATTTTAGCTGTACATTGCAGTGACTATTTTGGAAACTATAAAACACAATGATTCCATGACAGCACAATTTTTTCCTGATTTCAGCTCCTCTCCACAATGTCATGTTTGAAAATATAATTTTAGAAATAATACACTACATCTTGCCATTTTCCATTTGAACCTACAGAGAATCTGAGACAATGAAAAGAATGCCTCAAAGCTCTGAGTGCACCGTCAGTGAGTGATCTGAGTGATCCATGAAGATCAACCCAGTTCTTTAGGTCTTCCCGTTAATGCTTCATCCCCCACTTTCCACTAGCAATCCCGTCCCCTCCTGCACTCATGGTACAAAGTCAGGCAGAATATCATGAAGCAAAGTTTCGTTTCTAAACTACTTTGTGGAAAGCTTCAGTACCTCATCAACTGGCAGGGCTATGGATCAGATTAACATTCTTGGGAACTGATGGATATCATGACTGAAACTAAAACAATGAATTTTTACAAGTACCCTTCCAAAACCAGACCTTTTAAAGGTTACAGAGATACACTGTAATAGGAACAGGGTTACTTGCAGGGCCCTGAGTTCATCAATAGGTTGTATTTACTCTGGTCAGACTTTTTGCACCCTGCTTCCTGCTCTTCAGTTTCCCTTGCCACCTTTAATTGCCCTCCACACCTTCTGGTGCTGCCTACTTGCTGCTGCATCCTGCACTGTATCTTCTCTACCACTATCTGACCAGCATGCTTATTGTACTCTATATTCCCTGTGCTATTCCACAGAACCATACAGAGGAGCCAGAGCTACATACCAGGCTGCAGGGAAAGCTGGCAGAACAGAGCAACAATGAAGGGTAAGGGAGTCCACATGACTACATATTAATGTGGAGCACAAGCGTCTTCCCTTGTATGTGCAGAGGAAAGTGAGATTCTGAGCCAGCAGGACAACAGCAGGAGTACCAGCTCAGTGGTACTAGTTTGAGAAAAGAAAAAAAAAACAGGATGCCGTCCTGAGGAATAATCTCTAACTGAATGGCGACTAATAATTTCAGCAACACTGTCATTTTTGCAGCTGTGTTTCCATCTTTCGCATGTGTGCCCATGTGTGTGCAGGGGTCAAAAGTCTGAAACTATTAAGTCACAGTAAATTAATATTGCCATGGAACCCAGGGGTCTTGTCCAATTATGAAGTTATCTAAAATGGTGAGGTGGGAGTCACGTTTTGGCTATGCATACACACACACACAAATCAGAATGTGAAGGTTCTTGTGTAGTTGCAGACAACGGGCATTAGAGGGAAATAGCTTCAAAACCCACTCTTTATTGACAAAAAAAAAAAAAAAAAAAAAAAAAAAAAAAAAAAAAAAAAGTGTTTTACAGTCTATTACATTTCAAGTATCACTGGGAAATACTGTGCAATATTATGTTTGACTCCATGTATAAATGACTGAAAAAAATGTTCAGCATGCATACACATTACTCGTTGTTACGTGGAAGATTCGAAATACAGAAAAAAATAATGTGTATATAGTATAGGCAATCAAAATAAAACTGTCTTTCTAGTACTATCGACTGAAAGTAGTGAACAAACCAAGAGTCAGTTCCATTGCTGAAGCACATACTTGACATAGTTTAGTGGAGGACTTGTTAGTGTTAGGTCAGAGGTTGGACTCGATGATCTTGAGGTCTCTTCCAACCTAGATAATTCTGTGATTCTGTGACATGTGATAATGTTTTTGTTTTGTTGGTGTTGTTTTCTTTCTCCAGGCTCTTAGAGTCTTACACTGTCCGGTAGTGAGTTCCTCCTAGTGTAAGAGGAATTCAGATCAAGGCTTTCCCAGTACAGAGAGCTCTTTTTTGATCACACCTCCCCCGAATGCTGGAAATCTCCCTCACTTGTGTCCAGGGGAGGCAGGCAAGGCACGTCTGGAGCTGAGCCCCCATGAGGTGCCATTCAGGACCCGGGGTTTACACAGCAGACCCAGGGATAGGCCTTAGCCATTGCTGGAGATAACCCTGCCACAGCAGTGGAGCTGTGTCCCAGCACGCACTGCAGGCAGCTGGAAAGAAGCCACAGAGTTGAGCTGGGCGAGCCAGCATTATCTGTGTTATGATAGAAGTGCGGGAGACAAGCAGTGGAAACCAAGGTCAAGTCCTCCCTGCTCCCCAAGTAGATCCATGCCCGTAGAAGAAACAGTCCTTTTGCACCTTTTCTTCTAATACAGTGGAACTTGCATTTCCTTCTCTCTCTGATATCTTCAGCAGTTAGTGCACACTGCTTTCATGTCTTTTTTAAGGTTATTATCCCTGTCATTAAGCCATGCACCAGAATACAGGTTAGTTTTGAGAAGTCTAACCTTTAAATATAAATAGCTTTACTAGTTGCTAACTGATCTGCTGAATTCAAGAAGCTTCAGCTTTATTGCCTCTTAAAACAGTCAGGAAACCCACAGCTACTCTGGGCAACCTATTCTAACACCTCACCACCCTCATAGTGAAGAATCTCTTCCTTATATCTAATCTAAATCTACCCTCTTTTACTAGTATTACCTCTCAAAATACCTGTATTTCTTTCCCTTGCAATTTTTCACTTTTCTGATGACAGAAACTTACTTCTTATCACCTGTTTGCAGACTTTCCCTTCCCTCTCTCAAATCAGAAAGGGAATAATCTGAGAATTACTCATTTGACTTTGGAATCTCAGTGAGCACAGTTCACACTAACAAAAGATTGGGTCACCATGCTTTTGCAAAAGAGGTTTTGCTAAATACACCGTATTTTAATATTTCTTTATTTCTATTCAATTCCTTAATCCTTACGCATACAACAAGAAAAATAAATCTTTCATGTTTTTAAACCACCATCCTTAAATCTCTTTCATGTGTTAACAAATTTAAATTAGCAGTACTAGTGCCCTGGACAGTTGATCAGCCAGTGTTAAAGGTTACAAGTGAGTGCTTCTCAGTGTCCTGAGAGCACTCTCCATTTTGGAGAGTAGACAGTGCAACTGTAAACATGTTTCTGTTGTTCCTGTAGCCAGGGACAAATTCTATGCAAGAGATTAATTGGCTAGGAGTATGTTCCACTGAAGCATACACACACTTGGAAGTAGTAGGTTAACTACAACACTGAGAGCAAAATGATGTCATGTACTTTATCAAAGGTGAACTCTTTCAAGGTCATGCTAAAACTCATTTCCATGGAAGACAAGACTAATGAAAGCTTTTAAAGTTTGAAAGGAGAAGTATTAACTAACTATTTCTCCTTTTGAGTCTTGCATCAAATAATACCATTTCTAGCAAAGACTATTTGTGCATGTGTTTTCCTTTTTTTTTTTTTTTAATCTACTGCAGATAAGTGTACTTGAAGTGATGATATATGAGATGCTTGTGGGAATGTTATCTCTTGAACAACAAAAAAGGATGGGGGAGGAGGGAACAAACTTAAAAACTGGAAGATTGAGATATACTCCTTAGCAACCAAGTACAAAATAATTTCTTTGTGGCCTTTGGGGCTTGCCAAACTTAATTGACTCTGCAAAAGTGTGCTTTGAAAGAGGAAAACATTATTAGAAGATGTGAGATCTATAATGTAAGAAAAATCAACACAAATTATTATAGGAAAGCTACTGAAATTTATAGGAAAGCTACTGAAGTCAGTAGGATTTAGATGCCTTGATTGTGAGTCAATGATGTTTTTAATACAACAAGACACATCTTCCCCTGGATGCCCTCCCTCCTTAAAACTGAGCTACTGTGACTTACTTTGCTATATAAAAGCCCTTCAGCTAGATAATTTCAAATCACAGAACCACACGGAAGGGTTGAGGTGGGAAGGGCCATCTGGAGGTTGTCTGGCCCAGACCCCTGTTCCAGCAGGGCCACCCAGAGTAGGCTGACCAGGACCACGTCCTGGTGGCTTTTGAAGATCAGCAAGGAGGGGACTCCACAACCTCTCTGAGCTGCCTGTGCCAGTGCTCTTTCACCCACACAGCACAGAGGGGCTCCTGATGTTCAGAGGTCTGAACAGACTGTCCTGTCTACCAGTTTGTGCCCACCGCTTCTTGTCCCCTGGCACTGGGCACTGATGAAAAGAACCTTGGTCTGTCCTCTTTGCACCCTCCCTTCAGGTATTTACACACAAATGTTTTAGTTGTGTCTCCAGTTTAAATTGTAACAAAAAAAAATATTTTTTTTTTCCCGCTTTCTTAGATGAATTCTTTATCCTATCTATTGTTCGTTCCAGCAAGCTGTGAAGGCAAAATGAACTAACACAGTGGGGCAGAAGAAATCCAGTTGTTTCAGATGGAGATAAATTACAGTAAAAAGAGATTAGACTGAGGGTAGTACGTTCAGGTAAATCTATGTGCAATTACATCTGAGCTTCAGCTTCCTTCTTGCTGATAGTCAACCAAGTTGTCCAGTCCAGGCTGATAGCTTTAAGATAGTCTGTTGTTAGGGAGAACAAATGAGTTTAGCCACCAGAAAATAGTATGAAGTATTCTAAAGGTATAGGTTGCTTTTTATTTCAGGTGGCTATTATGAGACAGACATATTAAGGTGGGCATTCAATTTCTTCATGTTATAAAAGTGCAAGGTATTCTCATTCCTGAGTGTGTGAATCAATTCAATTTCTTCTAAACGCAATTCAACTGCTTTATGTTCAATAGCCATGTGTTTCTATGAAACATTCCTGCTAGTCTAAGTAAAGCCTCATTCCAATTGCTTATGTATTTTTGTTACCGAAGACTTTTCTGACTAAGTCATAAAGAGAAGAAGAATTTGCCTGTGTGCCTCTGTAGGCAAGTTTCAATGTCTTTCTGTCCTCTCACAGATTTATTTCCAGTTTCCTGGGCTTGATGTTTTGTTGAAAGATTTTGTGCTTGTATATATGTGATCATACACAAATTAGAGTTGGTTGGAAAATTTGGTAAAGGAACAATTTTCTGCTGAAAATACCAATATGTTAAAATTAGAAAGTAGTCTGGGAATGTGTTGGTTTCAGCAGAACTGGAGAAGGAGACCAGACAGGTTTAATAGAAACTTGCCTAGCTTTGGACTCTGCTAACTGGCAGTCTGCCTGGCAGGGAATTGGGCATATCTGACTTTCTGTTTTGCCTCAGAATAAAATATTTTCATGGATTTGAAGCCTTCAACCAAAGGAAAATTCTAGCTATAATATGGGTATACTGAGGATATCTATTTTCAGTTCTGTAGGTTGCAGCCAAAAAACCCTGATAGCCCAATTGCATGTAACATGAAATTGTCCATCTGGTTCCAATCAGAAGGCAACTGAAAAGGACCCAGTGTGTGTGTGTCTGTTCAGGCTAAAATCTTATGAGTCTTGATTTTTGGTGGGAAGGAAAGATACTTGTTTGTTTTCTGTGGACATGACAGATGATGTTTTTGAATGCTTCTAACCTACAATACTGCTTTCTGTCCTTGCATAAACTCTTCCACAAACTTTTCTTTCTGCCTTGGATCTACAGCTGTCTGCATTGCACTGCTACGTTTTTTTTTGTTTGTTTGTTTGTTTTTCTGAGAGCTAAGTTAACTTCAGCTTTGGTTGTACTGCATATTCCTGAACTCACCTCAGGGCATGCCAGCATTCAGATCATGGAATATCTACAGGGAGTATACCTTAGGTCCACGTCAGTAGAATATTACAGGAGCATTAACCAGAGAAATATAGAAAGATATTTGGTGTCCTGATTGTTGCTAATGACATGAAAAGAGAAAGAAAGCTGTAATCTAGACAAGTAATTTCAGTTCTGTTCACTCTTAAATACCTGGAATAAGCACCTGATAAAAGTAATAGAAAGTGGATAGAGAGGGAGGGAAGACTGGCTGTAGCAGTTGGGGAAGGTAAAGGAGACCAAGAATTAAATAAAAATGCCCTACTGGATATGACCAGTGGTCCATCTAGCCCAGCACTCTGAATGACAATTGGTGAGAGAAAATACTGTTTAGGAGGTGCACATGAATCTGGCCATTTTTGCAGTCCATTACTCTTCCATTTCACCATTCCCTTTCAGAACTGTGAATGCTTTCTATATACACAACAAACAATTGTAGCAAGATTCAATAGGTCACTATCCACCAGAGAGGGAAATACTTTTTTTTTTTTTTTCTGTATTAAACTCATTTCCTACTTTTGTTGTTTGCCCCTTGTTCCCATAGTCTGGGATTTGGTAAACAACAATTCATGATTCAGTTTACCCATCTCTTCATAGTGTACATGTCAGAAAATGTGAAAGGGAGGTAGAGTAGCAAAAGGAAGAGAAATTATGGAAAGAGTATAAGGAAATAACACAAATTGAAAGCAAGGGAATCATATAGTGAAATGTATAAAGATAAAAGAAGAGCATTCAGACCAGCGAATGGAAGACAGAAAAAGAGATTTGGACCCTAAGATAAACTGCAAGGCAGAAACAGGATGTACATTCACCATTGCTTCACAAGTTTAAAAGCAGCATGTCAGTACCTTTACAGTGAAAGAATAAAATTGCTTTCCATAGCAAAAGTTTACATCAAATTTGTTGCATTTTGCTGTTGCAGTAACCAGAGGCCAGAATATCTTTTTAATTTGCAACAGCTCCTGGCTTTTTTTTGTTTTCAGGTTTGTGAAAAAAAACAGATTTATTTGTTTCAAAACAAATTAAGAAGTTGATCATGAAGACTTAGGAGATCTGCTATTAGCTTAGTCATTAAAATACTACCCTTCTAAATATATTTTGAGGATCAAACTTCTGTAACTTTCTTTAATACTGCCAGAAATATCAACTTGGCAAAGAGATGTCTGTCCACATATAGTCTAGACATATCAATTCTATATTTTTCTTTCTCTGCCATAAACCTCTTGAATGTAATATACATGTCTCATGATCTAATGCACACAGCTACTATGGAACTTTCTAATTTTATGTCACTCTTTGAAACTTTCACTTGTTAGTTTTTGACTACTGTTGCTTTGAAAAATAAAACTAAATAATTCTCAAAGTTTTGTTAGAGTTTTAAAATGCTTCATGATGAGTCAGACATAATCAGCAGTACATTTACCTTAAAAAAAAAAAAAAAAAAAAAAGGGTTTCTAATGGTACTTTTACTCTTTTTCCAGAATTACTGGAATTCTTGCAATTATTATGTAAAAATTGACTTGTTATTATAATTTATAATTATATTACAGTGAATTATCATTATAATTAGGTCTTTGCTGTGAATCAGTAATTTTTGGCATACAAAATGGGATTTTTCAGCTTTTTTATTTTTAAAGCACACAAATTGATACAATACCAATTATCTTCAATAAATGAATGAAACAAACAAACAAAAATAAATAAATTGATTATTTGTCAGGTTCTACTCAGGAATACTATCCAGAAACTAAGTTGACCAAGCTATTGGTTTTGAGGCATCTCAGTTAATTATTGCCAGTACTTCAGTGTCTTTCAGATGGGGATAATCTTGTCCTATGTGCTTTAGAAGCAATTAGTATTTCTAAAACACCTAGAAAATCAACAAAAGGATTTACACACATACGTTGCTATTCTGTATGCTTCTTGGGACCTTTGAGCTACATGTGTATGAATTATCACAAACCAGCTTGGATCAATAGTTGATACCCTTTCTGTTCAACTCACAGCATGAGCAATCATAGCAAAAGATCTCTTACTTCAAATTATGAAACCATGAATATGAATCAACTGACCAAAGATCTGTTATTTTTAAAGCCATGCTTCACATTAGTAATAAGCACTTTACATTTTTAAAGTATTTAATATATCTGCTGCTCTTTAAAGAACACTAAGATTTGGATTTTGCCTTTTCTTTGAGTTTAGCTCGTACTAGGTCAAAACTGGTAGAATACATTCATGCATTACAATTGTCAGAAGCACTGATTTTAGAGAAACCTTTTATTCAGTGTCCTGGAATTCCTAGGGTTTAAGCTTCCTGATTCAATTGAGTGCCTGTATCTTCCAATGATGTCTATGGTGTTGTTTGTCTTTTTTGCTTTTATCTCTGTATGTCCTGTTATCAGAACAGTTAGATGTCCTTTCCTTCCCCGGGCACAGGAATCAAGCTTCCATTCTGATTATGTATCAAGCTTGGCACACTAGGTCTTTATAAAAGAGACCTAAACCACTTCTTCAAACATTCACAGAAATTGTTCATCATATAACAACATGACTTTATGATCAGTTTTTATGATTCTGCTATATTTACCATTGAATTTTGCTGTGAAACAAGAAAATCAGGAAGTTTTGACATGCGTTTTCATGTCACATTGTCTTTTGATACAAATTCATAGGGACAGGAAATTATGACCACCACTCACAGAGTAACACTGACCTCTTTGCAGTACTTAATGTTCCTTAACTTCTGTATTAAAAAGGTGAGAGAATAAATACATCTAATAACGCTGTGCAAATATATCCAGCATTAAGTTAATGCCAGCTTGTTGATTATCATAAAGATGTCTGAAGCACTCTTCTTGAACTTGATGTGAAGTAGAGTCCACAATTTAATGAGCAATTGTAACATTAGCATCAAGAAATGTCTTTTTACTTTGTTGCATTCTGTACAGTTTTTCCACAAAAGTGTAACTAATTTCCATCAACAGCATCATATCAATGCCACACTGCAGTATTTGTTTTCACTATAGAAACAAATGGCTTCTCTATAGAAACAACATTAGCCTGCGGGGATGTTAATGCATATTCATTGCATGGTCTATTACAAAATTGAGCTTCTAGAATAAGATGGATTGAATTTCTTACATAAATGATGGAAAAAGTCATCAATAATTTTAAAAAATTAAAATAAAACTTACGTAGCCTGTGGCTTTGTACTCTGTGGTTAGGTTATTCTGTGCCTAAAAAGAAGATCAGATCAAAGTTCTTCCTTAGGAACTTTCGTAACATCTCTCTCTTGAAAAGGCTCTTTGGTTCCAAATAATCTAATTGAGCTCCAAGTGAAGTGTTTTCATCTTTGAACTTATTAATTTTTCTTTCCTCTATCCAACTGCTTATTTTAACAAAACTTGAAGAAACTTAATACCTCTGACACGTCTCATCCTCTGTCAATATTTGCTGAAACTCGCCAACTGGCTCAAAATTTTCTGGTAAGTAACTTTCAGGCAGACACACTCAGACAGTGTGGTTGCATAAACCTCATTTCCTTAGGAAAAGAAGCTAAAAATTAATGACTATTCCCATATATTTTTAGAACAGCCCAATCCTGGGACTTTACAGAATCCTAAAGATAATTCTGTTTAACATCAGTGTGCCTCTATTAGCAACTTAATCCATTCCATTTCATAATCCAGTTGAACAGGCAACCCTAAGCAGTAAGAGGAACATGTCACTTTAATAAAATTAATAGTTCTTTAATTTCTTCTCTTTAATTCTGTGCAACTTTTGGTACCTGAGGTTTATCATCATAGACAAGATATCATCTTAAGGCAAATGGTGTATAGATGAAAAGTAGTAGCTGGAGGAGTTCTAAACTGGAAAACTTGTCAGTTCAATTTCTTTGTAAAATATCCAAATAAATAACAGTTATGCTGGCAAAAACATCCTGAATCCAATAATAATAAAAAGGCCTAACTTACCCTTATGAAAGCACATCATGTCCAGACCTAAGCTTTGACATCAAGGTCAAAAACAAAATCTTGAAAGCAATCATATGCTTATAATTACTCTGAACTTTAGCTGTTGCTAGTGTTGGTCATATTAAAGTCACATCATTGGAAAAAGCAAAATATCTTCTTGCATTCTAGAGATAATTGTGGGAAGGACAGATATGGGAATTTGACAGTCCCTTTGAGATAAACAGATACGAATAGCAGGCTATAGGTTTCATTTACTGATAAAGACAGAACACTATGCTAACTTACTTGCTAAATATATTCGGTTTCTCTGAGAGCTGTTATACCTGAAGAACCAAAAAAAAAACAAAACAAAACAAAAAAAAAAGCACCCCAGCATTATTAAAAGGAACCAGATTCATATTTTTGCCTTTTAATGTTCTTTACATCAGCAGCTGTAGGACAAACAAAAACAGAACATCAACCAGAATGGTGGCTCTTTGCATCAATGGTAGTTCTTTTGCATTAACAGAACCTGACCGCAGTGTTTCTTACATGAAGAAGGTGCGAAAAATTAAAAAAAAAATTAAAGAGAAAATTTCATTTTTTATTTTGCCCCAGTGATCTCAATTCTCTTGAATTCTCAATTCTTTGTGCTATGCATGCTGAAGATTTCCTTACATAGTACCTCTACCACAGGAAAAAACTCTTAGCAAATCAGCCAAATTTTTTCAAATATGTTCTTGTTCTTCTGTTCCCTCCTCCCAAAGTTATAAACTATACAACGTTTTCATATATTTGTAAGGACCATTCATTTTTAAGTTATTCAACAGTCATTCCTTATTTCCGTTCTTTTCAACAAAATGCCAGGAATGTGCTATGTGTGTACGCATACCTGTCTCTCAATGAAGAAGCTATGGGAGTCAGTACGAAGGAGGAGAGGTGTAACAAAGCAAACTTAGGGCTTGTTTTCATATGCAACTGAGCCAACATCATCATTCTCTGGTGACAAAAAGGACAGCTCTCATTCATCCCATTGCAGTTTTGGCCAACTGATTTGGACTGGCTCCAGCACTAGTTACACCCTTTGTCGAGATGCTCTAACTTCTTAAGGTATCAAAAGCTACCCATTCTTTTGCTGAATTAGTGAGTTCACTTAGTGAATTATTTCATGATTTCACTTAGTGAAATTACTGAATTTCAGTGATTTCAGTGAGTTTACTTAGCTTAGGACGGCTACAAAAAGTGGCAGAAACAGCATGCATTGTGGCAGAAGTGTGTGGCCAGGGGAGAAGGGAACCTTCCCCTGGTGGTAATGGTAACCTATTATACCAACTGTGAAACCATACCCTAGGAAGGACATTTTCCTTATCTTTCCCATGCAATAAGTCCTGATGAGCGATTCAAAACAATAGCCATTATCCTCTCTGAGTCACTATTTGGAGTCTTTCTCCCATAAATCTTAAGAAAGCCTGGAGTAAAGGGTTTGTTGCTATGCAAAGTCTGCATTTGTCAAGTGTTTTGCAGTCAAACCAGGTGGTCTGCAGTACTTGCCAGATGACTTTCAGTGTGTTACTTTGCAATTATTTTGTACAGTTTTATTTAACAGGTGACTATGGCCCTCTAGGAGCACTAAGAGAACAAGAGTGGACAGTACTTAGAGATGCTGAATGTGTATAACTAACCTGAGAGAAGGCCATCCTCTTTTTGCTACTGGACTAGGTTTCTTCTGGCATAACAAGATGAACTGTCTCAGTGCTCCAAGGATAGCCAAGGACAGATAAATTTGAATGGCAAGGAGCAAGCTGAATAGCTGAGGCAAATGAGGGAAGCAGAACCAGAGGTGGTTGGTTAGCAATGGGCTGTTAGATCAGCTCACCCCATCCCACAGGAAGCTATGGGATATAAAGATCGGTCTAGCTTTTAAATGAGAACAAGGTCTAACACTCATTTAACAAGTGGTGAAACCAGCACAAAATAACCTTGAACAGCTGCAAGTTCTCAAATTTTTGCAGTGTTACACGACAAGAAAGTGGCAGGCCTGAGAACACATTTTAAGAGTCCCTCTCATGGGCCTCCCTCTTGCCTTAGACTTGCCTCCGTTTTCAACCAGCCTGCGGTTTCTCTACTGACTGCCAGCAAGTCTTCCAGCTGTGCTAACTCCAGCAGTGATGCTGACATCCGTTCACTAAGAACTGGAAAAAGACCAACAGCTCCTTTTGTATCTCCCTGCAGTCATTACTTCTTCTTCACTATTGACTTGGATGAGATTCAAACCAATTGCCTATGGGTGAAAGGTTCCTTCTCCTGTCTTGAATTCCATGCTCCCTCTTTCCCCTAGCTTCCAGCTTCCAGCTGTTGTCTCCTACCCCTTCTTCCTCCCAGTGAAACTCTGTGAGTTTCAGCTGTCCCACAATTCCAGCACCTTGTGCCTGGCCAGCTTTCTGATCTCCAAAAGCTGCTAGACCTTGATTGTCCTTCCCACCTAAGTATGCTTCTCTTTGTTCTTGAGCTAGCCTGCTCTTTACCCCTTTTCCTCCAGTTTCAGCATCACTGGCACCAGTCTCAATTTCTACGACAATCAAACTTAGGCTTCTATCTCTGTCTCAGGTTCTCATCTATCCCTGTTTCATCAGACTCAGCGTAGCAATTTGTTCTGTTTCTTCGCTTCTCAAAGAGCTACACACCCAGGTTCCCTCTAAGCTTCTGGCTTTTATCTACAAAGTTTGGTTAGCCGGGCAACAGCAGCTGAAAATCATGCTTCAGGATGTTCTAGAGAAATGGAAAAGATAATGCAAGGGAGTTGGACTGCAGTGAGTGAAAAGAACAGGGCAGATCTGAAGGGAAAAGGTACTGTGGATCCACCTTGCTTGCCGAAATACAGGAGCAGTTAGCCTCAGTACACATTTGTGCAAGCTTGTTTGTTTTCTTCCTGGGGCCTGAGTAGGTGCAGCTGTGCAGCACAGGGCTGCACACCAATGCAGACATAGCCTTAGGCTGACACAAGATGTCCTCTGTCACTCACATTCAGAAGAAATTAACATATGAAAGGAAACCTTTACTTTTTCTCCCTGAATACAAGTGAAACCATATGGTTCTCTTCCCTTCAGTCACCACTTATGTGTATGAATGCATATGGCTGCACATATAGTACACCTTTTACTTCAAAAGGCCTGAGTTGCACCTCCTGCTACTTGTTCTATGCCTCTATAAACATGGCAGAGGAACCAGACCATCTCCACCCCTTGTCTATGGCCAAGGTGGCCTTGTCTATGGCCAAGGTGGCCTCCAAAGGCTTGGAAACATTCTCCAATCACAATTATGCACTAGCACTTTAATCATATACATTGGAATCTGGTTTTGGTTTATGATCATTGCTATCTGTTATCTAAACAAAACACACACAGAAAGAACGAACACCATATTCTAAAATATCATTGAACCATTTGCCATTCCATTTGTAATTATATATAAGTATATATGTTTCAGAAAAGTAAACACATATTCTTCACATGAATAAGGCTCCACTTACAGTTAAATGATTTAAATGTGTGGACTTGCCAAGTAACTTCATTACCATGCATAACTTATCACCAATACATAAGAATAAGAAAATTACATATTGCACTTTTTGTTCAAAAGATAAAATATGATGGTTCTACTCTGGTATCTTCACATGAGGCTGTGATTTAAACAAGTGATAGTTGAACTTAGAAATCAAATGCAAGCCAGGTATGCACTTCTTTTTCTGGAATGAGGACCATATGGCAAACAGCTGTACTCTAACATATATTGATATCTAATACCTTAAGGGTCTTACTTGGCAGCAAGAACAGGTTGGTTATGATCAATGTATTGCTTTTGCATGTCACAGCTGTTTCTGAAGCCCTCGCCTCTTTCTAACTTGTCATTGTGATCCTCTACCTTGTTCTTCATGCTTTCAGAAACTCAGTATTTCACAGTATTTCCTGTGAAGCTGAAAATCACCCAAGTGAGAAGATTTACAGGATTGGAAGGGGGAATTCTCAAGAAAACCCATTCAATCTATGAATCATGTTGTTTTCAAACAATGATTTTAGCCTGGAATAACTCCACTAAAATAACACTAATTTCAGATTTAATTAGGCAAAAATACTTTCATTTTCTAACAAGCATTATCTTGAGAAAGATGAGATTATTTTGGTAATTTCAGAACACAGAAGGAGCATCACTTCCTAGAGCACTTGCTCTTCCCTCTCTTTGCCTGTTTTCATAAAAGTTAGATTCTCTGTAGCAGAACTGGCTCCTGATCAGAACAGATTCCAGCCCTGCCTGGACACAAACTACGCATAGGTTTGTACTTGAGTTATTGAGTCCTTCTGGCATGTGAAGGACAAAAGGACAATTAAGGGACACTGTTGCTCCCCCAGGCTACACACATTTCAACTACATAGTTGGAAGATTGGAGTTGTTATAAAATAGTCATTGTCATCATAAGAGTGAATCTACATGAATTGCAACAAAACCACAGATATAACAGAGGAAACATTCTTTAAAAATGTTACATTTTGTTCTCATTACAAAGTTAATTGTACTTTAGATCAGCACTTTATTGCTTTAAAAATGTTTAATGACATTTAATGTTATATCTGTTCTTTCCAAAACAGACACTTGTTATATAAATGAACATACCATGTAGTTATTGGGATAATTATTAGGACAAAGATACTTAAGACAAAATGTTGGTTAATTTTTTTCCTTTTAAGCAATCCTAAAGAAAAAGCTTTTCAGAACAGAGCCAATTTACATATTCTTTCATTTAAGTTAGAAACCCTTATACTCTTTAAAATATAAAACTGAAAATCTGCTAAAAATAGCAACTTTTTTTCCAGTTTTCCAGTACGGATTGATGAGATGTTGGTGTTTGTGTGTGTGTTTGTGTAGTTTTCTGTTTGTTTAGGGTTTAAATGTCCCTTGCAGAGTATAAGTACCTATTAAAGGTCATCTTTAGTCTGAGATAAAAGTAATGCAGAAGATGACACAATTGCATTTCAATAAGGTTAATAAACCCTAACCTGAAATAGGCTTAAATCATGACATATTCAAATCTACAGAAACTGCACCTGTTTAAGCCCTAGGAATAATTGCATAGTATAAGCCTATTCCTTGAATAACATTTAATGAATCAAAACACCATTTTAAAAAAGCCAAAGGTATGAAAGGAAACAAATATTGGTAGGACCATCCATTTTACACCAAATAGAAGCATTAAAAGTCACTTTTAAAATTACTGTGTCTTTCTCTGAGTAGCTTCTGATTGCAGTAACTGATGTTTTTTTCCAAAATGCAGTCAGGCCATAGAAAAGTATACCTGGAATGAACAGAATAATTTCAACACTCCGTATTTCTTCAGGACATATAATTACTAATTGATAAAAGCAAGGACTTCTGGCACATTTTGCATTCACTGTAGCCAGTGAAACTTCTGCTTGACTTAGTGAGAGAATGACTGGACCCTTTCTGCAGCAAAGATGATAAATTATCATTACTGTTTAGTAACATTCAAAATAGTACTTGAGGTCTTGCTAAACAGACAACATAAGCAGCTTAGAGAAAAAGGTAGCAGCTGTAATAATTTGTTAACTGCTGCTTCACAATGGTTAATAGGAACCTTAATGTTCTCCTTGCATGTACTATGTACTGGGTATAATGAAAATTTTTTTGCTAAATTTCTACTCGATACATGTTCACACCTGTAAACTAATTTAAAATAGTAATGTTGTGATTAGATGTTTGACCAACAGATTATGTGTTTTGGCACCTCAGCATGAGCTAAACACACATAAAAATGTGATAGGTCTGATCATATCACATGCTAAAAACTGCAGTATCTGAAGCTAGAACCATGTGAAGTAGCTAAGGCAGCAGTAAGTGCTGCCATGAGCATATCAGACTTCATCTTTGAATTAGCACAGATTCAGTGTACATCTTTGAAGACAGATATCAAGAATAGACACTGCTCCTTTGGAAATGTTAGTGGATGTAGTGGCTGTTTGTTTGTGAAACTGACTTTTCCCTTCCCACTTTCAATGGGATTATTCATAGAACTACAGTTTTCAGCCTTGGAGCTAACATACTGTGACTTCTAGCTAATCAAGGGGACAGTTTCAAATTTTTCTTAAACCAAAGATTGCATAAAAATCTAGGTACTTACACAGTAAAGTGATAGATAAAACACTTCCATCCACTGGGTCTCTCCAGGAAGTTGTAGACATTTCCCTGTGTACTAGTTTTAGTTGAGTAACGGCTGTGGAAACACTTTGCTGTACAGGCCCTGTGGACTTCACTTGCTGTCACGACTGAAGCCTTCATGCCTTCCTTGGGGTTACAGGGAATTCCAGATCCATTATTCACTGGGGCATATGGACCCAGTGCCACCGAAGAGTACTGCATGTTGCTTGAGCTCCCCCTGACTTTCAGCAAGGTTGCATATTTCCTATTTCCATTCAGACTACTAAGCTGGGAAGTGGAGCCTTGGATCTGTCCACAGAGGTTGTACATTGAGTGCCCAATGGTTTCTCCATTATCACAGGACATTCTTTAGCAACGCGCAGGTATTACTAACCCTGATCAATATTTAAAATCATAGAAGAAGGTATTGTATATCCTCCTTGCCCAGAGCGTTCTCCAGCAGCTGATAAGGTGACTTTCTGCTTTTATCATGGACCTTCTCTGTGACACGAGCGTGTGAGCTGTCAGCCTGTCACCGGCTGTCACTGAGAACCTCTGAAATTAAATAAGGACAACTTATTAGACAAACTATACATGCTAGGGACCAGATGTAATGGGCTAGAAAAGGAGAGAGATTAAGATTTTTTGAGAGAAAAAGAAAATTAAGAATCAAAGTTACATTTTTAAAGGAAAAAGCTTAAAACTATTAAAATGCTGCAACATCACAAACTGCAGCAGAGTTGTCTTGAGAGCTGATCCCATGATATTATTTTAAGCCAAGCAGATCTTGAATTGTCCTGTTTAGACATGGAACTGTGATATTTTCCCAGCATTTATAAAATTACTGTTGCCTGAAGCACACTAAATGGAGGTTTTGAACTTCAGCACCTACATAGCAAGATATCTTACCTAGAAAGCCAATGTTACAGAAAGATTTTAAGAATAAAATAAATTATTTCAATCCCCTCATGAGAGCTGATCTTGCAATCCACTGTACTCAGATACAATTTTTCCTCACATGTAAACAGGAGTATGCCATTAATGCTAAATATCATTGGGAGGTTAATATTGTCACAAGGGAAAAGATCAAAGATGTCTGGCCTGATTCTTGATTTTCTTCAAGCCATTTAAAGTTTGCTGCTAACTTTGCTATTCTCTAGGTATTTTCTTGAGACAATAGAACAGAAAATAATTCTCTTATAGTTCAGTATATATTGGTCATGAGACAGACCTAGATTGCTGCTAATATACAGATATGAGCAGTAATATTAATCTTTTTGACAGACTGAGAGCAGCTCTCTCTGAAGTGTCAGTATTTGTATTGCCTTGTTTCTTACACACAACCATGAAAAGTTTCCTTATTCAAAATTCTTCAGTAAAATGAAAATGTTATGAAAGTTTTAAAAATATTAGAGGTATAATGAAAGATACTTTTAACTTCAAAGCACCAGGTACTGCTGATGTTAATGTCAAAATTATGTTTGTAATGTGATATTGTAATGTACTGTGTCATCCACAATCTAAAGCTCCTATACCTTGGGGTTGCATCTCACTGCTCTGCCATCAGAAGAGACTCACACCCATACTTTGAGTTATTTAGCCTCATCAAAACTGAGGGAGAGAGAAAAGTTTCCTTTGTCCCCTCGTTTTAAATTACGATTATTTTCTGTTGCTTAAACATCCTCTTGCATAACAGATAAACTTCCATTGAAGTACATAGAAACAAGTCCTCTTAAATTACTCTATAAAATTTTTACATGGGGTACTGGGGTTGTTACAATGTGCTCATTTCTTAACACCGGTAATGGTAAAATGGACTGATGTGCTTCTACATTAATCCTACAGCAGATAGAGAAATGCTTCCTTTCCCTCATCTGTTCTCTTAACGATGAAAAACTGTCAGAAATAAACAATAAAGCAAAACCACAAAGCCCCTCAGCCAAGCTGACCTAAAGCAATAAAACAACATCTGCCAGAAGTTCACTCCCTCTGTATCATTTGTTTTATGGTGCTGAGGCTACCTCAACAATTAACCAGCACTTGTCAATGTAGCCTTAGCAGGGACTGGCTACCCAGCTGTTGCAAACAAAACTGCCTGAAACACATTTGCTAGCCTGCTTAATCACAACAGGGGATCCCACAAAATCAGAAATAAAGCACAGGGAAAAAAAAAAAAAAAAAGCAATAGTACCTACGCTCCTGTTGTGTGTCCCTCTATTCCTTTTCTTTGTTGCTCCCTCAGCTCTATATGGCAGATTCTCTGGATAGGTGCAGGCAGAGCTGCTGCCTAGCTCTGCCTCGTGGCTTATCAAGTCCCACCCTGACGAATCCAGGGTCCCTCCCTTTTATCTGCCGTATTTGGCTGCTCTTGGAAAAGGCAAAGAAAGAACTGTACGACACTTCTGACAATTTACTTGTGCTTCTTCCTGTTGTCAAAACCAGCAATCACAAGCAACAACTTAATTTTACTGAGGATCATCTTGCCCACTCTGTTTCTTATCTGCATACACTTAATTGCAACTGGTTAATATTAGCATTTCTTTACTTCACACCTTTTACAATTTGAATTTGGTGTTGGTTCAAGCTAGCAGGAGGCTCTGCAGCACCAGAATATAATATTCCAGATAGTACCAGTGGGCCATTGAAAAGGACTGATACCCAGTTGGAGCCTGAGAAATCCTTCACTAGGTTTTTGCTCATGTTTCCTCCTTGAAATGCCTTCCACATCAATTAATAACTTCTCTGCTGTATTAACTTTTCCCAATGGTAATTTCCTAAATGCAAAAACTATTACCTAGTCTAACCTCTGACCTCTCCCAAATACAACTGTTCAAGCTGTAAATAATTAATCAAAGTGTGCAGGGGAAAAAAAAAATAATCTGAAAACAAACAAATCAACCAACCAATATAACCAATACACAACTTGGATATTTTATGGTTTAAAATCTGTTTATTCTGAGGGAAAAGTAGAATACACTTACAGTTTTAATGTGAATGTGGAAACTCAACATATGAGCAGCTAGTCTGAAATCACTGAAAAAAAAAAACAAAAAAAAAACATAAAATGGGACATCTGACTTTTATTTTTTGACTAGGCAAAATAAAATGATTTCGTGTTTAGTTTTTAACAGTTCTCTCTGCACTTTTCCTTTCTGAACTCCAGATAAACACCTTTCTAGCAAATATGTTAAGAAGAGCACTCAGCCATAGAACAGTTTTCAATCCACGTAATGTGCACTATGAATACCAATATTTTTCATTGCAAGGACATGCTGAATATAAATTATCAAGACTTGTATGCTATGATATCAGAAGGACAGCCAAAGGTGACACTGGGCTTCCATTCACTCTGAAACACTTGACAATCAAAATATATTGTAGCATTTTATAATATAAGGGATGAACTGAGGGGTTAAATTACCTTTTATGCATGTTGGCAATAATTATTATTTTAGTATTAATATAGATAGTCTCCAAGGATAACTGCTTGTCCCAGATTAGTATCTAACAGTTCTGTAAATTCCTCATTTCCATGATGGAATTGTTGTAAGAAATCAAGATTGACTCCTTCAGTTATGTAGATTTTTTCTCTGTTTGAAATGAAAATATTTTATTGGAAAAACAAAACAGAAAATACAGGTTCTTCAATAAATGCTTAAAATTGACTGGCAGCTAGCAAATGTGATGCCCATCTACAAGAAGGGCCAAAAGAAGGATCGGGGAAACTACAGACCTGTCAGTCTGACCTCAGTGCTAGGGAAGCTCATGGAGCATATTACCTTGAGTGCCATCATGCAGCACTCACAGGACAACCGGGTGATCAGGCCCAAATAGTATGGATTTATCAAAGACAGGTCCTGCTTGATGAACCCAATCTCCTTCCAGAGCTAGGTAACGCACAGTGGATGAGTGAAAGGCTGTGGATGTGGTCTACCTAGACTTCAGTAACATTTTTGACAATGTTTCCCACAGCATTCTCCTGAAGAAGCTGGCTGCTCGAGGCTTGTATAGGTGTATGTTATGCTTGGTTAAAAACTGGCTGGGTGGCTGGGCCCAAAGAGGAATGAATGCGAAAGCTGCCCAGCGGAAAGGGACAGGGGGATATTGGTCATTAGCATCTGGAAAGAGACAGTAGTGTGGTCAGGTAGCCAAGAAAGCCAGCAGTATCCTGGCTTCTATCAGAAATATTATGCTCAGCAAGACTAGTGAAGAGATTGTCCCCTCTTACTTGGCTCTGGTGAGGGCACACCTCGAATACTGTGTTATTTTGGGCCCCTTGCTACAAGAATGATATTGAGGTGCTGGAGCATTTACAGAGAAGGGCAACAAAACTGGTGAAGGGTCTAGAAAACAAGTCTTTTGGGGTGCAGCTGAGGTAGCTGGGGTTATTCTGCTTGGAGAAAAGAAGGCTCAGGGGAGACCTTATTGTACTTTACAATTACCTTAAAGGAGGTTGTAGTGAGGTGGGGATAGGACTTTTCTCCCAAGCACCAAGTAATAAAACAAGGGGAAATAGCCTCAAGTTGCACCAGGGAAGGTTTATGTAGGATATTAGGAGAAACTCCTTTACTGGAAGAGTCGTGTGGCATCGGAATAGGCTGCCCAGGGGAGTGGTTGAGTCCCTGGAGGTCTTCAAGAAATGTGTAGATGTAGAGTTTAGGAGCATGGTTCAGTGGTGGACTTTTCAGTACTGGATTAAAGGTTGGAATAGATGATCTTAGAGGTCTTTTCCAAACCTTCCACAAAGAATATATGTGTACTTCATGTAACTTTTTGGTACTTTATGCTGTCTCCCAGTACAAGGAGGGGGGAGATAAAAGCTGAAAGATAATGGTAAACAGTTGGCAAAGGAGTGTGATTTCCTCTATAACAAGGAACTGTGAAAAGCATTCACTTCCAGGACTTCTGCTCCATAGTTCAGCCATGTTTCAAATGTATTGATATCTGCTGATGCCATCACAGACTCTATGTGCCATGGGAAGTATACGTCACACATGTTTTCACAGAGCAGTGATCTGTATGGTTTAATAGCTATATGGTAAGGACAGTGCTGGCCCCGGTAAAAACAGCTCTGATATTAAAGAGTTCAGGAGATCCATACCAGAAAGAAAATAATCCTGGGATGTCATGGCTTCAGGCATCACCATTCTTGATCTCATTGGGCACAGCAATAACCTTACATTGTGATGAAACAAGTGTGACAAAGCATACAACCTTGCTAATTATTCTGCCATTTCAGTAGTCTTTTGGAAAGAAGGCAATTGTTAAACAAAAGTCTTGAAAATAAGAAGTTTATATCATTAGTGTATTTTTTAACTCGGCATTATATGGTAAATAAGAATATTTTGTTTATTGAAAGCCAGCAACACAGGGTCCTGATCCTGTTTGCCATTTTAGGCACTGTCATAAATCAAGCAATAATAGTAATGCATTACATGAGAAATATTTTTTATAACGCTGGAGCAAAATTTTGCAGATCTACCTGGACCACAGAGAACAGCCTGGTGTGCAGTTCTTTGAGGTTAGCGTTATTTACTAGGTCAGAATTTTTAAAATAATTACATTATAATTATAGTATATCTTTACAGAAACCCATATTATTTTTAATACCTGAATAAATGGGAATAAAAACATTAAATAAATTGTATGAACTAAGGGCAAAGTATTTGATAATATGTTTATGTTGCATTAAATGAAGACAAAATTACAGCTTGAAATGTTGTACCTATTCTAGTTGATGAAGAGGTATCAGTTAGCAGCCATGGAGAGCTTTCAAATAATAAGAGACAATATAAATTCTTTTACAGTGAACCTCAACTGTTACTTGACTCCTATCTTCAATTATATTAAGTGTTCTAGCATTGTTTTATTGGGTTTGTTTAAATCATTACTGATGCATTAGAGAAGGATACTGTTGTCAGTATTACTATAGTAACAGAATGCCATTAAAAGTGGATG
The DNA here is from genome assembly GCF_963932015.1 of Anas acuta. Taxonomy (NCBI): domain Eukaryota; kingdom Metazoa; phylum Chordata; class Aves; order Anseriformes; family Anatidae; genus Anas; species Anas acuta. Next base: position 135,847,797 of record NC_088979.1, read on the forward strand.
TTTATTATAAGTATTTAAAAGATGGATAAAAATATAGTTATTGATTCAGGATAGCCTTTTTTTTTTTTCATTGGAACTGTGTGTTGTAATGGAAAAATATTGAAAGATAACAACGCTCTCTTAAGGATAAGTACAGTTGTGCACCATATGTTTATATGTGCGAGCTTAAAGTGTTGATTAAGATATTCTGTTAATTTAGTTAAAGATTTCTGTAAAACTGTTTTCTGTAAGCTGTAGGCTCTACTACACAACATTCAATTGATTACGCAGGCCCCAGCAATCTTTCTTAAGGGAAATGTAATGTAAATAAGCAATATGATCACTTCAGCTGATATTAAAGACAAGAAAACTACTCTGAAATTCTTCATGTATAATAATAGGATACAAAGTATGTTATTTTAAAGAGTTGGCATGTCATGTTGTGTTCCCCCCCCTTCCCACACACACACTAATAATAGCACTGGCAGGTGTTTTTTTCTGCTTTTCTTAAATAAGAAAACAGCTCTGATTGGGTGGGCTATTTTTTTGTTTCACTCCAGTGGATTTTGTAGCCTATTCATATAACCCTGCATTACTTCTGCATCAGCAGTTTTCAGAGTATCACAAATATAAAAAAGGGATAATGTGGTGATGAATAAGCTGAATATGATGAGTTCAGCAATGAAAATCTGTATCTGAGGCACTTCAGCACTTCAGTTCATCACTTCGATCTACTTTTGTCTACCTTGGAGAAATCTGTAATTTTGTTTATCTTGACCAACCCAATACAATAAAAACAAAGAAATCTATGACAAGACGGATTGATCTGTTTAAAAGTAGCTGTAGAAAAGATTCTGCCTGGACAAAAATTAATCTAGAAGTCAGGATTTCTGAGATTAGTTTATTCTAGCAACTAACCCCTCCCCCCAAATGCTTCTTTAAAACACCCTTTTAAAGTATACTGGATGTTCACTTTCTTGAAGAAAATCTAACATGAACAGCAATGTGTTGAACATAGATCATTCCACTGAAAGCTAATGTTTAAACAATAATTGTGAATAACTGAAATGCTTTCTTTTTAGAAAAAGCATTAAAAATTTGAAGATGTTTTTAAAATAAATCAGTAACTTTTCATACTGCAGTCCAACACATGCAAGTGACCAATGCTAAAGTCATGAAATAAGAACTCCTAGTTAACATATAATACCTGCAGCTGGATCTGGCTCTGTTCCTGGCACTGTATGGTTTCAACAACAAAAGATCTCTCCTTATGTTATCCTAATGTGGAATGATAAAATTAAATGTGTGTTCCAGCAAGAACAAGAACATTCTTTTAAGAATATACAGCAGGACTTCAGTAATGTTGCCTAAATCATTGCTTAGTATTCACGAAGTTCACTAAATATATTGTTATTATAACCAAAGATTTATCAAACTCTATACACAAGCATTATTCTCCATTTCATCTTCTTATACATAAGCTGACTTGCAAGGTTTCTGTCATGAGGAAATAGGTAGGAGCGTAGGTGTGTGTGAACACAGAAAGTGTTTCTCAGAACCTTGACAATGACATATAATTGTGAAGGCAACAGGGTGTGCATAACAAATACTCTGAGACTGAAAATGCAGTAACACTTTCTTTTAAATTGGAGAAGCAGGTACTATCTATAAGGGATATTTCTGAACCTATTATATGCTATTGAGTGCAATATGCAGTGCTATAATCAGTGCTATGTAGCCCATGTAATTAGCATGAAGAATATATATTCTGTGTTTCCAGAGGTATGTATGTGACTCTTATTATTAATATTCAATTTTGTAATTCAGGATAGATTTAACCTCTTGGAGCACTCAAGCCCCAGTCCTCTCTCTGATACCTAGCTCTCATTGATCCTTAATCGTCTTAGCATTAGAATTACCTTTCTGAGAATTTGGAGATTTATAAACTTCAATTAATTAATCTTAGTTTCTAGCAACTACTAGACACTTTTTAAGAATTTCTGCATTTCTTGTCTTTCTACCAGCTTTTGTTAGCAATAGGATGAATATTCCAGAATTGAAATTTTGTAAAATTAATAGAAATCTTGCAGAAAGTCTATTATTGAAAAGTTTGTATTGTAATTAACTTCAGCTATTAACAATTTTCCATTATTGAGTGCATGCTGAACAATGATTATGTTACTGTTGATGAAATAACTGTGAAGTCACTGTGAAATGCTGTATTAAAAATCAGAAAGGTAAACAAAATTATGGGTACGTGGTAATTTGAAGCAAATAAAGCCAGAAACCTTGACTGTGACCAGGGATACAAGTATATTGCTATACAAAAGAAACCAGAAACAACAGCAAAAAACCTGCTCTAACACATCCGCACCCAGCAGGTTCTGAGAAGCAGAAAAACACCTGAAATTTAAGTAATCTAGCCATTTACAGGTTGATTTACAGATATTACAGTGTGATCATTTGGTTTCCAGTTTGAACTACCACAGGGCAGAACCCAATCACATTTTACTGAAGGAACAATTGATTTCTGAAGGACTGCTATGAAACAATAGTTTATCATGGCTGGGCACGTGTCCTTTACTGTCCCAAACATTTGGAAGTTGTGCATGGCGCTTTCTGATTGCACCATTGGGAAGAAACTCATCCTCTCTAAAAGCAAATGATTTCAAATTCTGCTCCAACACAGTAATAAAGTGAGTTTCAATTACAGGAGTAGCTGAAGGAGCCTGTCCTCACAGATTGCTGAAGCTGTTAGTTGCCTCCATCCTGCTTACAGGCTTATGGTGCTGGTGGTAGCAGCATTTACATCTGACCTATCTCATCCCACATTGCTGATATCTGCTTTTTAATTCCATTTTCATGTATCTCCGCAGCTGCTTGTGCCTGTGTTACCTCTCTTCTCTGGTGAAGGGCCTGGAACACAAGTCCTATGAGATGGAGCTGAGGGAACTGGGGTTGTTTAGTCTGGAGGAGGCTCAGGGGAGACCTTATTGCCCTCTCCAACTACCTGAAAGGAAGGTGTGGGGAGCTGGGGGTTGGCCTCTTCTCACATATAACTATCTAGTGATAGGACTAGAGGGAATGACCTCAAGTTGCTCCAAGGAAGGTTCAGGTTAGAAACGAGGAGACATTTCTTCTCCGTGAGAGCACTCAGGCATTGGAACGGCTTGCCTAGGGAGGTGGTGGAGTCACCTTAACTGGGGGTGTTTAAGGAAAGGTTGGATGTGGTGCTTGGGGACATGGTTTAGTGGGTGATGTTGGTAGTAGGGGGTTGGTTGGACCAGATGATCTTTGTTATAAGTTGCCCCCTTAATTAATTTTCAGAGAGCATTGCATTAATAATAGAAAGGAATTTATTGAGTAAGCAACAGCAAGCAAAACAGCGCTGGGCGGCCGGGGAGTCTCGGCTCCGCCAACGGCGCGCACCTCACCCCCCCCAGGGTCCCTTTTTATATCTTGGTGATTTCAGGATTACGCAGCACGTCCGGGTATGTTCTGCGACTGCGCGCACTGTTGCTAGGGGGTCGTCTCTGTCCCTCTGGTGGTCGTGAAGATGAAGGCCGTAGTCTTCCTTGGCGTTGTGGTTCAACTTCTTTCTTTATTTGGTCATGTTGGCCCAGCGTGAGACAGGAAGGCAAGATGTTGATACACTAGTTTAACAACTTATCAGGAGATGGTTACATGAACTTTGCAGCAGTGTTTTTTGAACAAAAGAGGCTACTGAGATGCAGAAGGAGAGAAGGGGAGAGGGTTCTTTTTTTTGTTACATTAAGCAAAGGAATTTTCATAGTGTCTAGCTAAGCATTATACAGCTCCTTACTTCAGCAGGGAGTTTTCACAACTCCCGTTCCTCAAACAGAACTCCTTGTTTTTACAAAAGACAATGAACAAACATTTATTGTGTATTACAATCTTGAAGGTCTTTTCCAACCTTAATGATTCTAGGATTCTATGATTCCCCTGCTTTGGACACAAAGACACACAAGGACACAGAAGAGATCGTATGAAGGCGCTGAGAAGGTATACATAGCTGCTTATGAGATGGAGAAACTGCCTTCGGCAAGAAACGCGAGCCGAGACGCAGCCCAGCATCCCTGGGCCAGAGAACGGCTGGTGCTAGGACAGAGGTGGCGCTAAGACGGCAGATGCCAGTAGAGAAGCCGAGATGATTACTGAGCGTGACCCCACTTCGCTTTCCTGGCTTTCCTTACCCTTTGCCCCTCCCTCCTCCCCCTTCTCCAGAAGGTATAAAAACTTTTTTCAGCGCTTCATCAAGCATTTCCTCCCTGCTCGTTCTTCCCCTCCCCTTTATGGGCAGGAAACCCCACCCAGAGCTCTTCGCCTCTCCAGCTATCTTGGCCCGCGGCAGCCTCCGTGCTGCTGGGAGGAATGGGGGCGCTCTGCGGGCGCAGAACTCCCTAAGATGGCGGCGGCGCTGGTGGGGCCGGGTCCGCGGGCCGTGCTTGCCCGCTGCTGCCGGGCGGCTGGGCTGGCGGCTTACTCCTCCGTGCCCGCCGGCAGCACGGGGGAAGGCCAGCAACGGGAAGGTGAGGGCGGGGGGGCGGCTCTCGGGCTGCGCCTGGCTCGCGTTTGCAAGTGAGGCGTTGTGTTCTTTCTTGTTCCAGCGGAGCTGCAGTGCGTTGTCTGAGTTTGTTCTGAGCGGCGGTGCCACGGGTTGCCGAGGGACTTGTGCTGTGTTTGCCCAAGCTGGGTGGTTTTGCTTGTTCTGAGCCCAGATGGGTCCAAACGCGCGGCACGCTGCAGGGCAGGGTTGTACCAGCAAGGTGCAGCCTACGAGGCTGCGTGGACGTCTGCTGTGTGCAGGCTCAGGAGGCCAGGCTGCCGAGAGGGCCTTGGGGTGCTGTCAGGTGGTGAGCCTCAGGGCACTGTAGGAGTAAAAAATGGTCTAAGTCGGAAATCTTTGTAACAGAACATGATCGGTACGAGTGAAGTGTGTCTGTGGGCGAATGCACCGCAAAAAAATGATAAGGGGTAATAAGAGGTAAAGGAACTCCGGCTGAGCTGTTGCAGAGACCCATATGTGTTTTTTGTTTTAGATTTCTGTATAGCAAGAAGAGGAAGAACAGAATCAGGGCCATAAAACATGCAAATAAGGAAGACAAAAGAACTGTCAATTTCAGGAGTTTTTCCTGAGACTTCTGAGGGTTAGGGGTGTAAAACAAATTAACAAGTCAACGAGAACAAAAGCATCCACTCATAAACTCCATTCGGTGATTTTTGCTAAATACGCACTGCATAGTAATGTGATAACTATGCAGGACAGCAACAATACATTAAATTTACTCTTTCCCCCCCACCCCCCAATAGCTGAAAACACATTTAATTCGTATAGGTACTATAAAATACACTTTAAGTATTTTAAAAAAATACTGCAACTCATTATTTTGTGTGCGTGTGTTTGAAGACAAGAAAGTGAAGATTTCTGTTTATACCAAAAATCCAGTGGGATTTGGTGGCTTCTTTATTTCTGTGAATCCCTTCCCACAGGTCCAACAGATGGCCGTTGATTTAAAAAAAAAAAAAAAAAAAAAAAGAGAGCCTAATGGTTCAGGCCTGCTAAAAGAGAGTAAACTTTGTATTACTGTATGCTGCTTCTTCTATGTGTTCGCTCAATATGCACAATGAGCAATATAAAATGGCAGAAAATAAACTCATCAGTATGTTCCCCATATAAAATTAAAAAAAAAAAAAAAAACAAAAAAAACAGTACAATGTGTTAGCTTGAAACTTGAAATTGTTGTTGATATGTTTCTAGGATAAACTCAATCTGACTGAATGGCTTCCAAGCCTTTATTATCTCAAGTTACAAAACAAGTGAGCAATCTGAGTATGTGATCTTCCCCTTCTTCCATATAAAGGCAAGGAAACAAAATCTTTGAAAAGCCTCTTATTTCCACAGAAAGATTACTCTGCACTATTAGGGACATCTGGCTTATTTCTCATGTCCTGATTTGAAAAATGTTTATGAGGAGGTGTTGTTGTTTGTTTCTTTTGTCTGTAGCAATATAGAGATTCGGAATTACTTATGAGTATTAATAGATATTGTTTTGGTAAAAGTGGAAAAAAAAAAAAGCATGCTGATTACATTATATTTTTTTTCCACAAAACCATATAATAGTTTGTAATGAAAAATGTTCCTTTTAATTTTTCTTCCAGCTTCAATAAGGAGAAGAGGCAGGACATCGCAGTTTGTAAGATCGGTAAGAACTGATACTATTTGCAGCTAACTCAGTGGTCTCTGAGAAACTAGTCTAAGCTGTAAACTTTAATAGTTTCTACAGGAACACCTTCAAAACAAGGTGAAGTGATCCAATGTGATGAAATTCCAGAACTCACGCCTAACTTCTTTAATCTCCTAGCTGTCTTCAGTCTGCATTCTTAAAAACAAACCAAACAAAAAAAAAAACCTAACGTGTATCAAGGTCTTAAAAGTAGTATATAGCTGCATTTAAAAGAAAAACAAAAATCTTAATTTTGTTTTCAGTATGAATTTGCAGGATTTGAAAAGTGGTAATGTGATATGATTTTAAAGGCAAGTAGTAAAAGTGGACCAGGTGTAAATTTTTGTTCCTTTAAATTCCAAGTGCAGATGTAATGATACAGTAAAGCAGTCAGACCAGCTGAATGAGTATGTCTGTTTCTAGGCTGATATACTATGTCTATGCCCTTCTAGATTAAGAAAAAAAAAAGGGGGGGGGGGGCTTTGGGAAAAGAAATGGTGGTGCTTTTTTTATTTCTTTAAAGAGCTAATCTCGCTCTCTCTCGACTACAAAATACTGGTTTGATTCCACCCTCCTTCAATTTAACACAGCACAAGATAATGGCCAAATCTTCTTCCTAAGCATTTCTGAAATAAATGCAGTTTTATTATTTATATTGAGACAGGGAGGCCTGCCACCTGAATCTTGAGAGGCTGTCCTTTAAAAATTCCATTGGAAATGAACACTAATGTTTGAAATTAAGGCATGTTTTGAAATTCTTAGTGATGGGACTTCCTGAAAATATGATTTTAATAATTTCTTGTGTGTGTTCCTGCTGTGTCACAAAACCGCATCTCTCCTATCAACTTCCATAATTTTGTTTGTTAGCATGCACCTCCAAGAACTGAGAGAATGGCTGTCAACCAGGACTGGAGCAGTGTTTATCCAACAGCAGCTGCATTTAAAGCTGCATCTGTGCCTCTCCCAATTAGAATGGGTTACCCAGTGAAGAGAGGAGTACCTCCACCAAAAGAAGGCAACTTAGAGCTTATAAAGGTAAGCCACATTGAACTGGTATGTTTTAACTTTGAAAATTGTTGTTCATTAAGACTGCACTGCTTTGATTGGAATATTTTTCGCAGAATCATCTAGGTTGGACTAGGTGATCTTGAAGGTCTCTTCCAACCTCTGAGCTAACACTAACCAGTCCTCCACTAAACCATTATCACTAAGCTCTACATCTAAACTATCTACATCTATTTATATTGGGTAATGCTTTCTATAAAAAATATAGTATTATTCTAATTAGATAGTAGCAAACCTAAGAAAGAAATACAAGTGAGCCAAATCAGCAGACTTGGCTGGGGTTATCATGCCTATGACTTCTATAACTGGGGTTAAGTCTTATGCTAAATGAGACTTGAGGAGAGCCTTCTTACCTTAATTTTGTATTTAATGTATTGAATTACATTAACAAATGTTGAAAGTGTAATCAGATTTCAGTAATACCCCTTTATTTATGAACAAAATGCTGTTATTTTGGTAACTTTCAGTATGTTTATTCTAGATTCCCAATTTTTTGCATCTTACTCCTCCTGCAATTAAGAAACACTGTGCAGCTCTTAAAGGTGAGGATTTGGTTTTTAGTTGTTTCAGTTGTTTTCTTTAGCTTTTTTTTTTTTTTGGGGGGGGGGGCATTGTTTAAAGCAATGTCTGGTGCTTTTAAGACAATTCAAAGTGTAATTGTGTGACGGAGTAGGAAGTGAGATATATGATCCATCTCTGAAGCTGGTTATTCATCAGGCTTTGGCTAGTCTTGTACTTTGGTTTTGCTTCATTAAAGTCATACAGGTGACGGGCAGGTAAGTCTTGTGAGGTTTCCAGTATGCCAGTGAGACTATTAGGTAAAGTGCTTGTAGTGAAGAATTCATAGTTTAGAGTCTTAAGGAAAATGAATGATGGATATGATTCAGTTCTAAGAAGATTATAGCCTGGTTTAATCATGGCTATGGGCAGTCATTCTGGTATGCGTTTAAAAAAATGACATAAAAGAGAGGCTGAGTGACAGCAAGGTGTGCAGGGGAGATAGAGGATTCAGTGAAGAACAAGTGCACCTCTGCCAGCTAGCCATTTGAGAAAATCTAGATGTGGAAGCTAGTGTATGGAGGAGGTGATAAGAGATATGTCTTGAATTGCCTGTATACAAATGTACACAGCATAAGAAGGAATTAGAAGTCTGAGGAGTCAGAAACAGAGGGAAAGCTTGCTTGACAGAGATGCAGTGTGAAGAATGAGCTGACTTGTGCCAAAAAGTACAGTTTGGATGCAGACCTTTGCTATGAAGATGGGTGGCAAGCTGGCTGAGATTTTGAGAGTCAGGATCAGAGGAAGCCAAGAAGGATGTATGGGTGGGCATCTTCCAAACTGGCTAATTATGAGGAGGAAGTGGATGAACCTCTCTTGAAACAGATTTAAAAAACTCTCACAGTTACAAGCTTTAATTCTCATGGGGAACTGCAGCCATCTAAACATGTCCTGGAAGTGTAACAGAATGGGACAGAAACAACCAAGGAGACTTCTGGGGTACATTATAGATAATATTTTGATGCAAATCCTGGTCAAACTGGCCATGGGAAAGTTCTGTTGCATGTGCAGGTAAGGAAGAGCTGGTTGGGGATGTGAAAGCTGCTGGCAGTTCTTGGTTGTGAAAAATTATGAGGTTCAAGATTCTGACAGAAGTAAGGAAGGCAAGTAGCATATTGGCATCGATTTATTGATGCAAATTATCTGCCAGTTGATGAGGAGAGGTGATCTGAATTTATCGTTCGCAGACAAGGAAGAATGGTCACATACATGACAGCCTTGGTAATAGTGGTCATGAAACTGTAGTTAAAAATCCTGAGAGATGTGTACAAAACAGACAGTGGAATTACAGCCAGGGCTTCAGGAGAATGGTTTTGGCTGCTCAGTAGTTTTGGCAGATCTTATGGGAGACTGTCCTGGCGGGGCAAAGTGGACAAGGAGAGCTGGTGGATGTTCAAGGACAGTCTTGTTAAAGCACAAGAATGGTCCATTCCAGTCAGCAGGACTTTGAGCAAGTATGTTAGAAGGACAGTGGAACTCCTGAGTGACCTAAGGTGCAAAAATGAAAAATACAGAAAGTGGAAGCAAGTACAGATAGCCAAGGAGGAAGAGGATATTTTTTCCTTGACAAAGGAAACAGGACAAGAGGGAAGATGCGGGCAACTAACTGCAGGTCAGTCAGCCTTACCGCAGTCTTTGGAAGGTTATGAAGCAAACTCTACTGTAAGCGACGTGCTTCCAAATATGTGGAAAATGTGCGTTACAAAAAGCTGGATGATGACAGAGAGCACTACTTCAGCAAGATTTCAGATAATTACAAACTGGGGGAAGGGAGGGGGTAATGGGCAAAACAGGTGACACAGCTGCCATTCAGAGAGATGTCAACATGCAGAAAAAAATCTGCTGGTGAGACCCTCATGAAGTTAAGCAAAGACAACTACAAAGTCTTGGGTCTAGGATGGAATAACTCATGTAGCTGTACAGGCTGCAGGGGAGCATATGGCTAGAAAACAGCTTAGCAGAAAAGGACATGTGAGGCCCAGCAAGCTTTTGAAAGTTGAGCATGAAATGTTGAAGCAATGAAGGCTAACTGCATGTTGGGTTGTACTAACACGAGAATAACCAGCACATTTAGGATTTTTGTTCCCCACACTTCATTTGGAACATGAGACTACAGTTGGAGTGCTGTGTCCAGTTCTGAGAAACCCAGTACAAATAAGACTTTTGAGATACTGGAGCAAGTCTAGCAGAGACCCTGTCATTATCTGAATAAATATGGTTTTATTTAAAAACTACTTCTAAAACATATATTACAATAAGTTTGAGCGGAAAAAAAAACATAGGTTACTTGTTTTCTTTTTTATTTTACAGATTTCTGCACTGAATGGCCAAGTGCTTTGAACAGCGATAAGAAATGTGAACAGCATTTTCCTGTTGAAATTGAGACAGTGGATTATGTTTCTGCAGGGACATCTATTCGTAATCCCAAAGCAAGAGTGGTGACTCTAAGAGTAAGTAGTACTGTGGTAAACACCAACCTTTGTTTTAAAAAGCCAAATGCTTGGCTTTCTTTTCAAAAACATTTACTAGTATGATACTTTGTAAGGGAGTATGGGACATAGTTCATTGAATGTCCAGAAAAAGTAGTGGTGAATTTCATATTGCAGCTCGTTAAAATTGAGGTTTTAGAGATATGGATATGTATTTATAAATGAAGATTGAGCTCTGATATAGGCAAAATAGCATACATTCTGAAAAAATCAGCTTTTCCGTATGTAGACGCTTGTAAGTTATCACTTAGTGTGGGGCTGCATGCTTTACTGAAAATATCACCGACCTTTTCTGAAGAGATCTCTCTTTCTTTTGGTGAGAGATCTCAGTCAAATTATACCTGAGGTCTGAGGACCTTGGTTTTGGCTTTGACTTTTCATCATTGTCCGTGGCTGTTACACTGCATGTACTCAGAGAATTATTATATCAGAAGTTGTTTCATTAACTACAGCACCAGTAGTTGACTGGTGCTGTAGTTATGGGGATCTCAAGTAACCATTGTCTAAACAAGTATTTAGTCTTTCATAATACTGTTGATTCAGTCTATTGTGACTTATGATGCTTAATATTAATTTGCTAGAATATGATGGAGACAAATCTGGAATCAGTAGTTTGTCCAAAACCATACTAAATATTTAATTCCTAACTTGAAATGGCAAAATGCGGGGGAAGAGACAGTAGTGTTAGGAACAGAAGGTTAAGAGCCAAAGAGAAAAGGAGAGTGTGTTTTCTAATTCTGCTTTATACTTGCCCTGCAGAACTGGAAAATCTTTTCCGCTACCTGTTTATCTGTTTTGTTTTTTTTTTTCATTTCAGCGAGCCCTCATTAATATACTTACTGAGTGAAGACATTATGCAGTTCTGTCAGGATTTACTTTAACTTGGTGGGGTCATGTAGATACATTTAAACCAAGACCACCTCTTTCTGTGTATTACTGCTTTAAGTAGTTGTAAATGGTGTGTTTACTTGTTCTAACCGTCATATTTGTTGATGCATATCTGTATTAACGAATAGTGTTCTTTTATACATTTTTGGTACAGCTAAACCCATGATAATAATATCAGGGAAGAATAACTTTAAAAATCTAGGAAGCAGTGTTGTGAAAAAATTGAATTTGTGAATTGTGTGTACATACATTGTGGATTTTTTTCTTGTTTTTTGATGAGGGATGGCCCTAACTCTATACTTTAGTCATGTTTAGTACTAACCCAGGTAAAGCAAGCTAGTATTTCTTGTTTCAGTATCAGCTGGAATTGACTTGGAAAAACTGCAAATAATCAATTTTTACTAAGCTTCTGCTGATGATGATAGAAGGAAGAAGAGCCTCAATAGGCTTCTTTGCATTGCTTTTTTTAAAACACAAATAATTATTTCAAAGGTGGTCTAAATTGATTTTTTGCTTTTGTGCTGAGTTATGACATAATTAGAGCATCTCTAGATTTCTTTGTTTTTAAATATGAATTAGAAATATGTCACCCTAAGCCTGTTTGTGATTCTTTTTTTTCTGATTTGGTGAATGAAATTGTTTTGTCAGATAAAGCAAACTAATGCTGGAGATCTGGGTTGGTGTTTTTCAGTGTGCTGAAACATCCTATTAAGTTCAGAAGTCATGATCGTAATGTTGTATGTTTGTCACAGAGCTGTGTCTGAAACCCATTGGAGCATTATTTCTTTACATGAATATTAGACAACGTTAAGAAAGTATTTCTCAAAAACTCAGCAATTTGTGTGAGCATTGCCAGACAACAGTGAGGGCAGGCTGTTCTGAAAGCGAAGGCGATACAGAAGCAGCAAAGCAAGCAGGGAAGTGACCTCCTCAAAAGGGTGCAGTTACTACATGGGCAAGGTAGTAGAACTGGCCTGGTAATAGTCACCTTGTCCAATCTGATGGTCCAGTAAGCACCTGACAAGTCTGTAGTGATAAGGCAAGCTTGAGGTCAAAAAGGGACCAGGATTAAGTGTGGTGACAATACCCAGAGTCAGTCAACAGTTTAAGTAAATCCATAGAGATGCAGTATGAGTGAGGTCAGGCCAGTGAGTTAAAGATGTTGGTCAGGATCTAAATCAGTGAAGGCCATGGCGAGGTGCAGGCATAGCTGCATTGTGGCTCAGGCAAAGACTGAGTCTTGAGTGTCTCAGCTTAAACACAGCTTCTGTATGAAGCTACAAAAGAAACTGACAGCTTTTTTCTTATGAAAGAAGTTTAAGTAGAAATAGTCTATCTCAGCTTCTCTGAGAAGAAATGTATTAATTGAATATTCAGATTTATACATGCCTTGTGTTAAAAAGCTTTTGACTAGTGATATAATTGTAAGAAATTCTATAAGTGCATATTTAATAGCTATATTTCTAATTCCTGATAAAAGATATGCCTAACCATATCTCAAAATATTTTTCAGGGTGCAGAGATTGAATTTCTCCAAATAATTAAAAGTATTTTCTCTTGTATTCCAAGGTTAAACTATCTAACCTGAATTTGGATGACCATGCAAAGAAGAAGCTTATTAAACTTGTAGGAGAGCGGTACTGCAAGGATACAGATATACTCACTATTACAACAGACAGGTATGGTTGCAGAAAGGAAAAAAATGCCATTAGCAATGGCTGCAGTAAAGAAAGCATAGTATCTCTTCTGGGTATATCAGTTAATTTTAATGTCTTTGCAACTTGCGTCTTTGTGTTCTTCTGTCTTTCCCCAGGCTAAAATATATATCTAGATGTACCAATACTCCTATTCATGTGTTAAAAATTTAATGGACAGATTACATAATGTGAAACCTAATATATGCTTAATATTATAATATATATATTATAAGATTATAGTAATATTAATATTATAAGATATATAGTACCATAGACAGTCTAATCCATTGTAAGTCAGTACTGCTACTGAAAGGATTTCTCCCGAAGGTATAAAGATGGAAAAACAAAAGGAATTTTTTAATCAGTTTCTGTCCTTGATCTAGTTCACTGCAGGGCTTCTGGAACTGACCAGAGGGAAAGCAGGGAGGAGAAAGGGAAGTAGGAATGCTCCTCTTAGTAGTAGCAATGCCGATTACAGTCCTCTGAGTAGCAGTGCCAATTTTTGTCTAATTAAACTCATTTTACAGCTATAAAATCATTTTGGATTATTTGTGTAGGTCTCTTCTGTTTAGAATTGAACTGAATTCTGTTGACTTTGTTTGCTATTTCATTCCTTGGTGAGTTAGTAAGCAATACCTGGGAAATTATGTTGCATGCAGGACAGATAGTCTCCTAAGTCTGAGTGCAAGGGTTTCTTCTGTGCTTGCTATCAGTCTCTCTAGAAAAGAGAGAGAGGAGCTCTTGTTTATCAAAAAGATGTGAAACAAAACAGCCTGCTGGATGAAGTGTGTGTGAGGGGGGAAAAAAGACAAGAGCTTATTGGAGATCAACATAAGGAAGAGATTAATGTCATCAAAGTCTCAGCAGTTGATTATGATGACTAATTTTAAGAAATACCCTGTTTCTGTAGTGCTGTACCTTATCCCAACACATTTTTACTTGTGATTCTGTTTTGACATACAGCTACATGCATGGACTTAAACTTTTCTTAAGTTAATTGACTAGATCTTCTGATCTGAACTATATCTAATGGATTTTTTCATTGTCTTCCTCCCTTCGGCTCTGGCAGAAAAATTGAGATTTTTAGGCTGTACATACTGATGTATGTTGTGTTCAACTTTGGCTCTCTCAGGTAGAGGGCAAAGTGGAGTCCAAGATATGTTAGTGTGGTTTTTAATGGTTCCTGAAGATCTGTAAGTTTTTTGTACATTTTCCTTCAGACTTGCAGATGCTCATTCTTCCATGTCCTTAATAGTCATGCTTCTATTGTGATGTTATTCTTGGTTATGTGTAATTCAGAAATGTATGTGAATGAAACACACATTCCTGTAATACATGTATTTTCTAGGTTACAGATAAGAAAACTTGGTAGATCTAGTATTTTGTTCAAAAGTGTATTACAGTGATTTGGTTTCAGAAATGCTAGCTTTGTTTATATATTTTTTTTCAGGTGCCCACTAAGAAGACAGAACTATGATTATGGAATACACCTCCTCACAGTTTTGTACCATGAATCTTGGGTAAGCAGTTGGGGAAAATCTCCCACATGTTGTTGCTCTCAGTCCCTTCATCCCCTTCTCCTACCTTCCTCACATCTTCAAAAAATAAACATTAATTGAAACTTGTGAAAAGTTCTGTGACTGCGCACAACTTAGGACAAATTATGTCAGGCTCTTCCTCTTACCTACCACCTTTCTTCAAATTCAGTGGAGATGTTTGAATATTCAACAGTCATCTTAGACTTCATTTCTCTAACTTTACAAATGCTATGCTGTTTCTTGTATATGTTGTATCTAATACATAGAATGCTATATCAGAAAGTTTTTAAAATTTTTGGAAGTAAACTTTCCTTGGAAGGCATAAACTTTGAATTTATCTGAACTAGCAAAGTAAGCTGATTCAAATTAAGTTTCACAAGCAACTGAATATCACATTTGTCATAATGTTGTCTGTTTGCTGGAATAGATTCACTAGGAGAAGAGCGTTGATGTGTGTGAAAGTATGTAAATCAGGCTGAAAAAGAAACTGATATAGAGAGGCATGGTAGTTAGAGGAAGTTATAAAAACTGAAATACAATGTAATGTCTAGATCTTGTCCAATTCCAAAATCTTCTATGTATTGTACAGTCTTATATTTTCTTGGAATTTTCCTGGTCTGTAGTAAACTATAGCTGCAATTTGGAGGTGTTCTGCATCTTAAATACTCAAATTTTTTCTCAAGCCGGAAGGAGTGAGGACTGAGACTCCTTTTCGGATCTTTGTTTTTGCTCAGAAAAGGGATGCCATCCTGATCTGTTAGTTTTAGGGTTTCGTTGTGTCACGGTTAGTGTCCTGAATATAAATAAAGTTATTGCATCTCTTTAATAAAATATTTCTTCCAAAATGGATACATTGTAAACTCTTCTGTAATCACTCACTATAGGATGTATTTGGATTTTTTTCAAGTAGTTCATCTTGTTAAATTGTTATATAAGTGAAATAACTAACATAGAGATATTAAAGACGCTATTCCAATTTATTGATATTTCATTACATTTCTTAGGATTACATTTCTTAGGTAGTCCTCTCAAAATAGTAAAACATCTTCAGACCTTAGCTCTTTTACAGTGAGTTCTTTAGATTTCTCTGTTATAATGCACTCTTTAAGTTGTAGCTGATTAGTTAAGAAAATTCAAACTTACTATTTTCAGTTGTTAGTATTTGAATTAAATGTAGGTATTTAATATTTTGAGGAATTACTGTTCTTGATTTTGATCATTGCAGTGATGACTGGAAATAAGGAGGTTGAGCTGTATCTTCTGCTCATTAGAAGTTTCCTTGAACATGTTTGGAATGGTAGAGTACATCAAATATAACTCAACTTATGCTAACATCTTAAAAAATTTGTTTGCCTTATTTCAAGTGCTTTGTACGCACAGATATCTTTTTTCTGAACAACATTACATTGCATTACAAATCTTAAATTAGAGAGAGATTGGCTTCCAGTATTTAACAATGGCAAGAAAGCTAGACACCACTCTCTTTATTAATTCCAGACAGCCACCACATCTGTCCTTTGCTCTAGCATTACTTAGTGATAGAAGACAGGGCTATATGATATTGCTGTGGTAGTGTTCAGTATGTATTGAATACACACAAGTCTCTTTCCCTTTTATTACCTTTCAGCTTCCAGGTTAATATTTGATGAGTTCATCAATCAGTTGTAATTGTCTTTGATTTCCATGAAAAATTGATGATCTGCTGTGACATGTTTTTTTTGTTTTTTTTTTTTTTTCCATGATCACTGGTAATCCCTTTTAATAATTTGCTGAAAGATAGTTTGGATGCATTTTGTAAACTATATGCAAACCATCTGTGGTTTGTTTTAATCTGTGTGAACTTTAAATACTGGGGGCTGGGGAGAATTAGCTTTCCACGTAGAGAGTAACATCAATCACATTTACAGAACTAATTGCAAGACTCTGTGACTTTCCCAGCAGAGTGCCACACTGTGGTTTTCATGCATGTGCTTTATGGAATTAAATAAAAAGATGAAAGGAGTGTTCCATTCTTGGTGAGTGAAAGCAATGCTGATGGCATGTAAATTGTGCTGTTAATCCTGAAAATTTTGCCTGCTATCTCTAAAACATGGCATAACTCTCTAATTTATAGTGGTATCTGGATTCTGTGAACCAGCAATCATGTAAATATATTAAAAAGAAAAATCATCTGCTGATATACATCAGGAAGTGGATTTTCAAGTGTAATTACCTTTGAATTGCCAGTGATTCTTTTATTATGGTTATAAAATAGAGCACCAAAACCAGAGCACCGGTTTAGGAATCTGAAACCTATTTTTAAAAGAATGTCTGTGGGTTTGTTGGGTGTGTAGTGAACTACATGCTATATACCACTCTGTTCTGTAGAGAGGCGTTTCCAGCAGGAAGTTGCTCTTAAAGTAATGAGTATGAAGAGTTTAGCTCTGGCTTGTCTGTCTTTGCATATATGTGCTTAGAAGGCAAAATTCATCATTGTGTCTCAACAGTATCCTTTGTAGTACAATTTTTCTCGTATTGTCTTCCACTCTTAGCTTCAATTAAAATCAAGGGCATCCACATCTCAGCAATTCTGTTTGTAGAGCAGGTAGAGTTTGGATGG
This sequence comes from Anas acuta, assembly GCF_963932015.1. NCBI lineage: Eukaryota > Metazoa > Chordata > Aves > Anseriformes > Anatidae > Anas > Anas acuta. Next base: position 135,864,855 of record NC_088979.1, read on the forward strand.
AATTATTTTTGCAAGAATCCTAGTTGTAGTGTGTTTACAGCTGAAATATGCACTAAGTCTGAGACAGAAAGGAAAGAGGGAAAATTATCAACAATGTGTACTGCTCATCCTCAGAGCATGGTTAAGAATATGGTTAAAAATAGTTTTTTTTCCTTGCTTTGGGATTTGGAGAAGGGAGCTTGTTTGCATTTAAATAAATGAATAAAAGGTTATCCAAAACAAATTTGGCTAGCTGGTTTCTGAGAAGTTCCACAGCCAAAGTGAAGGAAGCATGAAGATAGGTTAGTGCACTGAAATAAGCATTTTTCTCCTCTAACTTGTTAGCAGTTAATGGATGATGCAAGAAAACAGTAGCCAAATAGTGAAAGGCTCTGAAGATACCACAGAATCATAGAATATCCTGTATTTTAAGGGGCTTACGTGCATCATCAGGTCCAACTCTTGGCTTTACACAGGACCACCTAAAAAAAATCTGACAGTGTTGGAGAGCATTGTCCAAACGTTTCTTGAACTCCAGCACTGTTACCACTGTAACAGTCACAGTTAGGTGCTGTTACCACTCCTTTGGGGAGCATGTTCCAGTGCCTGACCACCCTCTTGGTGAAGAACCTCTTTCATCCAACCTGAGCCTCTGACACAGCTCCATGCTGTTCCCTTGGGTTCTGTTGCTGATCACCAGCAAGAAGAGATCAGCACCTACCCCTCCATCCCCCATCATGAGGAAGCTGTAGGCTATGAGGCTTTCCTTCTCTGGCCTGAACAATCCAGGTGACTTCAGCTGTTCCTCATATGTCTTGCCCTCTACACCCTTCACCATCTTTGTAGCCCATCTCTAGACACAGTCTAATAGTTACGTCTTATATTGTGGTGCCCAAAACTGCACATTGTACTCAAAGTGAGGCTGCACCAGCGCAGAGTAGAGAGGGACGTTCACTTCCCTCAACTGGCAAGCAATGTTGTGCTCAATGCACCCCAGGATATGTTTGCCCCTCTTGGCTGCCAGGGCACACTGACTCATGTTCAATTTGCTGTCAACCAAAACTTCCAGATCCCTTTCCATCCTCTCATCTCCAAGTCAGTACATATAGCCATGGTTCCCCTGTCCCAAGTTCAGAATACAGCACTTGCTCTTGTTAAACTTTATATTGTCTGTGCTTGCCCAGCTCTCTGATTTGTCAAGATGTCTCTGCAAGACATCTCCACCCTTGATGGAGTCAACAGCTCTTCTCAATTTTGCTGTCATCTGCAAACTTACTTAAAATACTATACCTTCAAGTCCAGCATCCAAGTCTTTTATGAAAACATCAAAGAGAATTGCCCATAAAATGGAGCTCTGGGAAACCCATGTAGTGATTTGCCATCAGCCTGGTGTAACCCCATGTACTGTAACCTTTTAAGTCTGATACATCATCCAACTGTTCACCCATTGTAGTATGTGTTTATCTGTATGCTGGACATTTTGTCGAGAAGGATATTACGAGAAGCAGTATTGACGGCATTACAGAAGTTCAAAAAGATTACATCAGTTGGTTTCCCTTGGTCAACTATGTGGGTGACCATGTCGTAAAAGGAAACTTCATCACCGTCATTTGTGTTGAAGATGGAGGCGAAGAGAGCTTTAAGTATCTCTGTTTTAGTCTGTGTTCCTGTTTGTATCATGACAGTCCTCATAAAGTAACGGACCAATGTTTTTTCTGGTCCTCCTTCTGCTGTTAACATACCTTTTTTAAAAAACAAACAAACAAAAAAAAAACTTGTATTGCTCCCTACAGTACTGGTGAGCTTCAACTGTAATTGAACTGTTTTGCATGGATTTTTCTCCCTGCAATGGTGAGAAGCATTTCTGTAGTCCTCCCAAGTTGCCTAATCTTGTTTCCAGTGGCCATGTACTTTCTTTTTTCAACTTAAGTTCCAGAACTTCTGCTGGCTTGCCTGACTTCTGACATTTTGGAATTGCCTATTCTGTGCTCTGGAGAAGTGAAGCTTAAAAATTGTCCTGCATTGATAGACCCCAGTGTCTTCCAAAGCACTTTCCCAGGGGACCTTACTAACTAGTACTGTGAAGTCTGTTCTCCCCAAATCCAGAGTTGAAGTTCTGGTAGCAGTTTACCTCCTATCATTGAAGGTTTTAAATTCAGGTACTTCGTGGTTGCTATGGCCAAGATGGTCAGCAATCACCACTTCACCTGTGAGACCGCTGTTCACAAGCAATAGATGCAAGAGTGTACGTTTCCTAGTTGTCTCTCTTAGTTCATGTACCAAGAAGTGACTGAACCAAGGTTTTTAGCTCATCTTACTTGTTCCTCATGCCATGTGCGTTGGTGTAGAAATATTTCAAATGTGTTTTGTTGTACCCAGCACCTTCATGAGCAGACCAAAGGATCTCAGTAGTACACAGTTGCTCAAGTTTTGGCGTGCTGTCCCATACCTTAGCAGCATTGGGCCTGGTTTTATTCTTTTCCTCCAAATATAAAGCTTTGTTGATCAGCCCTTATAATCCCTGTGCAAAAGTCCTTTTCCCCCTCTGGAAAAAATGTGTAACCTGTCAGGCATCAGCAGGCCTGGTGTCATGTAGGCCATCCCATATGCTGGAGATACTGTCAGGTGGAGAGGATCTTGCAGGACAATTCAGGCGTATTTTACAAGTTTGAGAGCTCCCTTTTTTGAATGCATAGAGAAGGAACTAAAGCGAAGGAAAATTTTACTGGATTTTGTGTGGGGGTGAGTTTTAGAGGAAAAAGCAGAGTTAACACTGAGAGAGAAGAGAGGGGAAATGAGTAGAAAGACTGCTGGTAAGTGTTAAGATAAAGAAGCTGACAAAGGTGACAGGAGTGCAAAAAAAAGTCCATTCATGGCCTGGGAATAGAGAGAGTAGCTAAGGCTGTATGATTACTTTTAGGGAAAGTGGGATACTACTGGGTAGCCTTTGGGCTATAAACCCTAGTGATTAGTAGTTTTAAAAGAGTATTGCATTTGAAACTGTCCTCTCTTTCCTGTCTCTTATTTTCACATGTAAGCATAAGCAATGGACTTCAGCAAAATCTTGCTAAAGCTGAGGACATTCAGGACTTTTCAGGGTTATGTTATGACTTTATGAAAACATAATGCAGTGTTACCAATTGGCATTTAATCTGTATTTAGACAACTAGAAACCCTTTATTTGGAAGCAGGAAATGTGATGATTTTTTCATTATTTAGTAGACATTCCTGTAATTAATAGTGTAGACCTTACTATTGGCAAGGGGTATCTTGCTTTTTTCTGACAGTCCTTGTTACTTTCTGGCAGGCAGGATTGCTTGCTTGCTTATTTTAATAATTTTAATAGAGGAAGTGAAGGATGAGAGGAGGAAAAAAGTGGATTAATTGTCTGGTCCATGACCTATGTTTATTATCATGGTTTCAAATGAAATGCATGGTAATGTAGAAAAGCTATGGGAAGTTGTTCAAAATACTGGCAGCACACTGCTGGATTGATAGTTGTTGCTTGGTAACTATTCTGGGTTTATGTGGCAAAGTTTTGGTAGCAGGAGGGCTGCAGGGGAGGCCTTTGTGAGAAGTCTAGAACCTGCTTCAACTTAGGTAAGAGCCAGTTCCACACAGCTCCAAAAGGAACCCAGCCAAGCCAATAAGTGATGTTGGTTGTACCTCCATGAGAGCAGACTTAAGAAAGGGGGAAAAACTGCTGCAAAAGAGTAGCTGGGAGAGAGGAGTGAGAACCAGCCCTTCAGACTCCAAGGTCAGTGCAGCAGGAGGTGCTCCAGGCACGCAGCAGCAGTTTCTTTGCAGCCTGTGGAGAGGCCCCTGGTGGAGCAGGCTGTCCCCCTGCAGCCCATGGGTCCCACATGGAGCAGATCTCCACGCTGCAGCCCATGGAGGAGCCCCGGTGGAGCAGGTGGATGTGGCCTGGAGGAGGCTGCGGCCCATGGAGAGCCCCCACAGGAGAAGGCCCTGGGCCAGAGCTGCAGCCCATGGAAAGGAGTCCACGCAGGAGCAGGGAGTCTGGGGGGAGCTGTTGCCCACCTGTGGGGGACCCGTGCTGGAGCAGTTTGCTCCTGGGGGATGGACTTCATGGTACGGAGCCATGTGGGAGCGGTTCTTGAAGAGCTGTAGCCTGTGGGAAGTCCCTGCAGGATCACGCTGGGAAGGTCGGCATCCTGTGGAAAGGAGCGGTTGAGATACAGCATTAGGGACTGACTGCAGTCTCCATTCCCTTGCACTGCTCAGGGAGAGGACGTAGAAGAGGGTTAGTTTTTTTTAGAGAGGGAAGGTGTTTGTTTTTAGTTTCTCACTGTTCTAGCTTTTTAGTGTTAGGCAATAAATTATATTAATCTCCCTATGCTGAGTCTGTTTTGCCCATGACATTAATTGTTGGATGTCCCAGTCCTAATCTCACCCCTTGAGCCGTTCCCTTCATGTTTTCTCCCCCTTTCCCTTTGAGGAAGGAGAGCGAGAGAGCAGTTGTGGTGTTTAGCTGCCCATCAGGGTCAACCACCACAGTAAGACAGTGTGCTGATTTTTGAGAGGGATCTGAACAGGGGGAGCAGTACTTGCATCTGCAAGTCCTACTGCATTCTTGGTTCAATCATTCATATTACAGGCTGGCTAATGAGGTTGTCTAAATCTAATAAAGAGCTCAATTTCTTTGGAATCTGTTACCTAAAAAGGTGCTGAAGTAGCAAGAAATATGCTATCAGATTCCAGGCTGATGCATTTGGCAGCTTGATTTTGGTAAATGCAGGTAGATGTCAGACACGTGAGTCCAGTTACCTTTAAAACATTCAGATTTGAAAAGCAAATTCACTATTTTAAAAATACTTCTGATCTAAAAATGTTTTAATGCTTTGAGATCTTCATGTTTAATGACTTTCAGGCTGTTAATAAAATGTTTGTGTTTTTATTAGCTTTCAGAACTTATTCAATAGATATCTGACTTGCACCATCTGGCAAAGAATCAAACTTGTTTGGGACTTTCCTTTTTAAATTTTAAAGTCCTTTAAAAAAACTCCATGGGATTCTTTAAAATTCCTTTAAAATTCCTTTGGATTTTCCTTTTTAAAATTTAAATTCCTTTAAAATTACTACCTAGGATTATGCCTGGAGTGAATTCTCCAAATGAAAAGTTATGTTAGGTAGATTGTTAAACAGCAGCTCAAACAGTTGTATTTTTGCTGCTTTACATGATGGTACTTCTTGTATACTGTAACAGCAGCTCTAAAAACTTAATGTATTTTAATGGTATTCAGTTGTTTTAAAGAGTAGTAGATTGCTGCCCTCAAGTGGTTGAAAATAGCATAAACTGATTTCTTTGCACTCAGCTGGGATTAATATTTTATTAATAAAAAGTAAAGTTGTGTTATGAGTTTAAAGTAGGAGGGAATGCCAAGTGAGCAGACAGTTAAATTTCCAATAAGGAAAAACGTTAATAGTAGTTTATGAACGGAAGGGATCTGAAAAAGATAGAGTGAAAAGGAAATAACACAGAGTTGTTTTAAATTAGTCAAGACTACAGAAAGTTGCAGCAATATAACGAGGTCCTGCTCAACATGATTTTCAACATATACAAATACAAGTTGATGCAGCATGGAGGAAATCATCCTGCATTACACATACCTGGTAAGATAATTAATAAAAAGTTGCCATTTCATTTTCTATTCTCCAGTGTACCTCTTAAGTAAAATGTGTAGTGTGACAAGAAAAGGAGGGCTGTAACCCAGCGATTGTACCTGTACATGTACCTGAGAGAGAAGGATACTGAGCTCTGGACACTGTTTAATATCACTGAAGACTTCTTAGTGTAAATTTCCTGTCTCTGAGATCTTAGAATAATGAAGTGTGATATAATTACACCCTTCGTACAATAGTGTTCCTTCAGTACCATACCTTATATATAGTACAAATAACACAACCTGATGCTGAGGTAAGGGGGATCTCTAATGTTGTGATACTTAAAAAGATACTTACAGATAAAGGCACTTACTTTGTTTTCAAATGTATATCATATTTTATTATGCACTCACCAATGATCAAAATCTAATAACTTGCAAAGAGTCTATCATTATTGTCAGTCAGAAAAGATAAAGTTAGGTGGCATAATAGATTTTCAATTCAATAAACTCTCTTTGGATATCTGAACTAAAATATTTAAAATCAAATGAAAGAAATATACTATCAGGAAATATGCATTGCAGTGAAAAAAGTTAAACTACTTTGCTTGGAACCACAGGGGATGAACACTGAAGCAAACATTTATCACGAAGCCAAAGTTGAAACAAAGCTGTAGCTTGCAGTGGTTGAATTAAAAATTGTCTACGTAATATTTCTGACTTTATAGAAGTCTGTTGCATTATTTTCAGCCCAGGAAAGTTGTTACTGTTTTTTTAAGAGGTAGTCTAGATTATGGTGACTACTGGAGACTCAAAGTTAGTGGCAGAATCAGAGATGAAGTCTATTGAATTTCATTAAGTATGGAACTTTCTCTTACATCCACTTTTATTTTTTGAGGCAAAGTTCTGTTGTTCTACTCTTTCATCTCTGCTTATTCTCCTTTTTTTATTTTACACTTGTCCGTTACTGAAATCTTTAGTACTCACAGTCTTCCTCCAAATTTTCCTTGATGCTCTAGAGGTCCTTCCTGCCTTGTGCCATTGCTGCATCATAGATAATATTTTTGTGAGTTCTGACCAAAGTATTTTAACCTATTCTGTGTCACCAAGCAAATGAAAAATAAATAAAATTGTGTCCAATCTCTTCACATACAAACATGTCTTGCCCTATTTTCAAATTTACAGTGATATTTATTCTTAAATTGCCAACTTAATACTGCACTTCAGTGCTGTAATATCTCTAAAAATATACATATCTATTTTGGCAACTCCTCTTTGGCTAAGAGGTATCCAGTAATTTGGAGCATCCTAGCATTTCTTACCTGAAAATCTGAAATCTGTGATTATTGTACCACAGAGGTTTTTGTTTTGTTTTTTTTATATCCGTTCAGTACTAAGGAAGAAGTATATTTAATCCAGCCTATATAGAATTTGAAATGTCATTTTCAATTTAGGAAATCTCCTCCCTTCAAATAAAATCCCACTGCAATACTTGTTCTTTGTTAAACAGCATTATTTTTTAAACTGTCCAAAATGTCAACTGTCAATTGACTAGCATGCGTCATGTTTTTATTTTTTAATTTTTTTTTAATATGTGTGCCAAATACAGTTTCAATTGAAATGTCTTCCCCAAAAGAAACACCAGAGAAGTAACAATACTAAACCCCCATGTGGCTGTGACAAAGTTTAGGAAGGATAAGCTGGCAGAAAAACCACGACACAGTGAAAAGCATACCGAAGTGATCAAAAATGATTTCCTATTTTTCTATAGTTAAAGTTTCAGTTTGTATTGATGCTTCTTAGGTAATGACTCTTATGTAAAAAGCGGTTTCATTGGCTGGAGTACAACTGGAGTATATATGCTGTGTCAGCACATCAGATTAAGCCTTCATTTTGGGAGGTTTACAAACCTTTCCAGTGCTTAAACTGTAGCACAGCAGATTTGCTTAGATATAAATAGAAATAAATTCTTAACTCTGTTTATGACATCGATATTTATGTATTTGCATTAGGAAGTATATCTTGTTTAGCAGTAGGTTAAACTCCTTTGATTTTCAGATGAAAAGGTGTTTGTTTTGTTGTGGTCACCTTCCCTCCCCCACCAAGTTCTAATTGGAAGTTATAATGAGAGAAAGTTGAAGTTACCAGCTGAGTGCATTATCAGCCAGGCGGGTTAATACTTACTGAGATACTGTGTTCTGTGTGATAGAATGAAGCAATTGCTTTTAGTTGATTTAATAAAGAAATATGTATTCATTAATTTTAACCTAGTTCCTAAAGTGTGGATTCTCAAAATATGTTGCACACCTTCACACTTATATTCCAGTTTTCATTGTTTTATTCTTGTTTACTACATTCTTTACTAACATTTTTAAATTTCCAGGGAACAAAAATACCTAACTAATAAAAGTCAGAGTGGAGACCTCCTTTTCAAAGGTTCTTTCTTTGTCTTATTTGTCTTCATAACACCTTAGACTGAGACTACAACATTTGCAGTATTTCCACAATTCAGAGTTCGTGGGTACTTATCTACCTCGTGTGCTTTTTCAAATGAAAATATAGTTCACTTTTTTTCCTCTCGCAGTAAATCTGGTTGAAAAGGTATTTAAGTTTCACTCAATACAGTCAGCTTGCAAAAATCTGGATTCTGTTCAGTTTCCTGTTTGTGATGTATGTCTGGACCTGTGTACAGCAGGATAACTTTTCATTTTGAGGCATGGCCACCAACATTGCAGTAGTGGATACAAGCTGCTTCTAGTAGGGCTGGGGAACAGATTTTGAAATCTCCCTCCACCATCAAATCACTTCCTGGCTCCCTTATCCCCCCAGAAGTCAGATTTTGTTTTAAAATCCATTTTGATACACCATTCTGCTGGGAAAGATTCCAAGGAAGAAATACTTAGTGTTGTCAGTTTTTTCTTGTGTGTGTGTGTGCGTGTGTGTTTTTTTTGTGTGTCCTGTAGCTCAAAAGAGTCAGGGAAACTGGTAATCTGTTTATCAGCGTGCATCTTTGAAATCCCAGAAGTAATTTGTGCAGCAATAGAGATAAATGTAATAAATGTGGTTAGTACTTGTTGTCTCATATAACTCAAAGGCATTTAAAAGCCTCACAGTTATCTTTTGTTTGAACTTCAAACTTGACTCTGGCAAATGGTCCAGAGACTGGCCAGGGGTGATACCCATATTCCTTTACTCTTGAGAAACCCAATCCCTGTGAGAGAAGTTTTGCTTTAAAAAATGTCTTGGATGCCATTGTGCAGGTAAATGAGGGATATGTAAAATAGGATGTCATTCTTAACTTTAAGAACGTGTCAGTCTCCATTTTGATTCCTGTTATTTTTCAAGCATACAAGGAATAACTTACTAACTTGCTCTACTACTGTTTTAGCAATAAACAGTAGACTAGACTAGAGTATGTCCTTTATTTCCCTCTAGAAAATGAAGTTCTTTTACTTCTGTGTTGTATTGTGTCCAGGTTTTAATGTCAGTCATATGAGCCTTTTAGTAATGTTAATTACTGTTTCTGACTAAACATTTGGACTCTGTTTTAAAGACAAGAGATTCCATTCACCAGATGCAGCGTTTATTGAAGTATTTTTAAATTCAGATAGACAGACCCAAGCACACAGGGTTATAGGTAGAAAACAATTCTCAGGCATTAATTAAACTTTGTTAAATATTACGATTCAACTGCAAAAGCCTTGTTGACTAATGGACAGGATAGTTCATTAAATAAAGAAAATCTCCTGTGATTGTCAAGTTTATTTGAATTCTGCAGTCATGTGTCAGTAATGGGAGTTAGTTGTTACTAGCATAGCAGAGCTAAAAATTTACTGACGAACCCTTTATGGCAAGGGATTTAAAAAAAAAAAAACAAAAACAAAAGAGCAGACCAAACACAAAATGCTATGAAGGCTTTAGTAGAGTAGTTCTTTAAGCTTACTTCTAGAGAAATAAGCTTTTGTTTTATACAACAACTACGTAAGGAAAAACATGACCACCAAAAAAAAAGTACATCAATTTGTGATTCTTACATAGTTGGAAAAAAGGATAATGTCAGCATTATTTACGTTAATAATACACAATACTTATTTGTATATTTTTAAAATCTGTAAGTATACCAATTATCTACATACACATATTTGCAAATGTGCAATAACGTGCTGTTTTAATTTCATTTTTATGATATTGAAATATCCCTTAAATAGCAGGAGGTCCCACTGAATTAGGAAAATGTTTAGATACAAAATTTACTCTAAGTATCAACTTCCTAACCCACGTATTTACAGGCACTAGGATGATATCTTGTGTACTTAACTTCTGATCCTGTAATGGATCCTGCAATGCCAATTAGGTTAAAAAAAAAAAAAAAAAAAGCATCTGTGGATAGAGATTCTTTGGAGGAGCAGTGTTTTGCAGGAAGAGGAAATGGATTAATTGCTGGTGTTTTTCCTTATGAGTAACAATTTAAACATTTCCCAAATGCTGAAGGATTGCTCTCTCTCATCATAGGTTACTTGGTATGAACTGTTTCAGTTGGCATATTATAGCCAATGTAAACATACCAAAATCATATGCTAGGGACAATAATAGCTAGGTGACTTTCAAAAGCTTGAAAATTTAGATTGACTTAAATTTACTACTTCTAGAACCTTTTTTATTATTCATTATGTATATATAATCCATAAGCTTTTCTTCTCATTTGGACTGGTCTTGTTATATCTGTCAGATATATAAATAACTTGGTAAGTGGGAGGGAAGAAACTCACTGTGCACAGAAAACGTATGGTATATGGGCATCTCTTTGAACTCTGTTTGAGGCTTTGAGGCTTGAGTTACAAGACTTGTACTTCAGAGGACAAGTGTCTTCCAGAATAGAAGGTTGTGTGTTTTTTATAAGTGAATTGGAATGAGAGGGAAATGTTTCTACAAATTACTATAGCTTTGTTTCAGTTTTCAGTAGTCTTTAAAATAAGGTGTATTTTCTTTCAGAAAACAGAGATGTGGGAGAGTGAGAAGACTGAAGAAGACATGGAGGAGTATATCTGGGAAAATAGCTGCTCTCAGAAAAATGCCCTGGATACACTACTTCGAATAAAAGCCACAGAGAATGTTAGTAATGTAGCTAAGGAGGAGCTGCTTGCATCTGAAGTAGTTAAGAATTACAGAAACTCTGTAACTGCTCTTAAAAATGAAGGTGAAACAGAAAGTAACATGTCTCAGTATAAGGAATCTGTGAAGAAATTATTAAATATATAAGCATTACCATGAAAGATTCTGCAGGTACATCTGATTATTTATAGACATCTTAAACTATAGTTAATAGCTCTGTATGATATGGATATGTAATTATTTGGAACCTTAACCAGAGCTATGAAACTTGATGATAAATTCATTTTAAAAGTAGTCAGATATTTCTTTATTGTTGGATTTTCTTGTAAACATAATTTTTCTGTTCATGAATCTTGTTATTTGAATAAACTATATTTTGAGTCATATTGGGAACTTGAACATTCTATTCTGTGCTTTCTTAGCATGGGAGATCCAGGCACAGTTCTGTATTTAATCACATTCTGACTTCTCACACAACTTCTTGGCATATAGTTAAACAGTTTTCAAAAACAATAAAATGACTTAGGCTCCAAGTTCCATTAACCTCGAGGCTCTTAGTTAAGAGATCTAAAGTTTCTAAATGTTTTCCAAATGTCACTCAGTATTTTTTCTACCTCTGCGCCCCATCTGTTAAGTAAAGGTAGTGTTCCATGGAGAGGTGTCGAAGTATGCTGAATGGTGAGTACTATGCTGAGTTGGTGAGTACTGAGGTGAGTACATTGCCTAAATAGGAATGGACTGAGTCTTTGTACATTGAGGTGTGCTGAGTATTTTCTTGAGCGTACCCAGGTTTGGCAAGGAAAAAAAGTAGCTTCCCACTCTGCTGTGAAGCACAGAGGAGGAAATAAAATGGATGCTTATATTTGGTAATTTATATTTGAAAGGAATTGGTTTGAAAGATTAGAATCATAAGAAACTTCTATTGCCTTCTCACAAATAAATAAAAAATCCTTAAAAGTACCAGTGTGAAAGTACATAACTCTGTTGCTGCTTTTATTGTATCTCCTCAGCTTGCTAAGATTTCAGCTTAGAGAGAAAGCCTTCATTTTCTGGAAGGGATGGAAGGAGTTTTCATCAGACCAACGGATTCTGCATGCCTTTAAAAGATCCTAGCATGTGGCATTGCCAGCAGCTGGTTGAGAGGAAACAGCCTTAGAATAAGAGCATTAAAGATGGAAGAAGTGAACTGATTTTTGCAGTGTTTGGTGTGTCTTAACTTATTTGCTGCTAAGGCTTCTCATTGTTTTTTGCTTACATATAGCCAAAGAGTGTATTTATTCCCATTTCTAAAATAATGAAAGTTTGGTAAGCATTCTTTTGGAAGGAGACTGAGTTTAATGCATTTTTTTCCTTCCTATGAAAATTGTGCCTGACCTGGAGATGCATTTGAAAAAGTTGTGTCTTGTGATGCATTCATAATTCTGCATTCACCAACTTGATTATTTAGTGGTCCTTTCATTTAAATTCTTACTAATGTGCATTTTTATCAGAAGCTGGGAAAAGTTCCTACTTCTATCAAGTTGTTCCTTAATTCAAGAACAATGGGGAAAGTGTTTAAAATTCTCATTTGAAATAGTACATCTGTGTAATTTCTAATCTTTCTTTGAACAGCCATGTAACCAAAATCATTGAGGAAGTAACTGCAATTTGACTCAGAGAATGGTATGGATGGTGGAGAAGGACCTGGCTTTAGTCCAGAGGAGATTTGGTTCTAGTATATACACAAGAGAAAATTGTTTCCTTAATTAGTTTTGTCGGTGATTGCATAAAGACTGGTGTACTGGCAAGCATATGTAATGAACTTCTGTTTGCAGTGACATGTTTTGTACCAGATGCTTGTGAGTTCCCCTTAGAGATTGTAAGAAATCTATTACCCACAAGCTTGCTTTTCTCCATAAAAACTGTCCTTATGTACTCAGAACATACGGGCACCTGATAGTCTTTCTTGCTTTAGAGGGCAATTCATTTTTTTCTGTGTTCTTCATAGGCTTTAAATTGACTTAGGAAGATGCCTGTGAAAGTTGTAGTTAAAATAGGTTTGACTTAATAGTAGAAAACAGAACAGCAAGGCAAGTTGATTTTTCAGTTGATTGCATTAGTATTTTATTAATGTGGCAGCTAATTAATGAAAAATCTAAAATAACCAGGAACTCTAGAAAGTTCCCTCTAAAGTGTTCAAGCAGAATTTATGTTCTACGTGTTCCATGAAATACAGACAGGATAGAAGGTGTCTGTCTCCAAAGTGCCAGGACACTGAAGTGTCTACCAGCAATAGTTTTTTTTTTTTTCCTCATTCTGAGTATTTACTAAGTAAGAACATTATTGAGACTAATTCACTGTGTTCCATAACCCTATCCAACACTTGCCATTAAATCAGTCATAGATGCTGGTTTTCCAGTCATACCTGGCTTAATGACTATGGCTATAGAATGCTTGGCCAGCTGGCCTCAAAAATCTATGAGGCTGACCTCCAAACTTAATTTTCAATGTCTTTATCGCTTCCTCTTCTTGCTAAGAAACATACAAGCAAGACTAAAACCTTTATAACCCTGTAAGTGCCCAATCAAGCTGCTAAAATCAAAGGAAGTATCAAATTAAGTTAAATCTGTGGTGTTAGCAAATTTGTGATGTTAACTAATGGTTTATGTTACAGTGCAGGATTTGTAGTGCAGTGGACTGAATCACAGGTAGGCTGGATGATATTTTGAGCTGTCATCTTACATGTTTCTGATTTTCTGTTTCTCCCTCAAAATTGTTTAGGTGTTTAAGAGTGTCAGTAATCTGCTGTGATTTTTGTAGAACACCTAGAGCACTGGAATCTTAAATCCAGTGCAAGTCCTCCCAACCTTAATGATGATGATACAGTGCATGTTTTTATGAGATAAATTACACATCTTTAATTTTCCTGTATAACACTTGCAGACTACCTCACTGGAAACTTCCATTGTAGTGTAAATGCTGTGAAGAGTTAAGAGTAATAGAGTACAGTAGTAAATACATCATTATCAGTGGTCTTTTTATTAATGTATTTTATGTTATAATGTAAATGCATCACCCTGATGTGTGTATCATTATATACATTTGTATGTATCATGTATATACATATATACACTCTATACACGTATGCGTATGTGAGCATTCTTCTGTTGCAAGGTAGTGCTTGGGGGTTCATTACTTTTAGGTAGAAATGTCAATAGCTAACATGTAAATCAGGAAGCAAGTTAGGCCCCCCAGAACATAAATTGGGAAGCAATGAGAAACGGAAAACCACACACAGTGTCTAGATGCATTGGCTCTCTCCATAGGCAATTATTTTACTGGTGTTTACTGGCCAAGAGGAACATGGCGTTAGTTCATGACAGCTCTGACCTCAGGCAACCCTGTCCATCATAGATTGAAATTTGAGCTGGAGAGCTACTATATTTGCTTCTTTGCGGTCACTGTTCTAACCTCCAAATAGCAGATGTCTCATTTCACATCCAAACACTTGCCCCCACAAGCTGGAGAAGTAAGTTCCTTATGGCAAGGAAAACATAAGCTGTCTCCAATGGAAAAAAAAATCACACAAATTAAGCTCTTGGCCATCTGGAAGAGTTGTGATGCATAGTTTTACTGGTGCTGTTGAGGAGACTAACCTTTCTTTTATCTCTCATATAAATATTCCAGAGAAAGACTGAGATCTAGTGCTTGGTCAAACTAGAACTTGCTTTGTCAGTTTTCTGGCTATTTTTTTTGCATCTAGAAGCTAATCACTGACATAAGATGTCTTTAGTAAACAGTGTGTTAAGAGTTGTGAAGTAAAACAGTGTTGCTAAATAGTCTCTTGAGGTTGTTTGTCTACATTCTAGCATGCTTTTGCCCTTTAAAAGGGGGTTTTAGAACACTAAGCATTATCTGTTGTTTAGATTAGACAAAAAGGTCTATACAGAGATATGATTATAATTTAGCCAGGAGGATAGATGTTAGAACTACTTGGAATTTCATGAAGTGCTAAGATCTGAACATGACTGGCTATGCATGAAAAGTCTGTGACTTCCACAGATGATCTTATGGTCTTCAGAGAAGTAACTTATACTCCTGACTGGAGTTGACACTTTTGCCATGTTTTTGTGCATAGCATTGCTACAAACAGAGCTAAGGGATAAAGGGATAGTAGCCTAAAAAGGTGTGTTCTATCTGAACAAAACATCCTTCTACCCATTCTCTCATACCTTATATTTATGTACTCACTTTCATGTTATTTTCCTAGTCTGTAGTAAGTGGTCCTGCTCCTACTGTGCTTTATATAACTTTTTTCCTGCCTATTTATCTGAGAACAGTAATATCTTAATTGCACATAAAAAAAAAAAAAAAAAAAAAAAAAAAAAGGAGAGGAGATGTTTCATGTTCACATTTACTTCTGGTATTTCCTGTCTTGAATGTAACCCTTATTGATATCGCAAGAACTATGTTGTGTCAGACATGCAATTGTCTGGCCCATGTAAGCAATGTATTTTAAACGTGTGGTATGGATTTCAGAGTCTTCTGTCTTCCATGTATGATTAAATACTGTGTTACATCCAAAATACGTTATTCTCAGCATGATAAATTAATGAATAAAGGACACTGTATTACAATGCAAACAGTTCTGCAGATCTTATTTATTACGTGGAGCAGATGGAAAGAGGTGTATGCTTTCTTTGAAACCTGGAAAAGGGAAAAAAATTGGCATTCAAATAAAAAGTATGAAACAAAACAAATCGTATATCCCTCTTTAATTGAAGATAACTAATATTCTTAGCAAACGAATTATTATAACTACTATACTTAGCAAGACTCTAAACTAAGAAAAGTAAAACACTTGATTCCACTGAAGTTGTGGAGGAATTTTTAGGTAAACAACGTAATTATTTCAATTGCACTAAGCTGCTTGCATGTGAACTCTACTACATAATTTCATGTCATTTTTTTAGAATAACAATAATTTTAGCATGTTCACTGATTTTTCAGGACAAATTATATCTGGAATTCAGTGCTGCAAGGTCTTGGAAATAAAGTTTGGGCAGTTTGAAATGTCCTAGTCTCTGAAGTAATGGCTTCTCTTTGGCTGGGAACTATTGAACCTCTAGTGTGAACACAAGCAGAATTTTAATAGCTCCATTTAGCCTGAAGAAAGGCATCGCACAGTGCAGATCTAGTTCACTTACTTATATATTTTTTTTTTCAAGTTTAGGTTTAGACACTTTATCTTGTAATCCTATATAAACATAATGTTCTTTGAAGTGTGTTTATTACTGAGTCATCCTTTGGCAGCAAACATACACTTCACTGTTGTAATTTTTTTTGACCTTTTTAAACAAAAAAGTTTCCTATAAAAGAATACTTATTAATGTGTTATATTGCATATTAATTCATCTGGTAGTGAATAGACAAGCAGAAAGGTAACTAGATGTAACTCTGCCCTTGATGTATCTGTACATCTTAGATGCAATCTTAGATGCAAGTTGGTTTTTAAAATTTTTTTCCTTGGTTACATGACTTCAAAAATGAGGAGAAACCTATTTTTAAAGCATTTTCAGTGCAAACTGGTTTGACAGTGCTGGGTGAGGTGTGGGAGAATCTTATGGTAAACTGTGCTTTTCATTAGTACTAAGTGAAATGAGATTTGGAGGATGTGGTTCATCAGTTTATTTAATGTATTTGTTCAAATTGCCACGATGTACACCTGAATGATAAATGTGGTAGAAATCAAAATACAAATTTAGAGAACTTTTCATCTTCTCATTAAGGCTCTGTAAATATTAATCGGTTATGCTTGCTTGTTTCTTTAACACAAAGGTGCTTCACTGAGCCATGAACTTTTCCTTCAGAAATTTACTTGAGCAGAACGTGGCTGTTAGAGCTAAGGGAATCCTGAAGCACATGGTCTGCAGCTTCTAGTCTAAAAAAAAGATCATACTGGTAGTCTTGGTGCACATCACCATTTCCAGTGTAAGTTGTGGTGAAAAATAACACACATCCCAGTAATCAACAGGCTGAGGAACTGAGTTCCTCCCCTGACATGCATGTGCCTTTGTTTTCTTAATGAAATGAATCAAACCTGAAATTTTTACATTGCAAGGTCAGTGTCATTAAAATTACTTAGGATGATGAACATGTGAGAAATACATACTTCATTAACAATACCACCACATTTGTTCTTTGATACATTATAGAGTATCTTGGTTCTTCTCCTAGTTTCTTTCTTTTTGGTGTTAAAAGCCTAGAAAAGAATGTCAGCTTCCTCTGAAGCTTCTCCTGAAGAGTTCTTGAGGTCTTACCATTCTTATTTGAATGTTTCATTACAAATACCTTTAGTGATAGCTTAACTATGTGCTAGATTCAGGCACATGATGAATCAGAAAAGTGTAATTTGAAGGTAAAAGTCAGTTTACTCAAAGTTGAAGTAAATCTTGCAGTAGGTATATCTCCAGAGCCTGTATAAGATAACCACAGAACTCCCCTTAAAAACAAATGGTATCTAATTTTACTTTTTCTAGATAAAATTGAAAAAAAAATGCTTTTGTATTTTATCAGATTATGCAAAACAAAACAAACAGTCCTTTAAGGTGTTCTGGCTGTCAGTCTCTCTCCTATTACATAGAAATTAACATACAAGATTAATCAAGAAATAAACGAGGTGTTTTTTTTTTAATCTTCAGTTTCTTAAACTACAGTGCTAATCGGTGTGCACTAAAATATAATTTTAGGCCTTTTCCTTTGAAACCAACCCACTCAACTGTAACTAGGTAGTCATGTGGCTTTCTACCCTCATTACTATAGTCATTAAACTTTGTTGTACTAGTTTTGAAATAACTTTCTATATAGACATATGGCAATCGTTTTTATTTTGGATTGTTTCCTTTTATAACATTTCAACTCATCTGGGAAATAGGAACCTTTTTACAGCAAGTGAAGAAAGTGAGAAACTCTGAGACATCAACAAATTTAAAAGAGGAAGAGCAATCCCAGTTACTGTTGAAAATGTTTGCTATGCTAAGCAAACTTCCTGAGCAAGGTAAGCTGAGGAAATGCCTTCCTACCTTATTGATCTAATAAGTTGATTTATATTCAGAAGGGGCACTTTTATGAAGCATGTATAAAGGATAAAGAAACAAATGTGTTTTTATCTTTTTTTAAAAAATATGTATTTATTTTTAATTATAATGATAACTTCTAGACCTTTCAAAACCTTTTGTATATTTATGTGCAATGTACATTGAATGTCCTTATTAAAAAAAAAAAAGCAAATGTTGTAAATGGTAAATGTGATTAGGCACAAAAAAGTAAGTCAGTGAGGGCAACACAAATTGACTGTAATGCATGAACAATTCTTAGCTGTATTTGTGCCTGCATTAACCAATAGTAGAGTGAATCTGCAATGTGCTGCACAGCAAGTAAGCTTAAAAAACAGGAAAAGTCTAAAGGTACTTCTAGGAGGACTTGAAAAACATTGAAATGATGGTTATCAGAAGATTGGGGTTAAAGTAAAGCATAAATAATTGAATAATCAGATGTTTTGGTATGAGTTAATGGAATTCGGTAGTTTCAGGGACTAGTTTTTTTATAGGTGTTTTTCTTTGAAGAAGTAAATAGTCCTGGTGAAATTGTTTTGTTCCAGTATAAGGGACAAATAGTGAAAAACAATCTAGAATATAACGGGAGAAAATGAATACATAGTTTTTATAGGAACAACTAGATCTTAGGTAATTAAAGATTATTAGAATTAAATGATTTTATGATTGTTAAAACTTAAGTCTGTTTTACTGATTGCATTTTTACTTAATTTTCTAAGTTTGGTCAAAGTCGAGGGAGAGGATATGTAAAACTGTAGTGAATCTGCTGTCTTAAGTTAGGAAAAGTGTATAGTTTGTGTCAGGTATTAGCCTGGGTCAGATTATAAACCAAAATATGCTCAAGCAGCTTTGAAAGTGCAGAGTATATACTTCTTACCCAAAAAAGAAATTGTGTTTCATCTGGTGAGAATGAAAATACAACTAAATGATTCTGAAAAGAATTAGGCCCACACCCGCTATTCATTTTTTTTAAAGGCTATTTGTTTCAAAACAAAAATGGTGGCTGCATTTTACAAACTACCTTTGACACTAGTGTATTTTATGACTCGTCTAGACATTGCTCTTCCTCTCCTTATGGGATTGTACTGACCTTTCCTATTTCTGCAACGCCCTGCTGCAAGAGCAACAGTACAACAGCAAAGGAAGATGAGAGAAGAGCAAAGAACAACTGGAATCAACCAGACACCCAGAGCTGCAGCATCCCAAGCAGGTACCTCGTTGTCTGAAGTATAATTCCTACCACTGTAGCCTTTGGTTTCATTTAAGTGTTGCTTGCTGCTGTTCAGACGAGGAGGAGTGGGCATGTGGGATAACACCTCTGCAGATTTAGATATCAAAGTTGAGCGTACAGTTCTTTTGTCTGAGCTAGTAGTTGACCTAGCGCTTACTGAAGTTGTATAAGTCCTCTTAGCCAAATGGTCATCCAGAGCAGACATTTCTGCCTTGGAATATGTGATGACTTTATTTTTTTCAACCATCAGGTTTGTACTGGAAGTGTAAGTGTTTGCTGTTAAGCCATGGCCAGTGGTAGAAGATGGAGCTAGGAGCAGAAGAGAACTTGACGTGCCATTACCATGCTGGCATCTTTCCCACTCAGTGGTCTTTGTGCTGTTTTGTCTTTTGTATTTATTAGGTGAGGAGTGCATATGTAGCTCTTTGGATGTTGCTTTTTCAAAAATAAGAAGATCTGGATCAATCCCTGTTAAATCATAAACATTATTAGTTTATGTGATAAAAGTTCATCTGCATACGAGAGAAGAGTCAGTCAATCTGTACCAGGAACTGGAGGGTGGTTGCGCCCCTGGGGGTCAGGTGTCCAGGTGCCAGCATAGGGTAGACTGGGATCCAGTGGCAGCTACTGGTCAAAATGAGTGTCTGAGCCCACTTGCTGGAGGGATTCACCTTGGCTATGTGCATTTTATATATACATATATATATACATATACATATATATATATATAAAATATATATACATATATATATATACACACACACACACACACACATATATGCACATACACATTTTCAGCCTTGCTAGTGTTTGGAGCAGCAACAGCCTCGCCTCTCTGTCTGTCAGATCTTGCATGGTATTTGGCCTTAATAAAGTATTCATTAGATACTCAGACCATGAATCTTGAAAACAGTAAAGGTCCTTTCTCAAACACTGAATGGAAGAAAGTGGAGGAGTATTCCCAGAAGTAGATACATTATGAAAAAGGAAAAGGTGTCTTACATGTTTTTATCATTGTGTGTTACTACAGATCTTTTAGCAAAGCAAATGACATAGTATAATTTTAATGTTTCTTATAGTTGCTTTGTTTTCAGACTATATATGTAAAGCTTGATTACCTGTTGTGATGTTGTACAAAACAACGTTGATTCTAGCCTTTATTATACAACTTTCCAATGATGGGCAAGTCATGTGCAAGCAATTCATATTCTCATGAGTAGCTCCATGGTAGAACACTGCTAGGTTGCAGGAGACTATAACACAAAAAGAATAAAGCTGAATTTATTAGCATAGTGACCATTGTATTTTGCATGTTATTACATTATTTAACATCAAAAGAGCATTAATACTGAGCAGCTGATCAGTATTTTTAGTACTGTAAATCTGTGGTTCTCTCATTGTCATGCAAACTACTTAAACACCCAGTCAGAAAAGCATAACTACTTGTAACTATATTCTTATTTCATATCTGGAGAAGACAAATAGAATAGCTTCCTGAATTCTAAATGAACCTCTGATTAAAGAAAACCATATGCTGTAGCCTGTAGTCCTCTTACTTGTGTATTCTTTCCTTTATATCTCTGTTGCAGTGAGTGGACCATTTCTAAAAGTAAATCTATCAAGGAAGGCAACTTTGAAGTGTTTGCTCTTGTGTAATGGATACCTGTCTATTTAAAAACGGGACAGCAACCATCCTTTCACCCAGACAACCATCAGATGGCCAATCCTGATGTACAATATGTAAGTGGCATCCAACCTTTTTCCTAGTTTCCAGTCCTTTCCATTTTGCCTTAGGGCTGTTGCATTTCTGTGAATATACTAGTTTAGACAGTTCTTCGTTTATATTTGGAGGTTCATTTCTGTCTTCCCACCTGAGGAATCAAGGCTAAAGTAATAATGACAAAATGCCTGAACAAATTGTTACTGAAGATCAATTTTCAAAAGTATATAGATGTTTGAATCCTAGTGGTTTTAGATATCTGTAAGCAAGAAAATAGGGCTTCAAAAGTCAGATTCATTAGATACTTTTGAAAAATTTATGTCACGTGCTCATCCATATGTTTAAATACTTATGGTGTCACAGTCAAATACAAAATACCAAGTCAAAAGTTGATTTTATTTTATATCAGTGTGCTTAAAGTAGGATCAATGTAAGGTTTTGGTTTAGTCATATGAAGTTTTGTGGGCTTGTTTTGCTTAGTTTGAATGTAGCCTTCCCACCTGAACTTCATATATGGCTACCTGCAATTAGAAAAAGTATTAATGGGACAGGAGACACATTCAACACCAGAAAATACTGTAAATTCTTTACAAAGCTATGGAGAATTTTCTGATACCTGCCTCTCTAGGCTTTGCGCTTCAGAAAATTGTAGTATTCCTTTTACCTGAATGGGACAATTTGTATATGAAATATCTTAATATCTTATCTGTATTAGATAGTGTGAGTGTGACTGTTTAGAAAATGTGAATTTATAGGGCTGAAGTAATTAATGTGAATTGTAAATAATGTGAAAAATGTGAATTAATAGGGCTTCAAGTAAGCAATTCTAAAATATTTATGTATATAAATTTGAAAAATATTCTAGTTGCAGGATATTCATTTAACAGTAATGAAAAAGCTTTATTTTACATAAACTGCTAGGAAATTACCTGGCTTTAAAAATGTTTTCCATTTACTTAGGTATTTATTTCAAACATGCCTGGTATTTGTAAGTAAAGAAAGTAATCTGTAATTCTTATGCAAGAAATAATGGAAAAAATAACGCAGCTCTTTCAATGTTATGTGTAACTAAAGGAAGTAACCCTAATTTATCAACAAATAAGAAAAAGGAAGAATATGCAGTATGTCTACCCTTACTATCTTTTCTGTATTTATTGTAATTTTTCACTTAATATTCTAAATACTGCATCACAAAATAACACTGCAAACATACAAATAAAAAACGTTTTTCCTTCATAATGAACATGTCTGACCTAAGAGAAAAGCATAGTTTTCAAAATATGTATATCATGCAATTTAGAAGCACATTGAAAACATAATCTGTCTGAACAAT
Organism: Anas acuta; assembly: GCF_963932015.1. Taxonomy (NCBI): domain Eukaryota; kingdom Metazoa; phylum Chordata; class Aves; order Anseriformes; family Anatidae; genus Anas; species Anas acuta. Next base: position 135,886,948 of record NC_088979.1, read on the forward strand.
ACAAATTCGGTAACTTTATAGAACGAAAAAAGCATACTAGAAGTGCTGTTACCAAATTTATATAGCATTGTGTTTTTTAGCTACTCACATACAAAGATCTAAGTTATCTGTGTATCTGAAACAAAAATAGTGATACTTACAAGTAAAATTGGGATTATAAACTATAATGAATAGCAATTAAGGATAGGATTTGGCATCAAATCTAAATCAAAGGATTTAATCAGCATTTTTTCTTTAACCGATACCACTTTCTACCTTTACTTAGGTTTAATCAGTTTCCAGTTATGAAAATTCCAGTTGAGCTTAGAGTAGACTTTTATAAAAGCAAAACTGGTACAAAGAAGTCTATGATTATTAAAACAATAGAAGAACATAACTTGTCAGAGAAACAATGATAATCTTACAGGGACTGTACAAAACTCTGTTGTATACCAATTGATTTACATCTTTCTTTAAAAGATTACAAGCATTTTGTAATGTTCAGGAAGCATTACAGTTTAGCCAGTAAATTTTGATATATTTCCTGAGAGCTTTGGGCATTTCTGAAGGTCATATATAAAAATCATTGGCTTCCATGAATAAGATAACTTAAAATCCAGTAACTGTTTTTAATTAAAAAAAAAAATATATATATATATATATATATATAAATAGTTCTAGATAGTTCTAGGCATGAATAAACATTTTGCTTCAATTTTAGCATAAGATAACAGTTTAAAAGACAAAGGCCTTTGAATATTTCTATGAAATATCTAAATAATAGTTGCTTTTCTATGATATCCTTTACTGAAAGATTTTTAAAGACTCTGAAAACACTAGTAATGTCATATGAATATTGTCATTGTTTTTAAATCAACATTTTTCTCGTGTGCTCACTGTGATGATTTTTCTTCCAAGACAAAACTGTTCTTCACTTCTGTCATGTGTTGTCTCAGCACATACTGTTGCCTTCACACTCGATAACACAATGTCCTAGATTTTGTTAAAGAATAGAGGTTTTGTGCTAATTGTATATTTTATGCTTGTTTCTCAGTATAATACATGAACACTATTCAGTTTTGTTGATACAGAGCAAGGATAAATTCTTATTTAAGAATGTAGAAAATACCTGAAAATATGTGGATTTGTTTGAAGGGAGGAGTGGAATGTTCAAAAATGTTTCTGTCTTCCAAGTTTGTGCAAAGCTCTACTGTCAATAAAATTTTCTATTTTCAGCACAACACAATTCTAAATATTTTTCATCTCAGTGGTTACTTTGCAAGCTTTAAGAAAATACCATTAAATAGCAGAAAAAAAAATCTCCTCTGAAGAAATTGGCTTCTGTGCATATCTTCTTTTGGGGATGTGTAATGGATTTTACTGCATAAAATCAGGTAAGAAAAGTCACAAACCTATGTTTTGGTAGGGAAGGATAGCTCTCTGGTCAGGAAAAATACTTCAAAAGCGTGCTGTAAGATATTTTGAGGAGTTAAGCAATTAAATAGGTTGCTTCTGATTTAAAATAATTTCAGAATTTCTTTTTATCTTTTAAGATTAGCTTTCAGTAACTGTACTACTACTAAGTATCCAGAAAAGATCATTTTCATACTAAACTTTCTTGAAATCTTAATTAGAACATTTATTAGTAATAGTGTCTGTGGTAGACTACATTTATTTCTTCCGGACTGTATGGAAACCACAATCTGATATAACAGCATATCTTTGAAATGCCATCTAACGTCTCTGTATTTTAGGTAAGATTGTAACAAATCTGCACTTGACTGTGTAACACTATAAAAACAAAGCTCCAAATTACCATTACTTACCTTCATTAGCTATCTAGTCCTGAGTTTTATGACCAAAAATTTATTGTCCAAATAGGTAAAACATTACTAAAATGCCTATAATTGCTCTTTACTCACAATGTTTAAACTGAAGTTGACACCACAGGAATGCTGATGACGCTTATGTTAGTTATCTTGGTGTCAAGTTTTCAGGGTTCTAACTGTGTGTATAATTCAAACTGTCATCAAAATTTATATTTTCTTTATTTAGTAACTGGTAGTTCACTTCCGTCATCTCTATCCAAAAACCTTTTGAGCCTTGTGAGTTTTTTGGTTAAGTTAGACACCACAGGCACACACATCACATACACTCCTAAAATACACTGCTAGAGTGTACCAGAGCAGTGTGATACAGTAAAAGTATAGTCTTGGATTTAAGATAAGGAATGAAATTTTCTCATTTTTATTCCAAGTCTTTATAAGACTAGGGAAGAGAGGTTGCTAGCTGAATAAATACTACGTTGAAGCTTTATTGCTCACATTAACGCTATATGTGGGTTGGACCACCAATATGGTATAAGCACAGAACAAGAGAGTGCTCTCAAAGAAAATTAATATTCTTGTATTTTGGAGAAGGCCAAATTGTGCCTTTCCTCTTTTTTTTCCTCATCTAATGAAGAAGAGTCCTGTTGTAATCTGTGTCACTTTGTACCACTGTGTAGAATTTTCCATACAGGAGTAGATGGAGATGGATATTAAAGAATTGTTTTAATGTTAGCATTACTCACAAGTTCGGTAACAGAGGTCTAAAATTTTAAAGCAGACTCTAAGGTTTTCATGTGGTGCTAGTGTGGTCTTCCACAAATATCAGATTATCAAAGTCCTTTCTATGGGACTGAAGATGGGAGGACAGTTAAGATGTGCCTCTGTTTTCCTGTCTCAAAAACTACATATACATGTATATTTTTCTTTTTTGGGGGGCATTATTTCTTCTTCAAACAAAAGGATGTTTGTATAAAAATTACCCAAAATGTTTTTCCTTATGTGTCATGATACAGATTTTAATGTATGCTGCAATCTTGATAATAAACACTCACCATTCCTCTGAAGACAGCAGTTTCTGCTGCACTGTTGGGATGAGACTTCCGCATAAATCTTCAGCACCTGGGCTCCCCTTTTCTGCGATTCCTGCAGGTCAATCAGAAGACCTGGGAAGCGTCGGATCCAGCAGTTTTTGTAAAATGTAGTGGGTGTGCAGAGACAGTCTGATTCCACCACCAAATCCAGAACCAACAGCACTTCTGATATTGCCACCAGAAGGACCATCTCCTCAATGTAATTGGCTTGGTGAGCACGCTTTCTCCTCCACGGATGCACTAAATTTTGGACCGGCATTTTAAGACAGTCTCTTGAGTGGTGAGGATACTGCCAATTTTGCCAGGGAAATGAACTAAGGGATGTTTTTTCCAAACAATTCTCATGATGTTGTTTGTGCAACTGCTAGAAGGAAGCAGCCATTTTATGAGCTACTTATGATTAAAATAGTTATTTTGTTCTCTACATTATTTAGAAGTAGTTTTTGAGAGACAGCAGGTACATGCTGCTTTTAGTCACTCAGAGAGCTTGCTTGTGTGATCTCAAGTTTGTGTCTTTTATCCTTCTAAGACCAGACCATGCAGACAACCTTAGTATGTGGTGAATAATGATAAGCACAGCGTATTGTTTCACTTCAGCTCAGAAAGTATGCAAGTCCAGTCACCTGAGAGCAGGTGGGTCTGCCACTTTGTTCAAGCTCAGTACTACACTCAATACAGAAGAAGCAGCTTGATTTAATTTCTTAATACTTTTTGAATTATCTAGTGGTTGTGAATATAGTTTCCTTCTTGATTAACAAACTGAAGTATCTAATTTTATCAGCCTGCCAGAGGCGGAAATTTGTTCCCCCTCCCCACTGTGTTAGCAACAGATGAATATGACTGGAGAAAGCTACAACCTAAAGTTGTCTTCAGACTAGATAGCTAATCAAAAGCCTGCTCTTAATCTTCCATAAATCCAAAAATATTGAACTGTCTGTATGGATTTTTCTGCTTATACTGAAGTTGGAAGAAGCCTGTGCAAGAAAGAAAGTACTGTTGGCATATAGGAAGGCAAATTTTCAAGCACCTGGTCTGAAACCTGAAACTCCCAAGTGTTTTGTTTCTTAAAAGGATGCATCTGATCTCTGATTCCCACACCTGTATGCAGGATAGCATGCAGAAAGGATCTAAAATATTACAATACATGAGCTCATACACTCAATGGACTGTGCAGAGAGGCTGAGGGAATTAAGTAGAAAAAAGTCCGCAATAAAGATTGTGCATGGAATATATAACAATGTTTTAGACAAGAATTTTTTGTCTTCACAATTAGTAATTTCTCCAATTCCATATAAAATGTAGATCTGTGACTTCTATGGGGGCTGTAAAGATATTTCAATTCCTTAAGCACTATAGCTAGTATTTGTTTTGCAAAACAAGGCCCCCATTTTGAAAATGAGGCAACATTTACACAATTTTATTCCTAAAAGAGCTCCTTAGAAGGTAATGGAGCTCAGCACAGGTTAATTCCTATTGGTGTAATAGCAAGATCAAGGCATTTCTTTATTCAGTGAAACTACTGGCCATGACTATAATATATATTTTAATGTCTGTTTTTATCCAGACTGAATGTCTGTTGTGAGAGGTGAATTAAACTGTAAGAAAGAGCCTGTGTGGGCAGTTATTTAAGCCTTTGTCTTGAAAACTAACTCATGATATTTGTGTATTACTCTTTTGTTTCTTTTTGTATAGTCTGATGTGCTTTATTTTGTTTTCATCTCTGCCTGAATGTTGCTATTTAAAATTTTAAATGTTATATTTTAAATATGTAAATATGCACAGAGATGTTTTTAGGCATTTATCTGCCATTGACATGAGCATTACTGACTGTCCTTTTCCGAAATATTTTTTTTTCAGTTTTCCAAATATTCCAAGATACCATTTAATATGGACCACATAGTTTTGAAAGATAAGCTATGGCTTCACCTCTAGCATTTAATATGAATTCTGTATCTATTTTGTTTTGTAAGACTGGTGTACAGAAATGTTGATTCCTGATTGCTTTCATCACTCCAACTCTTCACATTTCTCCAACATTAAAAAAATCTAGAAGATTCTGAGTAATTCGGGGAGACATGGAACAAAATGAATGAACTCATACAAAACAACCATTTTTAACAGATAAAACTAAACATGTCTTTAGTCCACTGAAATAAATTAGATTACTTGCATGAACAAAAAATTAGATGTAATAGGTAGCTTTAACAGTAATGGCTTGTGTTTGTGGTTACTTAAAGATTACACTTTCTCAATTCATCTGTTCTTATCTGTTTGGTGCCTTGCAAATTTGTATATAACAAATATGTTTGTTTCTTCCTTTCTAGGAAGAAGAAAATAAAGTCAAGGACAAGCCCCGTGGCTTACTTCAATTAGATGGGCCTGAAACACCAGATGATTTCTTCAGTTTCAGTAAGGATTTATTTAGGTAAAGTGCAACACTGGATGTAAACATGCTTGAGTATCAAAGCATCTTTCAGATTGTTCAGTAGTCTTTCTCTGACATCACATTTTGAATAAAGTAACAAATTTTCAAATACCTATTGCTGCCACTAAGGCAATCGCCAAACACGAGGTTACTCCTCGTATTTAAGTATGTTTTTACAAGACTGAGCTTTGGTAACCAGTCATGTTCTTTACAGATCTGTGTGTTTACAATGCATATTTTAAATCTGTTTTTAGTTTGCCTCTACTTGCCAATAGGCATGCTGCTGATCTTTCTCAGTACCTTTGCATGTTTATTCTGTTTTTCTGCTGTCTGCTTCAACCAAGCAGCCTTTTTTATTTTTCATTACTTGTAATTATTTCTCTCTTCTCTGTTTCTGAATAAATTATGAGACCAGGAACAGCTGCAGGGAAACTTTTTGTTTAAAGAAATATAAAGAGATTGAAATAAGTAAATGACTGCTTTAAGCAGTTTTCTTTAAAGATTAAAAGTTTTGGCTTAAATTTCAGGGTCTTCTGCCAGCTTGCCCATAATTTGCCAACTTGCCCACTTTGATTCTTGTATGGCAAATACATATGTATAATTTAATGCTGAAGTTTTAAATGATAAAAATTTTGCAAGAAGGAAATATATAAATCGTACCTGCAATCCAGTGACCGACTGTTCCATGTGCCCCACAAGGAGGGATCAAGAGACTTTTGCTGTTAATATGGAATCTCTGGCCAGTATCAAACCAGCACTTCATGTTATTTGCAATTCTTTTCATGGTCGTCTCAAATTTCTTCCAGGAAAACAAGCTGGCAGTTGCCTGTTTTCTGTAAGAACATGGATGTCTTTACAGATCTTTCAGAAAAAGAGATGTAAATGTACCTGACACAAGGGAAGAGAATGATCTTTTTATCAATTCTTGTTATGAACTGAAACAGTACCTGAAGTTTTCCACCTGGGCTGGCAGTGACAGTGGCACAATCCAAGAGCTTCCTAGTGCAAAGTATTCATCAGGCATTAACTCTTTTTTTGCCAAATATAAACAAAAGCAGACACTTTTTCCACTTACAGTTCCAAATATATGTTATTTTATTTAGTTTGAATGGAATGCATGGTTCTAGTACTTGAAATGTGTAAAGACCACAAAGAAGATCTATATGGTACAGGTAAGTATTCCTGAAAAAGACTAAAAGTGTAAAGGGTTTGATCCTGTAGACAGGTCAGCCTGTCTGAAACTACACTCTACAAATAGTTTGGTTTTGTTCATAGGTCACCTGTTGTCCACACTGCTGTTGTCCCATGCTTCTCTTTGAATGTCAGCAGGTGAGAGGATAGTCGAAGGCTATATGACTTTAGGTCTTCATGCTGTTTCAAGTGCTATGAAATACAGTGCTGTTACTTGCTCTTTCACAGCTGACACTAGCGCATGTCTTTGAAAGTTTCTCTGTCTCCTGTTCTGTCAACAGTGGTTAAGCCAGTATGATCAGAGCTGGATATGTCCCTCATATGAATGCAGACTAGACAAGAGAGGACAGTTGGGAATCATGTCTGGGTCTTCCATTTCCCAAGCAGATTACAGGAGATAAGTGAGACATACTCCTGTGGCCCAGATGTGGCAAAGCAGTTCTTGATGCTGCTATGATGATGTAGAAGTATACAGAAAATGACTGCTTCTAAACACAGACCCAGCCTGTCTCAGAAAGGGGAAGAGACCACAGCTGTATAAAGCACTTCTCTGCCACAGTTAAAGTCAGATTAGTAACAGGTTAGCTTAAACCATCTGCCTTTTAGGCTGTCCATCAGAGCAACTGGAAGTTGGCAATTGCCAGCTGAGAAGCAAGACCAAAGCCTGCAGATTCCCAGATGAGTTATGAACCTGTCTGTCCTCATACAACCATCAATAAGCTTATTTAACCAAACATGTGCAGCATAATCCTATGTAACATCAACACTAGTAGTCTGCTGAAGTCAGTGTACCTCAGTGCCTCTGTTTCACTTTATGTGAATAAATTGCATGTCTTTGCTGAAATCTTCATCTCATTTGTCTTAGATCACAATTTTACCTAATCCTAAGTGTTTTGATAATGCCAGAATATGTCACTCTGACCCTATTACAGTATAAAAGTTGTAAAATACTAAAATAGTAGACCATGAAATAATGAAATATAAGTGCTATGACACTTATCAAAGTAAATCTTTCTATTGAAATAGCGTTCACTTGTTCACTTTCTCCTTTAATATTTCATTGCAATCAAAACATTCTTGTAGTGTTTTTTGTTGTTTTTTTTTTTTTTTTCTTTTTGAGAGAGAGAGGGAGAATTGTTTTCTTAAATACAGCTATTAGTGATAAGATTTTGGTTTGGAACAATAAACTAAGTTTTTAATAAATCTGAATTTCTCCATATCTTCGGACAGTTGGATTAAAAATTCTTCTTCCAGACCCAGGGACATAGTGAAAAGAAGTAAAACTTTACAGTTCCTGTTCCTGAGACATTGTGAAAAAAAACAACATTTTCAAACCATTGTTTCAAAGATGCTAGCAGGCCCAAAGATTCTCTCAGACTTTGGCCTCAAACTAATTCTGGTAAAACTTATATATGATAGCTGGAGTCCTTGTATTCAAGCAAAGAGTAACAGAAGGCTTGAACAGATTAGATTATACAAATATAAATCTACTGACATACATATAAACTTGAGATGAGATTTATGATAACAGGGTACAATGTTTAGCAAACACTTTAATGTATGAATGTTGATTTATGACAGAAGTTAAGACTAGGCAGAGAGATAGAGTTTCAACATTGTGATGAATTTTATACAGCTGGATACTCAGTGAAAAAACTTCCATGTGGGATACCATTTATCTAACCTAGTTATTTCATACTAATATTCAGTCCTGTCTGCACAAGGATTTAAAAATATACACTGTTTTAAAAGCTCCCAGTTTACTCTCCTCTAGACAAAGCTACAAAAGAAAATTCTGGCCTGGACATGCACAATGCTTTTGTGCAGGACAAACATTCTGAACAGGAGATTCAGCAGCAGGCAGGATGCTCCAGCAGCCAGACCCCCACTGAAGTTTTATCAGGGAACACTTACTTTACCTGAGAGTTTTTAAGGAAATTCCTCATGTAAAAAAACAGACTAGACTGAATGTCATTGTAACTACACACTCATGCCTCCATTCTGCTGTCTGGTGACTGAACTTCCTTGTGATCCACAGGGAATGTCCACTAACACACAGACAGTTGGACAGCCTCTTTGCTGCCTGAAGAGAGCTTGGTGAAACACACTTGAGTATTAATCACTCATTAAATTTGACTAAATCGGGGAGGAGTATTTGTTAATAAATTCCAAAAATACCACTTCAAGTATTTTTTCAGTAGTATTACAAAATACTTGTGTTGCAAGCAGTAAATATTATATCGTGCATCAAGAGCAGAAAAAATAATCAGAAAATAGGGAATAAAGTCGGAATAAGTGCTATTAAAAATAGGAGTGGTTTGTTTACTTATTTTTGAATAGCACTGTTAATGGTATTGTGTAAGAAGTGCTTTGTTTGGCTATGATTCTTAAATAAAATTACCTTTGTTTAGCAGCTCGTCTTTCACAAATGATAGAGATTGTTGAAATAAAACTATGCTCCAGTCAGTTGCTCTTAGAAATGCCAAGATCCTTTAGAACACTGATATTTTTAATGCTGAAATGTTGCAGAATATTTCCTATGCTCCACAGATGCTTACTTTGTATCCTGTGACAAGGAAAGTACTAAACAATGGCAGCAGCTAGTGAATCGTTTCCAAAAGACTAATTCCTCTCTTGAGTAATTCCACTATTACCCAATACACAGTCCCTTGGCAGAACAGTACAATTCCCTGGCATCTCAGAGGGAAGAATGTGGCACTTTATATTTTATATTAAGTAGCATGTGTATTTTAAGTATCCCAATTCCATTTCAGTTCACGGTTTAGTCTAATACAACTGAAAGGAATTCAAAAATTCCATTGTTTTTTGCCCTCTATGTGGTCTGGTCCTTAGAACAGTCAGACTGATCTTTCTTACTGATGCCCACGTATTATCCAGTTTCTCTGTGTTGAATCAAGGGAAGGTTTGCCTAAAACAAATACAAAACGACTGCAGTGTTCTTTTAGACACTCTGCTGGTGCTTAAGGGTTTGGTTCTCTGCTGCTGCATATTTTTTTTGTGTGATCTTGGGTTAGACCCACAAAGAAATTCAGGCTGTATTTCATGTGTATGTAAACCAGGTTTCCTGACAGGAAAAGCATTTGTCATTCTGATTCCCAGTCACTGGTACTTCTGTTACTCACTTTGCTGCATCTTGTGACTGCACAGGGAATCAAACTGGAAACCCAGCCAGCTTGCCATGCTAAGCCATCAAGTTGTTCACTGAGGAAAAATAAATGGCCATAGTTTCCTAAGTTAAAACAGTGTTATATACTTGAGATGATTATACAGTTTAAGCAGGCTTCAGCCTCAGCACACAGAGCAGCCTTGAATCAGTCTTTTAGCTGTTCCTTGCCTACATGCTCTGTGCAACGCCAGACAGGAAGCATAACCAAGATGCCATGCACAACAGAAAGAGTACTCCTCTCTTCTCCTTTCTCTTCCCCTCTTCTGTCCTCTCCAGCAGTAACTCCTCCTGACTCCCTCTCTGTTTCCTTACTTTTGCTATGCAAAGGGCTACAGAAATGCATGCCCAGGCAGAGAAAGGGGCAGAAGCTTAGGTTTTCCTTATCATGGTTGAATGGTCTGTTACAATGTGGCTGCTGTATAAAAAAGCTTCTTCCATTTCCAAGTTTTCTAAAAGAAAAGAGTGATCATTTTTCAGCCTTGGAAATAATTTAGGCATTAAATAGAAGAGAATAGTTTAGGTACAAGAAAAAGTGTCTAGCCTGTGAAGAAGGCTAACCCGACCAGAAATGACTATCTCAACTCCAGAGCGAGAGAGCCCTTACTGACATTTTCTGGTGCCGCTGTGTTCCATTTGCTGGCACACGAGAATAATTTCACTATAGAGAGAGACCTGAAATATGTCTAAAACAGGCTTGAAGATTTCACTCCAGAAGCCAAATCGAGAAGCTAGGCACTGAAAAGCTGAGAGCATTACCTTTGTTGTCCTCTCTATGTAAATGTCTTGTTCTTCAGGGTATGTTCTTTTAACACACACTTGTTTAATACCTGCCATGATGCAAACTTGTTTTTGTGTTCTTCCATTTTTCATCATGTTCTTAATGAGTTGCAGATTTTTTTTCATATTTGTTTCAAAGTGCAAGTTTTTTTATGGGTCTTGCCTACAGATTTTGACATAGTAGCTCTAGCACTAGATATTTCCATTTTCAACTGTGCAAAATATATTGCTTACTCTTGTAAGATCAACTAAGATGTCTGCTGGTGAAACCACAAGACCTTTTATTTGACTCCAGTATAATAATGTATATGTATCTTAGCATATACCACAGTATAGCTGTGGACTGGGATTATCTGTACAAAATTATCTGGACAAATATGGAACAGAAAGGTAGTCCTTGCCTTGGTGTTTTTGCAGTGTAAGTACAATGTAAGCACAGCATACAGACTGATTAGCATAGTAAAAGAACAATGGATCTGCCCTGTCAGCATACTCTGACTTAACACAGTTGTCTAGTCCTAAACCTGGATAAAGTACAGATAGCTGACAATCAGTCTAGTAAAAACAATTGGATGAAGAAACAGATTTAAGCTTTCTGCAAAAGTGGCCATCCAACAAAGAGTACTGCTGACCTGTTGTGCTTATGACAGCTCCTGATGAGAGCTATACAAGTCAGTACTCTCAAAAGTTTACTGTTGGGAAAAACAGTTTTTAGTAGCCTATTAAAAACCTCATGAAATGTGACGAAGGTGGATTTGAAATCCTTGGTGGTGTGGCAGGTGCAGGCACATAGGCCACAGGAAGGCACTAAGGCAGCAGCAGAAATATTCTAACTATCCAGGCTGTGGTGTCAACACTTTGAGGGAACAGAACTTATCATAACTGACTACACGGAAAAAATCACTCACCAATTAGGAGCTAACTTACCAGTACATCAAACATGAGCTTCCAAACCAGATGTCTAAAGATGGCAATCATACCACTGTGTTGGCAATCATACTGTATTCCAGCAGGGGAGCTTAATGGCCATGACAAGCATGAGCTCTCTGTTTACTTCTGGAGTATAAATTATTACAGTTACTTGAAATGTCTGGCTGTGGGAATTAAAGTGCAAACAGGACATATGGGTTAGAGTCCTACAGAAGTGGTAGAACCTTTGCTTGTTTTGTGTGACATCTTTTCAGGCTGAACCTGAGGCAGATAAAAAATGGCCAGTGGTCAGACTCAGGTTTCTGCTAGGTGTAAGAAGCTTGGAGAGCCAAATAATGCAGTGTTTCACCAAGACCAGAATACAGTAAAGTGTATATGAAAATAACTGAAATACTGAGTGGGAATGAAAGAGGGACACAAAAGAAGCAGACAGTGGAACTCATTAGTAGGAAAGAAAAAAATGAGAGGTGATAGTGACCTAGCTAGGGACTGAAGCTGCTGAAGAGAGCTTTTTGGAAACATTTGAAGTCCTATTTCTAAGGATTTCAAAACAGAAAACAGGATTCAAAAGCAAGATGCTGTGAAGAGAGGTGATAAAACGGAAATGCAGAGAAATCTACCCCACCTCAACAAAAGTTTTTTATAGAAGTTGGCAGAAAAAAACACCTTTTTTGAGTGACTGTTCAACTCTGAGGTTGACATTGACGTCATTTGTATAGACAAGAATTAAGAAGCTGAAGTTCAACAAAATTGAGAGAGGATCATTTCACAGAGGAAATGCTAAGAAGCAAACAACACCTTTTACTAAAACAAATGAAAAAAAAAAGAAACAACAAACACCCCTTGTCCCCAGAACAAACTGAAGAGTTTTATTAATTAGGGGAAACAATCCCTTCTGAGCAGAGGAGGCAGGGAGTTGTCTGAAAGCTAAGCTATCTGCAATAGCTGGAGCTGAGTCACATTACTGTTAAAGGGAAAGATTTCCTATAATCTAGCAAAGCATGGGGTGATGTAAGTCTTTATAAAAGTAAAGAAAAAAAATAAAATAAAAATGCAAGATTGCTAAAGTCTTTTTATTGTACCATCTTCTATGTTAAGCATCATCATATAAGAATACATACAATGGCAGACTCCCTTGGCTGTTTCATCAGTTAAAAAAGAAAAAATCACTTTTATTATGTGAAATGAATTATTATTCTTCAGAAAAATAATTGGGCAAACTGCAGAACAGCCACATTATCCGTGTTACTGAGCATCTGAGTTTTTTCCTTTCTCGCGTCAAATAAAACAGAGCCCTGCTACGTGACTTGTAAATAGCATTTATTTCCTTTTCCAGGACCTTAGTTTAAATAAAAAGCATAGAGTAGCAGAAAAGGCTATGTGGTATCTCTACGAGCCGAAGAAGGAGCTGAGACACCGAGTGCTTGTGCAGGAGGAGTCGGGAAGGTCCCAGCAGAATTACGGGTCCCAATCGTCCCCGCACCCTAGCGCTGTGCCGGCCGTGCGGGACGCTCCTTGCCGCTGTGCCTGTGCCGAGGAGCGCCCCGGGATCGGTCGGAGCCGCGCCGCAGACCTCACAGCGCCCCGGAGGGGAGCCGAGTCCCCCCGGGGGGCCGCCCCGCCGCGTTTATGGCAGGGCCGGAGCCCCAGCGCTGCCGGCCCAATTCGGGCACTGCGAGAGGGGAGGCGGGGGCACGGCCGCTCCGACATCGCCTTTTTAGGACCTTTTTTTTAATCCCTCTCTGATCTTTTTTTTTTTTTTTTTTTTTTTTTCCCTTCTCTCCTCGCGGAGACGGAGCAGCACCTCCTCCCTCCCTCTGCCGGCCCGGCTCGGCTCGGCCCGGCTCCTCCCAGCCGGCACGGGGCGGAGGAGGGAGGAGGAGGAAGAGGAGGAGGAAGAGGAGGAGGAGGAAGAAGAGCAGGAGGAGGAAGAAGAGCAGGAGGAGGAGCCCGCACCGGCAGCGGCCGGGCCGGAGCTTGGTCAGGGGAGGGGGAGCGCAATGTCCCTGGCGGAGCGGCAGCGGCAGGAGGAAGAGGAGGGGGAAGGGGATGGTGCGGGGGAGGAGGTGGTGCAGATCCGGCTGGGGGACAAGTGCTACCCGGTGTGCAAGAGGAAGCTGATTGAGCAGAGTGACTATTTCCGAGCCCTCTACCGCTCGGGCATGAGGGAGGCAGGGCAGGGCCAGGAGGAGCAGCTGCTGCGCGGGGGGCTGAGCGCCCTGGGACTGGAGCTGGTGCTGGACTTCATCAACACCTCCTGCCTGGCCAGGCTGGAGCAGGAGGAGGGGGGCGATGACGAGCACCCCCTGCTGGAGGAGCTGGTGGAGGCTGCTTCCTACCTGCAGGTCACCCCCTTGCTCCGCCTGCTCCTCTCCCAGGTGAGGGTGGGCAACTGCCTGGAGCTGCACCGCCTGGCTCAGGTCTACGGCCTCCAGGACTTGCATGATGCTTGTCTAGACTTCATGGCTGCCCATTACCATCAGGTTCTGCGGAGGCCTGATGCCCGGCCACACCTCCACCTGCCTCATGCTCTCCAGCAGCACCTGAAGGAGAGACGGATGAGGGGCACTGCCACCCTCGTGGCCATTGGGGACTTCATGGGTGCCTCCTCTCTGGGCCTGCCTCCAGGCTGTCACCCTCAGGCGGAAGCCCCGTGGTCAATGCTGAGGTATGAGGAGGAGGCACAGAGGTGGCTGCCCCTGGCCAACAACCTGCCCCCAGATCTGGTGAACGTCCGAGGCTATGGGTCGGCTATGCTGGACAACTACCTCTTCATTGTTGGGGGCTACAGGATCACCACCAGCCAGGAGATTTCAGCTGCTCACTGTTACAACCCTTGCCTAAATGAATGGAGTCAGCTGTCCTCAATGAACCAGAAGAGGTAACCCCTACTCCCTGATATGCACGTGTGTCCACATCTGTTGTCAAAATAGAGCCTGTTGAGTAACTTGGTGTTCACTGGACTTGAGTTGCAAGAACTGATTCAGACCTGTCTTTGTGCCATAAATCACCCCTGTCTCATGTATCGTGTGATGGGAAAGACCAAAGGGCTTGGCGATAGCTTAGCAGCGGGCCATCAAAAGGCCTGGCAAACCTTGTCTGTACTGGTAGCGTCTTCCAACTGCAGAACAACCCTGCAGCCGCTCTCCTGCATGGTGGCCCCTGTGCATTGCACAGGGAGCTGCTGTAGCAAGGGATGGATGAGGAGGATGGGACTATGTTGAGTAAATGCTGGTGATAAAGGCCTCAGCTGCAGGAGAATGTGAGATAGGCATCAGGAGAAGACCATGCTATGACCTTCTACCATGTGTGATCGTTCATCTCGTGTAAAATGGTGGTGGGCTCCCACTTTCCCTTTAAATTGTATTATTCTAGGAGGGCTGTGAGGCCAGTCTCTTCAAACAGCTGACTTTGCTGGAAGTAGAAATTCTCCTTAAATTGACCAAGAGGAAAAAAAAAATCACTTTGAGATATGTTTTAGCTCCAATATTCTATGTCATGAGAAGTATTACTGCTCCTTCTGGGGGTGTACAGTCTATCAGAGCTAGAGATGGATGAAATGTTCAAGTTGAAGCAGTTTTACATTGTTTTTTACTTTTATAAATATCCAAATGTTATATAGGCCTGCCTTTCAGTGAAATATGTAACAGAAAAATGGAAGGAAGATTTGCAGAAACTTCTCACTTCATGAGAAAATTTTAATCCAGTAAACATTCAGCATTTTGACCATTTTGCTTTTTGTTCTATTTTTTGAAATTTTTGACATTTGTGTATAAGTTAGTATCCAGAAACATTTGTGTGTTTGAAAGGATAACAGTGGGCTTAGCTTTGGGTGGTACCCAAGAAGAGTCCATCTCCCTGGCCAAGGTTATGGTTGCTCTACCTTAATCATGTTGCAGAGTTATCAAAATAAAACTTCTTACTTCACTGAAACAAAATATTTCTGTTTATCCAAGATTTTTTTTCATTGTTTCCATTTTAGAGAAAATATTTAAATTGTTGTCTTCTCTGTCTGTATCAAAGCCAAAACAAGTAGGGAGGCCAGAGCTTGCTGTAGAACAGAAATTCTCTTCTCCATCCAGCAAATTCAAGTAGCATCCAGAGACCCCAGCCATTGTCATAAATGCTTTGTATTGGTGTAGTAAATCTGTAGTCTGTATTCCACTTGAGTTTACATGCTAAAATGCCTCAAAACAGGGATTTGACCTAAAATTATTAATTTCCTACTTCACCCTTTTTTTTTTTTTTACTTGCTGTATTACTGTGAGATTTTCACCTTTGTAATCAGTCATTGGAATTGACTGGAAACATAGGGCATTTCTGTCTTGTTGGAAAGATATCGTAAAAATTACCTGCTGTAATTTTTCAGCTTTTAAACATCATAAATACTTCTTTTTACATGCATATTCATTTGAGCCTGATCCTATCAGTGGTCCTTACTGAGGCACCTTTGAGAACTGAGCTGTTTCGATAGACCTGCCTTCTGTGGTCTTGTCTGTGTGAGCATGGTTGAGGGCACAGTGTCTTCAGTCAAAAAGGATGGTGGGGTCAGCCCACACAGTGTTTCCCACGGAATTGTGCTTAAACATAGAAGTCCAACATTGATCAAATTAGAAGATGTTGGTATTGGTTTGTGTGATGTCTATAGCAAGGTAGATGTTGCTGTGTGCAATGATTCTTCAGCGTGGCAAATGAGGGGGGGAGAGGTTTTTTTTTTTTTTTTTTTTTAATGCTTTTTCATGGCCCTTTTTTTTTTTTTTTTTTTTTTTTTTACCTTACAGCCTGTCTGTTCAATCTCATAACTGCCTCTTTCCCCCCCTCACTTTGCTTTTTTTTTTTTTTTTTTCTCCCCTGGGTTATTTGAAATAAATAAGTTGTTATTTTCTCCTTATGTTATTTTCATCTGTGTTGCCATACCAACTTAATCTTTAAGTCCATCACAGATGACAGCAAGGCATTACATAGTATGGGATTTCATATTGGCAAGTTATGGCAGAAAAGTGGTGTGCAAACTGATATTTCTGGAATAGTCTCTACTCTTATGTTTCACCATAGTGATTGCAGGTTAAAAAGGACCAGAATTTTGTTTGTCTCTAGACTAGAAGGGAGCAGCAAATGAATATGAGGCTCTCTGAAGAACAAAATGGGAAATTTTTCCCATGGAAACTCTGACACCTTCACAAAACACTTTGTTGACTTTAACATCTTCATGGAGTCTCAACTCTGAAGGTTCGATTGATTGGTTTATTTATTTATTTTATATCTGACATAACATTTCACCTGTCTGATGCTGGATTGACCGGTTTAACATTTTGTGGCCAGAGCACAGAAGGGATGGCCTGTGCCGTAGGAGCTAAGAGCAGGGGAATTCTTAGACTGAGAGTCCATATTTGACTGCAAGAGTACTGATGCCTTTCTGCTGTGTGGATGAATTGTACTGCAGTTTGCTTGGCATTGTGTTTTTAGTTTGTTGTGCTGTAGTAAAATAAGCAGGGTTGTTGCCCAGAGCTCTGCTTAGGGAATAGGGTCACATGTCTGTCTGCCGAATGAGTTGATGTCAGCTGATATAATTACATCCCATGAATGCATTTTTTACATACCTTGAAGGACGGTTCTAGTTCCCATTGAAGTTGTTTTGACTTCAGACAACACTTTAACACTATCAAGATTTGGCCTATATGACTGGATTCATGTGTTGATCTGAAAAGGAGAATGAGGAATTATGGAAATAATTCTGTTGATTTAATATAAGAAGTCTTCTGCAGTCAAAAAAAAATAATAATCCCATGATATTTTTATATTTGATTATTTGCATTATTACTATATCTAAACCCAGGATGTTGGCATTCTATACACGAGCATTGATAAAGTATTCCCAATGACTGAATACTTAGTCATTCTGGCTTACATTACAGCTGTTGGTTTTCTGTCTAGGCAAAGAGATCTTATTACTGTCATTTCAAATTTGTTCACAATAGGTAACACGTAAATTTGAGAAACTATTATTCCCTGTTCATGCATACAGAGGTAGATAAAATAATTTGCTCAGGCTCATGTAGGAAGCCTGTGTCTGTAATTTCTCATTGTCTGAAGCTGAATCTGGAACCAGTCACAAGTAGTCCACAGCAGATCACAGTTTCTAGACTTCTCTATTATTATTTTTTTTTCATTCTAGAGGTGTTGCTGTACTTGGAATAGTGTGTTCAGACAACTACCTGGACTTCTTTGAAGAAGAAACCTCATGTAAAGGTTGCTTAAGACCACTTGTGGTCTTTGGGGATAGGAAGGTACCAAGGAGATCTGAGGGCTATTCAAATCATATACTTGAATACCTTTCCATACTGTTCTTTAAATTGATGCTGACAGTTGAAATTTACCATTTAAAAATAATATACTCATAAGATTTCTACTGCATGTGCCAGTTAGAGCTGTATGTTCCATTTTTATTTTCTTTCAGCACAGTCATGGCAGGTAAATCTTCCAGGCTTGGAAGACCTTTATAAGCCCCTGGCTGAGATTATACATATGCATGTGGAACAAGGTTTTTGTGAGCAATCTGTGCCTGAACTGCTGCCACTCTGAGGATTCTCACAAAAATGCAAGAGGCGATGTTCCTGGGGAATGGTATTGTTTTAGAAGATCTTTCCTTGTTTTGTTGTTGTTTTGTGTTTTTTTTTTTTTTTTTTCTGTGTGTTTTGTTTTTTTTTAATTATTTTTTTCCCACTCAAAGATCCTCTGTGTTGGGGAAAAACAGACAACAGACTTTTTGAAGATTTATAAGTTAGAAATACCCATGTCAAGTTTATCACAAATATATCACCCATGCTTCCAAAGCTAAAGGTTGGATGCAGTGTGCTCTGCAGACTCATATAAGGGATTGAAAAAGAGTGGTTCATGCAAGAAATGTAAAATGTTTTGGAAATGCTTTGTAAATGTACTTTCATGATTCTTGATCCTTGTTGCAAATGCTTTAAATCTAGAGTTAAGACGTCATCTGATTTGTGAAAACTTTTAAGGATAAAGTTGTTTCATTTGGCAGGAAGAAAACACAGGCTAGTTAGTCCAACCCTCCTGTTCTATAGAGGACCAAGCTTACCTTGCAAATGTGTTTAACTTGTTCTTTAAGCCCTCCAGCAATGCAAATTCCAACCTTCTTCCCCCCAGGTAACTTGTTTCCATGCTTATCTACTTCTCTGATCAGGAAAGTCCTGTCTAATATCTAAACTAACTTGTTTTTGTATACTAAATGGGCAGAGTCAGTGAACAAGGAAATGCTTGCTGTCCTCTTCAGAGCCAGTTTAATAGTGGTCTCTTATTGATATGTTATATGTCTGTTAATGCAATCTAGAACTAGCTATGCTTTTCAGAAGTTCTTGCATGTTGTCTTGTATTCAGAAAGTTATACACTCTGACCCTTAGTTCCTTTGCATTTTGTATGTCCTTCCTTCCTTCCTTCACGTAGTGCTTCACACTTGCCTTTGTTAAATGAAAAATGTTGTAAATTGAACGATTGTAAAACTGCACAGCTTGCTCTTGCTTGTATTCCTGGGGTTCCTTTCAGAGGAAATGAAGGACTTCAGAAGACATAGCCCATATATGGTCTTGTCTCTCCAAGAAGGGTTCACACCAACCTGGCATTTGGAGAGTGTTTCAGATCCCCAAGTTTAGGTAACTCAAATCAAGTGAGTGGAGTTACATCAGTTGAACTTAGCATACTGTTAAGCTCAGTTGTTTCCAAGCTGTAGTTCATGGAACAGTTGTTAGTTGTGGAGAGCTGGCTAGTTGCTCCGTGTTTGGTTTTCTTGTTTCCAGCTGCTCCAACACATCAGAAGAGTGTAAAAATACACTAAATATTTCCTAATGTTCACTCTCCATAAAAACACCTGCTGTTACTGGCATGGAAAGGTGAATGGCAGAAGAAGTTATTCATAACATATTGAGCCGTTGTCCAAACGTTCAAATAAACTGTGCTAATGGGCACTTGTGGCTACTTTTGAGTAAAATGAATCATGTAGTTAATGTGCTCCGTAAATCTGAGATACTTGCACCAAATATCATTCCTTTTAACAGGTGTTGGAAGTGGTTAAATGATTCAACCAACTGACACACAAGTACGTGGCCTTCTAGAATAATTGAAGTTGAAATTTGTGCCCTGTGTCTTTCACCAGGTAGTTTTCCCGCTTCTGCCAGAAGCAATTCAGAGATGCAAAGGCAATCAAGCAAAACCTGTATAAATGAACTCAATTCAGATAAATAGTAGTTACAATTGGATAATTAGTCAAGCAAGTGTGAATTGGGAAACCTGAATTCTTTTATGTTCTGACACAATATGTTTGTGTAGTTTATATGGCTAGGAGATCTTAATGAAAGACTTACCAACGTGCATATGAGCTCATTTTGTAAGCCAAAAATCCTGTACTATCTCCATCATAGACACAGAGTTACAAACTTTCTAGTTTAGTTTTTATTTTAAAAGATTATTTGGAAAATGAATTTACATTTCTTTTTGTCTCTGCTAATTTGTGTCTTTTTTTTTTTTTTTTCCCTCCACCATAACTTTTAGAACAGGTACATTGCTTTGAAAATTATAATGTTTTGCAAGTAACTATCCTCATTTCGTTCCCGCTACTGATTGCCGTGTTATTCTGGATTCTCTAAGACGGAAAACATAACTGCTGTACAGAGGAGATGAACAAAATGACCTAATCGTAAATGTCAGCAAAAAAAATAAAATAAAATAAAAAGCAATTAATTCTTTCAAAGGAGCATTTTAGTTTCCAAAGCTATATCAAGAACAAAATAATTCCATCTGGAAACAAATTATTTTTCCAAATACATTTAATAAAAAGAACTTGCAGGGCAGACTGCTGCTAGGCAAGGTTCATTTTGTCCAGACAAAAACCTGCAAAACTACTTAGCGGTAAGTTTTGAATCTTGGATTCATGCAAAGTGAAATTCACTGTACTGCTCAGCAGGCCAATGCAAGGCTAAAGCACTATTTCACTGTGTCAGTAAAACTGCAGTTCCCTGTTTGGTTTTATGCTAAAGTAGTGCACACCAATGATCTTCGTACGTTTAATTAATCAGGATACTGCATGGTAAAATTTCATGGATTTAGCTCAAAATGAGCAGTACAGAAGTAATAACCTTGCTAGGCAAAGACAATGACTTGTAAGTAGGACTGTTTCCTAAACAGAGGAAAAGCTGATCTCATATTAGACCATCTTTCATAGCTAAAAGGAATAGATGAACATGCAAGCCCTTCAACTTCAAGCCTTTCTAGTTCTTCCTACACACTTGCACCTCTAGTATCCATAGGCCATTTGTTTCTGAATTGCTTCTGCCTGTATTATCTTAAAAGTTTAAGATGTGAGGCTTCTTGTACTTCAGTAAGTGGAAAGGTACCCTTTGTGAAATACAACAACATAATTGAATAGAATAATAAATAAAAGAACAGATCATTGCCTATAGAGTGCAGTGTGTTTTGTGCAACTCAGGATGGAATGTTAATTTACATATACATCTTGCTTCAGAGGGATAGAGGGTATATTTAGTGGTTTAAACTAATGCTGTATAAGGTACAGGATTCTTTTTCCTCTTTTTGGAAAATATGTTTCAATGCATATCACTTTAAATTTCTGTTTATTAGGATTATTAAAGAGACTGTATAACAGACTGAGTACGCATTCCTTGTCATTCATCAAGTCTTGTTTCAAATTCCTGTAATTTTAACTAAAATAATATCCTTGACTGAGCGTGTATATAATATGTTTTTCTCCACTAAAGGTAGTTTATTAAAACCTAGTGAAAATGAAACCTCTACTGAACACGCTAGTTAACTAACCATTTACTACTCAAACTGTGATACACTGAAATCCAAAATAAAATATTCATCAGTCTTAACATCAACGTCATTAATGTTTAGAATGTAACTGGTTACTTTCCTGAGTAATTAAAGTGTAATTACAGAACTTTGGACATGCACAGAAGAGTTCAGATTCTGTAATACATGAATTGATGGTACATGTTGAAAGTAATGATGGGTGTGTTGGAGCCTCGATAGGAAGAACTTTCTTTCCTATATTTTTCTGTACGCTTATTTGACCTATTTCAGTGCGGCATTCTTTGTCTTTCAGGTCCAATTTTAAGCTTTTGGCTGTAAATGGAAAGCTCTATGCCATCGGTGGTCAGTCTCTTTCCAATGTGGAGTGTTATAACCCAGAAAATGACTGGTGGAACTTTGTAGCATCCATGCCAAACCCTCTTGCAGAATTCTCAGCTTGCGAGTGCAAGGGCAAGATCTACGTTATCGGAGGATACACTACACGAGGTAGAAAGTTTTTTGGTTTTGTTTTTTTAACCTGATTGCTCCTCAAGCATAGATCATTTTCAGGATTTTTTTTTTTCAACTGTTGTAAGAAAACGTACTGATGAAATGAAACAGAAAAGTATCTCTGTCATACTGATATTGTGTTGTTTTTTTTTTTGTTTTGTTTTGTTTTTCTGGGCCTACATCTAGGATTTGTAATTATGCTTGCCAAACATATAGACTTTAAAACTAGATAGCTGTCTGTTATTTCCCATCCAACAAGCTGGTATGGGGATCTGGGCCTCTGTTCTTCTGATGGACTAGTGGGTACTTTAATATCCAGCATAGCCCTTCTCCTCTTAGATTGTGGTCATACAGTAGAAAGAAAGATCTCAACAGGTACACTTTTGTTTACGTTTTAGGTACACACATTACAATGTCAAAAGGAAAAATACTAAGAAAAGTTTTGCCTACATTATTTTACGTGTATGTCACGGTTGTTCCACTGTAGCATTTCACAGACAAATACTAGCTATAGGTAAGCTTTTCAGTGCTGAAATAATTGTATAAATAATCAAAATAATTGTATCATTAATCAAAAGCTTAAGCAGGAACTTATTTTCTTTCTGTACTTGTTTTCTGAGGGGACAATGGAGAGGGATGGATACAAAGCTGTATTCTCTCCTGACAATTGCTTTTTTTTTTTTTTTTTTCCTTATCCAGTGGAAAAGCAATCCCCACAAAAAGAGCTTCCTTTTGTTTATTCCTTAAGCATATAGTGCTATTCTTTTGGTAGAATATTGTTTTTTTCAGAGTTCCAGAAGTCTTAGATTTTTTTTTTCTTGAATGTCAAATGTTTAATATTGATCACAACTTCCTAAATTGAAGTTCCTATATCTAGGTCTTTGCCTGCTTCATTTAACCACACTACGTTGAAATTATTTTCCAAGTGGAGAATAAAATTAGAAAAGAGATCATTTATGGCTCAGCTTTTGCAGAGTGTACTGCAAACAAAACTAAACTGACATCAGAACAAGCTGTCTCTTCTAGTGTCTGAGTTTAGCTCTGAAGCATTTTAAAGTTTGTAAAAGACACATTTCCACTTCTCATGGTCCTTGTAGTAATGGTAACCTTCAAAGCCTTTTTGTCCGGTCCATGCTGACTCAGGACCAAAGTAAACAAAAGATATCAAAGTGCCTATGTCTATATGGAGGCCATGCTGTGATGTGCTCTGCAGTCCTGGTCCCTTGGTCTTCCTCACTAATGGACCTGCTGGGGTGCTTTGTGGTCCCTGATGCCCAGCACGTTCAGATAGACTAGGACTGAAGGGTATCAGGCACACAGAACTTACTGCTCTGGGAAGTCAGACCTAAGGAGAAACAATCTTTGGGACAAGACAAGAGAGCAGAGAAAAAGAGGCTGAAACAGAGTAATGGGAGAGACTTGTAACTACCATTATTTTACTTTATTTTATTTGTTATTTTTATCAACAGAGAGAGGAGATGTAAGAAGAAAAATCTCTGGTTTGGTTAATAGTGCTATAAGTTTAAAGGGATGCCACCTTACTTCCCCTGAGCTTTGCAAATTCCTTCTCTGTTGCTTATGCTGTTCTTCTCTTTAGGCTGCCCACGCCTAGTGTCATGGGTAGGAAGATTGGCATGTTGCTAATGCAGTTCCCACTCCCTTAAAATTCATTAATAAAGTGTATGTTGTCAGGATTTGCGCCCTAAATTGAGTCATGTTTAAATCCAAGAATGTTCAGGATAACAAATGCCTGTGCTTGTTATAAATAAAGGTCCTTACCAGAACAAGGACCTAGAATCAGTTTATCTGTGACACCTTGGCTTTGGACAGCTGTCAGAAACCAGAATTCCTGAAATTACACTGGTGATTCACCTTCCAAGTTATGCAGATGTTGGAAGGTGATAAGGCACCACAATCTGAGAGACACTGAGTTTCATTTGCTCTTTTACTACATTTGGTAAATAAAATCATGCAACAGTTAATGCTTTTTTTTTTTTTTTAATTTATTATTTTTCCTATTTCTGTGTACACCTCAGTAAGACTGTTGTTTTGGTAGTTTTTGTGGATTATTTTCTTTTCTCTGTATAGAGCTTTCTCCTGAGACTGCACTTTCCAAAAGATGGTAGGATCTGAAATTTTGCATTGTGAAATATAATGAACTTTAGTGATTAAAGAGCCTCCTTTCAGTTCTCACTTGTAAATCTAATCCTAATATAACTTGTCATGTCAGGTACTGTATTTGTTTTGTATTTTTGTTGTAGTTGTTTTGTTTTGTTTCTGTGGACAGAAAAGACACTGGCTCCATGCTATGTAAATGAGGGCTACATCCCAATAGACTTTCATGTGCTCCCACTCAAACCGTAGCATTCTATTTTTCTTTAGAAGATTACTGCTATGGAAAGACACAAACTTAATTGCTAGAAATGTTGTGGGGAGTTTATTTTTTTTTTCCCCCGAGTGAGTCAGGGAATGATTCATTGTTTGTAGACAAAGTTGATCAGCAATTTTATAGAGCATTGCCATGATATTTTTCCTTTTTTTTTTTTTTTTCTCTTAATTTAATATGGACTAGATGTTTAAGAAGGTAATATAAAGTAATAAGCAATAACGGAAAGTCATCACAGTGAAAGCAAATGCTATAGCAGCACCTCCTGAGCCATGCTGCTCAGGCGCTTCATTCATGACAATCAAGTTATATTTATGGCTATTTGTACCTGTGTGCTCTTACATAACTTGGTAGTATGTCACCATCTGCTTTTCCGCTTGAGTGCTCATCTGGAGATCCTCATGCAGAATAGACTTGTAATATGGAGCAGATTTTATCAAAAGTCTGCGAGCCTGTTACCACTTGTCACTTGAGTTTGGATTTAAGCTCAGGTCTCCAGAGGTTGAAACTTAATTTATTAGTTAGTGACTCATGTGCATTCTTTGTTAATTTATTGAAGCCTTGGTATGGGACACAGCCAGGGTCTCCACTGCACTGTAAATCAGGGAGATAGTGTAACAATTTCATAGAATAACTGTATTGCAAACAAATGCATCCACGGAGTCGTAACTGAAACATAGATAGGGCTCCAGCTTTTTTTCTCAATGCTTCTGTCTAATGCAGAAGCATGTTGTTCCTGGTTTTTAAATGAGTTTGACTGTGTATTTCTCTCTTTATGATGTACTGAATATGTGCCCTTAGGTCATCCATGCCACTTGATGAAATGTAACCAGCTTTATGAATTTTATTTCATAAAATTTACATTTGTGGAGTGAAATGGATGATAAATTAGCACTTGACAGCCGATAATGAAGCATACTATGTTCATGCTAATTTGATTCATCTGTGATCATCACCAGTGAAAAGCAGAATATCGTTCCATTTCCCTTTTCAGAAAAAAATGTTTCATATCAATCAGAGGCAAAATTAAAAGCATAAGGTAACAGTTAGGGATTATGCTGGTTAAATCTGCATTCCCAGAGCATTTGCATTGTTTAATGTGCCAGAAGTAGCTTAACTTTTCCTTCTGCAATAGAAGAGAATGTTCAAACTTTATCACTGTGGCAAAGACTCACAGTTCTCAGTAATCAATATTTCTTCCCTGGTCTGCTACACTTTTTCATTGTGTAATAATGGCTGATACAGACTGTGGAGATCCTCCTCCATGAGTTATCTTCATATTTATTTATTTGTAAATCTCTCTCCTCTGTTTCAGATAGGAATATGAACATTTTGCAGTACTGTCCCACTTCTGATTCCTGGACCAACTTTGAACTTTGTGATGTCCATGTTCGCAAACAACAGATGCTCTCTGTTGAAGAAACAATATATCTGGTAGGGGGTTGTATTCATGAACTTGGGCCAAACCAAAAATCCAGCCAAAGTGAGGACGTGTTAACTGTGCAGTCTTACAACATTGCTACCAAAGAATGGCTCTACCTCAAAGAGAACACATCAAAATCAGGTCTTAACTTGACTTGCACTCTCCACAATGATGGAGTTTATATATTGAGCAGGGATATCACCTTATCTACAAGCTTGGAGCACCGTGTTTTTCTGAAGTATAATATATTTACGGACAGTTGGGAATCACTAAGACGCTTTCCAGCCTTTGGACAAAACATGCTGATCTGTTCTATGTATTTGCCTGATGTGCAAGAAGTGTAATAGCATCAGGTTTTTCTTTTCAGCTCATTAATCACTCTTGGAAGAAATATTGCTCCCTCTAAGTAATTCCAGTTTCAGAATGTAATGTGGTTGCATAACATAGACATAAATACTGATTCCATTCTTAAAAAAAATAAAAAATAAAAATTAAAAATCCAGTATTAAGGGGATGCTTCCAGAAACAGTTTTAAGATTTCATCTTTTTTAAAAAAGTATTATTTTGGATTTTAATTTCACCAAATATTGTTTGCAATTTTAATGTAAAATTATTGTGTTGGTAACCAATGAAGGCACTGAAGGAACTCCAAAGACAAAACTGTTCAGTCTACTTTTATTCTCCATCTTTATAGACACCGTAGAAGATAAAGAATATACATGATAAAAGTGGAAATAATTCAATAAAGTAAATAAGAAGTTTAAGAAAAATAACAAAGGGTACAATTTCTTTTAAAATACTGTTTTTGCTCAAATTGTGTTCTATCAAATGCACAATGTTTAAAACTACTAACACTCTCGTTATGTCTTCTGTAGTCACAAGTGATATTGTCAAGGATGCAATTGTAAGCAATTGAGTATCACCAAGATACAAATAACTCAGGTGAATATGTAATAATATGATTTGCGAGGGACTGGAAGGAATTGCCCAAAGGGTGAAGGTTTCTGGTTTGATACTAGATGCTCCTATAGTGGCAGTTGGCAGTATTCATTACAGCTATTATAATAGAGGTAAAAAGGCTGTAAATTCATATTGAGAAGTTTGCTCATCTTCCAAAAGGTTTTGAATTGTATTCTGCATTACTAGGTTTTAAAGGTTAAATTATAGAAACAAAGAGGGAGATGTTGGCAACAAGTTACGGAAAATGTACGTGAGCACGTA
Organism: Anas acuta; assembly: GCF_963932015.1. Taxonomy (NCBI): domain Eukaryota; kingdom Metazoa; phylum Chordata; class Aves; order Anseriformes; family Anatidae; genus Anas; species Anas acuta. The sequence continues at coordinate 135,913,720 of NC_088979.1, forward strand.
CTGTTGTGATTCTGCACCAGGCCCGCTCTGCTTAATAACAGTCATCCAAGACAAAAGGGGTGACTGAATCACTTTGTATGGAAGGGTTCATTTGAGTAAACGACTTCCTACCAACACCAGCTCTAACAGATGTGCATAAATGTTGGCTCTTGAGATACCAGGAACCTGATAAAGATTACCTTGTTTGCCACCCAAATCTGTTAGTTTCTCTAAAGAATGTAATGAGATAGTCACCATGAATACTCCTTTGCATTCCCCAGTTTCTGCATATTGCCTGAGATATAATCATGGCGGGCCCCTTTTTATAGTTGACAGGTTCACAGGGGTCTTCTGAAGGCACCTGCCCAAGTGTGGAATGTGTACTCTCACAACTGGAAAAGGAGAAGGTCTTGGTCATCATGGAAATGTTTCACAGCTGCTGCCTCTAGGAAACAGATAACCAAGTTAGGTATGTGTTGAGCGTATTGTAGGGATGTTGGTTGGTTCTGTACCAGCTATTTCTTGAAATGAGAAGATGAGATTTAATTCAACCAAACACATTCCTGATAATTTGGAGATGTCTTTTTTTTTTTTTTTTTTTTTTTTTTTTTTTTTTTTTTTTTTGAATTCATGAATCTGAATTATCTTTTGAAGATAAGTGCCTTTTTGTACAGAGGAGGAAAAGGCTGCAATGGTTCCCTAAAGGCTCTTTTAACCCCTTTCTTCTCCATGGTCTTGAATGAAATTTGTGCTAAAAGAGCTATTAGACTTGAAGTGCCTTGCCAAATACCTGTCTGATATTCAGTGCTTAGGAGCATACTCTCGGTGCTTCTGATCATGGATAGCAAACCAAATAGAAAATCCCAGGAAACTTTGGTCTAGAATGAGAGCGTTTGGGTTTGAACCTTTTTATGATATAGGTAGACATTAAGCAAGGTACTTTGAATATCCAAGATTAACCTCTTGGGTAGGAATTTTGCAGCCTGGCTGAGTATGTTACACTTAAGCCCAAACTAGTGTCTATCATTCAGCTGTATGCATGAATTTCATGAATTAAGCCCTTGTCTATGTGTTCATTCCTTTGAAAACCTGATGCGCTGAGCAGGTAATATGTAATGACAGTGGTATCAAACCAAACAATAGCTCTTCTGTAATGAAGAAATAAGATGACTTTCATAAGATTCTTAAGTGATATTTTTTAACCTTAAATTTCAAAAGTGTTTCAGAATAAATATAGACAGTATTCCATTGTCTGATGAAAACCAGAACAAAAGTTATCTCAGCCACATTAATTTACTTGCTTTCCTTCCATTTCTTTTCAGTTCTACATTCACTACCCTACAATCATCCTTCAGTCAACTCAGTTTAATAGTGATGGAACAAATCACATTTGAATTGCAGCATTCTCTTCCCTGGCAAAGTAATTTTGAAGAACTGACATGCCCAGATTTGCAGAGTGGTATATCTATGAAGTCCGTTCAAACACATCCATTTCGTAGTGCAGGCATCATTCCAAAAGCAGTGATACAATGTTTTTGATATGATTATTCTTTTTCATGAGAGGCCCTTCCATGCTGGGTAAGTACGTGTTAGTTTCAGCTTCCAGTTATAAAGTGACCACAGTGCAGTCTGGAGAACCTGCTCAAATAGAGAAGAGAAAGCGGCTCAGAATGTAAATATTATCAGACCCTTGTGTGAATCTGTGGTGCAAATTCATCAACGCTGACATCTAACAGTCACAAATCCAAACTGGTGTTGAATTTAATGGTACCAGACTAATTGGACTGTATGACTACAAAATGAAACAAATATAGATTTTTTAAAAACAAAATTCAATACAGAGGGGTATGCAATGTGGGTGTTCCTATAAATTAGGAGGGGGGGAAAAAAAACATCACAAAACTGTCAAACCGTCCCTTGCCTTTCTCATATTCTTTCCATCACTTCAATATTCCACATAAGGCACTGTTGAGCAGCTTCTGCCCTTCAGGCCAAGGAAAACTTATTGAGAGTCACTAACAGTGAGTAATTAAAAAGCTGATTTTTAGCCAGTGGAAATGTTGTTCAATGATTAACTGTACTGTATTTACTTTCATGGTGGGGAAAAGGGTCCTAACTTTAGGGCATATAAGCTTTCTTTGAACAACAGTGATACATGTTTAAAGCAAGGGGCCTTATGATCTGATCACCTGGAAATTCATCAGTGTTATCCTGATGTTGCTTCTAACTTACCTTGGAGAGATCACCTTCTTGCATCTTTGCTCCCCAGTATAACACGTGAGTACGAATGTTGGAGAAACAAATAGTTTGTTTGGAGTGGCAGTGTTTGTGAGATCTCTTGAATGTGTGAAGAAGTACGTATATTCTCCTTGTAACCGGAGACTTGGTTATTAAAACCACTTGATGGAAGGTGACAGGATAGAAAGCAACTAGTAGTCTCATTTTGGTCTACTAACTACCTTCATTTTGAATTGATGGCTATTTCCAGTGTGTTTCTTTCCTTTGTTTCTGTCACCTACTGGCTTATTGTTTGTCTAATCTTCCTAGTCTTGGTGTTCTCAAGTCTGTATCCAAATCCAGAACTGCTGCTTTCCTGCCATGTCTGGGTTATCCAGTGTTTACGTATCCACTTTTCATCTTCATAGTCTCATGGACTGTGTCCACTTGATACTAACCAGTAAAAGCTGACTATGGTAGAGGATGATCCCGCATTGAAAGGAAGATCAACAGCCTCTAAAGTCCTGGGGGAAGAATAAATGGAAAACTCTGGGAACTTCAGTTCCTTCTCATAAAATAGAGAAGTGTTTAAAATGCTGCTCACATCAAGCCTAAGAGACAGCATAATAGTTTATTCCTTTCCAGGAATGGTTTGTGGTTTTCAATGTGAAATAAGAGTTGTGTGGGGCTTAAGTTTAATCTCTCTGGTCAGTTTCTGTAGATTTCCCTTTCTGCCCTGTCAGCTGACCTTTCTTTGCCTTAATATCTGTTTTCCATTCTTTGAGGGTTTTGTCCTTCCACATCAGTGTCCAGACTGTTTTGATGAAATCATATGGTAGCAGTAGGCCTTTTTATTTGTTAGCTTGTTTTTCACACAGGTCTGTGTCTATCAGTCGCCACGATGAAAGTGTAATTTGGGGAGAACCTTTTCGTATATTCAGTTCTGAGCTCTTGGAAGAGAACTCTACCAAGCTACAAGTGTTTTGTTTCCTTTAATCCTCATTGTAGTGAGAAATGATGCTACAGATTCAGCATTTGTGGAAGTTGACCCGCATTAGTCATGTGAGAGAGAATGGAAGGTACTGAGTGCAATGACAATGTTTAGCACATAACATGCTCAAAGATCTGCATGAGTAGAAATTAATCATCCTTATCATCCCTGTAAGGTATACTGTAAATGATGGTAAACCAGGGTTGATCCCTGGGGTATCTTTCAGTGAACTTAAAAGCAGTTACCTAGTCCTCAGAGGGCAGAAACTCAGCATCCATGCTATGTTGTATTGATTTTGCATTTACAATAATGACCAAAGGGTGGCTCCCCATACCCACAGTAAGTCTTAGGAACCAGAACAAAAGCTGTAAGATGGATGAAGTTTAAACATCTTCTTCTACAATTATTAACACTGCCATTCTCAGAGTATGTTTTCTATTTAATCAACTTAGAGTCTGTTTTAGTATAATCTGTGTCTTTTTTTCTTCCCCTCCACCAAAAGGAGGTTGGAGTTTGGAAAAGGAGTCTGGATTTTGCGAGCTAATGGGGATCAGGTATTCACACCTTTAAAGTTGCTGTCCTGATCCTATATGGTACATGGATTTTTAATTTTTTCTTAAGAGTATTCACATTGCCAATAACATATATTATGTCCTACAAATATCATTGTTTTCTAAATTTCGTTTAAGTTCCTTTATTTTAATTAGAAGGGTGAGACATGTTTAGCTTCTGAAATACAAGCTATCTTTTATAAAAGAAAAAGAACTACTACAATGACTGTATTTTTCTAGTGGAAGGCAGAATAGACACTGTCCAGTTTTAGAGTATCCAGTTATACAATGTGTTGCACATCATCTAATCATACATGCTTTAGTAGGAGAGAGAGATCCTGATCAGCACCTGAGCACAGATATCTTATATGTGATGGTACTTCTACCATTATTTATTCAACGATGAATACAAGCTCTCCAAATCCTCCTTCACTCACTCCATTTTTTGGTTGGAATTTATGATTATTTGATCTGTTGTTGATTTTCCACTGTCTGATATTTTCCAGATGTTTCTAAGGGTGTGCCTTACGATAAGACACCCTTTATAAATAATTTTCAGAAATTCAAATAGTTTACTCTGCCTTACCAGTTTTTGCCTACAAAGATTTTATCCTGGTGCCTGGGTAAAGCCTTTTCCAGGGCAAACAATAAATAATGGTGCTTCTGTACAGTAATACTCAACTTTGAGACAAGATGCTGTCAGTTCACAAATCACTGCTGACATAAAATTTCTGATGCAACCATCAACCTCCTGTATGCTGTCTGTCTCTTTTGGAGTTATTTCCACCCCATCTTGTTCAAGATTTCTGTAAACGAGTACACCACTAAAAACACCACTACTGTCAGGGGTTCATGGGAATCTTACACAGAACTGCTGTGTAGGTTTTGATCAAACCTAAAATCCTCTTTCCAGGAATCTTCCTAACTTTAAGTTCTCACGTATTTAAAATGACTTAACCTATAAACTTTCTGGTTAGCTTTTATTGCTCATGCTGTGAAACAGGGTTCTATAGTGCATTACTTGGCAAGTACTCACAGTATAAGGCATTTAAGCAGTGTAAGGGTAGTAGAATCTTATCTTTTTTTCTTCAAGAAGACTTCAACTATGCAAGGTTTAAAACAAAAAGTGATTTTATCTGTTTTCCTATGGAACTTAGACTAGGTCAAAGATTTACATTATTCACTCATATTAAAAAAAATGTTACTGAACAACCATTTGGGAGGTGATGTTAGAAAGACTGTTTTCGTCTTTGGATATTTTTATTACAGCTTTCTTTTTTCTACTGGGTATACTACATATGTCTGGTATCACATTGTATTGCCTTTTTAGTTGGTTGTAAGGGAAATTTTACCCTTTTACAGGTAGGGCCTTGAATTTCTGTGAAGACCATGCTATGTCATCTGAAATGTGTATTTTTCAGTTGTAAATTAGCAATTCATAACTGCTCTGAAGCCCATAAAAACATGATTTTGGGTGGCAGGGGTGGAGATGAAGTCAGAAAACAGATGCTTAGGAATAGCCATTCTCTAACCTCCAGGCATAAGCAATTTTCAAATGTAGAAGCAGGCAGAAGAAATTTTAAATGGTTTTAAAATAACAACTCCCTTTTCCCTCTTCCCCTCTCTCCCCTGCAACTCAAACCCTTTCAACCACAATAATTTGTGGCAAGGCATCTGTGTATTTGGAAGAAAATGTTAGTGGTGAGATAGGAATGCACAGTTCTTGGGCAGGTGATCTCTTATCAGAAGTGCTACTTGGCAGGCCAAAAGAAAATACCTTCGGCTTCTGTATGACTCTCTGACTGACATTATGACTCTTTAATGACATGTTATCTCCTAACATATGTATAATGATAGGTGCATCAAGGAGAGGAATCACAAAAGACCTATTGTATATCTAATTACAAATGCACAATAGTCTTGTGGAGAGCCTTTTCTTTTCTTTTCTTTTCTTTTTTTTTTTTTTTCTATTAGGGCCTGATCCAAAGCCTTTTGATGTTAATAAAAAAGAGTCAGCTTTGAATTAGGCACATATTTTATGCCTCTTTCTTTAATTCTGAAGGAATCTGAAGAGATGCTAACTGTGCAACTGGCTGATGAAAGAAGAGGCATAGACTGAAGACTTGGAGAATTTGCATAAAGTATGATCTCAGTTATGCCCCACCTGTATGCTTTTGTGTTACATTTCAGTCTCTGCTGAGTGTTGTCTGTCCCTGTTAACACAAATCTTTCAAGTATACTGACTCTAAGTAGTCAGGAGAATGATGTTTTCCTGAGCGTATTTGGGGAGAAGGTGAACATCTCTGGAATGATGCTGTTGGGGAGTTACTGAGAAAGCATTGTTAATACTTCATGACTCTGAACAGCAAAGCACTGTTGTGTGTCCTGGACTACATTTTCTTGTACCAAGAAGCTTAGTATGGGGGATTATTTTTTTTTATTATTATTTTAGATCATGGTGCTATGAGATTGTTTCTTTCTTTCTACAGTGTCTCTTAAAAAATCTTGTTTATAGGCATTTGGATCCTTCTATCACATGCTACAATAATGCCATACACAACAAAATGCAGAGTATGGTCATGTGGAACAGAGAACTATCATTCCAGTTTCACATTGTCAACATACAAATACAAGATTTATTTGCACAAGGATTAGAACTTTGACAGATATTCGTGAAAGGTGAAACAGCTCCAGGAACAGTTTGAGAGCAACCCACCTCAGGGCTAAACCTGTATAGAAAAGATAAGGGCGTATCCCAGGGAGTGCACTCAGATCCTTGAAGAGGATGAACTTGAATCCAAATCACGTTGGCAAATTTCCCAGCAAACATAGTCCCTTCTCTCTTCAGTTTGTTTGTGTAACTTTTTATTTTCTTGAGCCAAAATAAAATAAATTGGCAGACTTTATTTGGGATAACCAAACTCTGTTTTTCATAAAATATTTATCCCAATCTATTTACATATAATACCTGCCTAATTGGGATGTTTAAGTTTCCATTTCCTATGTATTATTTCCTTTTTTGTTGTTGTTCTTGTTTGCTTTTTTCATTAAATCTGTTTCAACTACAGAGCTCTTTCAATTAATATTGTTAATGCTGTGTCCTCTGAGTATTTGCAAAACATCTCATGAAGCAAGAGTAGCTCTCTGTCCTACAACCTGCTGTTCTCGTATCTATCTGTGAGGAATTGGGCATGAGCTTTACTGTCACTGTAGTTCAACAGACACAGACTGAACTGTTGAACTTGCTGTTCAAGATTAGTTGTAGATACTGTCTGCAATATTGAGGAGTGTCTGTTGTTGACCAATGTGGCCATAATGTCCCTAGAACATCCCCTGTAGGAGTAGCAAATGCTGTAAGAATTCTGACACTGTTTCCCTGTGGATTTTCATCTGATCCATATACCCTCCAACACCTTCAAGTCAGAGTGATCATCTTCTGCCAGCTGCTTTGCATGAATCTCTATGTGGCCCCTGAAGTCCAAAATAAACATACAGGAACATAAACTCCTTTACCCCTTCTGGGCCCAGCACTCTGCTGACTCCTCACCCCTCCAATGGTAAACAGAAGTCAAAAAAAAGCAAATACTTCCATTCCACCTGGGATCAGGGACCCCTAAGTCACTGGCAGCCAGAAAAATCACTCGTTTTCTGCCAGACTTTCTTCAGTAAAGGGAGATTTTAATAGGGAACAGTCTCTGCTGGATTCAGGCCTCTCAGTTTGTCACCATTAAGGTGATATTCACCCTGTCAAGATCTTCTCTGCCAGTCTAACACCTACTTCCTTCAGGTGCCATAGGGTGGGATGTATTAGGAACTCAGCAGCCCATTAATTCTTTCCTGATTTCTGTGGGAGGTATTAAAAGAGTTTGTAAGATTTTCTTCAGAGGCAGCAAGTTTGGGATATGAGTTCCTCTATAGCAAGCATGGGTGGTGCATAGTAATAGCCAGACTTAACTGCCTTTTTATCAGAATCAAAGTGAATTTGTGTTTTAAAAACAAAAGAAGTCCAGGAATGTTTTGGTGCAAAGAAAATGTGAATTTGGGTAGAGACTATGCTGTTAATTGTAATGCTCACATGCATGTACAGCAATGGCAACTCAATAAGTGCAGATTTGGAAAGATTTGGAAAGAAAGGGGAAGAGGTTTTTCAGCATGATCTACAATGCTTTAACCTTGGGGCATTGCATTTCAGACACCTGAGCACAGATTGATGTTTCATACGTTTGGCACTTAGTGCTTTCTGGAAGTGTTTCTAATTAAGCATCTAGAAGTTATAGTCAATGACTCTGAGCCATTTCTGTAAATTTTACAAAAAAAAAAAATATGGTATCTTCCTCTTATGAATGCTTTGCAACTTTGAAAATACTAGTGGTAAAACATCTATTTGCTCAATGCAGCATATTAAATTGGGTAGTCTCCCCTCAAGCCATGTTATCTGGACAGAAATAGTGAGGCACTTACCTCACTTCCAGTGTGGAAGTACAATTCTTCCAGTTCAAATCACCACAGTTTTTGTACAGTGTATTCTAGATAAGAGATTGGTAAATATATTATATGTGTGCTGTCCATTAAGAGCTATTGAACAGTAATCAGTAAACAAGGATAGTATGACGCAGGGAAACCTCTCAACATTGATTTTGTTAAGCATTAAGCTAAGCAACAAAGAGGGAGTACATACGCAAAGGGAGAGAGAGACAGAGAAACAGAAATAGCTGGAAATTATCTGTACAACAAAGTGATAAACACACTTTTGGTTTTGGATGCACACTGTTTTTGTCCAGGTTTTCTCTAATCTTTTTCAGCTACTAAAGTATTTGAATGTTTTTTATTAACTCTGTATTCTCTGAGTGTGGTCATCTGTTGACCTGCTTTTCTACTTCCTCTCAGCCAGAGTTTGTTTTATAAATTCTGAAATATGTCTTTTCCTTCTTCACCCTTCCTTTTCCTCTTCCATCTTTTGTGTATTCTTTGGCAGGCAAATCTCTCGTATGTTGCAGATGATTTTGGGAAGAGGGGGTAAGCCTTACGCTTCCATCTCTCCATTATTTTTTGACAGCAGCAACTATTAGGGAATATTTAGGACCCAAGTTCTTTACTGCACTTTCAAGCATCAGTCATTTTATGTATGCACGTCTATTATAAGAAGCAATCTATTCATTTGTGATTCAGATCTGTATTGCAAATATCAGTTTTGATGTCATGTGCTATGTTGCTGATGAAATCCTAGACTTGCCAATAGGTTTGAAAATTATTTAGCTGATGGTTTGCTACTAAGAGTTGACAAGGTGACAGAGTAGTGAAGGGTATTTTTTCGTTGATCATGGAAAAGCCATTTCAAAGGCTTTGCCATTGCAGGTCTCTGTGTTTTGGAAATATACAAACAAAGAGACTGTTAGGCGTGCCCACAGCAGAAGTCTCAAGGTGAATCATTGATTTATGCCATGAAGTGTTTTTAAAGCAGTAAGATATGGCTGGGTGGGGGAAGCAAAGATGTGTTTCCTATAACCCTGTGTGACACAGTGGACTTGTTCATTTTTTGGGGGGATAGGAATTAAACTGCCTCAGTGGAAGCAGTGCAGTGGAGCTAGGAGTAAATTTTTCCTTTTCTGCATGAATTTCAGCCAGCTCTGGTTGGCCATGGTGCCAGGGTATATTTTGTGTCAGAATCTGAGATCTTCAAGCTGTCCAGCTGATAATGGTCTGTAGAAAGGTGTAGAATCATAGAATCATAGAATACCCTGAGTTGGAAGGGACCCTTAAGGATCATCAAGTCCAACTCTTGACACCGCACAGGTCTACCCAAGTTCAGACCATGTGACTAAGTGCACAGTCCAATCTCTTCTTAAATTCAGTCAGGCTTGGTGCAGTGACCACTTCCCTGGGGAGCCTGTTCCAGTGTGCAACCACTCTCTCTGTGAAGAACCCCCTCCTGATGTCAAGCCTAAATTTCCCCTGCCTCAGCTTAACCCCGTTCCCGCGGGTCCTGTCGCTGGTGTTAATGGAGAAAAGGTCTCCTGCCTCTCGACACCCCCTTACGAGGAAGTTGTAGACTGCGATGAGGTCTCCCCTCAGCCTCCTCTTCTCCAGGCTGAACAGGCCCAGTGCCCTCAGCCGTTCCTCGTACGTCTTCCCCTCCAGGCCTTTCACCATCTTCGTAGCCCTCCTCTGGACACTCTCCAACAGTTTCATGTCCTTTTTATACTGTGGTGCCCAGAACTGCACACAGTACTCAAGGTGGGGCCGCACCAGCGCAGAGTAGAGCGGGACAATCACCTCCCTCGACCTACTAGCGATGCCGTGCTTGATGCACCCCAGGACACGGTTGGCCCTCCTGGCTGCCAGGGCACACTGCCGGCTCATATTCAACTTGCTGTCTACCACGACCCCCAGATCCCTCTCTTCTAGGCTGCTCTCCAGCGTCTCATCGCCCAGTCTGTACGTGCAGCCAGGGTTTCCCCGTCCCAGGTGCAGGACCCGGCACTTGCTCTTATTGAACTTCATGCGGTTGGTGATCGCCCAGCTCTCCAACCTATCCAGATCCCTCTGCAAGGCCTTTCCACCCTCATCCGAGTCCACAACTCCTCCAAGTTTGGTGTCATCAGCAAACTTGCTCAAAATACCTTCTATTCCTACATCCAGATTGTTTATAAAAATATTGAAAAGTACCGGCCCTAAAATGGAGCCTTGAGGGACCCCACTAGTGACCGCCCGCCAGCCTGACGCAGCGCCATTCACCATAACCCTTTGGGCCCTGCCCGTTAGCCAATTGCTCAGTTTCATTGCTGGTCAATTTGGTCTCTGTATATATATACAAATTATTTTCTATACACATGCAGGGCAGGCCCTTACTCCAAGAATTGTTCTTACACTCTTATCTCTGGAAAGCTTTTCCTTTAAATTTAAGGAAAGTTGATTCTAAGAGAGAGCTGGAACTCCCTTTTCCAAATAACCACTCTGATTCAAGCTGACTTTGAATGCCTAACTACAAATTTAACAGAGCACATAAAAATACAAAGAAGTTAAAATACTCTTACCGTTTGAAAAATATGAAGAAAAAAAATCAAAATTTGTATGGTTATACACCCTAGGTAGGATGGATTTAATAACTTCTTAGTGATGGATGCTGTCCCACATGAGCTTTCAATTCCAAATGTGGTTTTGACAAAAACTTCTGTTTGTCAAATGTTTTAAAAAGTCATACTTCGTGTTGTATAAGAATATTTCAAAAAAATAAAGCTCATACACCTAGGATAAACTGTATTCCCATATTCCACATTTTTAGTGTACTGCTTTTGAAAAGCATACCAAGCATTCTATAAATATTTATCATATAATACATTTCCTTTAGTAAATATTTAAATAGCTATCTAATTATACAACACAGATGTAGACTTCCCCAGAGGTGGGGGAGAAGTTGATGCTAGGTGTTACTACACGAACTCCGCAACCTGCTTTTGCAATAGTGGTGCATCACAGATGAAATAACCTGTTATCTAGAACAAATACATAGGTTTGATTCAGTTAAAAGGTTATTTCTCTGAAACAAAAAGCTCCAGTGAGTGGGAGCTTATTTTAATTGTATATCTGTGCTGCTCTTGGTCATGATGGAGATGTTTTTTCTTAGGCTTTTCAGTAACAGTAATTTCCCTGTTTAAGGAAAGAGACAATCTGCATTAAAACACACTGGTAGAGTTGCAAGGTGCAGATTTCCTAAACAGGATATGACCTGGCTTCTCAAATCCCATGTTCTCAAGGCATTAAGTTGTTGGCAGTTTGGCAATTGTGTTACGTTGTGTCTGTATCCTGGGCTTAATCATATGTCTGTACTCCCTGCCTTAGTCTTCCACTTCACCTCTTATAGTGAGGACTCTGTTTTTCCTCAGCTAAAGATACATGTATTGCACGAAACATGTTTCTTGCTGGACTGTAGAGTCTTCAAAGGAAATTCAGAGAAGGTCAGTTCTTGATAGCTGTGGAAGATGAGCGATCTACTTTGCTTTTTACCTCCAGTCAAAATATTCCAGAGATTGGAAATCAATGGCAAAAATATGACGTATTTGCCTGTGGCTTTATCATGATGTCATTATAGGCATGTGATAACAGTGCTCACATAAGACACAATAATAGTACACATAAGCATGGTTGTGCTCTGCTTAACTTTTAAGCTTATTCTCATTTCTGCTTTTGCCTCTAGCACTACTTTCCTCTGATGCTTTGTGATTTGAAAGCATTCCCAATGGGCCAGGAGCAAAGCCTTCGGTTTGTGGCATCCTTGTCGCTCTCTGTTCTCTTACTGGCTTACCGTTCTGTTAATGTAAATTTAATTGCATGCTTTTGAACTATTTGTGACAACAAAAGACATGTGCAATAATAAACATTGGCAGCTCTTTTCAATAACAAAGGTATCCAAGAGCTGTTGTTTGGCTCTATCAGTTTCCTGAAGAAAGGACTTTCATCTGTAACCTTTTAAGCAATTTATCTGTGACCAAGCATGTTAAAAAATACTCCTTGCATATTCCAGGGCTTGCAGCTCTTTTATGTGTTGAAGGGCCTACGGAGCTTTGTTTTGTTATTATTATTATTAATTTTTTAATTTGAAAAATACCATAAAGAGAAACATAAAAGTAACACCATTTTGACAAGTTATGAACTATTTTGTTTACTGGGGCCATGCAGAAGAAGCACCTTCACTTTCTTGCTTTAATTTGAAGTCATTTTTTCCATCTCCTTCCCTGATTGTTACTACTCTAAACTCTCCCACTGAAAAAAAAAAAAAAAAAAACCAAAAAAAAAAACACTCAGATACAGTATGAAGACTAATGACTAAAAAATACAAAACAGGTAAGAATGGTGTAATTTTTTAAGGTAGAAATTTGGGCCCTTAAACAGCTCAAAGGGCTTGTCTATCCTAGAACACTGTGGAGATTAAACAGCTGCAGAATATGATTAATTCTAGGCTACTTCTTCCTTTTGTCTCCTAACTCATGTTTTCACCATCTTCTCATGAAGATAATTAAAATAAGTTGCTGTGAACAACATCTTCTGCCATCACTACATTATACTGAAGCTGTGATATTTGGCAGAATTTATCTTTCAGTGTGAAAGCAAACATTTTAAAGCAGGCAAATAATGTCTCACTGGAAGATGTGAGTTAGCTGAAGATTATGTTAAATATTAATTTGGGAACATGCCCAAAATTCTGATCTCTTTACTTCTTAGGTGTTTTGTTTGTTTGTTTGTTTTTGTTTGCTTGTATTTTTAACTCACTAACATTCATAGCACATTTCAAGTTATTCTCAAATCCAGATAAGAGCATTTATGATAGCAGTACAACAATACACTAACCTCTAATACAATAACCTATTTAAAAATTTAACCTTGAGGTATAAAGCATTTTAGAGAGATTCTGTTAAGGTATGGAAGTATGGGGTCCTCTTTGTTTTGCTACTTCTGTGTCATTGGGACAGTAATATATACAAAACAGGATTGGTGCATGTGGTGGTTTTACTCAGGTGGGCAGCCGAGCTCCACCACAACCACTCTCTCACTCCCCCTCTCCTCAAAGAGGAAGGGGGAGAAAATACAACACAGAGAACTCGAGGTTTGAGATGAGAAAGGTTTAATTAAAGGGAAAGGGAATGGGGAGGAAAAACAGAAACAAAAGAAACAATAAGTCCGCGCGGAAGCACAGAGAGAGAGGAAAAAAAAAATATTCTCTACTTCCCATCAACGAGCGGTGTTCGGCCACATGTTGGGAAGCAGGGCCTCAAACGCGTAGTGGTTGTTCAGGAGGAAGAGCCCCCTCCCCCACAAGAGCCCCCCCTTTTATTGCTGAGTGTGACATCAGGTGTTATGGAATATCCCTTTGGTTGGTTTAGGTCAGCTGTCCTGGCGATGTCCCCTCCCCATCACTTGCCCACCCTCAGCCTGCTGGCTCTTGGGGGCTTGGAAGGAGTCCTGATGCTGTGCCAGCACTACGCAGCAATAGACACAACACTGGAGTGATATCAGTGCTGTTCCAGCTACGAGTGCAGAGCACAGCACTGTGTGGGCTGCTGCAGGGAAAAGGTGACTCCAGCTCAGACAGACCCAACACAGTGCATGGATGAAAATAATGAAGAATAAGGCGGACAAAATGATAGTAGATTCTCAAGTTGATGCAAAGCTCTAGAATAAACAGTGAAAGCCAGTACACTAAGAAGGTAGCAGTAGCACAAAACATCATCTCTTCATGTGTTTCTATAACTCTGCAAGGACATTGTGGGACTTGTGTGCAGAAAATGAACTAGCCAGATATAGCTGAATGTAATCACCGTGATTGAGATCAATTAGGATAGAAGAAACCGAGTAAGAAGAATCAGATGATGTTGCTGGATAAGAAGGAGCTGGCTGGCAAAGTGTTTGTGGTATTTGCTCTGATTGTGGCATGGATTTACACTGATAAGTTGATGACCAAGGTTAATGCCCAAGCCAGAGTCAGCACCAAGACAGCTGTAGCACTTTTGGGAGCTCTAAGATTTGGAATGATTTTGGTTCTTGTAATGGAGATGAAACACAGAGTAAATGCTAGCAGCAGGAAGAAAGCCAGACTAAGCTGGAAAATCTTGCAAAGTATGTCTCCCAGAAGCCAAGTCTGTTGGGCAGGAGAAGCAAGATTGAAGAGTATGAGGATAAGAGTAAGCAGGTCTGTCACAAACAGGCTGGGAAGTGTATCCAGATGATTTTTCTTTAAGGAAATGTACATAGCCAAGAATGAGACAACCAACGCATTAGTAGAAAATCCAACAGTCAGGACAAGTCTAAGTTCACAGGAATATTTCTGAGCAGAATTTGTGTACATTGCATACAGTCTTTTGAGAAAGCTGATTTTAAATCTGCAATCTCTTGATATATTCAGAAAGGGATGATCATTAATACTTCAGTATTTCTTTTAATCTGTTTTTGACAATGCCTTTGCTCTCTGTGTCATCAACAGGTAGTTGGACTTCCATAGAGATCGTTAAAAAATCAAGTTCTGAAGGCAAGGTTGACAGTTTTTTGCCCGCTTGACAAACAAAACTTGAGAATTTATTTCTTCTGAGACAGGAGAACCAACATTCTAGTTGCTTTTGCCACAGTGTACAATGCTAAGTCCTGCTTGAGGCAAAACAAAACAATCTTATCCCAGAATCCTTCTCTTTGAATAAAGAGAGATATTATTGGCCCTAGCTCCTGGTTTTGGAAGCAGGGAGGTGTTGTAAACTGTGGACTATGAGTAATCATTATGCAACTCGTGCATGAATGCTTTCCTCAATTCAGCAGGCTTTTAAAGTGGATCCTTGCCAGAAAAGTACCCTTGGGCCAGATTGGTATGCCAATAATTAAGAGCACTAATTGTTATGGTCTGAAAAATCTGAAGGTAGAAGGGTGAATAACACACTAATGTCAAAGCTCAGAATGGAAGAGGAAAGTTAAAATGACAGTGCTCCCTGCGGATGTCACAGAATTTATCTAAATTCAGGAAAGGTTACAGAGAAAAATGAAAGTGTTCAATTTCACAGAGCTGGGAGAAAAGACCCTGCAAAAATGATGGAAGCAAATTTCATAGGTGAGGATATCTTCTATTAGGTCAGTTGATGAAGCTGAAAGAAATAGGCAAGCTTCTGGGCTTTGAGTCCCATCCTCAGGTCTGAGGAGAAGCAGTAAAATCCATGTCAAAGAACAATTAGACAGTTTTCCACATATCGGGATATTCTGATTGTCTGCTGTAGTCTCTAAGAAGTATTCATTCACTCAGCAATATGTATTTAAGCTTGTTCAAGTGTGAATATTGCAATCACAATCACATCTGAATTGCATGCTTCCAAATTAGCAAAACATGACAGCAAATTCTTCCAAAGTACCCTGGGGTGAGTCCACTGTTATCCAAAGATGTGTTGGATGGGGGTGTACGGGGATGTATTACATTGCATCACATTCGTCGTGAGACCTGGGCATTGAGACAAAAGCCTTGCTGCAGGGTGGTGGTATTCCTGCTTGTGGAATACATCTGTGGGTTGGTTATGGTTTGGTTTGGTTTATTTTTAACTCAGTTACCACTGTTTTTTTGTTAGCCAACATTGTTGTAAACAGATCAGACATTTGTATCTGAACACTGCCAATGCACCTTGCCCACTTTCTCTGCACAGATGAAAGATTAGCAGCACCAGTTTCTCCTTGTCCAGTCATAGTTGCATAGATGATGTTTTAACTTTGTTAAGGTTTGCTTTATGATGGAGCGATCTTTCTTGTTCAGCATTTGTCACATTTAGCAACAGGAATAACACGAAGAGACAGTTATCAATTTCTGGATTGCTAAAGATTTGCAGTGGTAACAGGGTATGCAAGAAAAGATATGACTTGTGATATATGATCCTGGTATAGGTCAGGATGAAGAATGAAGGAGAAAAGAAGAATGTAAAAGGAGGTTCATGGAGATAGATGCTGAACTTACTCTTTGTGTTGTGGAAAAGGGTAGCTGCAAATGTGCTACTAAGGTAAGGAGTGAATAGTTGATTTGAAGTCAAGCCTGGCTGCCACCATTCTCATGTTGTCATGAGTCAGTTCAGTCTCGGAAAGTGCCAGGCTGCCAGCACAAGAAAGGGTGTGATGCTGGGGCATTGCTGTGCACTTGAAAGTGTGGTCTGCAGAAGCCAGGGTTGCTGCCAAAATGATGTGTGGAACCACAGCCTGTGGTCTGACGGTATCAAGACTTTGGTGGCAGTCCTGGCTTATGACTTCCCAGCTCCCTCTCCCTCACCGCACATTCCAGCCTCTGTGGTACAGCACACTGCCCACTCCGTTGTGCTGATAAATCACTTGCATATCAATGCTATAGAGCAGGTCAGAAAATCTTTAACTAAAAATAAATCTGAAGGGCTCGAGGGTTTGGGATATGGCTAGCCAATTTAATCTGAGGCTGCAACTCTCTGAGGTAAAGTATGGCAGTATATTGGCTTGAAGTTTTTCGCCTCCACTTTTCCCACCCTATGACTGTTCTGCACTAATTCTGTCCTCTCGGTTGTACCACACAGCTGTCCATGCAGTGTACACGGTGTACCCTGGACTTGCACAGCTAGAGCAGGGGCATTTATTTGGCACTTGTTCTGCTTTGCTGCCATTGCCTTGAGTGGGGCAGCTCCCATGGGCTGTGCTGGTGCAGGTTGGGGCCTCACCCCTTGTGCCACCCACTGCTTGATTCAATTGCTCAGTTCACAGTGTCTTGTTTTTCTCACTCCAGCTTTCCGCCTTCAGCTTTATGCTTTCTCTTAAGGCAGGGCCGCAGTCTGCCCCACACATTTCCAGGTTTATTCCTGGTTGCAGTTGGTCTCACCAAGTAGGAAAGTATGAATTTGCAACCTTGTGGTTATTTTTATATAAGAATGTCTTAATACACGGTGGATGTTTGAGTCTAGCTTTCGATGTTTTTCAAACGGTGTCTGTATTTTGATTTTTAATTTGCCTCTGAGCAAGACTGTCTACAAACATTGGCCAAATCTGCCTATCTGGGACCTGGAAGGGGTCCCTGGAGAAAGCACTTCAAGTCATTTATTCAGCACTGGCTGCTTTTACATTTGGCTTGAAGTCTGACAACTTTCCACCAGACCTGCAGCATAGTAAAGCACATCCTCTCTATGACAGCAGGAGAGCCAAGGAGCTAGCAGGTTGCAGGAGTGAATGCTATAAAACAGATGTTATTAGTGGGCTTCACCAAGGGTGGGAGGCTGAGTACAGTAGCCCTATTACAACCTCCAAGGTGGGCCACAAGATTGCTGTCTTATGAGCAAGCTGTGCCTGCAGTATTTGGCTCAGCATTGCATCCTGAAAATTCCAGTGCTGAGAAGCACTTTTGCGCTATGAGTAAACTGTAAGCTAGATTTGAAAGGAAAGATTTTGATTAAAATCAGCATTTCAGAGCCTTCAGCTGGCAGGTGGTGTGGTGTTAAGGATGGACATCGTTGGAGACTCCTGCGGTAAAGAGGCCCCATGTCTGAGTGTTTAAACCAGGTTCCATCCAGTTGTGATGGTGGTTTTTAACAGTCAGAGGAAAAAAAATATTGCTGTATATTTACACATAGGGACAGATTCTGCTCCCATTAAAACCAATGGCAGTGTTCCCGTTGATTTCCATGGGTGCCTGCCTCAAACTGTTTGAACAGTAAATATATTCTTCTGGGTGGGAAACCATGATAGAAATCCCTCTCACAGCCTGCTCCCAGCGCTGCAAATGTCAGGGTTTTTCAGCGCTAGGCTCAGAAATGCTACTTCTAATTTTAAAATCCTTTTAAACTTCAACCACCATATGTGGCCTTACTTTGCAGCTGTCAATCATAATCAACAGCCAGTATTATATTAGCTTGCATTTACCTCTATTCTCCCTGTATGTGGAATTATTTCATTTTTATAAATATCAGATATATCACAGTAATTGGGAAATATAGTATCAGCTACAAACATTTGCTCCCCAAGTGCTTTTAATCAAATAATAAATCTTGATATTCTTTAGTTTCATAGACACTAAATGAGCTGAGGGATTTTTTAGTGCCATGGCTCATGCTCTATATGCCTTTCCCAAAGTTTTTCTGCGGCTGTGGGATATGTATTTTGTGTCTCTCTTTCCCACCTCTGTCTTGACTGAAAGCTTTAGAAATTCATGGTCATTTGGGACTTTTGGGGATATAACATATGAAGTTTATAGAAAACAGATTAAAAAAAAAAAAAAAAAAAGGTATCCCTAGCTTCTCCCTAGAAATTTGAGACAAAAGACTTTCTCTAACAAATGTCTCTGAAAGCTTCTTAATGCAGAGCATTCCCTCATAAACTGTTGGCTTTTTTGGAAACCTGTAATGTATATGTAGGTTTCTGTTTCCAATAGTTTTCAGACTTGTGTACAGTCAACCCAAATTATACAGAGCCAAAACTTCTAGCAACTTATTGTCAACCTGTATCAACATTTACATCAATAACATTTGATATTGCTTGATGGATTGTCTACATCCAAGATTTGGAAATGGGTATGGCGTCTGTGTGTTCAACATGCTGTCTACTGAAGGCTGTTCCTCATTGGCAGTCTGTGCTTTCTAAGCATATGATTGCCTGATGAACAACCTGCATATCCCAAACTTCTTGGTCCAAGTAAACTATGGATTTCTTCTTCATGTTCTGAAATATGCAGGAAAAGGACACAAAAAATGTCTAGCAAGGAGGGAGTAAAAGATCAACTGTGTTCTTTGATTACCACAAGAAGCAGAGGGGAAAAAAGAAAACAAAGAGAAAAAGAAGGGGAAGATTAAGAAAAAGGGGGGGGGGGGGGGGGGGAGGGGGGGGAGAGAGAAAGAAACAGACAAGTAAAAAGGAGGTACAAAAACTAAGTAACTAGTTCAGTTAATGTACCAGTGCTTCTAATACCCAACAGATATCAACTTGTGCTTAAGCCGCATGCACCTGATAGCAAATTGCACCCCTGCTAACCTTGGAAATAGTTTTGAAAATGTTCCTCACTCTTTTCTCATGCTAATGGAATATTAAACAAAGTTTTGAGCCTGTGCAGGCGTTCTTAAGTAGCCCCTGCCCATTACCCATGGAGTAAAATCAGTCAAACATCTACATAAAGCCAACAGTTTGCAAGCCTGTTCTGGTTCACTGCAATGAATTTGGCTAGCAGATGTCATTAATGACAGAGCCACTCTTTTAAAATAACAGGATTGTTGAGGATATAGCTACATTTGCACACTGTTCTTCTCTTCTGAATGAGGAGTATCACTTTTGTAGAAAGGTAATAGATCTTATGGAAACCTCCCAAGGGGAAAGATTGAGGAATAAAATGAATGATGGCAAAGGAACATAAGTTTTCATTTCCTACTGCTCCTGCTAGGTCAACTATCACCCATGTTGGGATAGCTGGATTGTTTTCAAGGATGAAAGCAGCAAGCCCTGAGGCAGAGAAACCCGTGATTCTCCAGGCTTTGGGTGCTCTAAAAGGGAGAGGAGAGAGATCACCTCCGTAGGTACTCACAGATGCCTGCCCTGGTTATTCACAGGAGGCCCAGTGAGGTTAGCCCCTTCTTGTTTTCTCCATTTGAAGGAAAAAAATCCGAAGGAAAACTTGTCATATGATTTTTCTCTGTGATGCTAGTGCTTTTACAATGAAATGGTGAAGCAAAGAAAGAACTCAGTTTACAATGCATAGACAATGATCTAATAAATATATGCTTTGTGTTGGAGATGTCTCCTTTTACAGTTCAGCTTGTAAGAACTGTGTCTTCAATTTTTGTTTGTTTTGTTTTTCAGACTCATATTCAAATTTTCTTCTGTCAGTGACTGCACATGTTGTCAGTAAAAGTAACAAGATAACCTAGAATGAAGAAAAGCTCACATTTATTTCCTTACTTTGGCACAAATTATTCACTAGTCAGAATTTTGAATCTCTTCACCTTTCTGAGGTAAATAAATTGAGTGCCATGAGTCTTAATATGTATGGGTCTTTCATATAAGATGTTAAAAACTGCATTGTGTAGATAATAGGTCCATTGATGAGGGACCACACTGGGAACTGGCTGAGCTGGGTTCTCATGTAGCTTCTCTCCCTGAGCAGCTGTGTGGAGTTAAGAAAATTGCTGAGCCTTGGAGCCCCCCTTTGCAAAAGCTTCTCTCCCAGTAAAGCACTTCACAGTGTATAGGTAAAAATGTCCAAGTATGGAGGGAGTCAATGACTGAGTGACCTCTCCTCCTACATCACAACACAGGACTCATTCTGTTTTCACTTGCTTGTATGTTTGTTTTTTCCCTGCCCCTATTTTCCTCTGTTGTGCAGCTTCTGCTGCTGTTAGAGTGTTTTCAATTTGTGCCTTATCAGTGTATTGGTTTAAAAGTATTAATTTCCTAGTGTCCTTATGACTGTGGGTGGTGGCAACCTAGTGTGAGATCCACTGAGATGAGTCAGTATATGTAAGCATGAAGCATTCTGTTGCTGTTTTATTATGGTTGACATCTGGATACCAAAAAAAAAAAAGTGTTAACAAGCTATGTAAATAATGAATTTTTTGTTTTGTTGTGATACTGAAAATATAATCCATTTTTAGATCTGCCTGAAATGTTTACCTTTTAACTTCTCTTTATCACATTTTGCATTTTTAAATGAAAAGGAATATTCTGAAATACAAGTTTGAAATATTGCATTTAGTATCCGTGCAAACCATTTCAGCTTTCCAAGATTTTTATCTTTTCTAGTCAAAAGTATTTGTGAAATTCAGCACAATTTCATGAATTGGTTTTAGTCTTCCCAGAACTACATATTTCTGGGAATAGGCTATTTGCCAAAAAGCAAAGAAATGAATCTGCTCCATTCTATTTATAAGCAAATCTGTAAGAATTCATCAGTTTTTGCAGAGCTGATTTAGCAGACCTGTCTCTGAATAAATTGGATTAGTTTTCAGTCTTGTAGTGTGTCTATTAAAAATAACAAAAACAAAAATCCTGAATGTTTCCCATAGTTTTGAATTTATTTTCAGCTGTGGTAGTGACATGCCATGCTATTTGCTGTCCATGTTGATGCAGACATTTTCTATGCTTCTGTATGGCCCTTCATAAGTGAGAGGGCTTTAGACTAACATCACGAAGATTCAGGTTTTTGCTTCCCTGTTTTCTCTCTCTCAAATATTTGACTTTCCTGACTGTGCCCACAAAATGGCGACAATGTTGCAAGGTCACCAGGGAACAGTAAAAAATCTCCTAGGGAAAGGCAATTGGATTAACACTATAGATTAGAATATATTTGTGCTTGACTGATTTTCCAATATCTTCATTAACACTGGTGTTGATAACATGGCTTTTAATAACTTTCATAACCACAAATGCAGCATGGAATGAAGCAAATAGGTCATTAATCCCTTAAAAGTACAATTTAATGCAATGCTTCATGACAGGAAGTGAACAGGATAATAAAACCTTTACTGTTTTAAGCCACACTTAATATTTTTACTGCACAGTTGGCTTGACAAAATACTCTTTGTGAGTCATCACTTCAAAGTAAGGTCCTGGGGACCAATTAAAGTTGTGTCTGCAATCCTCATGCATAACTGCATGTAAGCGTGAGGTATTTCAAAATATCTCTTTCAAGTAATAAGAGTTGTACCCAGATGAAGTAAAAAGGACCTTTTGCTTCAAGCCTTTTAATTTAATATGCTCATGTGTGGAGACACCCTTGGGGAATGAGAAATTGATTTTCATTCTTTGCATAGATCCTGCGGTAATTTTCACTGTCAAAGTAGTCCATGGAATTTTTCTTCCAAAAATAATACCCTTGACAGATAAACAATAGCAAGAGAGATTGTAGTTGATTTCATGCTTTATCTTGAAAGAAACCAAAATGTCCCTATTATGGCTGATTAAAAAGCAAAAAATGTGAAAATAACTGCCTTGCGTCCAGTCTGAAATTTCTGGACCAACAGGACTGAAAGGATTAAGAACAATATGAGGATTGCTGAATTCCTTTTCTAATTTAAGCTATACAAACAACATTGTTGCTTGAACAGGAAAGATGTTTAATCTCTCTTTGGTTGATTTGCACTTTGAATGAATTCACACAAAGTGTTTGTGTTGTTCTGGTGTTGCTGATATTATCATATACCTAATGTAGATGTTCTTATCTGAATGGCTTAGTGAGCATTTTTTTGTGAATTTTGTAGGTTTTTGGAGAATCAGCTTGGGTAGTAACTCCTTATAAGGAGCATGACGGTTTTTATTCTAGAACAAGTTGTATCCATATTTATTTTATTGCTAATAATTTTTATTAGTAATATTTATCAATTTTTGTTGCAACTAAATGTTGAATTATTTCAAGATCCTGCCATTTCTCCCCACTAGAAAATAATTTCATAAGCACTCACTTAACTTCCCTTTTCTTTCAGAATTTCCATGGATTTTAATTGTACAGTTTATGAGCTGGGTTGGTGAATGAGGACTAGAAAATTGACTTGCTGCTCTAACACATCACAGGATTGTTATGTGTTAGTATCTTGACAAGTTCATAAGAAATGTGCTGTGTAGAGGGAATAGAAGTGCAAAGAAAAGGTGCATAAATGGTAGAAATTTAAGATGCAAATGTAAATAACAGACTTTGCACAAGAATATTTAGATTTTTGTCTTCTATCTAGGAAGCTTTTTTTTTTTTTTCTCTTTTTTTTTTTTTTTTTCCAGGTGTGTTCCTATGAACAACCATCTTTGTTTTCTCACCTTTCTCCTCCCCAGATAAACACTTCCTGATTATCTGTCTTTTCCATTTCTTTATACTCTATCTCCATGTAAAGTCCAAGAAACTTCTTTCTTAGGATCCTGAAAGTAGACAACTTTGGTAAATGATTAGCAATGCTTCGTGTACAGATTTTTGAATCCAAGTAGGTTCAGCCCGTGGGAAAGTTTTAAGTCTCATCTTAGAACTCAGCTCCAAGTATTGTTAAATGGCTGAGGTTAGAAGTAGTGGGAAAAGGGTAAACAGATGCAGAGCTGCAAGTCAAATCTTTACACCCTTTCTTTTCCCTTTCCCCACAGCCTTGCTTCACGCACTGTTGCATGAGTCAGTCTGTTTCTCCCCGTGCAACCCCCTCTAAGTGGGAAAGTGGATCTATAAAAACTAATAGAAATGAGGGGGGGGGGAGGGGGAAAATACACAACTCTTGATCGTCAGACTCAGAGACTTTGACCAAGAGCCAAATATTTCAAACAGCAGCCCTTTCATAACTGGGAGAGCTCGTGCTAGATCTGTTGGGTATGCAGTGTGACCACATAACGTTCAGCACATGTCAACATAACTGATAACCAAATTGTACCTCTCAACCTCCCATACAGCATAACTTTGGCAGGCTGCCAATCTCTCAGTCCTAATTAACACACTGCCATGCTATGACTGGAAGGTTAAAGCCACAGCTTTATTTACTGCACAATTAACGGGTAAACATGACTTAATCATAACTTAAACATTCAACATTTACGAGAAAATTTCAAAATCCTTTTAGGAGCCCTTTTGACCTCAAGTCTCCAAGCAGACCTCTTGTAATGTGGAGTTAACCACTTGTTCCATCAAGGGACATCAGGACTCTTCATGACACTATAGATTTCCATTCCTGCACAAATTAAAAACAACATCAACTTAAAATAGGCATTATTGTGTGGGGGTTTGAGTAGTCATAGTCTCATCCCAGTGGCAGGGCTCTTCTGGGCAAAATCTACATCTGATGGCAAGGAGCAATGACTTCAGTGAGGATCCCCAAGTAGCAGGATATGTCTTTATTGTTCTTGGACCTCAGACAGTAACACTGCTGTGGCCTGCACTGACCCTTCAGCTTTGATCAAAACATAGCAGCTTAGTTCTGGTCCTGCAAAGACCCAAGATTGTGCTTAGCTTTACATCTTGTGAACAAGCATGTTAACTTTAATAAACTAACCACTCATAAAGTCTGGCATCCACGTACTATTTGTTTATTATGTTTAGAGCTTTAGATAATATCTGACGTAGTTTCAGTTTTTAAGCACTGTAGAAACCTACCAATGTAAAGCTCTTCAGATAACAACAAATTTATTGTTGCTTATGAGAACTTGTATCTCAGTGCCTAACTTATGATTTGCCTCACACCCGAATAGATGTGTAATCATTTGACGTAGCCTAGATGTCAGACCAGGAGAGGGGAGAAATCCCAATCCTTGTGGGACCACTGCAGGAATTGTGTTGTAGCATGGTGGCCCACCAGCTGCACCTGCTTCATGCTGGACCATTCACATGCTCAGAATTAGGCAGCCATTCCTGTCTCTAGAATGAAGTAATTTATTTATTGCTAGATGTACAAGCACCATGTTTTGATAACAGTGTACTACTGCTATTACTAGATGTACAGCCATCTCACTAGAATGTGCATAGAGCTATACCCCTAAAAAGGATTGGAGGGAGAAAAAACTTACTTTTTCTGAAACAGAATGACTTGTAGTAATTGTGAACTAACTACTAAAGTTTATTACTATTCAATATGTTATTTTTTTTAATATCATGCAGAGGAACTCAAAACAATTATCCGCAATTAAAGCATACCAGCTCTCTTCTGCCTGAACTCCTGGTCTTCTAGAACAGAAACAACTGTCTGTTCATACTTTGCTCTCTGCCTTTGTTACTGTATCATCTCTGTTACCAGCACACTGCTTTTGCTAACACATTGCAGTAAATGCTGAGCTGGCAATATAACCTCTCCCACCCAATTCAGGTCGTAGTGAAGAGAATCTTTGGGAGGAAAGGAGGTGAAGAGAAGAACCACAGTGGGCCACTAAAGAATTTTAAACATCCCTTTAGATATATTACTGTATTTTACAACTCATAAATTGTGGAATTAAAATTGTTCTTTTTCTTTTTTTTTTTTTTTTTTTTTTTGGAAGATGCTATTTACTAACAGTGTTAGCACAGTTGTTAATACCTGATTTTTTCATTGCTGTACATCATTCTCCTGTGTACCAAAAATGCCATGCCTTCCTACATGCAAGACTCATGTAAGGGTTTGTGAGAAGAAAAGTGGATGTATAGAAGCTGATGCTTTCCTTGGAGTGTGGGGATGGAGGAGAGTGCAGTTTATTGTGCACTGTCCAGAAGGCCCCCAGCAGTACTATTCAGATGGACGGAGCTGAACAATTTTGCCCCTGTACATGGGGTACAGTCTTTCCTAATCCTCCTCCCTGCTCCTTTGAGCTTCCTTCAACCCTTGAAGTGGTGTTTCCTCTTAGAATTCAGCCCATGCTAGAGGTTGATATAGACTGGGAGAAACTGCAAAGAAAAGGAAGCTTTGTGGTTCAGGGATTGGCCAACTCATTGGCAAAATTCCTCTGCCCTCCTACACTACTTTTGCCACTGCCCATGGTGTATTTACCACCTGTTTGGGTACACCTTGCGCCTGCCAAGTAGGTAACCATTATGCATTACACTATTTCAGACCTGCACACTTAGGTAGTCATGTGAGAGCATCTTCTAGGGGTGAAACTGAATGAAGAATAAAGAGTCTAATAATATCTTTTTTTTTTTTTTTTCAACCCTGCCATTGGCTTGCTTGCACTAGAAGGAAAACTGGTTACTCTGACTTCCTTAGCTTTCCCGTCTGTCCAGTGGAACTAGTGGCGTTTATCAAGAAAACATGAGTAACTTGAAGTCTTCATTGTGTTTGGAGAAAGCTTTGGTTTCTTGGGTATGAGATCCCATTGGAAGTGTCAAGTAGTATTAATGTAAAGAGAACATGGTGTTATGGTGTTTTTTTTCTTCCTCTTCATGTGTTATTCACTTCTTGGCTTCAGGAATAATATTGCACATCCTCATCTGTTTCTGTGCCAATGCTTAATATTGTGTGTGCCAAGATACATTATAGTGTCTGTATTTACTATGTACAGCCTACATACTGCCTTTCTGAGTAAGTATGGCAGCAATGTAGGAGGGGAAGGGGGGAGTATCTGTGTGTCTGTATATAAGATCTTATATTTGTACAAAGTGTGTGTCTGTGGGCTTTGGAGACTGAGGGGAGTCTGTGGTTCAGACTGTCTGCCTGTGTTTTTTTCTTTATTTTCTCTGAAGGCAGCAAAATATGTTGATATGGATTTGTTTTACAGGAGCTTTTTGTATTTTAAGTTCATACATTTCCCTCACATCAGATCTTGCCAAATATCATTTACTTACCAGTACTGTGAAAGCAGGTTACCCAAAGGTAGCAAGCACCATTCCCCTGTAGTTTTCTCTCCTTCTGAACTGCTCAGAGACATACTGTAATAAGACTCCTAGTTAAAAACAACAGAATATCAGCATGAGTAGAAGGGGTGAGCAAAAATGCCTGTGCTTATGCTACATGTGTGCTTAAGCATTTAGCTGAACTAGTGCCGAGGTTGTGATTTTATACAACAGAAATACTGCCACTGATTTGCTCTGAGTAACTGTGACCTAGTAACTTTGTGAAGAGTGTCCAGTGTGATGTTTTTGTTCAGTGTTCCCACTGGTAAAATGAGGCTTTAATTGTGGTGCAAATGAATAAAAGAGAGAAGTTTCATGTAGACTAGTCTACAATGAAGAACAATTTTTTCATTCATGAAAAAAATATTTCTGATTTTTTCCCCCCAGAAATTAAATGCTTGCAGTGAAAAAGTACAATACAAAGGAAGTGAACTCTTCCTGACTGCTGGAGGTTGTAAGTAATGATCTTTTTTTTTTTTTCTTTTCTCTCTCTCCCCCACCCCTCTCCTATTTTTTCCCAACTAGCAAGATTTCTCAGTGGAAATAAGCTATTCAGTGATACTGAATACTTCCAATGAAGTATTTTTAGACAATTTACTTCTATATTAATTATATAAATATGTGTGTGTGTGTAGTTATGCATATGTTCAGATAGTTTGATGAATAGGACCTAAAAGCTTATTTGCTTTTCCAAAAAGGACCATGCTGAACTGTGTATACATTGAATTTGCATACAATCTTAAAGGAGAAATTATTGACACAAGGGAAGATTTGCTGTTTCTGTGAGTGGGGCTATGGAGAATTACATTATTGGACCTTATCTTTTCCTATTGAAATCAATGGCTTTCAGATTATTAAAATTAGATTCATGAACTTGCAAGATGGCTTGCAGACTGGTGCAGCCAAAACACAGCCATTACAAGTGGAAATCTATTTGTTTAGGTTAACAAGGCTAGGTGGCACACTCTCATAAGAGTTAAGCAAACTGCTTGAAAAAAAATACAGTTTGTGACACAGTCATAGAAGCATGTTATAGTAATAGACACTATTAAAACTGCTTTTTAGAGCTCTGTGAACATATCCAATGAACATCATTAGGCCAGTGGTAATGATTCCACTCTAAATATTTAGAAATTTTGAAAACACATCTTCAAAGACTTAAAGTATTTAAGTTGCATCCTAAAGATGAAATTTAAAACTTATAATGCTAAATTTTTTAATGTCCAGATTTGGCTTGAGGTATTTATTTTCTTTTACTTGTTTTTCTAAACAAATTGAGATCAATGATACATAAGAACAAAATCTGGAAAATCCTTACTGTGGCTGATTTTGAGTTCATTGAGCAGAAAATGTCTGATCAGAACATACACGGAAAAATTTTTGTGTGGCTTTTTTGTTTTGTTTTGTTTTCAGTGCTAACATAAATAAACTGCTTAACTGATTTTGTATAAACTTTCCAAAAAAAATCTCAAGCATGGAAAATTTCAGCACAAAATGGAGTTTATTTGAGAAAATTACAAGCAACAGAAAAAGAGGGTTAGAACGGAAATTTGAACTCTTCATTAACTAGAGTTAAGCGCCAACTTCAGTGCCAGGTTTTTTCTGTTAATATTTGGTTTAAAGTTACATACAGGTTTGGAAGAGCTTAGCTTTTTTTTAACCTACCCCCCGCCCCCTTTTTTTTTTACTGTCACTGACTTAGTTGTGTTTCAAAGTGATGGCATGGTTTCAGGACTCAATAGCTATCTTCACCACAAAAGGAGACATACTTTTTCACTTTTTCTTTCAGATCATTGTTTGAGACCATGTTCACACAGCCTTAAATTCCATCTAAATCCCTCTACCTAGTATTTACTATTGGTTAGCTCTAAATTAAATTTACTGACACAAGCCAATAGGGATCACTGGGCTAAGGCAGGCCTTAGGTTGTCAGACCATGGCTTCTGGTTTCCATTACATATCCGTGGCAGTGCAAAGAGAAGACAGGAGTTCTACCTAATACAGTGAAATTATGCAAGAAGTTATGCATAAAACTCAGTACAACACAATGTAGTAGAAACAATGGAGTACTGTGCTTTAAGCTTTAGCTGGGGCAGAAACCTGCACAATTTCATGTTTGAAAATGATGGCAAGTAGTGTTTTGAGCACATCATACTTTTGATCTGGAAATATCAGAGCATTCAGTAAAGTTAGAAGATGGATGTTATTTGACTGCTTTTACTTTTGATCTAACTAATTATGGAGATTGCTGTAGCCTAATGGATAGGACCTGCATCTAACTCCTTAGCAAGCAAGATTCTGTTCCTGGCTCTGTTGCAAATTCCCTATGTAACTCCTGGCAAACTTCCTCTTCCTATGCTCCTGCCTTTGGAAAATTCCTCTGAATTCAGGAGGGCATTTTGCTGGAGAATGCAGGATGAGGAGTCACTTTACCAGATTCGGAGTCTCTTTTGCATCTTGAAGACTAGCCAATTCAGTTCTGAGACCAACAATGAATATCTCCTCTGCAATTCTTAAGAGAATTGTCTCATTTGCTAGTGATGTAAATTTTGTTTACATTTTATACTTTTTAGTTTTAAAGACCTTGATCTATCTTTGTTCCCAATCTTTTTGTCTGAAAGATCTTTATGAGATATATAGAAAAAGGGTTCCAAATAGGTATCGAAAGCAATTATAAGAAATCTGAATTTAAAATATATCAATTTCAAATGTCCATAAAACATACAGGAGGGTGGTGAGACTGCACTGTATGAGTGCACACTGATTTTTAAATTAAGAAAGCAATTATCTTTTTAATAACTGTGACAAAGCAACTGACAACCCAGACATCTGAAAGACTGGGGCTGCAACTTTGGTGCAGTATATTTGAAATAAAGCTCCCTGCCACTTGGAATGAAAGACTTCTGTCAAGCACTGGCAGTCTACAGAAGCATGTATAGAAACTATATGGCAATATGCTTACACACATACTCATGCTATTATCAGGTGACCTTAATCCTATAAGTGCCTGTGCCTAGCATTTCTGATTGTCTGGTTTCCAACAACACCATCCTCAGCTTACTTCAGTTCTCTCAACCATAGTTCAACAGCCTTCAGAGATGCTTGGCTCTCTGTGTCAAGTAAGCATTAGAACTTGTTATAGACCGTCAAATATGGTCCTTGGGTACCAGTCATGTCTTCACTAAATGATATTAAACCATTATATAGTATTCTTCACTGCCATCACTGAAAGCTGAAATGAATTCTGATCTGTCCATAGCAATAGTTATTATAAGGGAAAATTTACAAAATTTTAATTTATTGATTGGTATTTCAGATGAATTCAGATTCTTTAGACAGATAACACCACAGAAATTTGTTAAACATGTTTCTAGATTTCTGAAAATGCTCAGAAAATTTCAGCCATTTCTTTGATACCTCTTCTTCATACCTCTCTTCAAGCAGGTCATGTTACACAGAAAGCTTGAAAGTCTTATAACAAGCTGTATTTTGCTGTTTCAAATTTTCAATAACAGGGACAAAAATACAGTCTAATGAGCAAAACATTTATTTTGGTTCAGGACTCTTCCTGCTTCTTTATGCTCTTTCCCTCTTCTTTTTCTAGAGTACATGGTTTTTCATGTTGGCAGGATGTGTGTGGACATGGGCTGAAAATACATTTAATCTTAAATTTGAAATCAAGCAGTAAGGTATTCAGCTACAGTGCCTGCATTAAGACAAAATTATGTCAACCTGAAGGGAGTTATGATAAGACAATTACTGAGTTTCTTGAATAGGCTGGGGCTCGTTTCCAAATAAAGAGCCCAGCATTTTCTGAGTTAGCAATAGTTTTGGTATGAACACCTAGTTTCTATAGAATTACAGTTAAAACACAGCCATGCTTGTGAAGCAGAAGCAAACAAAAACTATTTAAAATATATTTTTGATGCATTTTTTTCTCAAGAAATGGTCACTGCTCGAGCATGGTCAGTCACAGCATGTCATGATGGTTAATGTAATCTGTATTAGGAAATGAAGAGGCAGTTCAAACATGCTTTGAGACTTGCACTGATTAAGGTGGACTTGGAATAATAGTAAAGATACAAGCTTAGTCTAACGATATAGGGCTTAAAAACTCAGGTGGGTAAGCGCAGCTCCCTTCTTGATGCTGATTCAAACCCTTTTAACCTTTTTTTTTCCATGCAGAAAACCCTAATGTAACTGCCTTTTGTGAGGAGCTTTTTACAACTGAGAGAAATGCTGTGTGTGTGGCTGCTCTAAGAAATATACACAGATGCCAGCTAGCACAACATCATTCTGTGACTGGCAGTATATAAGCATCTACAATTGAGATATTTCCATGCTCTGACCAAAAAAACAACTGAATTCAAGTTTCAGTCTTTGTGGAAGAACCCCTCACAAAGCTATTCTATCCACTTTGAGGTCCTCATGGACATACAGCTTCTTTGTTACAACCTGATATAGTTATTTCACTATAGAATTTTCTCATGATGAAAAGAACTCAGAGAGGCAGAAATGTTTTTTGTTTTCTCACAACTTCTTCATTTTTTCACAGTAGGAGATATTGATACTGTCTGTCCTTAAAGTTTCATCCTCCCATTAGTCAGTCATCAGTCCTGCTGCCACTTCAGCCTCGTGCAGCTGGTGAATTCTTGTGTCACAGTGAGTGAAAGGTAGAAAAGGAAGAGATGACCTTGCAGGAGCTGAAAAAATAGGTTGGATCTGGCAATGAAACTCTGTGGATGGATTCAAGTTTTGAAGCTGGGGCTGGACACTAATACAGATGGTCTGCAGAGAAAAAATACAATCAAGCAAAGCAAACTGCCATGAATTTGAAAAAGAATACTCACAAAAAGTAACCCAATTATTACTCTTATTTAATTGTACCTTCCATTATTTTTAAAGGGGCTAGATTTTTAGAGGCTTTTAGAAGATTAAAAATCTAGTAATTTGAAAATCCTAATAGATGCCTACCTGCTTATTCAGGTACTTAATTACTCTTACAAATCTGGTCATCAGATCTTTCTTTCCTTACAGATTTTAAGGCAATTTTTCCTGTGTTCAAAGTCACCAGCCATTGCTACACTGTCACCTGTAACAGAAGGACATGTCAGCTGCTCAGAATTGCCAGATAAGCTTTCAGAAAGTATAAGGAAAGATGAAGAAAAATAATGATTATGGTTAAAATACAGCCACAATATTGCTGTTAATGTGGGTGACCAAATACCTGAAACAAAAATGTAAGATGCCTTTTCTTCCTAGTGAGGAAGATTCCTACACTGATATTCCATCAGTGTAGGAATGAAGCCAAGTAATATGACAAGTGAAATGTTGTGGTTCTGGGAATTTTTAGCAGGCTTACGGCCCACATGTGCATTTCATGTGAAAGCATGTCATGTGCCTGTCCTGGCTGATCTTGTGTACAGCTGCTGAACAAAAGTATGTAGAAGAAAGCTTGCATGCAAATCTCTCTTCTGTGTGTGCCAAATTGGGGTGTTTCCAGTCCAGGAGATGTTAATTATTGGGGCTGGGTAAGGAAGTACGTTCAGCAAAGAACTTTTGCTCTGAGGAATGGCAGATTTTCTCACTTAGAAAAATTACTTTTTAATATGTCTTTGGTTCTAGAGTTTATAGAGCAATTTGTAGCGTATATTATTACAAACTTGTATTGAGCTGCTATCAGAAAACTAGATGTGAGCAAAGAAAACTGCATCCTTTCCTACAAGAAAGAGAGGCTAAATGTTCTGTAAAGTGTACTGATATTTTGCTTGCATATGTCTACTAGGTAGGGTAGTAAGAAATAAAAACAAGATCATCACCAGAAGAAAAAATATTCAGCTGTTATTTGATGTGTGTTACTTTTAATTGTTGCAATACCCTTTCAATATCTGGAAATAACATTGGCATGCCAGTGAGGATAATTGATATTCTTCCCTCTACCTGTAAACTTGTTCTTTTCTCCATCATCAACATTTCTCAGAAGTGAGTCATTGAAATCTGCAAGGACACATTGAGACACTGCAATTTATTGCTTATTCTGCTTATCAGGAATCTCTGATGCTTGATGTGATATAGATTATATAGAGAGTTGCAAATGTTTTATTCAAGTGACTGCCAGAGTTTCTGTGTCTGTGCAGATTCAGGCCATCAGTGGTGCCTGAACCCTTGAACTTTTAATAATGAAAGCATGAATTCTGTCTGATGGAAATTATGAGCTAGACTTGTAACAAGTTAGTATATAGTTCAAACTTTTATGCTGATCATGCAAAAATGGTCAGACAAAGATGGCAATAAAACTCTTTTTATAATGGAGATTATGCTTTTTCTTTGAGATTCTGCAGAAGTCACGAAGTACATGGAAACTCAAACTACTTCTATGACTGGTTGGTTTAGGAAGAGCAGGTGATGTTTGGAAACCCCTTCAAAATTATCTGTGCTTATGCTGGCTTCAGATGATTGCACAAGTTTTAAAAAGCTGTTGTTGTGAGTAGTTTGAGGAGGAAAGTCCTAAATAATGGATAGAGAAGAATGTACCAGTGAGCTTTGATGCTTTGGTGATCATCCTTAAATAATAAATAGTCTAGCATAATAATTTTGAGCTTTTATCTTAGTCAAAAACCCCAAAGATTCTTTCTTGATTGGCTGAACATTGAGGAGCTTTGGTTTCTTATGTTGTATACTTCCATGATTTATCACCTGTAGTCTTCCTGTTTCTGAAGTCAAGAGCTCAACATCAGTCAAGAGTAACTTGCATGTTCTGATTAGGCAGGTGGATTATATGATGTTTCTCTCAGCCCCCTAGAAATGTGACAGTCTGCATATATATGGAGTCAATTTTAGGAAGTCTTACTTAAGAAAACATAAAGAAGAACTGATGAAAATTTTAGTCTATGACATTTCCTTACTTCTCTCCCTAAATTTAAGTTATTATAAATACTCCCTGAAATTATTGCTTGAAGTGACCTTGAATGGGTTCTCAGCCTTTGATGAATTGCTTTTAGTTTGCACAATTAAAGAAAAAAGATATTCCTAGGGGATTCCCTGGGAAGATCTGTCCATCTTGTTATGGGATACATTTCTTGTACTGTCACAGAATGAAAGGAGAGGCTCTCCTGACAAATACAAAAGTTATGTGACAACCCATCTATTTTTAGATGATTTAAATCAGTGAAGAGGGAAAAACATTTGTTTCCAAGACTGTAATTTTCCAGATGACACCATTTTATTGCACGGTGCCATACCATGAGAAAGAGCATTCTTGTGGCTTTTGAACTGGAAATCCTGTAGGAATGCTATTTCTGGCATTTATTTGCTGTGAAGCCAGGCACACATGGAGAGCAGACAGACTGACCAAATACAGTTTGTGGTATTAAGGCATTCAGAAAAGTCCCTGCTGCACAGCCCTTTTCCAGTATATGAGGTGTTGAGTGAAGTTGAAAAATTATCAATGAAGATCAAATCTGAAAACCATAATCTGATCAGACAGCCAGACTTTCATGCTATTACTGTATTCCTTCCTCTTGCAAAAACACTGCTTTGAAAATTCATCTTTCTGTCTTCATACATTGATGCTTATAAAATAGTTCTTAGTAATGAACAAGATTTTGACACAAAGTGGAAATGAAGGTTGAGTACATGCTTTAATAAGAAACTGAATGCACTTGAGTACACACTTTAATAAGAAACTGAATGCACTCACTCCGGTTCAACTCGGAAGATTTTTTTTTTTTTTTAATTTACCTGAGTACTACAAGTGATCAGTAGAAAAACTATTGACTGAAGAATGAACAAGAGGAGACAGCTTGGGCCCATTGTTTGGGAGCCTCCTGAAGGAGGCTGTCATTCTGAATTCGGTATGGCTACCCATGCAAGAAGAGATTTTGCATGGATAACTGAATAAGGAAGGTAGTCCTCAGCAGCATGAGAATCTGTATCTTCAGGTATATTCTGTGTTCAGGTCAGTAGAGTAGGCTCGATTTTTCGTTTTTCAAAAAAAAAAAAAAAAGAAGCCATATGTTCTGCAATTTTTCTTGACTATACTTGTGTCTCTCCACAGCCTCTCTCACAGGAACAGCTCTAAAATGATAGTCTGCCTGAACGGAGAAAAAAAAAACTAATAAATATGGTGCATTCCTCTTTAAAAAGTATATTTATTTAGTAAGTTTAGAAACCACTCTGAGGTTAGGTTACAGCTATTGGGATTAGAGGGCGTCTCGTGGGCAGTTCAGACATCAAGCTATAGGCCCGTAGAGTGAAGCTAAGCTGTTTCTAGCCTGATGTCTGAATTATGAATTAGGTTCATTCTAATTCCAATGGGGTAAACCTCAGAGCAGTTTATATACTTATGGCTAAGTGCTCCTAAAATACAGGCTATTTATTTAAAACATACATGTAAAATTTAATATCTAAAAAAGATGTCCGGCCTAGCAAAGCTGGGGCACAGTAACCCAGCTAAATAAAATCTGAATGGCAACTTTGGAGCCCTACAAAAGGGGATGGCACAACTGGCTTTATGCCATATGCATACTCCCAGATACACCAGATCCGCCTCTTGGCAAAGCGCGAACTGGAACAGCCACAAGACTAAATTAATTTGCCTCAGACCAAGGCACTTGTCTCTTCTTCAGCCATGCCTGGCATGCCAAGGCTAGGAAAGCCTTGGGTCGTGGTGCCTTCCCTTGGCTGCTCAGGAAGGTTCTTAGGCTACAAATACTCTGCAAGGTTGAGTTGTCTCACTTTCTATTGCTGGAGTTGTGCAAAGAAGCCTGAATCTGCTTTCTAGTCTGGTTCATTATTTGGAGAGTAGCATGGAGCTGGAGAGAGGGTTGGACATAAAACAAGCAATTTATTAATAGCATCAGCAACTACTTCCATCTGGAGCCACCCTGCTCTGAGCTCATTCTAACAGCAGTGCCAGCTGGTGAACCTCTCACCTTATTCATATGTCATTGACCCCTGCTGCTCACAGTCAGGTGGCTCTGCCAAGATGCAGTCTGCAGCTGGCTTTTCACAGGACGCTTCCAACTGGCTGCCTTTTGAGGAAGAGGAGTCAGTGAGGGTTTCTGCAAAAGGCTTTGCCATGCCTTCCTCTATTCATTTTGTTCAGGCTACCCAAGAATATGCGGGAGAGACAGTATCTGATGTTTTTTTCCCTGGGGTGGGAGTGGAACAGGAACTACCTGACATTTTAGGACAGCTGAGCTGGCTCTGTTACCATACACACACACGCGCATGCACACACACACACACACAAGAAAAGAAAAGAAAAAAAAAAAAGTCAGTTTACACTCCAGTTCTCTCTTCTCTCTTCAGCATCCTCATTTAATTTCTGTTCCAGGACAGGACAGAATACTTCTCAAGTTATTACTTCTGCATTGAGTAAGGTGTAGAGAACCGTCCTGGAAACTACTGTTCCTAGGTTTGGGCAGAAGGTGAAGATCTGAAGCAAAATGTGTAGTGGAGGCGAAGGACAGAATTCTTAGGCATGGCAGACTTATCATAGGCCTGAAGGAGAGTGCAATTAATTCCTGTGGGGATCCTGGGGCCAGAGATCACTTGCTATGAATTTGCAGGAGTTGGCAAAACTAAATGTCACAAGTGAGCTAGTGGGAGTTAAAAACTGAACAAGCACAAAACCCGCTGTTATTGTTTTCTGTTTCAAAGAAACTAAATCTTGCCATTTTGTGTGGCAGCAGGGTGCTTACTCATAGTTCTTGGATGCCTGAGGCTGACCATAAGGCACTAAGTATGCATGAGTGCAATAAGAATATTGAAATAATCACTCTCCCTCAGCTGCCTTACTCCATTCAGAGCTGTCTGGGAGACAATTCTTCATCTGGCATAACTGAATTTTGGCCTGAATGGCATGGGCTCCACTCAGTATAGGAAAAATGAATGAAGTTCTTTCAGTGGACTGCTGGGATATCAGCAAACTTCCCATGCCACTGAAAAGTGTGATGATATCCATAACAAAGGGTTTTGGAGAGTAAGATAAAAGCAATGAAAGATCTGAATAGTGAATATCCATCTAGTTGCGCTTCTGTCCTTTGATCTGTGATTCCAAGTACTTGCCTCCTCTGGGTGCTTTCATATGTGTCTTTATTATCAACAACATTTTGCTGGACCATAGCACTCAACTAGTTAGGCAGTAACAGCAAGTCCATACTAAAGTCTTCTGTTCAGATGCACTCTGAGTGCAAGAGATAGATCGGGTCTAAAATTACTTGACTTTTGGCATGATCTGTCTTCTAGAAATATTTAAGCAATCTAGTTTGGTCAGGTGAATGTGTCTTTTCATTTTGCTTAGTTTTAACAGGCTACGCATCTTTCCTCAGAGCTATCTGGGTTAGCATCTGTGTTGCTTCAGAGGAGACAGAGCAGGTCCTCAGGGTACGATGGCACTATAGAACAGACACTATGGCTCAGTAAGGGCTCAGATGTGCCTCCAATGTGTTGTAACCAGCTGCATTCCTGGAATGTTATTTTCTTAGCTGAAGACCAGTATATAAAGCTGGAGGAAAATTCTTCAGGAAAGTGTCATAGGAGAATATGCATCAGTCAGTAAAAGCAGAATTATGGAAAAGTAAAAGATCCTGTTGTAACAGATTAAGTACCTATCAAGTGACAACAGCAGTTTATTTTCCTCAAGCAAAATTAGTGGATATACTTAGACATAATCCTATCCTCAAGTGTTTTAATTCTGATGGCATTTCTTATTAAGGAGAGTTGGCAAAATGGAAAAGTACACACTCTAATGGAAACAATATCATAGATTTGACAGCATTTCTGCAAGGTAGGTTGACACCTAAATTAACTAAGATGGTTTGAAGCAAGACAGAAAAAAAAATAAAATGAAAAGGAAAGAAAACAATTTGCTATGAGACAGTATTTTTACTGTTTGATAAGTGGTTTGCAGTCTGTTTTCACAGCCAAATGAGATACAAAGGATAAGAGAATTTGATCTTGTTTGTTTTCTTCTGCTTTCCTAGTCTTTTGACTGACTAATTAAGAAAGCTCCAGGCCCAGTTGAGAACTAATACCCACTTCTGATTTCTCTTTGCCTCCCTGTTTTACCTGAAAATGTACTTTGTTAAATTCACAATTCACCCTATAACCTTGAAACAAAACAAAACAAAACAACCAACCAAACAAAAATGCAATGGATTCAAGCTTCCGTGTATTCTGGAATGTATTCTCTTGGTCTTTTTATTGTAAGCACTACTTATATATATATAGCACTACTATATGAAATGCCAATTTCACCGTACTTGTTTGTATATCTTAATTTCATTTTTAAGGTGATAATTTTCTTCCTAATCTACTATTTTCAGATTAATATAAACATTCAGGAGGCTAATGAAGCCTACAGCATGTTTCTATGGGCTTTCCTGTATATTTTCTCAATCTAAGCAAAACTAAAGTCATGTAACTCCTGAAGCTCCTGAGGGAAAAAAAGGCATGCTTTGAAGAAGCACAGTTCTTTTTGTGCTTGGTCTTCTTGCTCCTTGTGGAGAATGTGTTAATTTTGTACTAATCCACACTACCAGCAGATTACTCTGCATCCCTCTGTGCAGAATCTTTCATTCCGTAAAGAAAGCTGCTTATGTGCAGACTGAATTTTTGGTTCATCATCAGTCAATTAGGCAATGTTATATTTCAAGCCTATGAATTTAATAAAACCAGAGACTTCCAGGCTGGAGGTCATTCCGGAGAGCTCCACTTAAGCTTCTGAAATGTAATTTTCCTTCTCTAGGATCTTGAGACCTTCTTTTCATGTACTGTAGTGTGCAAGAAGTAGGATTTAATCCTCTGTCTTCAAGGAAGGGTAAGCCATATGGAAGAACTAGAGAAGGACATATACTAACAAAGAGGAAAAAAAAGAAAAAAAAAGGTATAACCATGGTGGTTGGAATGAAGTTTTTTCAGGTTTGCTCTTGATATTCATACTTCCAGTCTCCTTCTTTCAAAAACTACATGACAGGTAGACCAAGATGGTATAGTTTTGGGGTGATGAATATACAGTTCAAACCGTCTACATAAGAAATAACAGAAAACATCTCTGATATCTCTGTCAGCATGTCTAATGCTTTGGGACAGTCCGGAAGACGTTTCATAAAACAAACTTCCATGGCTCGTTGCTTTAGGTTGATTACTCATATTTTCCCTTTGTAGTAATGTTTTTCTAAATGCGTTTCATTCAACACAGTATTTCTCTGGCAACAAATGTCAGCTCATTGTTGAATAGCTAGCATTTCTTTGATGATTTTATTACTTCAGTGTCCATTTGCATAGCAGAATCCTCTACAGGACTAAGACAGGCCATTACATATGTCAACATTTTCAGAAGGCTGAGCTTTAAAAGTGCACAGCTTTCAACATCAGAAAGATATGTGCTTCATCCTATGAAAGTGTTTGAGGTTCAAGAAAGGTTCTTGTACAGTGGCTAGGCCAAGGCAAACTAAAAGGCCATGTAAAATATTTTCACACTCATGTGCAAAGACATCTTGGGACAGCTAGGAACTGTCCACTTAGGGCACTTGTTTGTGTTGGCACAGAATGATTTAACAGAAGTTTAAATTTATTTATTTATTTATTTATTTTAATGTCCCAGCTCCAAGCTGACAGTCCCAACCTATAGGCTATCATCAATACTGAAGTTATTTGGTCAGCCTCTTGTGTGTCTCTCTGGTGTCTCATTTCAATGTGATCATTTGTTTATTCATTTCCAGGCCCTCTAATCTCTGACAAACAGAAAAAGAAAAAAAAAAAAGAAAAAAAAAGAAAAAAAAAATCCATGTTGACTTTTTTTTTCTTGTCAGAGAAAAAAAGTTTTACCAACCTTTAAAACAGAGTAATTTTAACCTGTTTTGGGCTACCACCAGCCTCTAAACTTTACATAAATTCCATTCAAAATTTAGGAATGATTTCTAGATACAAAGTTATTTTAAAATGACATGTTTCATTTAAGAACTCTATTTTCATGAAACTCATATTTTTAACATTAAAATGCATGGCAAAAAGAATACTGCTGAATGTTTGTGTTTTTCTACAGACATCTACGAGGTTATCGTCCTAACCTGAGTAGGATGATAACTACATAGCAGGAGTTGTAATGAAGAACCTGACATGATTCTCAGTTTTTAAACTACCATTGCAATGCTCCTGCTTAACAGAATAGGTCCAGCTATACTGATTATTGTGAGTGCTGATTTGCCTCTGAAAGAAAAATATATTTATGATAGTATTCTTTTTTGGTTTTGATAGAGAGAGAAAACTTCTGGATTTCAGCTGTTGTTTAAAGTGGTGAGTCCTCCAAACCAGCACTGTGCTCCTACTAACCTTCCCTCCCCAGGAACAAGGAGTATGCCACTTCAGAAAACCTGGCCTCATATACCTTATTCTTTCTCGCATCCATCTAAGATGGTGGAACCTCAACCCTAATCTCCATAGTCTGAGATCTAGCATCATAAACCAAGGAACATCCTTGTGATTAGGTGTTCTTTGTTACTAGGCCAGCTCTCATTCCACAGGATGAGAGCTGACTGGGTTGCAATTAACTGGGCACTTCTGTTTATCTTAACATGCTGGTTCAACTTGGTGAAATGTAGACTGCCTTTAGGGCACTTGAAAGGCAATATACTTTAAAGTGGCATCTAATCAACCAGTGGAATTTGTTGCTGTGGGACATGGAGGCAAACAGTTTGAGAGTCAGGGTAGGATTAAGCACTTGAATAGGAATAATACCTGCAGTTAACTTGTGAGGTTAAAGTATTATGAGGTTTATCAGTTCTTTTGCTTCTGGGCATAAACTGCCATCTCAGGCTTGTGAAAGAACTCATTTCTGCTCCTGCTTATTGCTCCAAGCCATATGTGGGATGCTTTCAAAAGGTGTCAGGCACCCTAGCAAGCTGGTGCCAGAGGGGAGGACAGGAAATCAGAATGGCCAACAGCTCTGTTGTTGGTCAGGCATTGCTGTGCTCATTTTGATCCTCATGGCTCTAAAGGATTCCTTAGTCCATGTGGGAGGCAAAGAGCACAGCCAGTGGGCTGCTTCATATTAAATCTTGTTGGCAGAAAATTGTCAAGGCTGCAAGTGATTTATTGTCCTGTCACTGCATGGCCATTTTTCCATACAAAATAGAACTCCTTGATTATGTATGCATCTTCTGCCACATGAGTATGTAAAAATGAATGAAATCCTGTCACCATTTGCTCTGAGGTCGTGCTTACCTGCACATTCTCTTTTTGTCTTTTTGGTAAAGAAAAGCTAGAAGAAGGTGGTTTGAACATTTTTTTAACTTCTATAATGTTTCTTCACAGACAGAGATTATACACATACATGTTATGGCTAGAAGTAAATGCACAGGCATTAACTACAGCAGCAGGTGTTTGGGGGATTGTTCACGTCTAGAATATTTGCACAACACCATTTAAACAATTAGCTGTTTGCCCTCAAGGACTGGGATTTATAAAATAGAACACATTGCAGCAAGGGTGGTTCTGACTCAAAATGGCATTAGTTACATGAGTTTTTTGTTTTGTTTGGTTTGGTTTGGTTTGTTTTTCAGACTTGAAGTTTAAGATTAAAACTTTAAATGTCTAGTTGTACCAAAACAGAACTTTGTATTTAGATTGCAAAGCTATGTTTAGGCTGCAGCACAGCAGAGAGACAATACTACTGTTAAAGATGTTAAAAAAACAGGGCTATTAGTGTCTCTCTAGCCAGAGACACAGTGCCTTCAGATAGACATGCAGGAGCATCTGATGGTGCTATATCATAGATTTAAAAAAAAAAAAAAATGAGAACGTTCTGACTACTTTGAATGATTAATATAGCCATGAGTATTACAGAGAGCTCTAGCTGAACCCAAACAAAAGCAACCGATGCTTTTTTCCCGGTTGGCTTCAAAGAACCAGTCAATGTGTTAGATATGCTGATCTCAAAGCCCAGGATAAAAGGTCAGGGAACCTAATTTAAAGGCTTTAATTTCCAAGCTTCTGCAAACGTCCATACTCAATTTGCAGCTTTATTCTTAAAAGGGGCAAGGTGTTGGAGATGCCATGATATATGATTTATTTTTCCTATTGATCTGTGTGTCTATGTAAAGATAGTAGATTTTGACATGCATACTATGGATTAGTGAGTGGAGGTAGCTGAACAGGCATTAACTATCTGCATGGCAACTGCTGTCTGGAAATTTAACATATGGATCTACATACAGACCTTATCAATTTCTTGAGTGGCCATCCCTTTAAGACTCTGTGTGCTGAGATGTGTTAAGCAACTGCACAGACTACTACTAGGTTGCTAAAGGATAGTAATTCCCTCACATTACAAGCTCTGTTACAGGGGTCAGTGCCTTAAGTGCACCAAAACCCTTAGTTGCCCTGACCAGCCTTACCCACTGCCTCCACCCATGCAACCTCAGCCTGCTGGCCCACAAGCTCCATTAAGCTCAGTCCTTGGCCTCCAGATTGCCTGAGTGATGTTGTAGATGGGCCTATCTCTTTTCCAGGCCTATGTTGTAGTCCTGTTTCCAGTCCTGTCTCCAATCTGAGCTACATTGTTGGTAGTCTCATCTCTGGCTCTGGCTCCAGCTCTGTTTCTGCAGACTGTGTTATGCAGTAAACATGAAATAATCCAAAGTACATTTGGCATTTGTCTATTGCTTTGGGGATATTACCTGGCATAGTCAAAGTCAGAGAGGAAGGGAGAGAGAATTGCAGCTGTGATGATGTGCTGCTTAACGTAGTGTAGACTAATTTACTCATTGTGAACCACCCAATAACATCTAACTTCATTGTGCCTATTCCTCTAGTAGAGACTTGCAGCTACACAATGTCCTGATTCCAGCTCTGTGCTAGAAGGGCAGTTTATAAACCCTTCTTAGACAATGTACAACCTCCTTCTTCCTTCCTGTGAAACCTCCTGGGCTTAGCATGTGTAGGGGTGGTGGAAAAGAAGAGGGAGAAGAGGAGGGAGGGTGAGACGAGCAAACATACATTGCCAGCCATACCCAATGGAGAAAAAGACTGTGATGGT
Source organism: Anas acuta (assembly GCF_963932015.1). Taxonomy (NCBI): domain Eukaryota; kingdom Metazoa; phylum Chordata; class Aves; order Anseriformes; family Anatidae; genus Anas; species Anas acuta. Next base: position 135,956,262 of record NC_088979.1, read on the forward strand.
AAATTAAGCGTTTTATGGTAGAAAGGAAATGCCTTCATCCCATGAGCTGCGGCTGCTTACAAGCGCCCTGGCCAGGGTTCAGGCTACCTGAGGAGGAAAGAGTAGGACCCTGACTGTATTCAGACAGATGAGAAGACTGCAAGCTGGGAGGGGTAGTCCCTGGTGGATGTAAAGTACTTACAGGTGCTTCCTGCTGCCTGGCTCGAGCTCTAAGTTAGGAGGCAGGAGAGCTATGAGCAGATGATGTAGTTGTGTCTGGAAGTTTTCAGGTGGCAGATCACCCATTAGAGACTGTCACAGTGAGAGCTCTGGAAGATAGGGAACCGGGTGGCTGTAACAGGCTGTATTTCTTCCTTCCTTCCTTCCTTCCTTCCTTCCTTCCTTCCTTCCTTCCTTCCTTCCTTCCTTCCTTCCTTCCTTCCTTCCTTCCTTCCTTCCTTCCTTCCTTCCTTCCTTCCTTCCTTCCTTCCTTCCTTCCTTCCTTCCTTCCTTCCTTCCTTCCTTCCTTCCTTCCTTCCTTCCTTCCTTCCTTCCTTAAAAAAAAAAAGACATAGGCAAGGAATGTTTGCTGTCTTTGTTGCTGGAATTTCTGATCATTGTCCTTGCATGTTGTCTGAAACACACTTTGAGTATTATCTTGAAATTAAACTCTTTCTGCATTCATTTGGAGGCGTGCCCAGGGGGTTGACTAAAAATTCTACAGGAAAGATCTGTGTCATGATAGCTGTTACAAAGTCAAAAGAAAAAGAGGCTTATAGCACACGTAGAAATATTTATAAGCAGAAGTCTAACACTTTTGCAAGGAATAACATTTTCTCTCAGCCATCAGGGTTTCCTTCTCAGTTATTCTTCATTCTATTTATAGCCTTCTCTAGTTTATTTTTTCTTGGCCATCAGACAAGTAAGCAAGCCTTTTCTCTGCTGATCTTAAGGTGGAGTTTGTTTATACATATACAAGATCTGTAATTACATAGCAGTGTGATTCCCCACAAAACACCCTGTAGCCTCCACTCCTCAGACTCATGTAGGACTGCTTTTCTGCAAGGCCAAGCACTCTTTTGGAGTTTCTAGACAAAGCTGTTTTATGTATATATGATTTTTCATCCTGTCTCTTACTGTTGAGGGAAGGGTTCCCTAAAGAAAAAAAGGAAGGGAAGGGAAGGGAAGGGAAGGGAAGGGAAGGGAAGGGAAGGGAAGGGAAGGGAAGGGAAGGGAAGGGAAGGGAAGGGAAGGGAAGGGAAGGGAAGGGAAGGGAAGGGAAGGGAAGGGAAGGGAAGGGAAGGGAAGGGAAGGGAAGGGAAGGGAAGGGAAGGGAAGGGAAGGGAAGGGAAGGGAAGGGAAGGGAAGGGAAGGGAAATCTTAGACTAAAGGATAGATCACATTTCAAAACATCTAAAAATAACAATTCTGATTTCCCCTTCCCTCTCTCTCTCCCCCACTCCTCTTCTTACCAATGTAATTCATTTTCTCTAAAGAAAATATTAATCCTGGGAATATATGAATTATGTAATACTTCAGTGAGATTAATTTTATTTACAAGACATAGTTATGATTTAGAAAAGTGGCAGCAGGGATAAGAGCAAGCCTGAGAGTCTTGTGACTTGTGCAACATAATGTAATACTGTACAAACACACACACGTGTGTGGTAACAGGAGTAATAAGGCTAAACCTCATGTCCATTTCAGTTTGTGTCAGGACTCAGATATTTTTAAGGATTGTCACATTAATTATTAAATAATTTGGCTTTGTGGACTTAATTTATCTCTAAAAGGACAGAAGGACAGTTCCCACTGAATTTTATGTATCTACTCTTCTTGTATGTAGATCAGAGGTTTTCAGTTGTGTGATTTTTTTTTTTTTTAATTTATTTTTTAACTTTCATTGGTGTTTTCAAAAGCAAAAAAAGAATTTTGCACCTTTTTGAGTACCACTCTCCTGCAGGTAAAGAATGTAACAGCTTGTGAGAGGCTAGAGCCAATAATAATTTGACTGACATGTCTTGGCACTGAAATGCCTATTAAAACTCAGGCTGTCCTTTCAAGATGGAGATTTTAATGCTGGGCATTTGTTTGAGCAGAAAATTCACTCTCCTTATAAATCCAAATGGCCTACATCAATGCTTGGGTTTAGGTTGAAGATAGATTCTTAGAAGGATGTAATATGTCTATTGATTATAGAATAAATCCTTCACTGTCATGAAGTTTCCAAGCCATGGAAGTTTCCAAGACCAGTATATGCTGCAAACATGTTTCTGTATGTAACACACTGTACTTTTCCATACAAGATCCCAAAGATGCCTTGAAAAAACACAGAGGACAGTAAACTATGATTACTTGTTAACAGTTTTAGGAAAAAAAATATGTTTACTCCTGAGAATTTATAGGCATATAGCAGTACTCCTGAGAATTTATAGGCATATAGCAGTTCTTAATAGGGGTTAACTATGGATTCTAGGAATAACATAGTTCAGCACAGGAACAAATGTCTTCAGATATTTGATGGGCATGATTTCAATGAAAAAATAAGCCAGGTCTATTTAGAATAGTTTGACAAATTTCTAATCTTATTTCACAGAAAGGCAACTTCGCTGATTTTGTGTAAGATATGCGCACTTTTAAAGCCAGTTCCAGAGTAAAATCAGTGATATTCTTTCCATGGACTTGAGAGAGTTCCAGTAGGTGGGAGGTTAGCTCTCCCTACCTACACTGCCAGTAACCAGAAGAGGTTTTTTAAAGAGCTGTTTATTACATGGTATGGTAGAACAAAATTTTTCAATACAACCCCCTGTCTCCTGTAGCTTGTATTGCTAACACAGGTTTGTGGTGTCTGCTGGAATCTGCCTGGATTTTAAGGAAGAATTTTAGATACACTGTATATTTTTGTTTGTTTGTTTCTCTCTTTACACACAATGCAATAAAAGCCTATGTTAGCATTTAGGAAAGTCTGCATGTGTGACGTTTGTTTGACATTTGTTTGATTTTCCACAGAATTAAAGACACTTTGTCACAGAAGATGCTGCACATGTGTGTAGGTGACTGTATGTATGTAAGTACAGATGTTGTAAAGATAACCCAAGTACTCTATCTTAATATCTTATCTTACTAGCTATCTTACTATCTTATCTTGGTCAATGAGACACTGGAGAGCAGCCCCACAGAGAGGGATCTGGGGGTTGTGGTTGACAGCAAGTTGAATATCAGCCAGCAGTGTGCCCTGGCAGCCAGGAGGGCCAACTGTATCCTGGGATGCGTCAAGCACGGCATTGCTAGTAGGTCAAGGGAGGTGATTGTCCCGCTCTACTCTGTGCTGGTGCGGCCTCACCTCGAGTACTGTGTGCAGTTCTGGGCACCACAGTACAAAACGGACATTACACTGTTGGAGAGTGTCCAGAGGAGGGCAACGAAGATGGTGAAGGGCCTAGAGAGTAAGAGGTATGAAGAGCAGCTGAGATCACTGGGTCTGTTCAGCCTGGAGAAGAGGAGGCTGAGGAGGGACCTCATCACAGTCCACAACTTTCTTGCGAGGGGGAGTGGAGAGGCAGGCGCTGACCTATTCTCCGTAACCACCAGTTCTAGGACCTGCGGGAACGGTGTTAAACTGAGGCAGGGGAAGTTTAGGCTGGACATCAGGAAGAGGTTCTTCACCGAGAGGGTGGTTGCACACTGGAACAGGCTCCCTAGTGAACTAGTCACTGCACCAAGCCTGTTGGCATTTGAGAAGCATTTGGACTATGCACTTAGTCACATGGTCTGAATTCTTGGGTAGACCTGTGTGGTGCTAGGAATTGGACTCAGTGATACTTATGGGTCCCTTCCAACTCAGGATATTCTATGATTCTGTGATTAATGATCTCATTATCTGCACTGTGATGACAGCTTTTTACATGTAAGTGAACATCACCATCTTAATGGTGAATCTTGAGGTTTCTGCAAGTGCTTTCAAATCCAATATAACTGAGGATGAATAAATCTCTTCCTGACATTTATATCACCACTGTGCTTTTTTCAAAATCCAGACATGTATATAAATTTGGGGTGAGAGTTTGCTTTACTGGATCACTCTATTACAAACCTCTTGAAACAGAGGTGAACTGCCACTATGGAGAATAGTCAGGTTATTCTATATGTCAAAAAGATGCTACCACCCTCACAGCTCTGCAAAGGCTTTTTATTTATCTCTTTGCTGAGAAGTCAAATGCTGACATTATTTAGGAGAATCAAGTTTTTGGAATTGAGCTGAGTTCAATAAGTTTGCTGCATCCCTGGGCTTCTTGAATAGACAACTGGGCTACAGGATTCTCAAGAGTCTGATACAGCGAAGGAAGCGAGGCAACTAATTGCTTCTAGCAGCATCTGCAGGAGAACCCCAGGGAGCCTGAGTACATGGAACGGGGTGGTAAAATGACTGCCACTGGTATCAAAGTCCTATGACATGGGGGCTTCTCATAGATCCTCCTTGGAGCCTACTAAAGACTTTGCTTCTCACAAAGGGAGATATTATTGGGGTGGTATAAATGGTCAGGCATGAAAGACAGCACAGACAAAACTCTTTGAACAACAAACCTAGCTTTTCAACAGTCTCCCAGTTTGTCAAAAGCCACATTTGTGGAGCAGACAAGAGCAATTGTTCCCCCACGGCAGCCTACAGGAGCAGCAGTAGCCACATGCAAGCTATGTCACTGCTCTGCAATTTGCAGTGCTATAGAATAGCTACATAAAGCACAGTGAAACAGTCTTTGTGATTTCCATTAGTTTGATTAATCTTTCATGTAACTTTAGTTCTAGATGCACTTGGGCATTTCTGCATATTTGTGCCACAAGCAAAAATCAATTTCTCCTAAAGCAATATTAACTCCTGAAATTCATTGCATCTGAGCAAGCCTACCTAGAGGAAAATATTACCTTACTTTTTCTTTCCACCACACAATCTAACAAATATTTACCATCATGTAAATCATACTGTACACTGTGCAGATTTATTTAGATTAGAAGCCTTGTGTTAGAGGCTATGCTGTAGACATGTAGTTTTGAAAGTACTACTTTGAATTAATAAAAAGTGCATTTATACAAGGAAAAGAGGAAAATATAATATAATGAATGTTAAGGTGAAATCAGGTAAAAAAAAAGATATGCCACAGATGATATGAATCTTTATATTTCTTCTAATGTAGTCAGGCTATATTGCTCCTAAAACAACCTCAGCTTCAGGCTGTTTTGTCCTTGTGGAAGTCAGTGGGTTCTCAAGCTCATTCATCCTGCACTGTACTTATAACAGTCCTTCTGATACTCCTTTAACAGCTTCACAGGGTAGGTGAGAATATATTCTGAGGTATGTTTTCAGGAAAGGTGCTAGAAAGCCATTTGCATAATGTCCTACTGCATTTGTGGTAAGAGCACTTTTTTTCCATTCGTTCCAGTGTTCTGCTATTCCACAGGTGTTGGAAACCATCTCTGAGGTTTCATCAGTGTGAATGAGGACAAAACTTGGACTTCATCATCCTTGAAACTCTAGGTACCTCTGATTTAACTTTACAACAGAGTAGAAGTTGTGTGATTCTGCAGCCAGCAGTGCTGTGAGAACTATAACTCTTTTGCTCCAGGTACGAAAGGGTAAGGACATCCAGATGTGGCTGGCTGCAGTATCAAAGACCATAACTGCATGGGTCAGACTGGGCTGCGTTCACATTCAGGTCAAGACAGTATGGTTTGTGGTACCTAGGGCATCATCTACCCTATCTGAAGATAGACAACTAAAATGTGTCTCTAAACTTCCCACTTTCGAACTTTCAAGGGAACACAAAGTAACTCTTTTGGCTACGGAAAGAAATCCACTGTGCAAAGATTGAAAGAGAGGGTGGATAAGCCCCACCTAAACTCTGCTGCTTTAGTAAGCACAGTGAATGTGAATTGCAAAATTCAACTTCTATGTCTGTCCCTAATATAGAAAATATACTGGCAAAAATAGATTTGATAGCATTTATTGTGACAGCTGATGCTGATGATTTGACTTCTTCTATTAAATAGATGACTCATGTACAATTTGTTTTTAGATTGTCTAGATTATGTGTATTTAAAGTGCTCTGGGGATTTTAATTTTGCATTCCATCTGTGACAGCAAAAATGATAGGCATGTTGAGCATATGAAGAAGAAAAAAGGAAAACAGAAGGTTGCCCAGATTCTGTGAAACAGAGCCACATGCCCTAAGAAGCCTGGCAACACAGATATATAAACTCTTCAGCTTCTTTTCTAAAGTAACAGTAGGAACCTGCAGGTGGCTTTTCAGGTACTGCTACTGAGAAAGAAGCAGCTACACAGTGAGAATGTTGGGGTTATTCTAACTTTCTGAAAAACAAACAAACAAACAAACAAACAAACAAAAAAAACGAGGAAAAAGACTATGGTTTCTATTAGGACTGGGTGGTGGAGGAAGATTTCCTCAAAGCACCCTAATTTTAGGATTAGAAAACCATAGTGAAACTCACCAAATTACAGCCAGCATTCAAACCTTTATTTTTGCTTAAACACTTGTTGGTTATTCAGGCACGAACTATATCCTGGGTGCAGAGTTCTCCTCTGCATTATTTCTGTGGTTTCAAACATTTCACCTTTCCCACAGCAGTGTATGTTAATGACTAGAGCACATCTCTGCACTGTCTCTTCAGAGATCTAACTCTCTTTAGGAAAGAAGAAAAAAAGAAAAAAAAAAAAAAAAGAAGAAGAAGAAGAAAAAAAACACTGAACCTTCTTTCTTCCACACTAAAAGACCTTTGTCCCAAACCACACATGTAGATTTTAAACAGAAAATAATATGAAAGCACAGTACTTCCTTTATAACAGACCTTATGTGCCTTATGCAGCTTTCTGAGTTCCTGTGTCCATGGATTTATGATGTGCTCTACACTTTCCACATTCTCAGTGTTGTTTTCCCACATTTGAAGGAGAAATGATCAAGAGATTTGTGCTGGAGTGAAATTTATTCTGTCTTAAGCTGTGTAAAGGTTCCAAATTCACCACAGCATGGAAAATAGAAATGCTGTAAGCATCTTGGGCCCTTCCCAGGCATGCAGACACCGTACCTTCTGTAGAAATGAACATTACATTCTTGTAATTACTGCTCTTGTCAGAATCGCTTTTGCCTTTAATAGATCAGGTAAATATGAACTAAGCATATGCCCAGGGGGGGAGGGGGTGTCATTTCTGCATGAGAAGATAGCCCCCAGCCCAATGAGAAGTTACACTTCTCTGCAAAGTGGGGAGCTTGAGTGAACTTTCTGGACACTCTGGGTTAATTGCAGAGGTGGACCATCAGGGCTTCAAGGGGATCCCTTGTGTGGTAGAAGAGAGCTGTGATTTAATATTAAAAAAAAAATGTTTTGAAAAAATATTTTAGGATTGTGGTAAATGGGGTCACACTGCCAGTTTCCTCTGTGTGTGCTAGAAATCTATGAGTGACCATCAGGGCTCAGGCATTGAAGACACTGTCCCACTCTGCAGGTACCATGGTAAGGCCCCCTTTTCTACAGCACTCACTAATAGCAACGCTGCCAGACTCACCTCTATACTGCTTAGCAGGGAACCACCTCACTGCATCCTCAGTAACTTTGAGTATTTCTTGGAAATGTTGGTCATTGCAAGCACAGTCCAGCGCCCCATGTTGAGGAATACTCTAATTCTGCTAACATTTTTCAGTGGTTTGCCAACTGCCTTTTCCATGGAACGAACAAAATAAAACAAAAACAACTTAAGTGCAAGTAAAGAATTAATTCCGTCTTACTCAACTAACAAAACAGAAATACAGAAATAAAATAAAACCACACTTAAAATTGTTTCTGTAGGTTACCTACTAACCAGCAAAAAAGCTCTTAAGACATTTGTGTAGTTGGGGTCAATCCTTACTCCAGATTCCTGGGCATTACTTATATAGAAAGGAATTGTGAGTCAATGAGGAACTTCTCCTTTATCTGTTTGCTCCTTGAGCAAGTAGTTCCAGTTTCAAAGAGCTTTTGTAATTCATAACTTAATTAGGATGCCAATTTTTAACAGTACTATTAAAGGATTACTGACCTCCCTGCCTAATTTTAGAAATATTGATGTCTTTTTGGCATGGGTAGGTAGATCTATTTTCTGATCAGAGAATAAACAGAACTTGTTAATGACTGTGCTAGTGCTTAACAGGCTACAGATCTATTTATAGTTATGAAGGAAATCTTCCTGCTTGGAATTGTCAAGCATACACCAGTGTTTAAACATTTGTGTGTACACGACATCCTGTAATTTAAAGAAACAAATAAATTGATAAACAGGGTTCATTCTCTTTTCTCAGTTTGTGTAATATGCACAATTATGTATTAACCCCCTAATATGATCAATAATCAATCGAATTTGAGGTGATAAGTGGTCTGGGGAATAAACATACCTTATTTTGGCTTGGAGGGATATTGTGTTTTGCGGCCTAATGTGTTCCCCATTCTATTCCTTTTCCTTTTTGTTATTCTACGGGGATTTTTAGACTACAGCCAGTGATAGCTGCAGTAAAAAGCATTCTGCTCAATACAATCTAGCCAGATAGTGGGCAAGTGCTAGATAAGTGCCTCTCTAGCTACAAACTCCATGGTCAAAGGTGAAGCTTCCTTGATATACCTATCAGCAGAACTATGGAGGACAGAATAATTTCCTGAGTATACGGAGTCTGAAGATATCAGCTATTAACTTTTTGAAAATTTGTTCTAACATATTAAAACTGTTTAGATACTGAAAAAACAAACAAACAAACAAACAACAACAACAAAACACACTTTATTTCAAATATTGGTTTACAGTAAGTCAGATAGTGATCGTGTTAACCGATAAGCATTTCTTACTGTATCTCCGTGAATCTTAATGTTTCCATAAAACAGAAACATAAGCTGAAAATCAGACCATGATAGAGTATTAATTCAAGTTCTCTACAGTCCACTTGTATCCCACTGAAGCACTTGGCTTCAAGATCTGATCTTAAAGAAACAGTTTGCAGTGTCAAAGAAAATAAGCCACAATCTTGTGAACCTTGGTTGCTTTGATCCATTCTAAGTATTGAGCTGTACCAAGCCATCCTAGAATTGTCAGTCAATGCAGGCTCTGCTCTAGCACTTTCAAACTGAGTAGCAGTATATTTCTCTTTCCTGATCTCTTGCTTCCAATGCCAGCAGAAGCTGCAGAGACAGCATATTTGGCTCCCTCAGGAAGGATGTTAGTGCTTTGTTTGGTTTGAATCTCTTACTTCACCCTCTAGCCAATGAACAATCATCATGGGCAGACTCTGAAGGGAATTTTCTCAAGGTCTCCTTGAAGGAAAGATGATGCCAGTGAACTGGCAGTGGGGATAGTCATGCTTCAGAAACCAGCATGGCTCTACCACACCTACCCACAAAAAAAAAAAAAAAAAAAAAAAAAAAAAGAAAAAAGAAAAATTAGGGTTGGAAACAAATAGTGCAGCGCTATGACCACAAGTACAGCACAAAAGAAAGCCAGAGAAACTGGCATGGTAACAAAATATGCTGGAATCTGAGCAGAAGAGAGATCTTGAAACAACTTAGGAAGGTAAGATCAACTGGATAAATAGTGGTGCATTATCAGTTATTCTAGTATCTTGCAGTAGATGGCACTGTGGAATTCCCATGGGCCACTGGTTTAAGAGACTGAAGCAGAAGTAATTTAAAAATCTTTCTTTCCCTCTTCAAGGGATGAGATCAAGAACATTAAAAGTAAAAAGTAACCTATCACAATAGAATCTGCCCAAATGGATACATAGAAATATGTACCTTAACTAAAATAAATAAAAATAATAAAAACAAAGGGGAGTAGTTTCAAGAAAACAGGGTTTCTTGCCTATCAGATAGGTACTAAAGACACCACATAAGTCTCAGTGATTTGTACATGGAATAGAAAACAAATGTATTGTAATGTATTGTATTGACCAAAAGATAAATAAAACATTCAGGAATGCAGCATAAGAAAAGAAGATCTTTCCTTTGTTTTGGCAAATGATTCTTGAATGGCAGAGGCAGGCATTCCATGGCCTACTCCATGACCATTTTTCAGCTCCACAGTGCTACAGCTCCACCACAGTGCTACAGTCCTGGACCATTGCGACTTTGAATCCCAAGGAAACACTACCTGCAAAGCAGTAGGTCTTTCCAAAGTATGTGTCCAATGTAGGTATCTAAGACAGAGCTAGTAGCACTACCAGTTGAAGACCTCACTTTTAGTGAAATTTGACTTCATAGAAGTGCAATAATTTGAACTGATATCTTCCACACCAAAGGTCTGTCTCAATGCACATGATTATTTCTGAGTTTTATTGTATCTACAGTGACTAGTAGATATGTACATGTAGAATAAGGATGCTATATTAGGCTGACTTTTCCATAATACCCAATGCCCTACCAAATATCTTATTTTGGTATGTCATTGTAATTATTCCTCTTACAAATATTCCTTTGTATGCATGAATGCTATACTTGCTTATGCAAATCAAGGACACGTAATTGCCCTGGCATTTCTGAAAACAGAATGCAGAATTGCAATGAAGAATTTTGATTTACTCCGTGTAATCAACCTGGCTTTAAAGGCCTATACCACAAATTTTCTACAATGTCCATAGAATCTTTTCTGCAGCTTGACTTTTTGATTGGCATGATTTTTCCCGACTTGTGTTTATGAAAATAAAATGTGCCAGTATAAAATAAAATAAAAATAAAAAATCTCACTGTGTTTCTAACTGGTCTGAGATCAGAGATGATACATTCAATAGAGGAGAACGTAATCTGTACCCCAAGGAATTTGGCATGTTACAGCAGACACAATTCTTATATGTACTAATGCATATGAAGATTCCACCTCTGACAAAATAGGAGAGGTTTGTGAGAAAGATTTAAGGCCTTTTTTTTATCATTCTTATGATAAATTAATTAATTATAGTCGAAAGACCTTTCAAAGTATGATTTTTTAAAAGAATATAGTTGGTCAAGCTTACTCCAGCTCTCCAGCTCCTGAAATTGTTCTTCTAACACAGAATGTAAAGAAGAAACAATAGATCTTAAGACTGATTAGCAAAACAAAAACAAAAACAAAAACCAAACCAAACCAAAACAAAAAAACAGCATCCCTTTGCAAAACTCATCTTCTACTTGAACAAGTGCAGTTGGAAATGGATGAATAGTCTGATCATTGCTTTTTAAGGAAACCATCATCTGTCTGTCTGAAATCTCTCTCCATGCTGTAATAGCTATTAACAGCATCTCTTACTGTAAACACTATTTTTCCATCTTTATTTCTCGTTTATGTATTTTGTATATATAGCAGATCTATTGTATAATTAGCTCTAGTGTATCCTGAGATATTCAACCACTTTTCTGTACTGGTTAAGTGACAAGGCAACTGATGGAGGGATAGAAAGATTTCTTTCTCCTTATTTCTTTTTATTTATTTATTTATTTAAGGAATGTTACACCACAGGACCAAGGGCAACACCTTTGGCAAATTTGGTTAGGCTTTCTGAATATTTATTTATTATCATTGTTTAGTACTGAATTCTTTGATTAATTTTCACTGACTGTAACTTCAAGAAAAAATTACACAGCTTCAAAAAGTGTGTGGGTGAATTCATGGCAAAAAAAATAAGCTAAATAAGGCTATTAAATACAAAACCAGAAAGTCCCCAAACTGCAAATTGCTGGAAGTTGGAAGAGTGTTCCAAGGAAGTATCACTGCATCTTTTGCTTATAATTTTCCCTGGGCATCTGCTTTTGGCCAGTGTTGGAGACAGGGTACTGAGCCAGACAGATCTTTGGTCTGACTCAGTACTCTTACAATTTTATAGAAGTGTCATGAGAGAGACATGACAAATGCTGGGATGCAGGTGAAGTGCTTTTCTGTTACAATCTCCTCTCCTCTCCTCTCCTCTCCTCTCCTCTCCTCTCCTCTCCTCTCCTCTCCTCTCCTCTCCTCTCCTCTCCTCTCCTCTCCTCTCCTCTCCTCTCCTCTCCTCTCCTCTCCTCTCCTCTCCTCTCCTCTCCTCTCCTCTCCTCTCCTCTCCTCTCCTCTCCTCTCCTCTCCTCTCCTCTCCTCTCCTCTCCTCTCCTCTCCTCTCCTCTCCTCTCCTCTCCTCTCCTCTCCTCTCCTCTCCTCTCCTCTCCTCTCCTCTCCTCTCCTCTCCTCTCCTCTCCTCTCCTCTCCTCTCCTCTCCTCTCCTCTCCTCTCCTCTCCTCTCCTCTCCTCTCCTCTCCTCTCCTCTCCTCTCCTCTCCTCTCCTCTCCTCTCCTCTCCTCTCCTCTCCTCTCCTCTCCTCTCCTCTCCTCTCCTCTCCTCTCCTCTCCTCTCCTCTCCTCTCCTCTCCTCTCCTCTCCTCTCCTCTCCTCTCCTCTCCTCTCCTCTCCTCTCCTCTCCTCTCCTCTCCTCTCCTCTCCTCTCCTCTCCTCTCCTCTCCTCTCCTCTCCTCTCCTCTCCTCTCCTCTCCTCTCCTCTCCTCTCCTCTCCTCTCCTCTCCTCTCCTCTCCTCTCCTCTCCTCTCCTCTCCTCTCCTCTCCTCTCCTCTCCTCTCCTCTCCTCTCCTCTCCTCTCCTCTCCTCTCCTCTCCTATTAATATGCTGTATTTTGCTGTGAGAAGCCATTTAGCTTCAGACATTATTTTGCCAGAGCTGGCCTTTGCAAATTCAGCCTAACTGCAAATGTTGTGGGGAAAGAGAAATCTTTCTATCCCTGGAGGAATTAAAGCTCTCAGTGAGAATTCACTGGTCTGATCCTTTGTGTAACCACAGTGTTGTTGCTGAGCTCCTGCTCTCTATTAGCCTCCCGTGCAGTCTAGGGTTTAACTTGGCAGAACTCAAGGTTTTCAGAGAAATTGGTTCAGCTCTTTAACCATCACGTTTACCAGCCCACATGCAAAATCACTGAATATCAAAAGTCACGGATACTTTGAAAGCACATGAAAATCTATGACTCACATGACAGCTGTGACAAAAATGCAGTCTTTCTTATTGCCCTTTTGTTTATGGTCTTTTAGCCAATTTTTGATCTGACAGTATAGAAGTTCAAGGTAATTTTCAAGGAAATTAGTAAGGCTCTAGAGCCATACATTGAATTATTTGCTAAAACTCAGATACATTTTTCACTGTGTTCACATGTGTAGCTATTTTTAAATATGGAATAATAATAATAATAAAATGACTGAAAATGTTTGTATTAATATTTATTGCATTTATTTTTATCTTTAAGTTCTTTTTGCATGTGTGTTGGTATTTAGAGCCTTATTTTTTTCTTTTAAAGACATTAGTATGAATGCCAACAACTGTTAAAAGGGAGAAGACTTTGATTAATTGTGTGGTGGTGTATTAAAAGAAAACTGCAAAGGCTGTTAACATTTGTCAAAAGTTTGAGAATATTTCACTTCAGGACAGATTCTGCAATCATAGGTTTTGACATCCTACCAGTTATCCAGTTATTATCCAGTTATTGAATGGTTACTTTAGTTTGGCACAAGTCTATGTGTCCCCTCTGTCCGCTCCATTGTACCCTTGGACACCTTTTTTTTTTTTTTATTTTTTTGCTGCCTCTCCTGTATTGATTGGCAGGACCACTGCTCTTCAGCCTGACCTTTCTACCACATGGCCATATAACCTCTAGCAGTGGAACTATAGTGGCAAGAAGAAGCAGCTGAACACGTTCAGGACCATTCCTTTTGTGAAGAACAGACCAGTCTGTTTAAAGTCAGCATGTCACCATGGCCTGAGTCCTTGGCTCTCCCATCAAGGATTGTGAGCTGAATGGTTTATCTGGGTTGTTTTTATTACAGCAGACCGTGGCTGAGCAAGTTTATACAGGGCAAGAGGCAATCTTTGAAATACACATGGGAACTACCCTTATAGGACCTGTGTTAAACCGAGATTGAAGCTGAAGTCTCCAATTTCCCCCACAGACAGAAGGCAGCTGTGGAATATATGGAGCACAACCATGCTGTGCTTCTGCAATATTACCACCATCCAAATAAGCAATTCACTGATATCTGCAGTCAATTAAACACTTAAATAAATGCCAAGGGGAGATCCAAAGCATTGTTTGGACAATAATCCAAGCCTGACAAGGCCAGCTGCAGCTGTAATCTGGAAATGGGCTGAAGGCAGAGAGTGAAGGCCTCTTGTGCAATCTTCTGTGGGCACATACTGCACCAAGAGGTCACAGCTGTGGGCCATCACCTTCTCTCTTCTATTCTCCCTCAACTTCTGCTCACTGTTAATGCTCACCAGGGAATCAAAAGGTGCAAAGGCCTCTCAGCAGGTTTATCAGCTGCAGAAAATCCAAGATCATCTCTCACACAGCAGTCTGTGAGCAAGAGGAGGCCTGTCCTACTTCAGGACCCATCAGGAGAAGAACAAGACAGCTACTGCTGTCAACTCCTTTAACTAAATAGTGCAGTCTTTTGCAAAAGACAATGGAGCATGGCTTCTGAAGGTAATTTTTAATCTTTCCACCTGTGTCATTTCTAGTTTGGTCTAATGCCTTATATTTTGAACTCCTCATCCGAAAGCACTGCCATGAGTAGATCTTACCCAGAAAAAAATAAAAATAAAGCATACAAATACCTAGCATACAAATGCAGCCTAAAGCACTGTAGAATCTTCCCTAAACTGTTATTCTCACACAAACACACATGTTAAAAAAAAAAAAAAAAAAAAATCATAGTAAAATTACAAGATGGGTGGTCAAATGAAAGACTACAGGCTCCTGTGAAATAGGTCTGCTGAGGGGAGAGGGGAAATCACCCAAGCTGAAGGAGAATCAAATGACTCTGAGCTCAGTCTTAACAATAATAGCAATAGTCATGATCACCCCTTGCCCCTGGACACAAGCCAGTTGGTAATATCTAATGGATAAAGTCATAAAAAACAATTATGACTGTAGAAGTGTGAGCATGGTCTACAAGAATCTTTCAGCAAGGCATGTGACAGAACCCATCCAGAGGAACTGATTGACTAAAATGCACAGGCTCTAGAAAGTACAAAATCTGCTTTCCCTTTAAGGGGTAGGCTTGAAATCAGAAGATACTTAGTTAGGAACAAATTAGGATCCATACTTCTTATTCCTGAATCTAAATCCAGCCTCTAAATGCTGAGGATCCTTTTCTGAACATTTGTAGTTTTGTTCTAATTATGGACTGAAATTATGTTTCCTGAGTATTAATTGTCAAAATTCTTCCTTCTTATTTTATGCCTTTATGGAATGTTGTTATCTGTGAGTGAAATGAAGGCAGAACACAATATTCCTGTTTCCATTACAATGTACTTGAGAATTGTATCTTTGAGCAATCCCTCTTAAAGACCTGTTGGCAGGTTTTAGGGTTTGACTTCTCATTTTGGAGGAATTGTAACCTGTTGGGCCTTAATTATGATGACTCCAAGATTCTCCAGCTGCCTTGGATTTTACTATTTCCTCTTGCTGTATTTCTTCCACTACTCCACCTCTTCTTTGCCTCCAACTCTTCTGCTCTTCTTCTGATGAACTGAATTAAAACTTTCACTAGCAAAAATTATGGTGTGCAGCTGTGCACACCATTTGCTGATTCCAGATTCTTTCCCTCTGTTTATGCTTTCCACACAGATTGTTGCTGCCACTGGAAAAACAAATTAAATAAAACTGGCACTTGGCTTACTGGTGAGACTAGCAGTAAACAAGCTAAGGAATGGTAGAGTGTGTGATAGCCTTAAGAAAATGAAACTAAATAAGAAGTCTAGCTGCACCAAACCATTTAACGTAAATACCTAGAAGGTATCATGAAGGTGAGGCGTCCCAAAGGGACTCTGTGTTGATTTTTATTGAGCTTAAACTTTCATGTCTTTTTCCAGGTTAGGGAGCTAGCAGGTTGACATGGAGACCCTGGGAAGAATAACTTGCTATTTCTAGAAAGACCAGGATTTATTTCCCCTCTCCTATTCTCAGCAAGATATTTTGCTTGTTTATTAGTTAATTAGTATGGTTTATTATTTATTAGTTTATGAGAATAAGGGGAAACATTCCCTATTCAGTATTGAAATATAGATATGGGTCTGCTAAGATCTTTCAAGTCTGGAACCTAACTGGCAAAATGTTGGGTATCTTCCAAACTGTGTCTCCAGCTGCATGTGAATATGCATCCCTGAAATGCTAGCATTTGGCAGTCGTCAAGATCTGCAAATATTAAAGTATTCATTCTTGGATCTACCTATATGTTTATAACTTGCTTCCCCCAACTCTGTGTGTGAGTCCAAAACCAAAGAATCCCCAAATACCCTTTATATGCTCTCTGGCTCTCACTCCCACACACACTCGTACGTGCATGTGCATGTATGCATAGTTATTAGTCAAAAATACATACAGCCATACACAAAAAACAGGGCAGAAAGGAAAGCTGCTTTTGAAGAAGTATCATTTGCAAGATGTAGCATTTAGAGCTTCATTTTTGTTCTTTTATTTGATTGAAGATATTTTGCTTTTCTTCTCCTTTTATAAGGTATTCTGTACTGAACTTGAAGTTACCAGAAACTTGTGGAGGGCAACAGGGTAGATTAAGGGCACAGTGGAAATTCATCTGAGGGAGAAAGAGATTATGGGGTGGAAAGGAAAGGAAGCTGCAGGAGAAAGAGGGGGCCTCTGAAGGGCAAGAAAATTAAAAATAATAATAATAATAATTAAAAAAATAATAATAATAGTAAAAAAAGCTTGTATAGCTTTTTGGATTCTTATTCCAAATGAACTTGCAAACCTCCTCTCCTGTGGGTCCAGCCAAGTGATTTCAGCCATCGCAAGTGATGATTGCTATGCATACCTCTGTCGCAGAGGCAGCAGGCATTTCAGGAGAAATGTGGGATTTAACAGCTGTTGGGAGGAAGGGTGGAAAAAAAACAGAATGATCCCCTACATTTTAAAGGCATGATGTTTCTTGCCTTGCCCCCCTCGCCCTCACTGTGCTTCCTTCCCTCCCTCCTACACATGTATTAATAAAGTGAACAAGGATTTCAAGCTATGCAGTTCTGGTTGAAGCGCTGGCAGCACTGGTAACCAATTTGTGATTCTCCTTTTAGGAGCAAATCCCATGTATTGCATACAGCAGCCTTTGGTTAACATCCCCCTGAATGTCTGAAAGCAAAATGGTATTATGTATGTAAGATATAACACAACATTATTTTTTACAAAAGTGTCTATTCAGCACAGCACCAATCTGGAAGGTTGTGAGCAGGCCAGGACACTTCACTGTTAGATTGAAGGCTGTAAATATGTAAGTATATACAGTAGATAAAAGTTTGAGATTCTTTAGAGGGAAAACTGGTCAGAATTCAAGCTTTTGATGTGGACATAAGCCCCGTCTCAGGCCTTGCTTCTGCAGTCAGTGCCAGTAAAGGCAGGCTGGAGATGCAGTCTCTTTTCTCACCCTTTCAACTGCCACCACCACCACGTCAGGCGGGTGGTTGGTGTATTGGAGGTCTTGCTTTCATCTGACACGTTCTCCTTTTCTGTCACAGTGACCTCCAGTGGTTCTCTTCATTTATGTCCTGTAAACTGTCCTAAATACATGGGACTATTTTTTTTATTATTATTATTTTTTTTTTTAGCAACCACAGAACAAAACCATTTGAAGGGAAGAAATGAGAATGCATCATTTTTTTTTTCATTAAATTTTTGTTTCTCATGTGGGCACCAGGTACCTCCTTGATAGACGTTCAGGAAAGGCATGCATCTGTGAGACTGGTGAAATAATTAGCTGGTGAAAAAGAGCCATTATTTGTGACTATTAAGTGAATGAGTAAAACTGCTCTGAGATCTGCCAAAATATTCACATAGAAAAATCAGACTGCTCAAGGGGAGGGAGGGGGTGAGAGGCTTGGAAAAACTGATTTGCTTGAGTTTGAAGCAGGTCAGGGAGGACTGGGGGGGACGGGGGGGAGGGACTAACTTCATCTCTGAGGTGGTCCCACTTTCAAGAACTTTGTGAGCCCTCTCTCTGGAAGTGGTTCTCTTTATACATTCAGACTTGGCTGGCAGCGGTCACCTTGCTTGGCCTTCCCTGATTTAAAAAAACAGCTGCATATGTCAGTGTTTCTGTTGCTTTTACTTTGTACCCTGTGCCAGAAGCTATGAAGCTATAAGCCTGCTCACCTTATATGTACAGCATATAAATCTGTTCTCAAAAGAGGGCCCATGGGATGGTCCTGGAAGACAGGAATGAAGGGGAAGGGCATCAGAGGCTAGAACTGGGATACCTCTGTATGCAAAGAAGAGACAGATCATTACAGACAAGAAGAGAAATTGTGTTGAAAACAAATCACAATTGCTGACAAAATCTGAAGGCTCCTCGGGAATATTTTTTTAAGCACGCAAAACAACTACTGAACTCAATGGAAGGTTTGCCTGATTAAGGGCAGTTTAATATAACCCTAGATTATCCTGCCTGCCCAAGGTCATCAAAAGCCATGAATTACCATATTGACTAGCCCTTGCAATTGATACATACAGTCTGTTGACAGCTTTGCCTCTTGTGGTACCTCATTTCATCAAGTCCAACAGAAGCAGAAGTCTGGATGCTAAAGAAAATGACCATAAATGAATTGCTAGTCTGGTCTTGGAAACAATATCATGACAAATTTGCACATAAATTTTGTTGGTAGGAAGTGTCTGTGTTCTTGACTTCTGTTCTGACATAGCCATGTATCTCATCTGCTGCTGCTCATCTTCCTCATTCTTGCTAGTCCTGTCTAGTGGCAGAAGGGAAAATATTGGTGAAATGCAGGATGACTCCCAAGAATCTAGAGTGAGATCAACCTCTGGTTAGTGTGCTAGCTACAGATATTTTTTTTCCAGTTGCATGAAGGAGCTGCCCTCAGACAAGCTGAATATGCCTGTGTTGAGCTCAGGGGAGTGGGTGAGTGCAGCCTGTAGCAGGTCTGATGCATGGGCACTGGTCCCAAGGATAGCTCCTGCTAACATCAACAAAAGCTCTGCAGGGTGTTTATAGTGCACCCAGACAAGCATTCCTTTCACAATACCTAACAGACATTGTATATAACACTGTAGATTATTTCATATAATCCTACCTAGACTCTGACAAATGGGATCACATCATGGACTGCTCTTTTCCAGCTTCAGGCAACTTGCCAGTGTGCTCTTTTTTCTCTTAATGCATTAAAAATCACCTAGGATGAGCTGCATATTTTCCAGAGGTCTTGTTTTCCAGAGACTTTTAATTAGATTCTCGTAGTTGTTTTTCATTATGCATGCATATGTTCGTATTATAATGCTGTTTAAGTAATGACATGCACAGCAAATTGTTCATGTAAGTGTGTTCTAAATTTACTGGTGATTTTGGACTGTGAGACTAACTCTTGTTATGTCTGTCTCTGTTGATCTCTGGCTGCTGTCTTTTTTTATAAGTGTAACTATTAATGGTCCCAGTGGGTTGATCTTTGCCTGATAAAAATGTCTCTTAAATGGATTAACTATAAATGATGGATCATCTGTCGTTAGAGCTGCTCTTTAACTCTTAGTATTTACCCCATGTCATCTTATCATTATCTGACTAACTTAAATACAGTCTTAGTGATTGTGCTATATTTATTTAATGTTTTTGTTCTCTTCTTTTGCCAATAGTGAGTCTCTGAAAATGAGCAAAGCTGAGAACTCTGGATCTGCTTATCCTTACATAGTCCTGATGTAAGAGTGCAATGTAAAAAACAAAAACAAAAACAAAAAAACAAGGTGGTGGGGGGAGGCAGCTGATGTCATCTGAATTTCATTAATGTAGATAACATTTTCTGTATATAAGCAATTCTATCCTGTCCTGTAAGGAACTTCCTTTATCCATTGCACAACAGCCAAGCTAGTGGAGAAGAGGCCTTTTAAGGAACAGACACTATGTATCTTTCACACTTAAAAACCTCCTAAGTTTTATGAGTTTTTATACTGGAGCTAGTTCCTTAGAACTTAGCATTTGGAACTGTCATCCAAGTGATTGTCAGCACTGCTGTCCTGTGCTACCCATGCGTACTGGCAGACCAGCCTTCTGATTGTCCCAGCACTGCAGGTACTTCTGCCTCTGTACTTCCCAGGAGTACCTCCTCAGTTTTACAAATGCTGTGCATTGCCACAATTTTGTTGTGTGTGACTGAGAGACGCTATATCCTGCAAACGTGTAGAAACTCTCTGTGATCCATGCTTGCAATACCAAGTACTCACGTATGGCATCAGACCCTCCCTGGTCAAGGAGGCCTTATGATACTTCCATACAGATTGATTCTAAGTAATCTTGTGGGACTCGTATTGTTGTGTTAGACTCAAATCGCTTGAGGCTGTAAAACAAGCCCACCAACACAAGGTACACTTAAGTTAACTTCTCAGTATAGTTAATGAGTTACAGGGAGACTTTATCTCTTGTGAATTCATATGTGTGAGTAGGCTGTCCTTGCTGATCAATGAGAAGACACATTATTGTCCACAAGAGTATGATAAGCCCATTTTGTCTTATGAAAAAGTTTAAGTTTGTGTTTTCCTGGTAAATCTCTCTTGGTTATTATTGGAACAGGATCTGGAGAAATGTGAAAGGAAAAGAATCTATTTACAGACACTTTTTACCTGCTGGCACTGAAAATAGTAGACATTTTAAGTGGGTACAGCAAGGCACTAAATCTTCTCTGTTTGACCTCAGAATTGCAAAAGCAGACTGACCTAAGAGGCTGACTGAGGAATCGGTTGCTAATATCCCCAGTTCTTATAGTGTTGAGTCACCACCCCTATGAGTGCCAGTCTGGATGAGAGGAGACTTGGGGCAGTTTGTGTTTGACACTGAGGGTTTATCTGGTCACAGAACTGAACTGTTGACAAAGTGGTATACAGCCACTTTTTTTTCTTATTGGAAAAATAATTGTTTTTACTTAGATAAACGTTTAACTGCACTCAGTGATTTACTTGGATGTGTTTTTGTGTTTCCACGTCCTCTCAGCTACAAGAGGGTGAATGAAAGAGGACAATGCTTAGCAGAACATGTTTGTGAACACAGGTAAAGTGATCAACAGAGTGAAAATTTGAAATATATCAGAGTAAGTCTCTGTACTCCTTCCATGTAGTGACGAAATGGAATATTTGAATAAATAATGGAAAATTCGGGTTATAAGGTGAGATTTTTTTTTCTCTTTACATTTTGCCCTAATTTTCTGTTTCTAGATCTTCTAAAATGTAATTCTAATGGCACTAATCTACACAAAGCTCTCCCACCTCCAACATGCTTGTACATACACATTCATGCTAAGAAAGGCCTCCCCAATATCTTGCTGTTCATGGATGATTTTTAGTAGTACATACATAGACCTTACCCTGTAGTTCCTCTGGGAAAAATATAAATAAATCTATTTTCTGAAAAATTCCTGATGTTTTGCCAAAGGGAAGCTTGTCTACAATATATACAGTGGTATTAAAGGTATCCTATAAAGTCCAAACTTCACTTTGCACCCAATAAGGTGTAGAGAATGCTCACTTGCATTGTTAGAGAGCAGCACCAGTCCTTGAAAATGGACAGTTCATGACAGTTTCATTGGAAAGCACTCTGTTGGATCACTAACTCATTTGGAAGGAGGGGCATGGAGAGTGTTAGATCATAGATATTTTCCACAGCAAATTAGTTGACATTAACTATAGGAAAAAATTATTTTAGTTGTGAGAAGAGTCCAGGAAACTGATTAAAAGAGAGGACTCTAGGGGGTATATTTTCAAAGAATTGTGTGGGAAGTTCTGTGCATAACTTCCACTGAAGTCAATGTCTAGAGAAGCATCTTAGTGGAAGGTTAATGAGAAACTGTCTTTAAGCATGGTCACCTTTGCCTGGTGAAGTCTGAAGCCAATGGCTTACTATCTGATGGCTGTATTCAAAGCCTAAGTGAAAGAACTGGGATAACTAGCCATTGAAAAAAAAGGCAATGTGTATATACGTGTTGCTTTTCAATAATGTTTTGTACTTCTACAAGAGGCTTTCAGTAGATCTCAGAACATTTTAGGAAAGTGGAAAAGTGTTTTGAATCAGAACTCTGATAAAGAAGTAAAAGTATTTGTCCAAGGTGTTCCAGTTTTGCTTGTGTTAAAACTGGGAGAAAACAGCTCTTTACCTGCTATTTCCTGACGCCATTGACACAGTTGATGGTCTCAGTAGGGCACAAACTGAGTGTTTTAATGATTTAATTGCTCACGTGACATGACTCATGCTGATGGTTTACATTTTATAACAGGAACCATCATAGTGTGGTACTTCAAAGGTAGTTTGTGCTTCCTGTATTTGCGTTGTACTAAAGACCTTCAACCTCCAGTGATACTATTACAGCATCCTTTCTCTTCAATAAATTATAAACAAATAACAGAATGTTTTAAACTCTTGAAAGCTGACTAAATACAGGCAGCATTCCCCTACTTTCTGGATTACTGCAAGACTGCCAAATTCTCTGTGGTGGTTTAGGAGATCAAGGGCACTTACTCATAAGTGAACATGCATTGCTTACTGCACTGTAGGTGCATTGTACTGGGAATAGTGCTGTCCACGTGTTGAGGCCATGAATACCTAAAACTAAGCCAAATAATTCCTGTGCTTGACATCCCTTCCTTGAGAGCATGGAGTCATTTCATAGTGTAGATGTAAACGGTATCATTTTTTTTGAGTGTGTCTTGAATACCAAATGAATGTCTGTATTTAAAAGGAATCATGAAACAAATGCTGCAATAGGAACTCTACTGTTAATGCACTTCTACTGCCAAGTGCACAGAGCCTAAAAGGAGTCTGTTATTGAGGTCCAGTAACAGCGTGGCTGCCATGAAGAACTATCATCATCTGATGTCTCTTAACAGCTTTTAAGTTTTGTAGTAAGTGTAGTAATTACTTTAGACCAGAGCAGCAATGATGTGCTAAATGTAGGTTACCCTTTGAGGTCTTAGCTTATCTAGGAATGGGCGGTGAAAAGACTTTTGAATGTGTTAGCTGGATCTGAGAGGCAGGGCAGCTGTTCAGCACATTTCTGGGCTGTCTCCCACCTCCTGCTTTCATTTTGTTGTAATTCTGCCTCATCTTTGACCTCTCAAGCTGAAAGTTTGTAAACTGTTTTTGTGTGTGTGTGTGTGTGTGTTTTTGTTTGTTTGTTTTTAAATCTCAGCCAAAACAGTCTTACCATTCTTAAAGGCAAAACAAGGAAAAAAAGACTTTCTGAGCCAGGAAACTGATGAAGGAAGCTGAAGTTTGTGATGTGAGGGTTGGATTTAGCTGGCCAAAGAGAAGGGAAGATGGAGAGTGGATAGGAACCAGGGGAAAAACAGTTGAAAAGACCTTGGATGTGGTGAAAAAAGGAGGAGTGAGAAAAGGGATAGTAACAGGTGGGAGCAGAGACGGTAATCCAAGGAAAGTGCAGGAGCAGGTGACACTGATGAGAAGACAAAAAGTGGATTTTGGTTTTGACAGAGGCATGGATGCAGAGGTGGAGAGAAAGCAGGGGAGGTGGAGAAGGAAGAGAAAATAGGTGGTAGAAGAACTGTAACATCTGGTAATGTAATCCCAGCCCTGACAATAGTGTGTAAGCAGAGAGGCCAAATGAAAGCTGTGTGAGCAACCTTCCCTCTGGTACTTTCAAACTCTTGGAGTGCCTCACTATCCATTATGCTGTCTATTTTAGGCATGTTAACTATGCAAATGTGCCATGTAGAAAATCAAGTGGGCAGGCATACAGTAATGTAAGAGAGTAATCTTTCAGGAGGTCACATAATGCAAAGGTTGAAGCTCTAGGATCACTATTTTTCTCTTCTGAAATAAACATACCTTAAATTTGACATCCTTTATACAGGAAAATATCAGGGTAAGTCCTGATTATAGCAGAGTTTCTGGGGCAAGTTGAATCATTGGAGTTGACCTGTCTGAAAAACAGAAGTATCTTGAAGCTTTTATCTGTCCCCCTCTTTCTCCCTCCCCTCCCCTTACCCACCCCAATTAGCAAGATAAAATTTCCATAGCTTGTCTCAGAAATAGGGGTCTTCACAATTTATTTTCCTGCAGAACATAGAGCTCAAAAAGATTTGCATTCAGCTTTGCAAGACTAAATCCAGTGGTCTGTAGCAGTGATTTTCAAACCATAGTCTGAGAACCACAGGACCATAGATGGAAGTCCTGTGTAGTGGTCTATAAGAAAAAACAAGACTGTTAAATTTGCTGCAATTGCAAATTTGATAGGAGCTAGTAAATTGGAAATCCTTGATGGATGTTGTAAAGACATATGGGACATTGGAGGTGCTACAAAATCAGGCCTTCTTTTATGAAGTGCCCAGGTTTACAGAGCCAAAGTTTAGCATTTGCATTTTCTGCTTTTGTTTTATGCTGTTCAGGTACTCTCTTTGCCAAAGATCACCCTTTCCGACAAAGATAAGTTGAATCTGCCCACTGTAGTTTTAGATTTCAGTTTCAGCTGAGATACACTGGTAATCCTGAGATACAAAATCTTCTTCTGAATGTATTGCAGTTAACTTCAGTTGTATAAATCCAAGCATTAGCTGGATACTATAAATAGGCAGGATGTGCAAGGAGGCCAAGTTGAAAATGTGCAGGAACCATGCTTTTTTTTCTTTAATGCAACCCCGAAGTTGTACTACATTTCATCATGTGCAACATTTTTCATCTGAAAAAGAAACAATGGTCATGTGCTTGGTGGGTGTAGTAATTAACTGGACTTAATGAAGCATTGAATTTCACACTTCATAGAAGTAGATGGGGGAGGATGGGTACGTTTTTGTCACTTTTTTTTTTTTTTTTTTTTGCTGTTAGTGTTTTCATGGAGGTAAAGAAAATCTTTTCTGCAAGACTGTGTAGAGAGCAGAAAGACATCTGTTTTAAATTATATGATGGCTGTACTTTGGCAATGGAAAAAGATGGCACTTTAAAAAAATGAAAGAAGAATAAAAAATAAAAGCTTGGCAACTGCAGAATGGAGCAGCAATTACAAGAAGTATTTTAAAATTCCCAGGATTTGTAATCTGTTTTTCCACGCATGCATTTTTTCTAATGTTGCTGATGATAAGGGAGTAAAACAGAGGAAATTCAGTAGGATTTTACAAAGTACAGCTATCTGTATGAAACAATCTCCTTTATTCAGGTTGCCCCCACAACAGCTGTTGTGATTAACATGTGGGTGGTAGCAAAAGGGATAGGAAGCAAGACTCATGTTCATTTATACAAAGTGATAGGAGATCATAATTTTTTTTTCTGCTCTTTTCTTCAGCCAGTGGCCATCAAGATGGTCTCTCTCTTAACTGCAATTATTAATGGGAGTAAGACAGAAGTAAAATTAAGGTAGATGTTTTTCAGAAACAGAGCCATGTGAGGCATCTTAGTGGTGGGAGACGAGAAAGTAATTCAAGCAGTGTAACAGTACCTATTGATGTGTCACCTACTGCAGTTTCCAATATTTTATTTTTCTCTTTATAGATTCACTCAGAAAACACTTTTTTTTTTTTTCTCCTCCTTCTTTAAACATTAAGACTGTGTGGCTCAAAAGTACAGAGCTGAGACTCCACTCCTGTGGTAGACATTTTCATCTTTGGGTAAAGTTGGTGGGAGCTGAGGATTATGCCATCTGTCTCATTCTGAACAAGATGACAAGGAGTGATGTATGAGCACCTTCCAAGAGTGCAGTAAGTTGTGCATCCCATGGGGTTGCTTTTCACATCCTCTCAATTGGAAAGTGGAATGATTTAACATTTGTTGGGCTTGTGGCTGGAAAGGTTGGGAATTGTGCTTTCCCTGTAGTGGGGTACAAGCTACATGGCGGTGCCCCCAGGTTGTTCAGCAAGTCAGCTCACTTGAAATAGAGCTCTGGAACAAAATACGTTCTGAGTGATTTTTAAGTAAAAGCTAATGTGAAAACGTGGGAGCTTGCACCAATGTAAACACATTACATTTAAAACAATTTTCAAATGTAGTAAAGAAAAAAAATGATGTCCCTGCTCTTGAAATTCCTCAAGGACACATTTCTCCTTTTGAGTCATGGTTTAATTAGATTATATTTTATTAGACATTCTTTACAAATTTTGAAATACTGCTATTATACACGCACAAAGGAAAATCAGTTTGAACAATTGTGTGTAGGCATTCATTGAAGTCAACCACAAAACAGGAATATTTTTTGTCAGTTATCCATGTACTCGATATGTATATCTAAAGTGCATTATGTTACAAAAAATATAGAAAGTCAGCAGCACCAAGATACGTTCACAAAATAAATACACCAGTCAACAAAATAAATTATGGTAAATGTGACAATAATAATTGTCTTAGCATTAGCAAAAAAAAAAAAAAAAAAAAAAAAAAAAGTTCACAATAACCAAATGTGCAGTTTCAGAGAGCAATGGGGGAAAAAAGTTTTATTCTGAGCATTTACAATATTTACAGGTAATAAATATTTTAATACTTCCCATATGTTCACTATTACAGAATACTGCAATATGTCTTCCAAAGATGTCTTGCTGAAAATATCAGCGCCTCCTGCAGAGAAAAAAAAAAAAAAGAATAAAAAAAAGGGAAAACATTAACTTTCACTTCAAATACATAGACTCAAAATTAACAGCAAGAGTTCCACAGACTATAATGGATGTGTCTTGCTAGTAAATATTTGCACTAGTAAGACCTGTTTAATAGTATTACAGTATTGGACATCATTTCAAAAATCTCTATTTCCTTCAGTGTAGTGCAGCTGGCAGTATGAAGACCTGCAATTTATCATGAAAATGAGACCATCTATTCCACTTTGTTGTACTTTCAGACAAATAGGAAGGAGCTTTAGATTTCTTAGGGCCTTACACAGGAAGATTCCTGAAAGCTATGGGTAGAAAAAAAAATTATCAACCTGTAATAAATATGCCAAGCACTAAAAGGAAAAAAAAAAAACAAAAAACAAAAAACAACCAAACAAAAACCAAAACCAAAACAACAACAAAACATATTTGGAGAAATGAGAAATTTGATTTGAAGATAAGAAAAAGCAAGTCCTTTTTGAATACTCTGGCAATCATGTCCTTATTGTGTTAACTGTTTGGTTGCAATGCCTGGATTTTTATTAGAACTGTCCCATGAGATTATTTAGTCTATCTTGACCAAATCTGTCTTTGTCTACGGATAGGCCACCTGTCAGGCAAGGGGCTGTTTATCTTAAAGGTGTGTATTTCTATACTGTCATGTCCATGAGTTTTACTTCATTAAAGTCTGCTCAGGTGAACAGATCCTTGATGGTGTCTCTCTTTAAGTATATGAATAAATGCAGAGAATATATTCCTGAAACTCTCCTTTTGTAAGCCAAATAACTCAGACCATAAAGAAAATGAGCATCTCGTGTTAAGCTGATTCCTGTTGCATTCAGTCAGAGCTGAAACATTCAGAGTTTGGTCATACACAGCCCTAAGATTTGAGAACTTTCTAAGGGACACTGGTGTGCTTTTATGATTTCTGTAATCCTCCCTTTGTGAGCTTGGGAGAACAAAAGCAGAGCCTGCTTCTATCCGACGTGTAGAACTTGCACTACAATATTATTTTAAGTTATTTCTTAGCAGTACTGCAGGAAATGCTGAAGGGTTGGGCTTTTTTCCCTTCTGCTGCTGTGAACAGCACATTTCTGTAATGCATTTCAGTTCCCTGGGAAACACTTATAGGGTGGAATGCAAAGCTATAGGATGGAGTGTGATTTGCTCTGCTGCTGGACGGATCACCAAAGCTGTGGGTAGTGTTCTGCATGGCAGACGTGTGTGGGCGTGAGACACGCACAAAAAAACAAATCCTTGAGAGTTTGAATTTTTTTTTTGTATGTGCACATTGAAAGTTAGACTACATTTAGCATTAGGGAGTTTACTTATTTGAAAAGTTTCTTAGGAAATTAGGTAATAACAGTTTAATTGAATTGGAATGGGAAGATAGCTGGAATGTCCATGAGAAAGAATTTTTAAGTGCCTGGAATGAAAATGTTACCATGAAGCTCCATAATAATTAACTAGGGTAATATTAGGGTGTATTCAGGCTACGATATAAGAATGACACACAATTCATAGAGCATGACTGTATATGTGTGTCTGAACTATATAGGCCTGTTTTTAAGAGGGTGATATTTTCACTCTGGCTTGGACTTTACTCTTTGCTGTAGAGTTTAAGCTAAGCCACATCTTGACAATGGTCTCCATACTAATGAGTACATGCAAGATGCTTTCTGTGATTTGGTCTCTGATTTTGCAAGGTTGGCTACTTTATGAGATACTGCTTGTAATAATTCAAAAGATCTACAGTGCAGGTCATTTCTTGTCTTTTTTTTTTTTTTTCTTTTTTTTCAGATCTAAACCCAAAATTTTGGGATTGAGTTTGGGCAGAAGGAATTGGCATGTGGATTTTCGTTCAGCCTGTTGAGCAGAAAGGAAGCACAGAGATACAGTGAAAAGCAGGCTGCTGCATTATGCACAGCTATTTCTTCACTGCCAAGTAGTGATGCTTCTTCTAAGCTTCAGCAAGCCTTAGAGATGCTACAAAAGCAGCTTCTAGTGATGTAGCATATGGATATCCTGTCTGCATATGCCTTCCTTGTCTCCCACCAACAGATAAAGTCCCTGATTTAGCTTGATGTAGGTGAGGAATCAACCTCACCAAGACACATTCATCCCTCCTTCTAAAATGCGCTTGCCCACTATGTGCCAATAACAGCATAGGAAACTACTTTGAACCTGACTTCTGCTATCTAAGGTACGTGGCTAGGTACGAGCTAGTCTTGCTTTGAAGTTTAGAAATAGTATCTTTTGTCAGCCCACTGGGATAATTGCAACTTAATGCAATAACAGAGTGGAACCATCATATTATGTTCTGTCCTTTTAAGGGAGGAATTTTGTTTTCTTGTTTCAGGGCTTCTCTTTGCTTATTTTTCTTCAGCCAAATCTGTACAATATAGGGCCTCTATAGGAATCTATGTTATGTTTCTGCCCCTGGTGTAATACTGCATCTTGGGGAATAATATCAGGAAGGTAAAACTAATTCAGGACTTCCAAGGTGAAGCTGACAACCTTCAGCCATCCAACCATACTTGAAACAGAAAAGCTACATTCAGACAATAAACAGGATTGTATCTGTCATTCTTTTACAGCTCCCTTTGGATAGACAACCAAAGAAACAGTGAAAATGCCCTTGGATATTTTTTTCCTACATACAAGATTTCTGTGTGCTAAAGACACTGCTGCCACTGCAGTTTCTTAAGAGCTATTGCAACTTCAGGCATCTCATGACAGGACTACCAGAGTGTGCTTTTCCTAGGTCACTGGATCAAAACCATCCTCTTTTACCCCACTACTGACTCTTACAGACGTGCTAAGTGCTTTATGGTCAGGGATGCTGAATGCCTAGCTCTGGACACCAGTAACTTTTGTAGATGCCAGCAAAAGTTGAGGCAATGGAGTACACTGCACACTGTGCCCTGTAAAGCTTAACAAAAGACTGAATTTTAGTAAGTCCCACAGCTTGCATTCCTTTCTAAGGGACATACTGTGAGCAAGTGGCACTTCTATTGTATCTTATGCTGCCAAAGCAGATGGGGAGGAGGACAGAAAAGTGCTTTTTTTTTTTTTTTTTTTTTTTTTTTAACTGTTGAAAATACTAACATTTGAGGAGAACTAACTGTGGAGGGGACTGCTTGGATTTGCCTGCAAGTGTTCTGACCTCCATTCAAACCAAGATGACTGCAAGTGGATGAGTTGCTTGGGGCACCTCTACTTAAGTCTTTAGCTTGCCTCTTCCTTGAAAACCCTTCATTGTCATACGTGAGGAAAGCACGTCTCTCTCCAAAAGCAATGCTCAACATTTTTGAGCAGCAACGTAATTGTTTCACGAGCTGGCAAAAGGATAGAGCTGAATTAAAAAGTCCTAATGGCAGGGAAAATTTTATGGCAAAAGGCTGGTCTGTGTTGTTTGCAGATATTACTAAGAGAGAAATTTTCCATGTTCTCCCCTAAGGTTAAACAGTAAAAACTGTAAAGTAAGGGTAGGAAAGTTGC
The DNA here is from genome assembly GCF_963932015.1 of Anas acuta. Taxonomy (NCBI): domain Eukaryota; kingdom Metazoa; phylum Chordata; class Aves; order Anseriformes; family Anatidae; genus Anas; species Anas acuta. The sequence continues at coordinate 135,986,350 of NC_088979.1, forward strand.
CAAAAAGGGGAGGCGTTGAGAGGGAGGAAAGAAAACTTCACCATTTTATAGATGCAGAGCCTTAAATAATACTCAAAGCTTTCAATCTGCTGAGGCCTGAGTGTGGGACCAAGATCTGAAGAGAGAGACACTACAGTTAAAGTAGAATAGGGAATTTTAATGGCTATGATGTGCTTTCTTTTATCAGAAAAACTTCCCTTGCTACACAGTTTTGGGAAGCTTGTTTTAGCAATAAGCAAGCAGTTTACTAGAGTTGTTTGTGATAGCAAGGGAAGACTCTTTGGGGTATATACTCTTGTAATAGTGGCTTTCTGGCCAGAAGTGAAAAGGTTGCTTTTCTGGGTGCAGATTTGCCAGTACAAAGTGGACAGGGTACTTACCGCCAGAAAGCACCTTGAGACAGTGCACTGCTGGAAAAGCCACTGCCCAGCTATAGCCAAAAAGATGTGCTACTGTTCCAGACTTAAACAATGCCTTGACCTCATGCACAGAAAGATAACAATTTCAGTAAATACATGTTATGCCTGTGGAAAGGATGTAGTAGAATTACCTTAAAATATGATTATGTGTAGTAACAGAGTTGTCCAAGAGTGGACTCTCGGTCATGCTGCTTCCATACATGTCAGAATTTAGCCAAGCAGAGCGGGCTCGCCTCTTTTTCTTCTCTTGTTCCTTACGTTTTCCAGGCTTTGCTTTCTTTTTCTTCCCTGATACCTTCAGGGGTTGTTCCTTGTAGGTCTGTGATTTGTTTGTCTCCTGAGTTAGGTATCTGCCCTCATCTTCACTGCCAAATCGGACAGGGTAGTTCTTTGTGTTTGTAGCAGGCTTAGGGTTAGGTGAAACCTCTGAAGTTGCACGGATTTCTGCAGTGTTGACACCTTCAATTAAATTTTGAAGGAATATTCTTCTTCGTAGATCTTGGATTGACTTGCCCTTGTCATGCAGTAGCTGGTGCTCTGATACAGCCCGTTTGCTAAAGAAAGAGAAGAACAGAGGGGAAAGAGACATTTAAGATATGGTTATTGCCCACTGCTTCACAAAGTTCCTCTCTCCTCTGGCAGTGACTGCCTGTACCAGCTCTCAGGCTTGGAGACACCCAGTTAAGTCAGATCGTGGGAGCAAGTCCTGCTTCTGAGTAACTGCTCTCTACAGAGAAGGCAAAGACCTAAGCTGGTAGTAATTCTCATCTGACCGATCACAGACCAGCAGACCTGAAGTTGGATTAGTCACTGCTTTATTCTAGAGGAGCATTAAAACTCTGAATACATCACACTTCAGGCAGTAAAACCAGGAAGACAGTTGTGAAATATATGAAAATCAAGGGGTCAGGTAATGGAGCACTGCAGTTGGGCAAGAGAAGGAATAACAAGTACTGAAGCCGGAAGCAGTGTTTATACAGCATCATTCTAATAATTTTATTCTGCTCAGTCATGTACTTTGAAAATATAAATAAATGCATAAAAATGCATTTCAGTTCTAAATTTAAATATGTGCAATTGCAGGAGCGTAATGGAAAAAATGGTCAGATTTGGGTGCCTAAAGCATAGGCACTTCAATCCTTAATGAGCTATCTGGAGAGGCAGCTTGTGCAACAGCAGCAGCATGAGCATCAGCCACTCCTGTTGACTTTACTGCTTAGCCACTTGTGTCTAATTATGGCTTTAGATGCCTTCCTGGTGTTCCTTTAAAGTGTGAACTTCTGGGGTCAATATGAACTTCTTGGCTTCTGTGCTCTCTGCGTTTTACATGAGCCTTCTTCACTGGATCATCTTCCACAGTGTTCTGCTTTTTTTGTGTGGGTCTCTGATACTCTTTTAAAGTTCATGATATTATGGTTCACTAACCTCTTTCTAATTTTTGAGGAATGAGGAGATAGGTATGTCTTTCAGAGATGTACTGGCAAAAAAAATGTATGAAATATCTGAGGAAAGAAGATCCAAGTGGCACCTGGATAATAAAGAACTGTGAGAAAATACATGCTTTTTCCTTGGTGTGGGATAGATGCACAGCTGCACTGTGAACAACAGAAAGAGCACAGGCTGGGATTTTAGTTATGTTCCCATGCATGCTATAATACAGTTTATCCTTCCGATTGCCCTACTTCAGTGTGCTGAGATTGGCGACGTATCCTCTCATCTTGCATCAGGGTACTGCATGTGACTGGGCTTGTACTGGCCAAAGAAAATGAATTCACTGCCTTGCCTGTCGTATAACCATTTGGTCAGCTAGTGGATACAGAGTTGTTTCTCAATGTGGGTGAAACAGGAGAAGACATAACTGTGACTATTCCTTCCTTCCATCCCTTCCCTAATTATCCTGCAAGGTTTCTAAATGTGGTGGACAAAGATAGTGTGCTAAATTACTGGAAGTGTTCTGTAATTTATCTTTCTCAGTCCCTTCAGCCAAACACTTGAGATTTGTGATTTGATCAACAATAAAGTTATTTGAGATTGGCAACTTTATGTAGCATTGGTTTAAGAGCATCCCCTTCACTATTTGTCTTTGTAAATCTGCAATTTGTATTGGGTCCAAATGGTTAGTTCAAGTGATACTACATCTCTATTGCTCAATATAAAATTCAAACACCAGCTTTCTTCCATCCCACTGTAAGACTAACAGATGACTGTTATTTTTGCATGAAATGATGCAGCAGTGTCCTGGTTTCAGTTAGGACAAGAATGTATACTTGCCCAAAACCAGGCCTAGGTATACTCAGGTTTGTGAGCACACGTTTGGCCAAAAATTGTCTATGATGTTTTAAGTGTCCCATAATCAGATGAGTTTTGGATAACTTCAGGCCTTAGGACATGTATTTTATGCCCTTCAACTCATGTCTCTAAGTAAACATGCAATATGATAATACTGAACTGAACCCATATTGTTTCATTCTCTTCAGTGCAGCTGTGACCATTAACTCAAGCTCAAGATCCCCCCCAGGAGAATTATTTTGACCAGTGCAGCTCTCCAATAGCCATCTCTAACAACCTTCTCATTAAAGTCAATCAGATTTGCAAGTGTGCTAATAAAACTAGCACCTTCGACTCCTCTGAGTGGCAAACTCCTGTGCTGTTTGTCAAGTTGTCCATTGTGGTTCACATTACTTTCCTAGCTTCAGTAAACTATTTTCCCAGGGCTTTTTGCATGTGAAATGCAGTTTTCCTTTCATTCTTGCATAGAAAATCTTAGTGCTTTACTGAGTCTAAAACAGTATGTCTCATGTGATGAGCAAAGCTTTCCTACTGCCAGTTGTAAACTAAAGGATAATTCCTTTTATCACAGACAACCTAAAGCTGCCTTAATCCTGTAATGTGTATTTGGTCAATTTACCCACTGTGACAAAATCTTGAATCTCCAAAGCCTGTTATTAAAGTACTCTTGATTGAAAAGCTATTCCATTTTACAGGGCTGAAACCTAAAGATTTGGTTCCAGTACACACAAGACAGTCAAACAGCATTATGAGATCTACATCTTGTGAGAGTATGCATTTCCAAAATAATGCAGGGATAAACGTGTGATAGGTCACTGTGCCAAAGACAGTAGGTTTCTGTTTAAATGACTATGATATTTAGCATCAGGTCTGGCCCCAAATAACATTCTGCTATTCCAGATGATTGTATAACGTAACGTAGTGTTACATTTCACATGACTTCTATTACTCAGTCAGGCTGAAGGATTACATTTTGCCTACCAATTTCCTTTGTATGCTCTAGATCAAAAATCTCCCTAAAATGAAGAAGCTGTGGTAGATACATATCTCTTTGACCTTCTGCCTCCTTCCGTTATGTTACTCAAACAACTACCATGTTTGTAAATCAGGGAAAAATACTTGCCCAAGAAAGCTGATGTAAGAAGTGCTTCATACTGCAGATATCAACAATGTCTCACCCCCACACACAGAGTAGGAAGGCAATGGAAACAGAAATGATTGTGTTCACATATTGGGAATGATATGTTAAAAAAGAAAAATAATAATAAAAAAAAAGGCTGTTAGCATTAAGATGACCCACTAGAGGTCCCTTCCATCCTTCTATAAATGCACCTCATTCAAGGAAAAAGAGTTTGACCCCAAACCAAATGCAGCAAATGCCAAGCTAACTTGTGGTGTGTACTTTTGAGAGAAGGTTGGTGATGGTATGTATTTGACCAGAGTGCCCAAACTAATTGCTGTATCCAAGTACACTATGTGCATATGAGACTTGATGTCTGATTACTGGGAGAACAGTAGAAACCCATTCAGATATTAAGCATGTACTTCCAGATAAGCTGTTCTTTTCAGACAAATTATTCTTTTTTTCACTAGATAACTAGCGTCATTGAGAAGCAACATTCTTCAAGCAACAACTTGCTGCCTCAGAATTGCTCTTATTTAATTGTTATTATCCTTGACTATTCATGTTGGGTCTGATCAGCAGAATAGGAGAAAGGACTCAGTCAGCTCTCTGTCTGGGTTTTGCAAGACTGAGTGCCCTTGCCACTGGCTCCAAAGGAAGTGAAAGCTGCTCAACCTATCTTGGGTTAGGAAAAATATTTTCTACAGATCTGGGGACACAGTGCTGCAGTGTCTGGGCATGCTGATAAAAATATCTAATTTCACTTTGAGGCATTACAGGGTTTCTCAGAAGTTCTCTAGTCAGTAAAACATTTGTATAACAAATAATATGTCTGGAAATCTTTTCTTGGGACAATTTGCTATTGCTTTCCTTGGGAGATTTGCCTTAGTAAAGTCTGTAGCACTAGGCCTATGTCATTTTGATTATTTTTGCATGGCTATAATAATGTGCCTTAGTATTTTCATCCATTACTGGTTTAAGCCTTTGAGAGAAAAAAATATCTCTAGGCTTAAGTGAGTTATTAACCATTAACTCTAGGAATGGTTTGTGGTGGTATTAAAACAGGACACATGTTTGAGTGTGGTGTCTGTGTTTGTGTTGTACCCACAAACAAAACTACGTGCATGCCACTAACTGACAGCTAACTGGTTTCTTGTGTGTGTTTTACATGCCATAGCAAAGAGGGAGCTGGGAAATACATTTCAGCTGTTTAGCTTCCACTTTTTTTTCACCCAGACAGGATGGAATGGGGATGTTGGGAAGAACTCTAATCCTGACCTTTAAAAACAAGTGTTACAACAATGCTAACTTCAAAAAGAAAAAAGATTATTTCTAAGCATTTATTTTTTAACAAATTTGGTTTGGATCCAGTACAGTTTCTTAGCCAAGGAAGTACAGCATTTGACTGCACTTCAATTATTTTAATTTTTTGTTTATGAAACTGAAGTTTGGATCCTCTGTATAGCCAAAGAAAGTGGTATCAAATGTAGGAAATATCTCAACAGTAGCTTTCAGGCATACAAAAAAGCTAAGCACTAGTAGGCTTGGAAGAACACACTGTAACATTATCAGTAATACAATGTTCTACAAAATTTGCTGTAGGAGATTCATAGCAGCTGTCTGCTTGGTGCCAAAGTTTAGGTGTGTCTGAAGTCACTTCACCTGGGGGATATTTTTTGTTGTTTAAATGGCAGAGGAAGTGGTATTTGTAAATCTTGTCCTTATGCATGTAACAGAACAGTTACATGGAAATCCATTTGATATTAAGTTTGCTGTGTCATGTTTCCCTGTATGTTGTGATTGGATTTTCTAACCTGACAGAACTCCACCGTATGACCAGAGTTTCTTCCTTAGAAAATCTCATGCAAGTCCAGTAAGAGCCAGTGAACTAGCTACGTGTGTTAGACAATTGCTCCTGCATCAGCCCAGTGGTTTCTCTACTGCACTTTGCCTAGGGGACACTTGTATGAGCTATGGTGATTATTTTGGAAGAAGCAAAAGGGTCATTTCCAGGATAGAATCTCTTAAGTTACATTAACATTTGTCAAAAACACGCTTCTGCCTCTGAGTCAGATACTGCTCTCCTTTCAGAAAAATAAAATAAAATAAAATAAAATAAAATAAAATAAAATAAAATAAAATAAAATAAAATAAAATAAAATAAAATAAAATAAAATAAAATAAAATAAAATAAATGCTGAGGTGCCAGAAATCCAAAGCAATTGTTCATTGCCTCAGTTTCGTGATGGCCCCAACTGCTGTGTGTTTTCCCCTCCCTTATCAATACTGGCTGTACACCCGTGTCAGAGAAGCACGCAGTACTTGGTGTAACCCTCAGAAGCTTGGTGGAACGGGATGCTCCCAGGCAGGACCCTTCCAGGGTGCAGAAAGGTGCATGGACAACAGCGCATGCTAAAACAGCAGCTGCACGGCTGATCCCCATGGAAGAAGAGCCTCTCAGCTCCAACATTGCCTTCCTAAGTGTTTTGTAAGGGCAGAAGCTTTCCCGTTCCCTGCCCCGAGCGCCTTCTGCCCGTAGCTCACAGCAAACCTGTGGGGGAGCACCTGGGGCAGGTAACGCGGAGCCTCCCGCTGCAGCGCTGCTGGGGTCTGCTGTCCCCCTGCCCCCTGCCCACCCTCACTGTGACCGAAGCGAGACAAAACCCCAGAGAAACTCACAGTCGGCGGCTGATCCCCTCCACTGATCTCCCGCAGGAGGGCACGGAGTAACTCAGCAGGAACACTGCGAAACTCCACTGCTGGAAGAGTTTAGTGAACATTGTATCCTCCGGGTCCTAAAACCTGCAAGGAAAGGAGGGTCAGTCCCGAAAGACACATGCGCCAGCTCCGTCCCCAAACGGTCCCTTGCTGTCGGCTCTCCCAACTCCCAGGCTGCGAAGGAAAAACAAAATTTCTCAACTCTCGACAGTAGCTCACTTCTTCCAAACTTTGCTTCGTCTCTCTCTCCCTTCCTTGCTGTCTGCTGCTCTCTTCCTCCCTCCCTCTCTCTGTCTCTTGCTGCCCGGAGGTAAGATCCCTCTTAATATTTGTTGAGGAAAAAAAAAAAAAAAAAAAGAATAAAAAAAAAGATCTAGCTCGTATTTGAATCGGGCTGAGGAGCGCGTCTGTTTGCTTCCCCGAGTCGTGTTCAGTTCTAGACTGGAAAGCAGCTGTCCCAGGGCTTTCTGCTCCAAGAGCAGCCCTCCTTTCAGATAAGGAAAGATTCCCTACAGCAGCTCAGCTAACCTCCGTGTAAACACACACACGAGCACTCACACGCAGATTCGGGCGGGAGGAAAGGCATCTATCCATCCCTCTCTAAATATACCTCTGCAAAAGTCAGGTTCACGTCCTTTCCTCACGGAAAGCTGGGGTCACGCTGAGCCAGGGCAAGTGACCTCGAGCAAAAAGTGTTGCCCGGCTGCGGAGCCCGAGAGCTCCTCTACCAGGAGCGGTGTCCCGGGGACTCGCGGGGGCTGGGGCTCATGCTGGGCTCCGCAGGTTGGATCGCACTGCAGCCTGCGATGTTCACACGCCCCGGAGCAGCCTCTGGGAGACCTGCGGGAGGACGGAGGCTTTTTGCAAAGAGATGGCGCCCTAGGAACATGTGCGGAGAGAGCGAGAGCCCTGGCGGGATACCCGCAGCCAAAAAGTCTAGAAATCAAGAGCTTCTCGGGACCAGAATCAAAAAGGAGCGAAGAAAGGGAAACACCCGACAGCACATGCACGCAGCAGACCCTGCGGACTCCGTCCAAGCTCTCCGCATCTTCTGCAGCCGGGGTCCTCCCTCTCCCTCTCCGCCTTTACCCCTAGGTCAGCGCCTCCCCTGCCGCGGCGGAGGGGAGAGGGCGATCCCCCATCAGCGGGGCAGTTTTCAGACCAAGCCCCAAAACCCTAGCCTGGGATCCCCACCGCCTTTCCTTTCACACACCTACCGTTTTTCGTCGCAGTTCACCTATTATCTGGAGGGCTGATGCCTAATGATGTTAATTGTAAGCTAGTAAAGCGAAGGGGGGGCGAAGGGGGAGGGCTGGGGGAAGGACTCGCCGTCTATGAACACAAGCGCTCCTGGCCAAAAAAGTAAATTAGTGGAAAGTTTTCTCCTCCTCTCCCTCTTTCGCCTTCTGCCTCTCCCTCCGTGGAAGTCAGTCTGGCCAGGGCGCTGCAAACGCCTGCGGCAGGTTGCGCTGCCGTGCGGGTGCGGGTGCGGGAGCGGGGCCATCCCGGTACGCCCCGTCGGGGTCCGCCCCCCTCCCCATTTCCCGTCTCAGGAAGACACTTGTGTAAAACCAAAGGTGGCACCACCCGCCCCACGACAGAGCCTACCGGCGCAAGAAACCGCCCCCGGCTCTTCTGAAGAGAAAAAAGCCGGGGGTGGTATGTACATCCCCCCCGCTCCATCTCCCGACTGCTCCTCCAAAGGGAGACCGTTTGCGAACCCATCTGAAAAACACTTTGACGGCAGGGGCCGGGCTCTCCCCCTAGCGTGGCCCTGCTCAGGGGGCAGCACCAACCCAAGCACCTGGAGCTGCCGGCTCCGTAGCATCCCGCCGGGCCCCCTCGCCCCTCCGCAGCCGCGCACACCCCGCGGGGCTCCGCTGCGCACCCCGCCGCCGGCAGGCGCGGGGGGGTGGCTTGTTTCTGTCCCCCGCCAGCCTGATTTACAGCGAAACTCCCCCAGCTCCCTCCCAAGCTTCAATAGGGCGCTGAGGCGTGCCGGGTGGTGGTTCCTTCTCAGCCTCTCCGCGTATTGAGGAAGATTTTCTGGAGAAAGCTTGGGCGCATCAATCCGTTTTTGTACCTGTAAGTTATCTGGCGTTAAACGGCACTTGCTGCCACAATAAAAAAAGTCCAGCTCCTCAGCCAAATTTCATAACACACAGGAAAATAAAACCGAAAACGTGAGAGCTGAAATAGAAATCATGCTGAAAACATTAAATCGTTTATGCTGTAAATAAATTCCCTGAACACCTGGTAGGCTATAAATTAGAATGTATAGCTAATAGGCTTCTTTGATTTACGCTCCCCTTTCGACTAATTAAAAATAATTGTGACATCCCCTGAAAACAGCCTCCCCCCCAACTCATAGGTCTATTGCTGGTGTTAATGGTAAAACGTCCATCAAATATTTTTAGAATTTCCTTTCCTCCAGAAATTAAAAAAAAAATACCCTTACAGACTCAGGAAAAATAAATACCCTTTGTAAACTTGGAATACTGAAGTTTCTTCACAATTTATTACTTCACCTTTTCCTTGAGTTACAGCCCTCTGTGCCTCTCAGAGATCACCCTGGCCAACAGTGGTTGATCTTCTCAGCAATCGCTTCCAAAACTGTGTGCTATCCTTAATAAAAGGAAAAAAAATGATAAAGAAGTGAAATCAATAAAAATAAAAAATAAAAAGTGAGAAAGAAAAAAAAAAGAAAAAAAAAGAAATACCTTTTCTTTTTTCCAGACCTGCAAAATTTTTATTCTGCCTGCAACAGATTAGTGCTAAATAAAGCGTTTTAAAGCAGGTGCTTTTCTCCCTTGCTGCTCTTTTTATTATGAAGAACAGAAGCTTCTCCTAATATATATAGTGAGGGAGACCCTTCTCTATTGCTTTTATTGAAAAGACCAAACTTGTGACATCACTAACCACCTTCCTATGGCTGAGTTTGCCTCATCTCTGCCTCAGTGGGCTTGGAAAAAAAAAATTAAAAAAAATCTATGGCTTCGCTAATATGGCAGGAACTGAGCAGTGCCAAGCCCTTTCAGGAGGCTTACTATCATACCATGATACCGTGCCCTTTCCCCCCACCCCAGCCCCCCCGCCAAAGCCCGTTTGTCATCTGCACAAGCAGCGCTGCGCTTTTCTCTTGCCACCTACACAAATGCCTAACCCGTGAGCAAACTCCTCCTGCTACCTAGCCTCACCGCAAGCCTGAGCCCTCCTCCATGGCGGGACGGGGCGAAATTCCCCTCCACGGGGTTCTAAGCCCCTGTCCCCCCGCCGGCTGGAGAGCCTGGGCTCGGCGGGAGCGTGCCCAGCGGGGGCGCGACTCCCGGGCGAGACCCTGCGGCACCTGCCGCCCCAAAACCCGGCCGCTGCTCCCTGCCAGCCCCGGGTCTCCCCTTGCCCCGGGGGACAGGGGACGAGGCCAGAGGAGAGGAATGGCTGGCAGAGCGCTGCTTTGGCACAGCTTTGGAACTGGAAATCGCGCCCACACCTGTGCCAAGGCAGCGCCGGGCACCCCCGGGCGCGACTGGCCCCGTGCGCAGGAGCAGGGCAAGGCACGAATTTCTTTGGGTTTCACCTGCCGGGGCCTCGGTTTGCAGCAGGGCTCTCCGCCAGGCGAGGCGTTTGCGGTGGCTGGGTGTTTTCCCAGCGCGAAGGGACCGGTCGTTTTGTCGGACCTGGAAGAGGCTTCAGGCGGAGGTGAGGCAAAACCCCGTGTTTGCCTTTCTGGTCAAGCCCTCCCTGCCACGACAAGGCAAACCTTATCATTTTAGGTTTTCTGCCGTCCTTCTTTCCCCCCTTCCCGCCTCAAAGACAATGAGAATTTGGAGGGATGCCGCGCTTGGCTTCTGACTCCTTTTTCCATACGTATAAACAGGCATAAATCAGCTTTCCTACGAGGAAGTTGACCTGGGAGGTTGGCTGGGAAGATAAGTCCCTGTTCCAGGTTTGGCACGGGATTCCCGAGCGGGGAGTAGGGCCAGGGGCTGCGGGAGGGTGGGAGACCGGGCTCCCCAAACGCCCCTGAGGAGTGAAACCTTCCTCTGAAACAAAAGCAGCCAAGTGGGTCAGGTTCGGCTAACCGGGGAGGAGCTGCAGTGGCAGCCTTAGAGAGACAGAAGGAAATAATGACTCCCCAAAAGCCCGGTGCTCAGAGACAGGCTAAGCAAACTTGCCATCTTTCACCTTTGTGAAGTTCCGCCTCTCCCTCTTCCCTCTTGTTTTATTCACAATAAAGCATGTTCGTCATTTCCCCTCCCGGATTTCTATAACCTCAGTTGCACTCGGCTAGGGCTTCGGTTCAGACAGGGAGTTTAACCTCCCCAGTCTTCCCAGGGTGGAAAAAATGGTGTTCAGCAAAAACGAAGTCTCGCTGACTGCTCGAGAGTCTGGAGGGGAAGGGAGGGTCAGAACAGCGACTGCTGGCCCCGTCCTGCGAGGACCAGAAATCGCCTGAGACTTGCACAACCCGTGATCTAGCAAGATTCAAAGGCAGCAAAGGCAGTGAGCGCAGCTCTCTGGAAGAGAGGTGCAAAGCCCCAGTGTTTTTTTTTTTTTTTTTTTTTTTTTTTTTTTTCAAAGCTCACAGTGTGGTCTTGAAAGCAAGTCTGTTCTGCAACTCGTGGCAAACACAATTGGTTGCAGATTTAGACAAACTTTCTAGCACATGCTCTTGCCCGCAGCCTATCCCTGTAGCTCTCTGCTGTCCCCCACTCTTGGAAAGGTTGTCCTCCTCCCCTAACTGTCAGGTGGGACAAACTCCTTAGTCCACATCTGAGGCGGTGTAACCTGCCTGGGTGAAGAGATTCCTTCGGAAGAGGGAGAAAACCCTTTTTTCCCCCTCATCAGCAAGACCCAGGCGTGTCGTGGCACTCCATCTGCGCACACTAATCTCCTTTATTAAACAATGATAGAGTAGCTGAGCAGAGCTGCCGCTCCCACCCCAGAGGCGGCCGGAGGTCCGCAGCTCAGCTATTGACACAATGCGCGGTTTATTTAGACAATATGCATTTAATTTAATGCGTTCGAGAAAAAAAAAAAAAAAAAGTTGTGTGTGGAACTGCTAGCAGTTTTGCCAAATCTTCTGTCTGGTTCCTAGAATTCAGTAGACACCGAAAGGAATAATTTTCAAATTTGAGGGCGAAGACTCAGTTATTAATCCGCAAAGCCTGCTCTCCTGCTATATATAGCCTGGCGGTGCTCGCGGCTGGCATCCCGCGGCCGAGCCTGGGGAGGCTCCGGGGGCCCGGGCGGCGGAGGCCGGCCGGAGGGAGGCTGCGGGCGGAGGGAGTCTGCGGCCGGGCCGGCCTCAGTGAGCTGTCCATGGTGGTGCCGGCCCCGGGCTCCGCTTCGCGCCCGCCAGCCGCCCCAGGAACCCCCCCGGGGATCCCCAGGTCCCGCAACCTCTGGGTCAGGGGCTAGCGGAGGTGGGGGCAGAAGGTCCCCGTCTGCACCCCGCGCCCGACGGTGCCCGCAGGTAAGGCACCAGGGGGAGGCAGGCGGGTTATTTTCTGCCCCACCCCGTGTCCAGGGAGGCTTGCAACCTCGCCAAATTTTGTAGCCCGCGCCAAACTGATGGTACTTGAGACGCCAGCAGCAACCCGGCTTTGAGGGATGCGCCGATTTTCGTTTAGGGCTCGGAAAGCTGGAGCCGTCAAGGTGCTACTCACTAGGTCCGGTCTTGACTTCAGCCTTAAACATCTCTTAACATAGATTGAGATGTTTTATTTGTTCCATTTTCTGACTGAATATCTATTAAATACCAACAGGAACAAACGTGTCTGGTCTATTTAACTTACACAAAACCATTACCAAGCTGGGCTGGCTGAAGAACAAGAATTCAATTTAAATGGGGGGTGAGGGGTGTAAGGAAAGAAGCTTTGCAATTTGTTTTTGCTCTATGTTGGAACAAAATTCGATCCTTTAGACATTTTTCTGAGAGGATACAGACTCACCTCCTGCCTTGGAATAGTTTAGTGGTTAGTGTACTCATCTGGGATGTGGGACACCAGAGTTCAAGTCCTTCCCTTCTCTGATTCAAAGCCCTAATCCCTGGTCTGTTGGCTTCTCTTAGTTCCATCCCAGACCTAAAAACCTTTCCGATTACATATATGATGAATTGATATTTTCCAATGGGTGAAAAATGAATGTTTAGTTAAGGATAAATTCCCATCTAACAATTATGCTGAGCAGCCTGAGATTTTTGGTTAACAAGGAGAACTCAGGACTGCCATCACACAATAATGAAAAGGGACTGCAAGTTGTGAAAACAAGTGGTACACTAGGAAAAAGGAAGGACTCTGCCCTTCTCTGGTGGCCTAGTGTGATGAAGGCACACTTTCTTTGGCTTTAGGTTTGTAGTTTACTTGGAAAAAAAGGACTCTGTCCTTCCCCATGGGCACAGGGAGCTAGTGTGGTTAAGGTGTGCTTTCCTCAGGTACAGGTTTATTTGCCATTTCTTTGGCAAATGAAACATAAGAGAAAGCTATGCCTAGGATCACGTCTAGCCTCATTTGACTTCCCAGCTCAGAAGACCAGCTGCCTTTGTCAAGCTGGGTTAATGAATATAACTCGCTTGTTTGAAGCTTAGAGTCACACATCTTAACAGTAAAGTACCATAATACATGTATGCTTTCCCATGAGCATAGCCTTTATTGGCTTGGATTTCTTAAACACATCTTTGTTTTATGTGTTTTTGTTGTTGCTTGTTTCTTTCTTTTTCAATTAATCTAACTACTTTTGGTCATCTGCAATCTGCCTTCCAGGAGTTTTTTTTTGTTTGTTTTCCTTTTTCTTTTTTAGTTTCTCCTTCTCCTTCTCCTTCTCCTTCTCCTTCTCCTTCTCCTTCTCCTTCTCCTTCTCCTTCTCCTTCTCCTTCTCCTTCTCCTTCTCCTTCTCCTTCTCCTTCTCCTTCTCCCTCTCCCTCTCCCTCTCCCTCTCCCTCTCCCTCTCCTTCCCCTCTCCTTCCCCTTCCCCTTCCCCTTCCCCTTCCCCTTCCCCTTCCCCTTCCCCTTCCCCTTCCCCTTCCCCTTCCCCTTCCCCTTCCCCTTCCCCTTCCCCTTCCCCTTCCCCTTCCCCTTCCCCTTCCCCTTCCCCTTCCCCTTCCCCTTCCCCTTCCCCTTCCCCTTCCCCTTCCCCTTCCCCTTCCCCTTCCCCTTCCTCTTCTTCCTATTCTTCCTCTTCCTCCTCCTCCTCCTCCTCCTCCTCCTCCTCCTCCTCCTCCTCCTCCTTTTCTTTTTTCTTCTTCTCATTTCTTCTTCTTTCTTCTCCTTTCTTCTTCTTTATTCTCCTTTCTTCTTCTTCTTCTTGTTTTTAAAACCTACAAATGACCGGCACTGTTACGTTCATCCTGTTTTGGCTTAAGCTTGTTTTGCTCCTTCCTTTGCTCCTATACAAATAAAATGGTGCTTACCATTTTTTTTCCCACATCAATTATTCACTTTCATATCCCTAATTTGCAGTGGAACAAACTGCATCTTTAAACTTTTCCCAGCAGTCATGGGATTCATGCTCTCACTGAAGGCAAACTGATTCTCTTCATTCACTTTATTTGGATAGTGGTACTTGACCAGCTGTTCTCCAAAATTTGGGTGTTCTTTGATCTCACAGTATGGTTATTTTTCTCAGACTTGATGTCCCATTGGGTGTGAAGCCTAAGCTGTAATAAGCAAAGTGGAATGACCACCTGACTTACTTTGAAAGGTCACACGTAGTGGAATGGAGCCTGTAGAGCTGCCCATGACACACTACATAATCAGCTTGGACAGCAGGAGACGTGAGAGAGCACATTTTTTAGTGGAGCTTTAATTAACCCTTACAGGTTAGGGTTTAAAATTTACTAGCTTATCAAATATGAAATTTTATAGTTAATCTTTATTTATTTCTTCAGGTTAATTAAAGTTATATGTTAGCTGTTATTAATTTACTGTGAGGTCATTAAACTGTTTCTTATATCATTCTAACATCTTGTTTTACACTGAGCCTAATTTCTCCATCCATGTCTAGGTTTTGTCTCTTTTAAAAACAGAAAGAATACTATGTGTGTTTGGTCTGAGTTATAGCTAATGCTCTAAAATATGTGTTTTTTGTTTTTGTTGTTGTTTCTTAGAAATATTTACTACCTTATTTCTGCCAAATGCTTGAAGCATTTTCAGTGGCTGTGCAGAGGTGCCAAAAATTTGGTAAAGCAATATTTGTCTTTAGCAAGCTGAAGTTTAATTTTCTGCTAAAAATAGAGAAGTTATAAATTTGCCTCTGAGCAGGACATTGACAGTTGGACTTCCTGGGTTCTGTTAAAAATCACTTACATTTCTTATTGAAATCACTCCATCTTATGAGCCCTTGAGATGACTTCAGACTTATACAGGTTCTTGAGCTGGCAGACAAGGGAATGACACATGGTAGAGTTTTCTGAGAACAGCCTGCATGATTCAGGGGTGGCCTCTGTAGTCATAACACATGTAACAACAAAGGAAGCTATACTTAGTGCAGGCTGAGGACATCTCTAGGAAGGATCTGTAGGTTGCTATCCTGGCAGGACTGAGATCCAAGGTTGTAATACACAGCCCTGACAAAAGGAGGCTGTAGTCATCATTTCAACTTGTAGATTAGAATAATAGCAATGGGTTGACATCTATTTTATTGGGAATATTTCACTTTCTCAACTGCTTTGCAGACTGCCAGGTTAGAAACAAAATCTTGAAGCAGTGTGGATCTCATTTTCTTGCCTTTGTCCTGTCATAGTCTCGCACTTACTGTTCAGATAATTGTACCCTCTCAAATAAGATTTTCCCCTGTAGTATAGCAAGTATGCCTGAAGTAACTAAAAGGTGCCTTGAGCTTGCTTTCCGGAAAGGGCCAGCAGCTGAGCATGTAAGTGTGACAATCTTCCCACTTCCGGCCCTGAGTGATGAATCCATTTTGAAATTACGCATTCACACAGGCAGAAAATGCCCCTGGGCTTTCCACAGAGTTAAGTCATTCAGGACATCTGGCCACTCCAGCCTTTACCAACAAGACCCTCTCAGACCTTAGTCACCGCAGAAACTCCTCACATGTACCAAGAGCAGACAGAGATCTTCCTCACTTTACCATCTTTGAAACACAGCATTGAAACTCCTACAAGAAACGTGCACTGGGACCAGTAGAACAGACAAACTGAGGGATTAAAATTGAAGGATCCACTTGTATGGAGAGAAGGAGCTTGCAAGATCCAAAGGAGAATGTTAGACCTGATTAAATCTGTATGGCTTTTCCTTAACAAGACATAGAGTCATATGCATGAATAAGGGAAAATTGTGCAACAGGGGACAAGGCTTATCAGATGTTGTTTATCACTAATTACCCCATGAGATTCCTTTATCCTCTTTTCACCAAATATCAGTATTTTTGCAATATCATGCCAAAAGGTAATCAGTGATAACAGCAGCTATCCTGTCACAAAGGCAGGGTTTGTTAGACTCATAATTTATATGGTTACAGTTACTGTCAGATTGTGTCAGACTCTCTCTCAACCATCTCTTTGAACCCTTTGCATGAAATCATCCATTCTGCAGCCAGCATAAAAGGCTGGGTCAGTGTTGGGGAGGAAAAGAAAGTGACTACAGATATCAGAAATATCAGCAACCCATGCAGGGAAGGCCATCTACATACTCTGCAATCTGTCCTCCAAACAGACTCTGAGCAGGTGTTTTTTAATCAAGGTTTCCAGGTGCTTGTTTGTGAAATATTTTGTTTTCGAGGGACACATGCGCAGTCTGAGGAGGAGTATGATAAATGTGCAGTCCTCTGGAATCCTGTACTCATTAGTAAGTAGTGATGATGTTCTTGTCAACACCTATAGGAAAGCCAATTTGTACTAAATTATTTAAACTCTACTCAAACAATGATGATCTTATTTAAGTTGCAGGTGCTCAGATTCAGGCCCAGGCTTGTGTAAGCTGTTTACTTGTTATGTCTGAAAATGCATTTACTGAAAAAAAAATTAAAAAAAAAAATGTGTATGCAAGACTACACAAAACACCATTATTTTAAAATTTTAGGACCTGTTTTCCATAAACACACAAAATCTGACCTGTGATTATCTCACTAAGTTTTGCTCTGCTAAGTATTTGGGTCTCTGAGACCCTGTATATATTCTACAGATCTTTTGCACTATAGATAATAGATACAGGCTGCAAATGAGCATAGTTATTATAGCATTTCAGTTAACTTTGTATCAGTCCTGCCCACAGCCTACAAGGCAGTAACTACTGGACATCAAGACAAGAAGCTTCATGTGGAATTTAAAGGTGTGTACAGAAGTGGCTTAATGGCATAAGTGATGAAAGGAGAGAAAAGAGAGGGATACAAAGTGAATATGGTTGAACAGGCAGGGAAATCTGGCAGGTAGTGCTGGTAGAGTGAGGATGATGCTACAGCAAGAAATGAATGGCCAGGCAAGGCCAGTCTGTGGAAGGACTTACAGGTCAGGATAAAAGGTGTTTTCTTCCTTTTCCTTTTGTTTTGTTTCATTTTGTTTGTTTGTCTTCGGGGAAGAAGCAGGGGAGCCAGCAGAAGGTCACATATGGTATATATTATAAGACTGAAATAACTAGCAAAGAGGATGATTTGCGTAGTTCTTTGGGAAGAACAGGTGGTGAACAACTTGCAGCGGCTAAGGTTTAAGATACAGTCATGAAGCATCCAGGTGAAAGCTTTTGTATTCAGGATATATCTTGCAGTTGTTAAAAGAGGAAAATATTTGAGTATAAGCTAAATGTTGGAAACACTAAAATGTCTCAAAAAAAAAAAATCAAAACCCCCTCCCTTGGACCTAAAGGACTGTTTGGTAAGACTGTTATCAGTGGGGAGAAAGAATTAAAATAAAACACGTGGGCATGGAGAAGAACAGAGTAGGGATGTAAACTGTGTTTATATTTAACACAAGCTTATCCAAATGACAGAAGGTATATAAGATGGACAGAATTTCGTGTGTCATCATCCTATAGATAGTTTGAGTGTGCATATAGGTTCTATGGTTAGAAAGGCCTCATACTGTGGGTCCTGGTTCATCGTTCAGACTCTTAGATGTTACATCAATGAATACACACAGTAATCATAACGGAAAGCTTCAGCGGAAGAGCTCAACATAAAGCCCAAAGAAAGGGAAGGGGAGAAAAGAGGAAAGATCATCTGGATAAGGCCCTAAATGGCTAAGTAAAGAAATATAATGCCCAGCACAACATGGAATTTAAGCAGGGTGTTGCTGAATACAAGAGCTGAGCAGTTTATGGGGATATGGATAGAGAAGGGGTTTTGGGACTTAGCCAAGAGAAAGAGGTTGGAAACTTATCTGAGAGCTGCATTAGTCAAAAGAAGAGGCTAGAAGTCAAACTAGAGGCAGCTGTAGATAGCATTAGTTAGAAGGATTCTGTGTGTGTTTTTTGTTGTTGTTGTTGCGTTGTTTTTGTTAGCTGCTGCAAAGGGCATTTCTCCTCCTTTAAAAGGAGAAAGAGAAGGGGAATGTTGTCAGGTATGGGTTGTTTAAAGACAAGAAAAACTACAGCATATTTAAAACAATGATGTGGCTTTTTTTTTTTTTTTTTGTCTTCTTTCATCTCGTTAATGTAGGACAGGGATATTTTGCCAAGTGCAAGGTTCACAGGGATGTAATTTTGCTTGTATAATATGATCTTATAAGGAACTTCAGTCAACTTCAGTTGTGTTACAACATAGTGTGCTTCAGTCTTCCTGTTCCTGAACTTTTATCTTAGTACAAAAATTATTATTTTTCCTCTCTCTCTCTCAATCTCTCTTTATTTTTTTATTTTATATTTCCTTCATTGTCATAAGTCCATAATTTGTCCATAAGTCCATCATGTTCATAAGTCCATCATTGTCTTTTGTGGATATCTTCTTTGAGCAAGACAAGTAAATGCGTAATGAGTTTATCTCCTATAGTCATTTTATACTCTGAACCCCAAGCTTTTTGACCCTGGCTTATTAATATTTGTGTACAGCTTGGTTATAGCTCTTTGCTGTCATTTTAGAAACATTTTAAGTCTTATATTACCTCCTTTTTAATTCACAGGGAAGATACTGAGTCTTTAAAGTTGCTCAAAAGAACCAATCCAGCCAGTTGGATGGAAAGAGTGACTTGCAATCACTCTTTCAGGTATCAGATAAAGTTGATGGTTTACCCTAAATCTCACCTGGAAGGTTCCATAAGAATATTGGCCAAAGGACATACAAGCATAGTTTTTCTATGCTTCTGTCATTATTTTTAGTGTCTTTCTGGAAGCACTTTATAAGTTATATAATCACATTTCTGAATCCCAGAATTGCATTTGTAGAATACCATAAAAACACTATTATGTAAAGAAATATTTATTTTTTTTTCCCGCAGTCTCTTTTGCAGAAGTTTTATTCTGTTTACAGTGCTCAACCCTAAATGAAATTACAAAATCTGTTACAAAATGTCTTATTTTTGTATTTATTTCCTTTGTCTTGTTTATTTTGCTTTATTTGCCTGCCATGTTTTTTTATTGCTTTTATGCCATCAGAGAAAAAATGACCTCTCTCAGTGACATAAAAAAGAAAACACGTGGTTATTTACTGGAAAAATCAAAGGCAGAGATGGCTTTGCTGGAATAAAAAGTTAGATTATGTATTTTATATGAAAGATTAATAAAAACAGATTGAATGTCTTTTCTTTACTTCACATTTTCTCTGTCTCCTCAAGTGTACTATCATATAAAGCACAGAGAGCATTTTTCTAGCTTCACGATTAGAACTGCTTTTCCCCAAGACTATTTTTGATTTTAAGGACTGAAATCTTTTTTATTTGTCATGCATAAAAACTCATTTTGGTAATAACATTCATTTTAAAAGATGAAGCTATGCCTGCTTAAATCGAGAAAGATACATAATTATTATTTACAGTACTATCAACAGGTTGATGACTTAACCAAAATAAATTATTTTGTAATTATAGGAAACAGATCAAGGGTCACATACTGTAAATGCTTAGCTAGAAAAACAGAAGGCTATTGAAACTGTATCCTTGCTAATCAGAAGTATGGCAAAATTTCAGGCTCAGGAGGTTAATTTAGTTTGTAAAAAGACAACAGTATGTAGATGTATTGTTCAGTTTACTTTTTTTGCCCCATGAGCAGTGACAGACTCCTTACTCACAGTATCACAGAATAAGAAGATGAGAAAAAATGACGGTTCAAATTCCTGCAACTAGAAGTCTATCTATGATTGGAATTTATGAATTTAGAATTTAAGAATATTTTTTTTTCTAAGACTTCTATGTGACTACCCATTTGCAAAGTAACGTAAAGTGTTTGGAGATGTATCGTTTGAACTGTTGACATAATTAATGATTTCATCAAGAGCATGAAAGGAGGCACTTGTACTTCTCTAACATTGGCAAGCCAAGTTCATGTCCGAACTCTAATAACCAAAGTTACTTTTGCTGATCTAGACTGTTGGCCCTCTTGTTGCAAAACAAAAATTTGAAAGCCAAATATTATACTGGGCTATGATACTTCCCAGCATGTCAGGAGTGTGACATGTTTTTAATATAGGCAGCTAGTACTGCTTTGCAAACTGGCAAAAAACTTACTAAGCATTTCAAATAACAATACAAGGGGGAAGAATGTAAATAGAAAAATGTGGTTTTAGAAGTTCAAAGGGAACCAATTTAAAAATTACCACTTTTCTCTCCCAGTTTTCATGTAAGATCCATGCTTAGGTAGTCTATAATCCAGAAGTAATGTTGATTCTTGAAAATTTATGGCATTCCTAAGAAAACTGCAGTAGAATTAGTTAGGAATAAATTATGAATTTGGGACACTGTCCTTTTAGTTATACTCTGACTTTTCATCTCATGAGACTTGGGCTAACATCCTGAATAAGTTGATGTGAGTTTGGTTTCTTCATCTTGATACCTAATGAATAATAAAGATACAGCTGCTACAAAATCCGTACTTTGAAGTAGTCCAGAGAAGTGGAATAGAAAGAGCAGTGAAAGCCAGATTTTTGCACTAGGTCTGTGAGAAAATAAAGCACGCAGGAAGTACAAATAGTCAAACTGACTTCACAGAGACTTACCCAAGTGCTTAAACTAAGGAAAGGCTGCTGAACTTTTCTGATTCAGAACCAAACACAACCACAACTAAAATACAAATGGTACTGACACCTTTGTCAGGATTAAGAGGCATTGCGTGACTATGTGGAAAAATTTCTAGAGCATGCTTGACCTTAAGCAGTATGAACCTCTTCAGTGACCACTAAGGTCATGCTATGTCCTGCCTCAATCCTTACAAAACATTATTTTTTTTTTTTAAAGTCACCTCTTTAATGACATTACAGTTATGAAGCCAATGATACAAACCAGCCTAAGTGTGTGCTCAGCATTAAGCCTAAAAGTAGTCCTTATTAAAGCAGAATTCATATATGTACATTAAAATGTGCATGCATATCGAAAAGAAACTCTGAAACTATATGGGGATTCAAGGGAAAAATGACCTCAAATCCTAAGTTAAGAACATTTTTTTTTCTGATTCATGTTAATAAATAACGTAGCTACATCTCTTTATCAATTTGAGAATATTACACAGCTATGAAAATAAAAGAAAAATGGCAGTTTTCTGTTCACGTGTATTGTTACATAGTACCTACATTTCTACAGGCCTTGATATCTAAAGGCTTAAGAAAGGATAAAGAATCAAAGTGCAGCTAGCCCATTGGATTGCCTGTAGCAAGGAGCAGTAGCAGGCACATAAGCCGATATAAGGTGAATCATCTCCAAATAAGTTCTCCCACCTCTTGGTAGTCACTGATTTAGAGGGTAACTAGAGGATGCATTTGTATCATCATTTTGAACAGCCACCAATGAATTTATTCTTCATGAATTTTACTAAAATCTTTTCTGACCTCAGTTACAGTGCTGGTCTCCACAACATCCTGTGGCAGAGTTCCACACTTTAATTATTACGTTTGCAAAAGAAAATACTTCCTTTTATTTGTTTTTAATGTGGAGAGAACTGAGTTCTCCCTAATTTTTTATGTTATGAGGAATAGTGAGTAGTCATTTTCTGCTCATCTTCTCTTGGCCATTTTTAATTTTGCAGGTCCTATTACATTTCTCCTCTGTCATTTTTTTTTTTTCCAGAAGGGAAGTTGTAGGTTATTTTGTTTCTCTTTGTGTGCCTTTCCTTAATCTAACTTGCTTTTCTCTAAATAGTCATGATCATTTCTAGTTCTTTAGTTTTCAACATTCAGAATTGTGAGGTCAGTCAAAAGAGTGCAAGCACATAGTATAAGACTATGCAGAACTCAGGTTGCTTTCCCCTTGCACACTTACAGTACATGTATTTCATATCCATGGTAGTGTGCAGTTACTCACTGTTGTTCTGCAGCTAATGTATGCAGCTTTAGTGTTTCTTGTTCAGAAAGGTTTCTGCGTAATCTGTTCTACCGGAGTATTTATAAAGAAAAAAAAACTAGTTGTTTTTCTCCTCCAAGCAACCTGAAGAGATTACAAATATGGATGTTTTCTTCATTTGTCTTTGGGCTCAAACAAGAGAAGGAAAAAAATTAAAAAAAAATTAAAAATATAACACAAGTCTATAAATTCTTATTTAATTACCCATCTAGTTTACAAAGCTCTTGAAGAACCATCAGTGGACATCACCCTTAAAAAAAAATTTAGATTCCAAGCTACCTTTAGCTACCTTTTCTTGGAAGTCCTGTTCCTAAAAGTCTGTGTCTTAGCTTTTGCTTGGCTGTTTGGTTGCATGAGTATGTGTGCTAGTGTGTGTGTGTGTGTGTGTGTGCATGGTAGTGTGTGTGTGAGCTCATTCACTTTGTATTCAGATTAATAAGATATGAGGTCATTCTTTCTTGAGAAAGAGTTTTGTGGTCTGGCTAAAGAAAAAAGCCATATTCAGCATTTTAAGCTGACTCTTGCTGGGGAAAAGCTCAACTTTCTTGACAAGTCCACTTATCACAGAGACATCTAGACATATAGTGAATGGCTATCCTCCAGGTTTCTCAGTCCTAATCCTCTCAAGTTATGAGACCTATGTATATAGAAAAAAAAAAAAAAAGAGAGAGAGAGAGAGAATGTGTTTATTCACATAGGTATATACAGGTATCTAGATAGGTCACAATTCATATATAATAGAAAAAAAAACTTTAATATGTATTTCATATGTATATAGAATACATACAGAAGACCCTCTGAGATAAACAACTGAGGAACAGTTTGTGTTCATTTAAAACTTTACATTTAACAACCTGAGATAAATTCAGATATTGCTCAACAGATAGATTTGTGGTTTGTTGCTGAGTACATTACAGTCCTCTTTCTATTTTTTTTTCTCTTCTACTTATTTAGGGCATTCTTTTATTCCTAGTTGATTGTGGTTATGGTGGCTTGTTATGGTGGATATCAGTTACATCATTTACTTGAGTTTTCACATGAAATTTGGTAACATTATTTGGTAGCATTATTCACATCAGAAGATGCAGCAACCTTTACACGTGTCTTCATGCAAAAGTTACAGCTTTGGTTGTGATCTTTAGCTATGTGAGTGCAACACTTTACTTGGAACATATAGGAAGCATATGAGTTCAGAGTGCAGATCTGCATACATAAGGTTTGCTCAAACTGAAAATAAGCTAAAGAACAGATAATCTAGTAAGAAGTACATACAGAGTGGTTCATCACAATGTGAACAGAATTGGGAAACTTATAAGCAACTAACAATTCAAGATTAAAAATGTGTATGGAAGGAGAGGACTTGGGAGTGATCTGGTTAGGGAGAAAGGGCTGGCAAGGGGTTATGAAACCTCATGTCTGGGACTGCATCTTGTGGTAGGGAAGCATTTACCACACCAACCAATGTGTACTGGAAGGAGCTGAAAGCCCTCTCCCCTTCCCTCCTTTCTCTCAGTAAATCCACTTTCAATGAACTTTAACATTTGCTATGCTTAATGCTAAACTGCACATCTCTAAACCGCATGTATGCACCTAGAAAGCATCCCTGAGAGGTTTTTCTGGTTTCTCTCAGGACAAAACACACCTAGCAATGTACATTACTGGTGAAAAAGAAAATTGTCAGTTGTAAATATAATGAGTGATTAAACACAAAAATCTTAACATGAAACTGTCATTTAATGGATAAATAGAATGACACCAAAAAATCAGATATTTACCATCATCACCTGGTTCTGACTATGTGCCTCTTTCCATTTACTTTAACTTCAGCATAGGACTGCAGTTACAGTAGGGTCCATTTTCAGATGACACATATAAAGAGGAATACCTCATAATACCACTCATTGAGTCAGTCTTAATCTTTAATGGGAAAATAGTAGCTGTTGCTGCCTTTTAGGTATTAAAGCAATAACTGAAGTGTTAATCTAAGTTCAATATGGAGATGAACAAGATTTTTTTTTCTGAAGTTACATTTATTTATTGGAGTATTATTTCCATCTCATAAATGATTCATGTTTCCTCCAGCTCTCTATATGCTAAGTGGGAGCAATTAATTTCAAATTATAAAAATGACTATTATGTTACATCCTCCTATGAAAATGTGATTCATGTTTTTTCTAGCATACTATTTCTTTTGACTTTTTTTTTTAAACATAATTCTATAAGAATTATTTTGTATATTCTATTTTTGAAGAATACTTTGTTCTGTAGAAACAGAATAACTTTACCTTACAATGATTTTCTCACCTTCTTCCAGAAACTTTCAAAATATTGTGTAGACTAACAATGTAACTTTCAAGTTTTAGTGTGAGCTTGATTTAAAGCCCAAATAATAACTTCTACTAGCTTTGATGGCTCTATTTGATACTGTAACTTGACCCATTGCTAAAAGAGGATAGGATAGAAACTCATTTCAACACTGAACTCGGCAATATTTTAAGAAAATATACACCAAAAAAGACTATAACACCCATCAAAAACTGCAGTGCAATTAAAATGCAGTTCCTCAGGAGAAATTTGAGTGGGACAAGTTATCTTCTCCCAGTCCACTTACAAATGCTGTGGAATTTTATATAGCACAAGAGTTTACCTGTACATTGCCAAATCTTTGTGAAGCCTTTGTTTGGTGTATACTGACTTCAGGAGTAGTTCAGCAAGGTTATACTAACATGGACCCTTGGGGAAAAAAAATTGGAACACTGCCTTGAAATAATTAATATGTAAGCACTGCTGGGAAATGAGTAAACAGTAATCCCAGATGTTATCCTAATATTCTCAGCTGGAATTGGAGTGTTGAGTTTCCACACTTATTTGCAGTATTCTTCCCTTTTGTTAGATGGGCTGGTGAAGTTCGGAAGGCCTTGTAAGATTAGTTTGGGTCTGTGCTTACACAACATGCTGAGTTTGAGATTTTTATGAAAATGGGTCTAGAGATGACATAGAAACCATAGGAACTCCCTCCCCTGCCACTGTTAACAGTAGGCCACTGTTACTTCTGCATTGCTGGAAAGCTTTGTGTTCAACTCCTGCTGAACAACTACAAAATCTTACTGCAAGCTATCATATCTAGAAATCCCAGCTAAGCCATATGTAGCACTCAATTACTATAACTTCTGTTATAACAACTTCATAACTGACTCCACAGTTGGAAATGTACAACAGAGTATTGGAGCTCCTGAATTGTGAAGACAGTAGCAGACGTGTGGTGTGTGCCAGACTGTGGGGCCTGGGAGCACTCAAAGCACAGCCGTAGTGCTTGTTTGGATGTTAGGAAGACAATGGCTAGAAAACTGTGTGTAGGCTGAAGCTGGATATGAGTCCCCAGGGCTGTGCTAGGATGCTCAGCTGCGTGGCTAATTGCAGTTAAAGGCAGCAGTTCTGCATAGTTCAGGGCAGACCAGACTTCAATCTTGCTTTCCATTTTCTTACGTGTAGGTGTTATGCGAAGTTCATGATGCCTTGAGGGTTTGCCACAGCCTCCACATTCCTTCAGTGATGTGACTGCCTCACAGTTCCCTGCTTTCTAGCAACCTTCTGCTGCTCTTTTCTTCTCCTTCACTGGGGGTTCCTCCTGTGGGTTCTACCTTTAAGCACAAAAATGTAAACCAATAAAAGAAACTACAACAAAATGCACAAGTTAAGGAGATATAGTGTATTTCTTTAACCTATTTTCTTTACATTTTTTTTTCCATCATCATTTGGTGTTTTAGATCCAACAAAAGTTGCTACCTCCTCAGGGTGACTAGGAGCTGTATAACTTGTTTTCCAGATTGACACAGGCTTCCTGTGAGATAATACAAATGCATTTCTGTCTGCATTACATGCACAGATCACCAAGCTGAGGCTACATGAGACAGCTGTAAATCTGTCATTTCTCTACTTTTGGAAGTCTTTAGATGGCAACTAACTTCTCCTAGTGACTTGTTCTTCCTTTCTTGTTTCCTGCTGTAGCTGCTGCCATACCATGCCCCTACACCAGCCTTTGTAATTTTGAGCCTATTATACTGGTTTCCTTTGGAGGACTGGCAGAGTGATTCTGTCTGTATCAGCCCATGACGTAGCCATTGATGGAGATGCTCTACGTGTAGCATGGAGGTAAACACATTGAATCTCTAGGGGTTTTAGCTAGTTGCCAAGATAACTTTTGGCACTGGAAAATACAATTAAAAATGGTGAGTTTCAACACCTCTGTTGCTGGTCCAAATCTGAACTTATTACCAGTATCAATGAAAGGTGTGACACTGGCCCTCAGGCAATCCCCCCTTCTGCCAGATTTCAAAGACAAACAATAAAGGTGCTAATGTTATTCAAAAATTGATTGCAATAATCTTAGAATGGAAAGCATTAAGCAACTTGCATACAGGAGCTGGTGCCAGCTCTCACTACAGCAGCAGTCTACTCTGTCTCACCATGCCCAGGTATTATAGATCAGATTGAGGGCAGTGTCAATCGATATTTGATTTTTATTTCTCTTTGAGCTTTTCTCACACTCTCATTTTGATTAGCCAAATGGTCTTATCTTGGGGGATTAAAGTGGGGAGACAGCAACATGGGGGATGCCTGCAGGTCAGAACCTCAGAAGGACAGGGAATGTGGAATAGCATACCTTTGCAGAGAAAACAGCTTTGAAGACTATGTAGGCTGCTTGGTGTATTTCTGAGTGTTTTCTCCTTTCTGGCCTCATTTGTATAGGATGAATATTGTGCTTCATGGAAATGTCATTACTTTGTCTTGCTTTTACTCTGTGGCTGAATTCCTTTCTAGTTTATTTCAAAACCTGGCTGCTGTCTAACATTATTTCCTATAAGTAGGGGATGGGTAAGACTGGGATGGCAGTCTGGGATGAATGGGGTTAAGAAAAGAGGTTAGGAAAAGCAATCCCACTATACTTGAACATCTCCACAAAAGATTAGTACATATAATCACTGACCAGCATTTTTTTTTTAATTATTTTTTTTGTCAGGGATGAGTTTCGTTGGAGAGCAGAATTTGGCTGTATGTCTGCCCTTCCGTATTTACTTATTAATAATATCTAATCTAATGATAGGAAATGAGTAATTAATTTCAGCAATGACAGGCTGTTATTTAGGCCAAGTAATTTACATTTGAACAGGAAGGGGCCAATCCCTAAACAGATATAAAAATAGAAATATTAATAACAAGAGCATTATTGGGAGGAAATAGTAGAAAGATTTAGCTCCTTTGAGTCTACCATAGTGCGTTCTGACAGCTGTGTTAACTGCCTCTAGTGGAAATGGGATGCTGCACAGAAGTTGGTCAGTGAAAACTTGTGACAAGATGGGCAAAACTGAGTTAAAAACACTTCTCATAAACTCTAAGTAAAACATACACGCCTCCTGGAATAATGTCTAAAACGGTGATTTTAATTTTTTTTCCATACTCCTTCATCTGTTCTATGTCATTTCCGAGCTACAATGGGGGGTGGAGTGGGGGTGGGAGAAGGAACAGAAGAAGCCAGATGAAGTGAGATATTTTTTTAATTTAAATGTGAAGCTATTGCCTGGAGGTATTTTCAGCTACAACCCAAGGTTTTGGAATAGAAGTTTAATTGATGTGATGTCATAAAATAAATAAAATAAATTTATGAATTGATGGTCTCTTAGTCTGGATCTCAGTGGGTGGCAGGTATCTACATTACAAAGACCATCAAGACTGGCACCTTTCTTGGCAGTGTCAGCTAGGAACCTAAGAATTAATTTGACATGGGGATTACACTGTTCTTCAAGGTGGTCTCTCCAGGTGATGGCTTCAGCTCCATGTTGTATTCATGAGGGAAGGTTTGGGAGTGGCATAGGACTGTCATTGCCTAACCAGAACACTTATGTACATTACTATAAAGTCTTGTCTCCAGTAGAGTCAATCTAACATCTGTCACCATCACTAAATGAGCTATTAATAGTTCAAGGAAGAATTTGTTTCTTTGTCTTTAATACTAGGGCATTTTTCAAGTGCTAAAGGGACCATTTTTAAGAAAGTGATGGTGACATAGAAGGGTTCATTCTGCCACATTAAACATGGTCTCCAGACTTGAGGACTGGTCAGAATAAGTGGAATGAGTTGGAGGGATGGAAGCCACAGGGGAGGGAAGCAAAGCAAAATGGCAAAAGGGACTTTGAGACACAAAGAAGGAATGATACAAGGGAAATGAGCTGTGCTGAAAAGAAGATAGACTGTTTAAGAAGAGAGCTGGCAGGCAAGTTGGTGAAGTTATGGTTAAGGCTTGGAGGGGACAGGGCTATCTGGAAATGTAAGCTGTGCCGATTTCTATAGACACAATTACACAGGTAATAGGGCTTATCCCTACTTTTGTAAGATGAAACTGTCTCTGTGTGGGTGGGGTCAGATGTTGTGAAAGCTAAAGTGCTGTAACCAAATCTCTTTGTAATCACTTATCTTTATGGTATTACATTATTTCTCTAAATTAGGGTCTGCAATTCCAGCTATTGTGAATGTAATAGCAGGCTACTGGTGCTCTGTATCCTTATGAAGTATTTGTTAATATCCTCAATCCAGATGAGCAGCGTGAGATCTGAAGCTTCTTTTTGTTTGTTTGTCTGTTTTGTTTTGTTATTTTATTTGGCAAAGAGTGAAATTTGCACCATTAACAGGAGGGGAATTTTCCAACAGTACTCATCAGTCAGCTGAGCTTTAGATTGTGGAAAAGCTGTGATACCAGATGGGAAGGGGAGGGAAACCATTTCCAACTAACTCTTGGTGTCCTAGTGAAGATGTTTGAAAATACCTATCTATGCATACCATCTTTTCTATGCTGAAAAAAATGGACTTTCAACCAACATGTAGCACAAGAATTTTGTGTAACTATATTACATTCAGGTTCTTTGCCCAGACAAGCATGATTGTAGGGGAAAACTTTGGCCAAGTTCATTTGTGGATACCTGTGACTATATACATCATTATTGCTAAATATAAACTATGTCCTAACAGAAATCTTGATCTAAAGATGTGATGGAAACAAAGGATTTGAATGGTCTGGGACATTACTCACTCTTCAGGGAGAGAAAAAAAAAAAAAAAAAAAAAGCCTTATGGAAGACCTCAGAATTAATACTTGGCTGAAGAAACACAATTGTCATAATTATGCTAGGTCTGCACTATGGTTTTATGTCTTCTCAATATAATAGGTTGTCATAGGATTTCACTGAAGTCTGCCATGACTATTTCAACATAGAAGGCCATGCCAGTATTTAGCTTAATTTATTTTTAGTATGATGACACTTCTCTGCACTTTGAAAAAAAAGAAACTTAGTAGGAGCAGGAGACAGTAAATCCTAGCTCTAAATTGTACAGTTCTTACTCCTCTACCTCTTTCTCATCCTCCCATTTCTTTTGGTGGTTAATTTGTGAAGAAGCCTCGTGATATGATCCTTTCTTTTAACATTCACACGGTTTATATAAAATCTATCAAACTTTATTACATAGAAAAACAAGCAGTATAGGAAAGTCTTGTTCCATGTTATTGCTTAAGTTTTCATGGCCAGGTAAATATATACATTCTGAATCTTGATTTCTGTTAAGATATTACTTGCTTTCAGGAGACTTTGTTTCATTTTGTTTTGTTTTCTTTTATTATTATTAATTTTAATTTTAATTTTGGAGGTGGAAATAAGGTGCTTCTGGCCATGGCCTGCCCACATTAATATCTGGGAGAATTATTTTATTTATTCCTTTTTGCCACACACCTCTGAATTTTGCTTTTGTCTTCTCAAGTTTTAATCTTTGCATCAACTAATTGCTCTTAAAACTCTTTTACTTTAATGTAAATATGCATTTGCTAAAATTATAAATGGGTGTGCATTTGCTTGTGTGTATGAAAAAATATTAAGAAAAAATATTTTATTTATAATATCATACATTTAAATTGCAGTAAATAGAACTACTAGCACTGAGAAAGGAATTCATGTCTATGCTGAAAGTCAGAATAAGAGTCAGGCAGAACCTGAGCTAAAAACAGATTTAAGGTATAATTTAAATGAGTTTAGCAATATAAATATATAATAAATATACAGTAATATTTTTTCCTTTTACTGGGCTAATCAGTACTCATTTTAAATTTCCTGGCAGGCTATATTCTAAGCCAACACTGTTTGTAGAAAAGTATGACAAACAAAATTTTTTCTTCTACAACACTATCTGAGGGCAAACGAGGACTCCTCCCCATGACCAGCCTTCATCTGTAAATCCATAAGTGATACTTAACTGACTGAGAAAAAATGAAGTGCCTGTATACTCTTTGCATTCTAGGCAGAAGCTCTGCTATCAAAAAGAATCTGATTTTCACAGCAGGAAGAGTTCCCTTTCTTTGGTGACTGATAAGGACTTTATGTTTCCTTTTTACTCTCCAACCATGCAGTGCCTTAGAACGTGCACTGATTTTAAAAGGATAAGCAAATGGTGAGCTAGAGAAAAGAGCAGCCAGGATCTACAAATATGCATAAATATTAGAACAAGTGAGACCTGAAACTGTGTAGATTTACATCACCTCTCTGCTGAATTGAAGCCATGCATTTACTTCCCCAATCTTTCTTTTTTACTCCCTTTTCCCTCCTTTCCCCTTCTTTACCTCTCCCATTTTTCTTCCTTTGTCCCCTTACTGTTTCTTCTTCCCACTTTGCTTTGGACCCTTTTCCTCATTTTTTCTCACCTTTCATTCCTTATGACATCTTATTCTCCCTTTCTTTCACTTTCTGCTCCTTTTTCTACATTTCTCATTATTTTTGTTATTTCATCCTCTTTTTTTTTCTTTCCATTTTCCGTATGCTTTTTTTTGTTGTTGTTGTTGTATTCTTTTGTTTTGTTTTAAATCCAGAATGACCTCAAACCAGTTCACAATTCTTAAGGATTCCCTCAGGAAACAGCACCCAGTTCTCACTTCCACTAATAAATCTTTACTTTTGTAAGAGAGCATAAAATATGGGAATTCAAAGAAAAAGGGATGATGGATATTTCCCTCAAAGTAAAGGCATCCACTCTGATTTACATGGACATGTTAACAAACTTGACAAAGGAAAGGATTTATTTCCTTGGCCCAGGAGAAGGGTGGAGCAGTAGTGTTTAATTTAGGTCAAAGGACGATCAAACATAAGATTTAGGATAACAGGAAAGTGACCTGCTGAGATTTCTTGGTTCCCAGAAAATGTCACTGCTGAGCATAAGCACTTTTGGTGAGCATGAAGCAGTACTGAAAGGCATGGAAAAAAACTACTGGCAGGCATCTTCTGTGAAAAAGCTGTTGTTTGTTTTAAAAACTTAGAAGATAAAGCAGAGAATTATTATTATTATTATTATTATTATTATTATTATTATTATTATTATTATTATTATTATTATTATTATTATTATTATTATTATTATTTTAAGCACAGACTTTCACTGCTGTTCATGTGTAGTGGTGAAAATGTACCTAAGTGTGTGACTCTACTATGAGAATGTGTGAGTCCAGAACATATTAGAAAGTAAAGGAACTAGAAATGAAGTATATTGAATACCCCATACAGTGTTGGATAACTAGGAGCTTATTTCTACAGGGTGCTAGTCCACTACACTTTAATGTGCTGCATAAGATGTCCATTGTAAGCTATTCAATGTAATGAAGAAGTTAATTATGGTGGTTATCAGGCCAAGTTTACATCCATTTTGACAAATGTTTACTTTTATTACTAAAGACTTAGGAGGAATATGCACATGGGGGTATGCATCTGTGTGTGGGGAAAGTGCTGAAGGTCTATAGATGCCTGTTTTTTTCACTGGAATTCATTTAGATAATGAAATCTGGTCCTTGCTAGCCATGTTAAGTGTCCTACAAAAAGAAGGAAAAGGGAACACCTAAGCAAAAGTTGTAGCTTATTGTCCAAGTCAAGTTTGTTTTCTTCAGTGGTTTGCCTTAAAAGCAATTCTTGTTTAAATTCCTACTCAGAGGGCATATTAAATAAAGGTGTCATTTTTGTTCATCTGGGATTTGAATACTGAATGGAACTTAAAATAGATTGCACCAGCTGATTGCTTTGGAATGCATTTCACCCAGATATTTATTGCTAACATTTTTCTGTTGAAACAAAATATAATTTGAAAGACATTTGCAAGCTTTCTAGACTGGTGGGTATTATTGTGGCTCTGTGAGATAAACTAGAAAATGATTATCACTCTGTTACAGATAAACAGTCATATCTGGCTCTCAGACCCAGAAAAGTTAATTCAAAATAACTTTAAAAAACATGGTTATTCCTTCCTGTACCTAAGAAGAGACTTTGTTACTGTATAGCATTACAAAGTTACCAATAGTTATGGCAGGGACATGAGTGCAGTCATTTTAAACTCCAGAAGCTGGGTCCAAAACAAGTCTAATTGTATGAAGAGGAAATTGAGTCAGTATTACTTCCATGTGAAGGTTCCAGTCATGTCTCCCTGCATTGCAGTTTCTCCAGCTGAGATGTACCTTCTGCTATAATAGACACTTTCCCAGGGATTAAGTATGTTTACATTTGTGGTTACTTTGAAAGCACTATGAAGCCTTCTTATTTAATTAAATTAACATTTATTCTCTTTAGTGAAACATAATGTGCATTCTCCCTTTATATTCATTCTTTACCGTAGGCAATTTGGATAACATTGTTAGGTTGTTAGGAAAGATTAGCTTCACCTAGGATTGTGCTAGCTTTGCGAAATGTTTTCTTTCACATCTTTTCAACTCCTGAGTATGTTTGGTAGCAAATGAATAAAACATATTATCCTGTAGGCTAGAATACATTTAATTGCCATCTATCATATTTCAAGGGAACTCAATCAAATGAGTTATTTCCTTATACATTAAATAAGTTGCTTAAACTTTTAATTCATCAAATCAAAACAAAGTATCCTAATTGTACTGTACGGTAGAAGTAAACAAAGTAGAAAACTTGTTTTTTCTTTCATGGCCCCTATCTTTTTATTTTTCTCCCATGAGAATGTGTTGATAAAATAACAATAAATGTTCAGACTTCACTGATCAGAAGGTAAACTCAAAATACTGGAGGGAGGGAAAAAAGGTTTAATAAATGTTTTTATTATGCATAGTTCAGAACTGTCATGATTTATTCCAGTTATCCTCTTTTATTTATTATTATCCTTTGTTTATTTTACATTTTCTATATCCCACCATATGCAAATAGGTTAGCACTATGGTTAGCACTATTATATGGTTAGCACTATTATATATGGTTAGCACTATTTTACTTTATCTCAGTCAGAGCAATTGGAGATGTCCATTTCCTTGAATGAATAAAATGGCATTTCTGTGAAGCACTCCATGCTTCACACTAAGTTTCATTAAGCATATGCCTGTGCTGTATCCAGGAAGAAACCAACTGTGGGAATTAAAACTTAGAGTACCTTTTTTCTTGCATTTAACAAATTTAGTAACAGAGATACTGAATTAAGTAACAATGTGTATGAGCTTTTTCTAGGGCTTGGTAACTGGGAAAACACGGCTAATACTGTGTTCAGGCATTAGAGCACCCTTTAAAATAAAGGTCTGAAAACATTTTTTATTCTCTAGCTTTTTGCTGAAGTGGCTGTTCTGCAACACAGATTGAAGGGTTAGCATGTTTTGAAATAATACAGTTCCCCTTTAAATTTACCACTGTAAAAGAAGGTTTCAAAAGTCTCTTGCCAGTTTTTAAACACTGTGGTGGCTATTTCTTAAGACATGGTTAAATCATTGCTATTCTGAATGACTACAAGATAGTTGTATGGGAAATACCATAACTGTCGCAACTTCACTTGGATATGTGTAATAAATGGGATTTCTAGATAATACATTTCCTGTACTATTAGGTAAGTCATACCCAGAACTGGATGAACACACTCCCAAGGATTAGGTGTCCTTCCCAGATCTCCTACTTCTCTTCTTTCTCAGACACTGCCTCTCCCCCATGCCAACTAATCCATCAATAAAAAAGCATCTCTTCACCTCTCTTCAGCTGTGTGTACACCATTTGTTGATACCTCATAGCATTTGTAGGCAGAACAAAAGGAGGGAGAACAGTGTCCTTCGGGCACTGTTCAAGCTTAAGGATGAAGAATGTATTCTGGGGCTTGGCCTTTTGGCTAATGAAGACACTGCTAACTCTGAGCTATAGCCAAATTATTCCTGAGAAGCATGTATTTCGTTGCAGACTTCCTTTTCTCTCAGTTGCAAGGGTCAAATTCTGCTCTCATACTCCAAGTCTATGCAATGAACACAGAGCTTCTCTCCAAGGTGTCACCCAGGAAATGTCTTTTATCCAAGCTATTGAAGAATTGTCTAACAGTACTTATTTTGTTGTTTAAGGAAAATACTGATCTGGTGAAATTAATCTGTCCATGAAACAACATCAGCTGTGAGGAAAAATGTGTAAGGAAAAACAAATCAGAAATTGAAAGAGGAGAGGAAAAAGAGATTGAAAGGAAGGGAATCTTAGGGCCACGTGGCTCCTGTGTGAGACATAGATAACCTAGGCTCAAAAGCTTGATCTGGATCAGGCAAAGTATGGACCTGTTCCTGGATCTTGGACTTCCCATGTAAACTTAATTATTACTGAGCAAAGGAATTTGTTATCAAAATTTATTTGAGTTCTCAACTCTATTCCTGTTTGGAATGTTTAGTAGTCCTATTAAAAACTAGAAGAAGTAAGGAAGCAAGGGAGAGAGAAAGGGAAGAAAGGAAGGGAGAGACAAGACTGATTGATGTGTAGTGCAGATTAGATATTTCCTTCTTTACTCTCTCTATATTCATGTATCTCTCCATAAGGCTCTGCTTGGCAACACAATGTGTGTGAGAAGTTACTGTCCAAGAACATTTTCTTGAATATCAGTCTTCTCACTTGCTAAATCATCTTCTGATGTCATGTCTTTTTTCAATGAATGAATGAAGCTACAGCTCATATATGAAATATATCAGCAGTATATTTCAGGACAAAACTAAGGCAGTACACTTCTGTTGTGCATTTCTGTTCTATCTGAAAGGTTTCTGGAGACATTTGTGCAGCTTTTTATTAAACTTGATCTATTGTAATCAACTTTTGCTTGTGCTGGAGGAGGCGCAAACCATTATGGAATTCGTTTAAGGGCACAGTACTAAGACACTTTTTTAGACAAAACAGATGATTTATATCATTGGTATTTATCAATGTTCTGACAAATTGTCCTCATAAGTTTTATTTATTTTTCTTCTAATTTTCAGCTTTCTCTGAATTGTATTATTTCAAGAAATCTCAAAACAAAGGAACCATGCTGACAGTTTTTCCAATCTCTGAAAAAATGTAGTAGAGCAATCTCTGAAAAAATGTAGTAGAGCAAAGTCTCTAATAACTTCAGTACTGTTCCTCAAACACAGGAAATGTAGATGTCACAGTTTAGAGAATACTTGCTAAACTCCTGCTTTATTTTATTTGTCACTAAAAGTTACAAGCAACTCAGTACATTTTCCTTATGCTGAAGTTCTGATTTTAGTCTCATTTCTTCTGCTTTCCTCTCACATCCTTTCCCACTCATGTGTAAGCCAATAAATAAATAAATAAATGAAATTAGCTAGTTGACTAAAATGAATTATAGTCCATGAATATATCCTACAGGATTGTGAAATATGCTCACTTACATATTGAAATCTCTAGACATTAACTAAATGCAAAGTGAAATTAGTCATATTGCATAGATACTTTGATACAGTCTCTACTTCCAAAACCTGGAGATGCATTGCTCTAAAATAAATCCTTTGATGTTTAAAGAACCTTTTCCTTAGCATAATTTAATAACTCATGCTAATACAGTGCAGCTGGAGATACTTAGTTCTTCTGTATGTATTGCTAAAATTACCATAGAGGGAAAGAGAAGCAAAAGAAAAGACAGAGGAAAAGAGCAGATCAGTGCTAAGTTGGAATGTTACTATTAGTTATTTTTGTATCTGAATGAATAATTGTTCATGCAGAAGTGGTATAGGTGATACTGAATTGTAAACTTAAAAGTGGCCACTCTGAAGATAGCTTATCAGAGAAATGGAAAACATTTTATACCTAGTCTGGCAAGAGACCTTAAAATTCCTCTACATATAATTTTACTATTTCCAGAAGAATCAGTCCCCACAGACAAACTTTTTGAGTTTGCACATGTAGAAATTTATTGGATTATGCTTTCAAAATACTGAAAATTTCATGTTTCAGCACTTTGGAAAATTTCACTCATGTCATATCAGTTTCCTATAAATTAAGAGTATTTATGAATGTATATGCTCAGTATTTGTAGATATGCTATGGTCAAGCACAGTGTTAAGTCTAAGACTGGATCATGGAGAATAAGCAATAGTTAGTTTGTAGGTGATGCCAGCTGACTAATTATTAAAATATACAAATATTGCACAAATTATGAAAATTATTTTTTAAAAAGCTTTTAAATATTATCTTTTTTTCTTTTGTTCTGAGCAAATATATCCTAGCTGCTGTAATAAAAGTAAAATTGAGGAGCAGAATAAGATAACACAGGTCTTTCAGGCTAGGCTATTTTTGGTTATTTTAGATAATTTTTTCTTACATTTTTTTTAGTCTTTAATTAGTTTTATTTTGGGTCCTTACATAGCTAGAAGCAACAGTTGTGTGTTTCATTGGGATGCTGGGAAATTCCCTTTTCCAAAAGATATAAAGCTCACTTATCTAACCCTGCAGGGCTTTAATTTATCAAACTTTATGATAATGAATATATATATATAAACATTTCATTGTGTATATGCACAGAAGCTGTGGCCTGCAACAGAACCTTGCCCAAGCCAAGCCTTCTGCAATAATATCAGAATTTTTTGAGGTTTCTATCTCCTATATTAACCTCTAAGAAGATTAATTAGTGTGTATGGAGGAAAGTATGTTACTGAAATTGAATTGGTATATCTATTGTTACACCTTTTAGAATGCATGAGAAAGTTCTTCGGAGTGTTTTCTGCAGAATTAAATAAAGCCAATATTTGAAAGGATCATAAAGGGGCTGTAGAGTCAAAAGGCAAAGGTCCTACTAGGTTGTGTAAAGCAGTGTATTAAATCTCCTGCTCTCTGGCTCTGCACAGGCAGAGAAAGTCAACAAAGCAGCAATAATGACTGGAGGTTCAGAAAAAAATGTAAAGAAAAATTGAACAAATTGTTGCTGAAGAGTTCACAGAGAAAAAACTTAGGCAGCTCATCTAGATATGCATATAAAAGACTGCTGTAAAGACAAAGGGAATAATTTATTCTCTTATGTCTGTGGTGGACAGGACTAAAAGTAACAGGCCAAATGGTAGGAAGGAGAGTTTAAACTGGATACTGGAAAAAATCTTAGCAATATTAAAAGCAGTTTGCTTGTGATGGTTATAGGCTACAAGAAGAGAATAGAGACAGCTCAGTCAGGGATAATTTGGTCAGTCCTATCTTGGGCTACAGGATAGATTATATTTCCCCCCTGAAGCCTCTTACAGGATTATTTTCAATTGATGTTGTGAATGTTTTGGTGTGCGACCCCCTGCCAATTTCATTATAATAGGCTTGGTCCCAGGGTAGTGAAAGTGACCTATGGGAAGGGGTTCACCTTTTATGACCTATTTTTAGTATGCCAGAGCTATGCAGACATTCATGCACAGGTATATTACATTTTATTTACTGAAGGTTCAGTATACTTTAAGATGGCACAGAATGGGATTAATAAATGTGCTTATTCAGCACAAAAACAGGACTTGAAGCCAGATAAGACGTTATCTTAACAATATATACATATATTATTTTTTGTTACATTGTAGTCAGGTATTTTATAGCTACAACATAGTGTTCCTGTGCATCTAACCATATACAAATTGTTCCATTGACTTCACTGGTATTCCTCTAAACTTCAGCTGATTTAAGCTTTGTGATACAACTGTGTAAATACAACTCCATGATTATTTTTTTTTTTTTGGTTTTGCTAATGCTCAGTAATTTGATAGTAACATGCACTTTTTTAGATGTCTATGGGACATGAATACTGTCCCTGCAGTGTGAGACATTGTTGTACTGGCCCATAGTTACAAGTTTCCTTGATCTGGGATGACATTAAAAGCATAAAAGAGAAACATTACCTTTTTGTTTTACTGAATGGAAAATATCCAATGGAATTTCTTCAGGAAACATAACTGAAATAACTAGTTTCATTAATTAGCATCTAGAATTGAAAAATAAGGGTATTTGACTTCAACTAAGGAAAGAAAAAATATATATTTTTGGCTTGTATTATGAGAACAAGAATAGATCCTAAGAGATACTAAGACCTCTATCTTCCCTGACTTTTTTTTTTTTTGGTGAGAATTTCTTTCTGGTATCATGTCTTAACAGAGTCCCACATATTTTCAGATCAAAAGTTATGAGTGTAGATAGCCTGCAATCCAGACTATAAAGAGGTTCTTGATTCACAGGTTCCCTGGGAGTGTCCAGATCTGCATGTTAGAGTGTTTTAAATGCAATCAATAATAGGAAATTCATGACTTCTGGATCAAGATGAGACACTGTTCAAATACCCAGAATGACTTTGTTTGCATCACACTTGCTAAATTCTGCGGAGTTACAGGCAAGATGTAAAGGCCCTATTCTGTCTATAAGCACACAACTTTTTTGCCTTGTTTGAAAGCTGCACTGGGTCTATCTATGTGGTATTTTCCAGCCTGGCAGGAGACTGCTTGGGCACTTCTCTGAGCCACCATGGAGCGTCCATGAGCTCAGCTGGGAGACAAGTGATGTTAGCTTTGGCACAGTAAAGTTAGCTCCAGCTCAACATTGACCACATTCTGGTCACTGACTGCTTCTGGTCTGGGCAGCTCAGAGAGCAAGCAGACCGAGCTGGCAGTTGGTCAAGGCACATGCAATCCTGGCTCTTTTCATCATGCTAAATGTCATGCCAGCATTCCCACCATGTTAAGCTAGGGCACCAGAAATAGAAAAAAAAAATAAATCTCAGATGCTTAAAAATGTGGCTAACTAGATCTTAATGCTGCTATGAGAAGACATAGAAAATGAACAGATGGTTTCATAGTCTGAATAATAGTTTACTAAGGTGTAACTAAAATATATGGTAGATTTGTGTACAAGCTTACTCTTTAAATCTCATCCTCCTTC
Organism: Anas acuta; assembly: GCF_963932015.1. NCBI lineage: Eukaryota > Metazoa > Chordata > Aves > Anseriformes > Anatidae > Anas > Anas acuta. The sequence continues at coordinate 136,025,541 of NC_088979.1, forward strand.
ACCTGAGAAGATTTCCTCAAAGGGGAAAAGATTTAAGTTCTGTAAGAAAGTAGTTGTTCATTGTGTGGTTTCTTTATTGTCTGTTGGCATGAATCAGAGCCAAGTTTCCTCAGATTTGCTGGGCAGCCAACAACTATGCTGTTGTGCTTTCACCAGTCAAGGAGGATTTTCATAACCCTTGGTGTGCTAGATATCTATGTGTGAAATCCACTTTTAATCTGTCTCTATAAACATGCTAATATATCTCTAGCTAGTCCTGAGGGAATTAATGCCTGAGGTAATGTCTGGATTTGATGCTCCTCCCCTTCATTTCTGCCTGCTTCCTCTTTCACACAAAAGCTTGGCTCAGCAGTGAGTCTAGTCCCTCATCCTTGTGAGATTTTTTTAATTATTATTATTTATTTTCAAACAAATTGCCATTTCTTTTTTGCTTGTGCACAATGAATACCACCAATGCACCTGCAGAAGGACCTGTTTTAAATTTTTCTAAAGTGATCTTGTGGCCCCATGGCACTTCTACCAGAGCAGAAAAAGCCTTTGGGGTGCCTCATAAAATTCTACTGTGTTAAGTAGTAGCACTGTCCTTAGCCTGCCGGATGTTTCAGCTGATTTTAAAACATGTTTCATATCCATAAAAGGGTTAATCTGCTCTCTGAAAACAGCAAAAATATGCTGATTAACATTCAGGTGTGAAATGTTTGGCAGCGGTAATCACAGTGAGAAAATGGAGTAAAATTTACCATCTTAGTCTAAGGCATCTCAAAAGCAGCACTTGGTAAATACTGTTTTATGAAAAGTCTTCTCTGAGGACAGTAGTACAGTTGGTTTGATGCTACCAACTCTGTGTTGAATCCTGTGACGAATAAGGAAAACCAGATTTTCTCATCCACATATCTTACTCCAGCTGAAATACATTTGTTGTTGGTGGTGGTGGTCGTGGTGTGTGTGTGTGTGTGTCTTTTTGAACTCAAAGGCAAGCATATGGACAGCTGAATATTACTTTTTACTTCCAGCTGATAAGGAAGGAAGGAAGGAAGGAAGGAAGGAAGGAAGGAAGGAAGGAAGGAAGGAAGAGAAAGGAAGGAAGAAAGAGAAAGGAAGGAAGAAAGAGAAAGGAAGGAAGGAAGGAAGGAAGGAAGGAAGGAAGGAAGGAAGGAAGGAAGGAAGGAAGGAAGGAAGGAAGGAAGGAAGGAAGGAAGGAAGGAAGGAAGGAAGGAAGGAAGGAAGGAAGGAAGGAAGGAAGGAAGGAAGAGAAAGGAAGGAAGAAAGAGAAAGGAAGGAAGAAAGAGAAAGGAAGGAAGGAAGGAAGGAAGGAAGGAAGGAAGGAAGGAAGGAAGGAAGGAAGGAAGGAAGGAAGGAAGGAAGGAAGGAAGGAAGGAAGGAAGGAAGGAAGGAAAGAAAAAAGGATTTCTAAGTAATGGTTATTTTGTACCACATATTTCCTTTTTTTTTTGTCCAATATGCAGGTGGTATTACTTTGTTACGTCACCCAACTTGCAAGCTTGGCTCTTTAATTACTGCTGTACCTGTACAAGCATCAAGCACTGTAAATCTACAAGGTGGTGACTGATATTTGGGCACATTGTTCTAATTAAGTGTTCGCTCTTCGAGTAGGTAGAGGTTAAATCATTTCTAATGAATCTAGTCAGTCCTTCTGTCGTAACAAACAGTGCCCAGTCTTGCACACTTATGTTGTAATACCTTATCATCACCCTCTCATTAATGTATGAAAATCACAGAACGTAGAAAGGTTTATCGGGCTTCTGTTGTGTAACTCAACACTGACAAGCAGAAGAAGTGCATTTCATCACCATTCCTTAAGGAGGGCAGCAGAGAGGAGCTGCTATTGAGATAGTTGACTATGGGCCGTCTCTCCAGACATAAAGTCTCCTCCGTTGTACATCAGGTAGACTATAGAAGTTTAACCCTCTCGATGAATAAGTGAATATTAGAATTGTAAGCAACAAAGTGTAGGGTGTAGGAACAAACAGTTATCTGTTTCTGTTATTCACAATAAAATGCCTCAAGACTGAAATATGAGTCACAGAGAGGCTGAAATTTACTTTAGCAGTAAAAATACAGCAAAGATGCTTACTAGACATCTTCAAGTTCTCTGAAGTAGTTTTTCCTGCTTGACAAAGGTTAGGAAAGCTGCAAGTTTGCTAAAGTGTATATCTGAAAGGGATGATACTTCAAGAGTTGCCATGCACAAAGAAATAGCATTTGAAGCTGGTGAAGGATCTATCTTTTTCTCCTCGAAGTCTGTAGAATTCCCCATTGATTTGAGTGGAAGCAGAATTTGTCCCTAACTACTAAAGCAATATAGAGACATTTAGGAACCACAAGATCACTTGGTGTAAGACACTCTTTATTATAATAATTATTGTATTGCTTAATGGTCACTGAATAATATTGTCTCTTACAAAATGTGTTTTTCTTTGGAAATGTTTATATTGTTATCCAGAAAGAGGACTGAAACAACGATATGTCCCACATTGGTAGAGATTCTTAGACTTAGAAGTACTTTATTGTGCAGCGTCAGGGTATAAAACTGAGCATAACTGCATGCATTACAAAAAAAAATATGAACATTGACTGTAAATTTAATCATACATTAGTGAAATATATTTAATATAGCCACTTCAATCACACATTGTTTCAAATAAGAAATAAAATAAAATAACTAGTTTCAACTATAAGCACACAGGATATTTCTTTAAAGTTAAACAAAAATCTTCAGAATGGAAATTGTTGAACTTGAACTCCCTAGTTGCAGCCCTACAATGGCTGCATAAATAGAGTCCTTGACACTTCCATCTTGGGTGGTGACCTACAACACAAAAAGCACGATTTTACATAGTCAATATAGTATGAGACTGGCCTAAAAACAAAGTATTAACCTATTCCACTTTGCAAGAAATTGACTTCAACTATAAAAGAAGTTTTCATAGAAGGAACTTTCATGGAATATCTGTCTTTTCCTTGGTGACAATTTCTTCAGTTCAGATGAAGTTAATTTATTTGAGGAATTACTTATTGTGATTCATTTAAGAATTTAGCAACTGCTGAGCGAGATAAATCTGTGAATTCCTGAGGCTGCAGGTGTTATATAGGGAAGGTTGTTAAAATATGTCTTGACTGAATTTACAGATACATGGTGGGCTTTCTTAAAAGCTCCAATGAGATGTCTTAATAACAAGAATAGTAATCTGAATTGCTGAGTACACAGCAGTCCCTTTCACTATATGCTATATTCTAACTCAACTGAGAATTAAAATATTCAGTATGTTTTAAGAAATTTCCTTTGTCTGTATAATTTAAGCAGTGGGCATTCCCATTGGTAGGTATGAAGTTTGATGCAGACTCACCCCTAACCTGTGATATTAGAGCTGAGAAGGGGGGGCGGGAGGGGGAGCTCCCTTACTGTTTGAATTTGAGAGGCACATGAAAACTAGGATCTTTAGAGTACAGAAGCTCCTAGAGTGCAGAGTGCTGCTGGTCTTTTGAAATTCACTGGAGGAATGGCAGAAGTGGATGTGCCTGCCATTAGTGGTTGCTCACTTTGAAAAGAAATACCTGCCAGGCTTGGAGTATTTCTAGAGACCATCTACTCTCAGGGGAAATAAACTGATTTTGAGAAAACACAGTATTCATTAAATATATAAATAAATAAAAAATAAACAAAATTGGGGGTGTAATTGCACAATTAAAAATACATGTAAAATATTCATGTTTACCACTTTACCCTCAAATAAGAAGTAAAGTTAATTAATATTTATGTTCTTTATGACCAAGAAGCAAGAAGCATCCTCTGGGTTGATTATTATTATCTAGCAAATATATAAGATGCTACCCACCTTGTGGTATGTTGGATGCCTAACAGAAACATATCTCTTCTGTTATACATAGTTAGAGCTTGCAAAAAGGCATATCCAAAAGAATCACACTGCCAATATATCCAAATACTGTATGTCAATGTGTAGTGCTGTCAATCATGTTTTCTGAGGTGGCAATGGCAATGAGAAGCAAATCTTTTTCTCCAGTTTCATTAAAGTAATAAAAAAGTCCATGAGGGGGCAAACATTTTTTTCAAAACAGGAGGAATTCTGGTGGAGGAAGCATGAAACTATGGCATGAATAGTGTAACTAACCGGCTTCCCAATCTCATGACAGAGGAGGAGGTTGTATGAAGAAGGTTTAGGAAAACTTGGTAGAGGGAGGGAGAAGAAGGAGAGAAGAGTAAAGACTCTAGAGATTAGGTAGAATCAAGTTATCAGGACATGACAGAAAGGCAGTGGCAAACCCACTAGCACATACATGGTGCAAACCCCCTTTCTTGAGCAGAACCACATCCATTAAGGCATACAGAGATTCTGCCAGTAGGATAGAGGAGATCTAAAGCACTCAGACTTCCAGTATTTGCTTGGATTTGACAGGTTTACTGCTATCCTCATGCAGATTATAGAGAGATGATAAACAGGCCACTATGATCTGACTGGTGCTTTCCATGCTGATGTCCAATGGATTGATGTCCAGCTAGCCTTGAAAATTCCACAGGTCTACTCAGATGTCAATAGACAGAATTTGAGGACCAAGCTACACCACATATTAATGTCAGGGTTGTCACATTAAGTTCACAAACCCAAAACAACTGTGTATTGACAGACATCCAGGTACCTCTAACCGCAGAATTGAAAACTTGATATTGAGTGTGGGGGTTGGATTGTTTTGGAGAATATAGAGTGGATTTTTGAGGGGAAAAATGCCACGTACAAGGTGAGATAACATGCTGAAGTTGAGAAGCACTGACTGCTGAGATGCAGAGACTGTGACTATGATGCAATATGGCATCATTAGAATATAGACAGAATAATTTGGGGAGCCTTCTGACATACACCAAATAGGAAATTTTTAAGGCTGCAGTAGGGATGAGCATACTGTACTATGTGGTCTTGCCTGAGGCTCACTGGAGGACAGAGGCCACCGGAGCCAGGCTGCAAACATTTATGAAAGCAATTCTAGCAGATTAGGTCAGACACTGCCACTGTATTCAGGTCAGAAATCAAAAATCATGCTGATAAATCATATAGTTCAGAGAGTAGCCAAGAGAATGATGAACAATAAATAGAAAAGAGCTCACATTGGTCAGTGTAACAAACAGAATGATAGAGACTTGTTAGCAGGTTACACACATCTGTATGAAGAGCAGAAATGTGCTAATAGAGAGAACTTGCTCCTTAAGATAGCATTTAAATTGATGAAGATTAATATGAATTAATATTAGAATTTGAGCCTGAATTTTAGAAACAGTATATCAGAGATTTATGGGATGGAGTGGTATAAATAATCTGATAACAATAAGTCAGATCTCTTTAACTTAAAAAGAGAGAGAGTGATGAATATTGTTATCTCACTCCTCATTTCACTTGACTATTTGAAATACAAAGATGATAAGATTTCTGTTCTTATCTGCCTATGAACTTCAATATGAAGTACAATCTGCTTGCTAAACTTGTCTGAAGATTTACATTCTTATTAACTTCTCATAAATATTGCCACTAACAGGAAGAGAATGCTTTTCCAGATACATTTCCTTTAGTACATCCTCTGTAGGAAATTTAAGACTACTCCAAAAAATGTAAAATTTATAGAAGAGGCTCATTATTTTACAGTATGAAACTGAAAGCTACATTTCAGTAAAGCAAGTCAGTTGTTCTGGGAATGGGACTGTTACAGTTATGTATCTTGAAAAGCTCTAGTAGTATTGGTCTGCTCTAACAACTATTAGGTTTTACAGTGTTTATGGGTATTATTTGTCAGTAATTAAAATAGAGACTTATATGATGCTACCATGTCTGCTAATCTGATTGTAACTTGAAATTTTTGATTAGTCAGAATTATTTCAAAAGGTTTACATTCTGTAACAGTGAAGGATTAAACCCCTAGATGACACTTCATTCTATCAGAGTAATGTTTATTAATCTTAAGAAGTGCCCAAACAGAATTAGGATATATTTTCTTCCCATATCTTTTTCACAGAACAATGATAGGTGACATGAAACATTTTGAAATATTGTCTATATTGTATTACTCTTTTAAAGAAAATTTAACCATATAATTGTATTCTTTATCAAGTTTGGGTTTTGTTTGTTTGTTTGTTTGTTTGTTTGTTTTTGTCTTGTTTGGAGGGCCCTAATAGCTGCCACCCCTCTACCTCTTCTGTAGTGACATATCAAGAGCACTTGACTGTCTGCATAGATCTGATTGCAGGACAGGGATCTTGATTCAGCTACTTATATTTACATATTTAATAAAATGAAAGTTTATTATATCACATTCCAGAGTTTTCAAATTCCCCTCAAGTGTAAGACCAGTTAATAGGTATATCATCTTATTGTCAGTTCAGACAGGTTAGTTATGATATTTTCCACAGAACAAATTTTTATAGGCAGAAGCAAAGAAATATTTTTTTACTATTTCTTTAAAACTTCAGAGGAATTATCATCTGGGACATAGTAACAAACAAATACTACTTTTCCTCTAGAGAATCTAAACTGCTTATGCTGGCACACAAAATCAAGTCTTATGACTGTTACCGCTTGTATTGTCACATATGGAGAAGATTATATATGGTATAGTATATAGGACTGTATTGTATATTACAATTGTCCTCTGTGCACCTAAAGCAGAAGAAAGAACAATAGCCTTTGCAAGAAGTTAACCTGTGCCAGTTGATCCATCGATCTTTCAACCCATGTATCTCTTGTTCCACTACAGTAAGTATAATTACTGGACTGAATTGTAACTGGTATAGATGACAGTTATTACAGACTGAGTTTAATATACAGAAAAAACACACAGATGAAAAGAAATGACAACGTAATTAAACCAAAGAAGTACACAAAAAAAATACTACAGTCTTTTCTCTTTGACCTGATTCTGATTCAGATTGCCTCCCTAAGTGAGACTATACTTGTCCCAAATAAACAAAATTCATGCAATAACCATGTAGAAGAAAAATCTACCTCAACTGAAGAAAACTGATGAAAGCTATTTCAATGAATAAATAATGTCTCAATTATACTTATTAGCATGAAAGGAGAAAGCAAATTGATAGACAGTTTTAAAAATAATCTTTGCACCTTAAATTATTTTGTTATATTTTAGCAGGAAAAATAAGCAGTACCTTCACAAAAGAGGAACTAGCTTTGAGGTTTTGTGTACAGCTAAATGCAGTTAAACAATTAAAGTAGTCTTATAAGACTTCTGATAGTGTATTGTAAAATCTTGGGTGGCAATGTAATTTGGATCAATATCCATTGTTTTATAAGTAGAAAGAAAACCTAGTGGTTCTTCATCCATTGAGGGTCCTCTTTGGCTTTATCACAATAAACGTAATAAGTTCTTTATAGGTACAGATACATTCCCTGAAAACTAGTAGCTTTGTTATGTATTTCTAGTATGTTAAGCAAGGGTATTTTGGATCTCTGTTTTCTACAAAATACAGTTTAATAAGCAACATTAGCTACCTTGACCTCTCTGTTCTGTCCATCTTCCTACTATTTTTCTATCTTCCTGTCCAATCTTTATTCATTCAGGCAATCTGAAAGAGCCATAGATGTGGAACAAAGAGACTTGAAAATGGCCATGTGGTCAGGATTTCTAGCCAGAAGTGTCTGACATGCCAGGCGAACAAAAGCAATATCCAGTGTCAGAGCTGATGTTGCATCACAAGTCATTGGAGAAGATATTTAGTGTGTTTTGTCATTGTATTTTCTATTGGAAGAGCGTAATTTACTGTTGTATCTTCATGCATGCAAACACACACAAAATTATGTTTTATTTTATTTTATTTTATTTTATTTTATTTTATTTTATTTTATTTTATTTTATTTTATTTTATTTATTTTATTTTATTTTATTTTATTTTATTTTATTTTATTTTATTTTATTTTATTTTATTATCCTAATATTTCTATCATTCACAGTATGATTGAAAATTTCCTGGAAGGATAAATCTGGACTTAGGGAGGTGCCTTTTGTGGGTTCCAAAAATGTCAGTTTACATTTGGTTGATTTATAATTGTGGAACAGGCATTTTTCAGCCCACAGTTTGAATAGTATAGGAGGTTTGGTTTTTTTCTTCATGAGGGGACTGGAAACATGTCAAAACCCTTCTGTGCTACTTTCAGTAGCACTGCGCATGCCCTATTGTGGTGTTTCAGATCACCATGTTAGCAGAGTCCAGACTCTGTGGCTACAGGAAAAATGACCCTTCCATTTCCTTCTGTGCAAATCCACTGCATAGTGCTGACAAGTATGCAGCAGTAGAGATGTCACTGAGTTTCCATCTTGGTGTGTGAGCATAAGAGTGACAAGAGAAGTAGGCTGTGTTGGCACTTAGGTTCAGAAACCTCTTAAGACATTAATGGTGTTGCCTCCCTATCTCACCCCAATGAGTTGAAAGCAAGAATGAGAATTTCACAGATGTATCTTCAGAGAAAACAAAACAAAACAAACAAAAAACGTTTGCTGTGGTACCTTGCCCAGAGAGAAAAGAACAGCTGTTTGAAGGTGCTGAGAAGTATGGAATGGTAGAAATAGTCCCAGAAGAAACAGCTTGGTAGGGAAGGTGTTCAGAAGCACATAATAAATTGTGAAGCCAGGTAATAAATATTATTTAGTGCATGGTTCTGCATTTTATCTTATTATTCTAAGCTTGTTGTGAGGATAAGACCATCCATATATTTATGCAAATGCTATATATAATATTTACATAGACATGTAAAATATTTCTGTAAATAGGACTGTATTTATACATAAGTATCTTGCTGTGTTTTGAAATACTCTTGATTTTTTTTTTCCCCTTTTTGGTATTATTAGTACAAAGACAACAATGGAACGAATAAATGTTCCTCAGCACTGGAATAGCTTTGTCTTTGGCTGTTTATAACTTTTGCACACTTGTATAAACCAGCTGGTATCAAGTTTAAAAAGAAATCATATCAATGACTGGGAAAATCAAAACAGATGCTCATTACATTTGTCTAAGATAAAATTAACTGAACCTGTCATATTTTTAGGCAATTCCTCTAACATCTGCAGAACAAAGCAAATACACTTAATTCACTACAGACTTTAGTTTATAGGTCAGATATGACCTCTCAGAGCAATTCTGTTTGTGTTTAAAAAGCTTAGAGTAAGTTTAAAAACAAAAAAGCTGGAAATGTTTATTTTTGTGGTCTGAGATAATCATCCTTCCTGAGTTTCGGTTATTCTAATTTAACGTTTACACTTGGATGGAATAACCAGACTCGGCACAAATAATTCATATGCAGCTGGATGGGGGAAAGAGAATTCATGCATGGAGTTAATGAATTTAACTGTTACCTTTTGAGACTGAAGAGGAACCTCTGTCTTAAACAGATTTGTCTCATAAGAAAGATGTGCCTATGTGGCTCCAGCTCACAGAAAGCATCTGTTGTCATCACTGTACAGTTTGGTTTAACTGTAGGAATCAATTTCTCTGCTGTGCAAGAGAAAGATATACTGGAAGGTCTGTAACAAGGACTGTTAGTTATTTTTCATGTCTCAGCTTCCTAAGCAATAGAATAGCTCAAGTGTTTCTTATTAGATGTTAATCTAATGTTAATGTTTATATTAAATGTTTCTGTCTTATCTCTAACCACTCCCTCCCATCCCTCTACCAAATTTGGGGTGGTTGAGTTCACACAGAGGACTAAAAAACACTGAGATGAAACAACAAAAGGTGAAACCTTGACTTCAAAGAGGCTTTCAGTACATCCACAGAACCTTTGTTACTAAACTGCAGCAGAATGGGCTGGATATATGGATTGCAAGGCAGGTAAAAATCTACCTGGACTGTTATGTGTGGAGGTCAGTGGTGAGAGATTTCAAGATCAAGGGATGACTGGTTACTGGGGCTGATACTGTTTCACATCTTCATCAGCAACCAGGTTAATATCATGGATTGTGTCCTCAGAAAGTCCAAACTGGAGGAGTGAGTAACATGTTGGAGGGGAGGTGCCACTCCGCACCATGTTAACAGGCTGGAGCGGCCAGTGTGTGGGAATCTGATGAAGCCCAAAAAAGGCAAATGCAGAAACTTACACATGGGGCAGGATAACTCCATGTCTCAGTACAGGCTAGGGATTCACTAACTAGGAAACTGCTTGGCAGAAAAGGCCTGGGGATGTCCCAGTGGTGAATAAGTTGAACCACAGTCAGCACAGTGTCCTTGTGATGATGGTTGAACCAAATGTCCTTGTTTCAGTTAGGATAGAGTTAATTTTCCTCCTACTAGCTGGTAGGGTGCTATGTTTTGGATTAGGATGAGAAGAGTGCTGATAACATGCTGATGTTTCAATTGTTGCAGAGCAGTGTTTACACCAAGCCAAGGACATTTCAGCTTCTCACTCTGTCCTGCCAGCGGGCAGGCTGGGGGTGCAGCAGGAGCTGGGGACAGACCCAGGACAGCTGACCCAAACTGGCCAAAGGGGTATTCCATACCATCTGATGTCATGCTAAACAATATATAGGGGTGGCTAGCTGGGTGGGGGGGCCGGCTGCTTGGGGATAGGCTAGGCATTGGTTATAGCGGGTGGTGAGCAATTGCATTGTGCATCACTTGTTTTGTACATATTATTATTAGTAGTACTATTATTATTATTATTATTTTCCTGCCTTAATAAACTGTCTTTATCTCTACTCACAGGCTTCACTTTCCCATTTCTCTCCCCCATCCCAGAAAGGGAGAGTGGAGGGTGAGCGAATGGCTGTGTGGTGTTTAGCTGCCGACCAGGTTAAACCACTGCACCAAAGAAATACAGGGCTATATTGCCAAGAGTGTATTGACCAGTAAATCAATAGAAGTGATTCCTCCTATCTACCTTGTACTTATGAGGCTGCTTGTGCAGTACTTTGTCCTGTTATGTGCCTCCCATGCAAGAAAGATGTTGGCATACTGGATTGAGTCCATGTAGCACGTCATGTGTAAGAGACACCATGCAAGCTGAATATGTTCACCTTCTAGAAGAAGGAAAGTGGGAGGATCTTGTTGCCTTTAACTACCCAAAAGGAAAATAGAGAAAAATTGAACTTGACTCTTCTCAAATTTGCACGGTGAAATGAACATAGGCAACAAATACAAATTACAGCAAAGGCGGTTCTGGTTAGACATAAGTTAAATGACTTCATCTGAGTGTGGGGCAGCACTGGAAAAGGTAACCAGAGAGACTGTTGTATCTCCTTAGAATTTCAGAACTTAATTGGATTCCTTGAGCAACTGGATCTAGCTTCGAAGCAGGCCTTGCTTTGCTTTGAGCACAAGGTTAGACTAGAGACTTCTATAGGTTCCTTCCAATGTCAAATGTCCTATGACTCCACGGAACTGACTCTGGATTACTGTTGCATAGTTTTTCAGAAGCTTTACCACCTCCATCTCATTATCTCCGCAGCTCCCAGATTTGGAATCTTTCTTATCCCTCCCACTGTTTAAAAAACATCACATTTGGACTGGGCAAATAAACGTAATGAGATTAGAGGTTGTGCATATTCATGTCCTAGAAATGGGAGCTATGACTTCTTTATTCACATTTATCTAACTATTCACAGACTGTTACTACGTCCATGCTTTAGTCAGTCTTATAGTCTGTATAGCTTTTGAAATCTTCCATAAAGTAATTCCTTCAAATCTGTAGTCACATGGACCAGATTATGTTTAGCTGTTTTGAGGAGAAGGAATGAGTTTGCTCTAAAAGATCTAATCAATATAAGACTTTTGTGAGGATTTCATCTCATTTAGAGAAAGAGAGAGGGCCAGAAGAGAGGTGGCTCTAATCAGGTTCATCTTTTGAGTCAGATTGCAGAACTAGTCCCATTATAGTTTGACAAATAACATGCTCACCCCAAACGGGCAGAGGAATGAACCTGTAATTCTTGTATGTGCCTGGAAACTTGGGAATGAATCCCCTGGTCAGCATCTAATGGAATTATAGGAAGGCCACAATGGTGATCAAAGGGCTGGAGCACCTCTCCTGTGAAGAAAGGCTGAGAGAGCTGGGCCTATTCATCTTAAAGAAGAGAACGTTCTGGGGTGACCTTGTTGCAACATTTTAATACCTAAAGGGGGCTTATAAAAAAGATGGAGTGCAACTTTTTGCTCAGTCAGATAATGACAGGATAAGGGGGAATGGTTTTAAACTAAAAGATGGGAGATTTAGATTAGAGGTTAGGAGAAAATTCTTCACTCAGAGGGTGCTGAGGCACAGACAACAGGTTGTCCAGAGAGGCTGTGGATGCCCCTGGAGGTGTCCAAGGTAAGGCTGGGTTTGATGAGGTCTTGGACAACATGCTTTAGTGGGTGATCTATGAGCTTTAAGATCCCTTCCAACCCAAGCCATTCCGTGATTCTATGATTCTATGATTCTATGATTCTATAATCTGAATAACTTTTGTTGTTGCTGTCCACAGTTCCTTTTGCTGTGTCATCATTTGCAGGAATTTCAAGGAATTATGTGTGTGCTTACAATATGGAAGTTAGTGATTTAACTGTGCTACTAGATCTGCTTGGCTAAATTCTTTGACCTTACTGAAACTCTGTGAATGAGTAGTACCACCCTGAGGCAGAGATTTCAGGAGCAAGATGTAGTCATAAATCTTTTTACATATGTGAAGCTGAATAGACACTTAAGGATTTTTATTTTGAAAGAAATAACAAAGAATTAAAATATACATGTATATATATATTTTGCATTACATAGATTCTTAATAGGAAATAAATGTTAATAAAAATAATTCTTTAAGTACATTCTATGCAAGTTATGGAGCATTGTTCCATTTTTATTGTACTTTTAATTTTGAAACAGAATGGTAAGGGATTATTAAATGCATAGGCCTTTAGGGCTCTTTTCTGGTAATTAGGCACACATGTTAAATCCATAAAAGGGCTTTCTTGGAACCACTGTTGCTAAATGGGTGACACAATTTACTTTTGTGGTTGGCATGAGTCCTTGAAGAAATATATACCATTTTATTTCAGGATGTATAAACTACAAGTTATTGTCAACAGTACAAACAATTATAACCAGACTTGCACATTCATGTTATCCCGTAATATCTTTATAGAATGATTTGACATTAAAGCTAAAAATACTAATATATATATTTTATTTTATACTGAATCCACTATAAATACTTCCATAAAATTAACTGCAGAGAGTCAATAGAAAGACTTAATAGTGAAGGGCAATTTTATTGTGCAACCAGAAATGTTGGGATTACTATATACTACAGTTCGAGAAGGAATGGAAGAATATCTTATTTATTTATTTATTTATTTATTTATTTATTTTATGAAAGAAGAAAGAACACCTTCTGTTGACAAAGTTGTAGTTAGCCCTACCAGTTGAAAAGTAGGGTTTTTACCTCAGCTTCTGGAGATGATATATCTCAACCCTGGCTCCCACTTGTTGGAATGAATATGAGCAAAATTTTTCAGGCATGAGTGTGTCTCACTTCTCTGTAAGTCTATGTGGTTAGAAGATCACATTTCAAGATACAGCAAGGAGAATTTTCCAGTGTTACTCTTTTGAACCAACATTTTTATAAACTCTGAAATGTGTCTTGTAAACTGTAATACTCAAGTTCACAACACATCCAAGTGCAGACAGACTTTGTCTTCTAACTAGTTGTTGAAGACCAATTAGATAACCATGTGACTGTGATCTACTTATTTTAAACAATTTGACTCTTCTTTCCTAAGGCAAGTAGGTAAAGGAGGGCATCTGAGTCAAACCAATTTTCTAGAAGCTCATGAAAGCATTGCAAAGATACTGAGTACTGCCTAGTTAAAAAAAAAAAAAAAGGTGGAGGGTCTGAAGTATTTTAGATTTGGACAGTCCAATTTAGAATAAAAATCCAGTTTAGAAAACAACAGCAGGATAACTGGATCCCACTAAAGATGGGAATGGAGTAAATGAATCTAAAAACAACATTGAAAGGAACCTGTTAGAAAAAGATGAAATATTGAAACTGTCTGAACACCAGAGAGCTCTCACCTCTGCTTTGAATATTTCCTTTCTCATATGAAGCACTGCTTCACAACTATTTGTGAGCCTGCAAGAAATTATTCAAGTTTTAGTTCAAGGTTGTCTGTATCATGAATAAAATGATCCTTCTTGAAATCAACTAGTTTCTCTACATGCATGCTTCAAAGACAAAAATGATTTAATGAGCTAAGGGAATAAATGAGTCCTTTACTCTTCGGGTGTGGTTTATAACAGCAAATTTTAGGTGCACTGTCAAAGTAATGTATGCTGCTGCTCTGCATGTCACAGCTCCTGTTAACAAATAGCTTATATTCACTGGTGGGAATTCTGAGATTGTCATATTTCCCTGGAACTCAGCTTCATTTTTGTTTAGAGGAAATGCTGGAAATCCCAATGCTTGATTTGCCACTCTCTCCTCCATACAGAGGATAACACTGCTGAAAGATGCTCCCTAAGGCACTCTGAGACACAGTTCCATTGTTTCTCTGCTCAGGGAGTATGTGTCACACAATAAAAACTCTGCCTAAGCCCTTAGCCACTGCTGTGCCAGACTGCTTCAACCCATTTTTAATGAAACTTCTATCTCTGCAAGTGGAGTGCTTTCCTAAAGCTCCTGTCAAACTTAGAGGGATTAATTTGAACTATTAAAATACTTGCATTAAGGTGTCACTGAAAAAAAAAAAAAGGCAGCAGAAATAAGTCATGAAAGGAAGAACTCATTAGAACTCATTAATTCAATATATGTAGGGTCAGAGTCAAGGCAGAAATGGGAAATATAACAAACAGAGCAGCAATCAGAAAGTACATAAGTCTGGTGTCAAACAACAAAGTCTGAAAGTAAGCAGAGAAGCCAAAAGCTCCAGATACATGTTCAAAGCATCAGCTAGCTAGAGAACAATGTGGTCTACTCCAAAGCTTACCTGTGGTTAGTCTGTGGTTACCAAAGCTCAAGTTGAAAAGAGCACTTCTTAGATCCTAATGAGCCCCATCTAGGGAGAACTGAGGTCAAACTAAGATGTCTGAAAACAAGCCACTGTAGAGCAGGCTCCTAGTTTAAGATCATTGATTAATCCAGCATTTGACATAAACTGCAGAATCTGAGAGGCTGGATCAATGGCTAGAAAGTTGTAGAATGCTCTGACACAGTATTCTGCACAGGTATTTTGCTATTCTGTTTCTCTGATAAGAACTAGATATTGAAGAGGATGTGAATACCAGTACAATAGTTGCCATCCAAGAAGTCATGGAAAGGATTTTGTTCCTTTCCATGGATTTTGAGGCTGGTAGTTGCTCACTTCCTTGGATGAACCTAAATTCTAGGTCATGATGTGAGCTAGCATTAGTTAAAAAAAAAAAGTAGAGTCATAAAACATCTCACCGATCTAGGAGGACTCATTCCTTATCCTACAGGTACATCCTCTACTTTGGCAGACTAACCCCTGCTGTTTTCCAAAAATTTTGAGAAACTGAATGAAAGGAAGTAATTATTAGACAGGGTAATTTCCCAGTGATGAATTAGGGCTGGGTCTTCACTTTTTTCTTTGAGACATCAATCTTTGATCTGGTTTTATATCTTAGCTGTCATTGAAGGGAAACAAACAGAGAAACTGAGCCTTTGCCAGGTAGTCACAAGTGGGATAATATCAGTGTGCCTAAAGCTGCTTATTTATTAATGATCTGTCTTCCTCAGGCTCTTCAAAACTTCTATACCATGTCATAAGGGGGAAGAAAAGGGAGTAAGAATAGTATAGATTAGCACTTTAAGCCATATTATAAGCCACATAGTAATTTGAACGGTTGTAATTAGACAGTTGTAATCACCAGTGATAGGACCCGCGGGAATGGTGTTAAGCTGAGGCAGGGGAAGTTTAGGCTGGACATCAGGAAGAGGTTCTTCACCAAGAGGGTGGTTGCACACTGGAACAGGCTTCCCAGTGAAGTAGTCACTGCACCAAGCCTGTCTGAATTTAAGAAGCGATTGGACTGTGCACTTAGTCACATGGTCTAAACTTTTGGGTAGACCTGTGCGGTGCCAGGAGTTGGACTTGATGATCCTTATTGGTCCTTTCCAACTCGGGATACTCTATGATTCTATGATTTACAGTTAAGTTCTACCAGATGACAGAATGAATCATGCGTGCTTGAGTCTGCACACCCTTTTGACTGAAGTGAGCTCAGGGCAAGAAGGGGCAAAGGGATCAAGTGCTCTGTAGTCTCCTTCACTAGAAAGTCAAATCAAAGACCTGCCTGCTACTTTTCATTTCTCAGTTTTATGCCATAGTTTGCTCCAGTCCAAAAGCTCAGTGTTGTTTTATATATATTTACCTATAACTGTATGATATATACTTATATAATTATACACACACACCACATGTTCATACTTAGACTTACATATACAATGGATACACACTAACTTCCCCAGTTTCCACATTGTTTGTGTATGTCAGATGTGTGACTACTGTTTTAAGTTACATTGCCATATAACTGCAAAAGAGTGAGTTGCTATTGCTGTAAGTAAGCTGCAGGTGAATGCTACCCTTCCATCCTCAAAAGTTTGTATCACAAAATCACAGCAAGAAGACAAAGCTCAGTAGACTTTTATGAAAAGACATTGTTGACCTTTTGTTGACTTCTTTACTTCAGTGACTGGCAGCACTGAGCCTTTAAAAAACAAAGTGTACACATTGAATCCAAAAATATTGCATAAACACCTGTCTATCAGGGTTTCTTAGGAGGAAAATACTTTTGCCTTTGCTTCTGGCATCTTGAAACAACATTGCAAACCATTTCCTTCTCTGACCTTATCAGCAGGGTCTAGCTGCATGTAGAACTTACCAAAACCAAAACACAGTTCAGTCTAGTGCTTTTAGTGCTTTTTCATGGGCTCCTTTCTTTTCTTTTTTTTTTTTTTTTTTAATTTTTATTTATTTTTTCTTTTTGTGAATTTTTACGGACAAGTTCTTCCATGAGTAAACGTTTTTAGAATTCCTACCATCTCATTCAGCTTTTTCCTATAGGTCTTGTTGAGACAGAAGATAAACACACTTCTTATGGGTGAATGAGCGTCTCACAAATTTGTAGTAGGATGTAAGAGATTTCTTTTATCTTCTTTCCTGTTTTCACTGCTAGCTAGACTTCTGTTGCATTTACAGCAGTTGTCTTCTGCCTAAGGAGAGGACATTAGTGATCAAGAGTCATTCTTTTTTCGTAGCCTACAGATCACATGTCAAATATTCTTTTGAAAACAAAAACTTCAGTCTTTCAGTTCACACCAAACTTAAATGAGAGCCTGGGAACAATGAGACTTACTCTTTAGCTAAAAAAAATAATAATAAAAAATAAATAAATAAATAAATAAATAAATAAATAAATAAGCACTGGGGTGAAAAGATGAAGTCATGACCTTAGAAAAAGTACATCATGTGTACATCAAAAACACATCCTCTGAAGGGATTTGCCTCATTTTCCCTATTACCTCCAGTTGCCATAGGATGGTGATTGTAATGGGCAGACACGGCTTCTCATTGAGAAGGAGTATTTCAGAGAAATCAAAGAACTCAGTTTATATTGTGATATACTCCCAGTAAGGTCTGCCTAGGGCCATTTTGCAAGGGCTTAGTTTAGCCCAGTGACAGCTGTTTCTTTCATCATCTGTTTTTTATATGTTACTTTTCTATTTAACATTGCTCTCTGTCAGGCTTAATCATTCTTTTCTTTTGAGGGATTGCTTTCTTAAGGGGGCTAAAGTATTTATTCTCCAGGCTAAAAAATACCCCTGTATTGAATAAGAAATAGGGAGAAGTATGCTACCCTGAAAGGAAATTTTGTTTTGGCTTTAATGCCTGGAACTAGGGAAGCAGAAATGGAGGCAAATAGCATTTTGGAATTATTCATTAGCCTCTCTACTTCCCCTCTTACAAGAAGGCAGAAAGCTTGAGGCAAGTCCCTGGCAGCAGTTGCAAAGCTGGGTGGGGATTCCCTTCCACAGCAGAAAGAGCAATTATTAACTATCATTGCCTGATCTTTTTTAATTAGACTTTGGACATTTATTTTTGAATTCCATTTCTCTCCAAAGCAATGGTCATGTGAGTGCCACTGTTCTCTCATTTCTATTCCTCTGAAAGCCCATTGACTCCCACACAGAGGATCATCAACTATTAAGAATGGAATAATTCTCAAGGAAAACATTAACCCTAATGACAAGTGGATCAAATTCTAAGATCAAAAAATGATGCTAAGATTGCAAGTCAGTACCTGAGTGGATTAGATTTAGATGCAAGGCTTTCTAGCTAGTCAATAATATTCAGTTCTGTACCAACAGAAAAACAGGAAAGTTGAGGAGAAAAACGTGAGGCCAAGAAATCTTCCGAGGACAGAAGTCTGTAGGGGTGGAGGTAGAAAACAAGAAGATAAGAATCTAGGGCAAGGTTTTGCTAAGGTTTGATATATTGGTTTTATTTGTAAAGGCAGGATAATTTTGTGTCAGAATGACCCAGAATTACAGAGGCTTTTCCATCTATGCACTAAGGGGCTATATTTCATGCAATGTTTATGTTTTAGAGTTCTTGTATCCCATTTCACTACCTCCTCCTGCATGAAATTAGCTTTATGCTAATAAATATCTGAGATTTCTGGATTTCTCTGTATTTTCAAGGGTCTGACAATGAACTAATCATTAAAAAGAGGTAATGACCTTTCATAGCATTTTTTTCTACAACATCAATCAGAAAAAGTCCCAGTTAACTTCACATATCTGACCAAATTAAAACCAACATCAAACACATTCCTTTTCAGTTTTGATTCAAAGAACAAATCAGATTCTGATTTCCAAATATGAATTAGAAGCTGATTCCATAATCGTAGAGCATAAATATGAAAGGCTCCAGCCTCCAAACGTTTTCAATTTATATTTAGGACAAGCTAATAAATCAGACTCTGACCTCAAAGTATAACTGGAAACATAAAATGAAAGTCATTTTAAAGGATATTCCAGAGTAATGTGAAGAACCAGATAGGTAAACAAAAATACTTAAAAAGCAATCAGTATAAAATATTACCACTAACCAGTGAACACTTTTCAGCTCCAGGGTATTTTATTCCAAGACCTTTCCAGACTTTTTTTTTTTTTTTTTTTCTTCTTACAATAAAACAGCTGTACTTATTTATGCAATCTAACAGACTACAGTATTGTATCAGTAAATGAGCTGAAACCTCACAGGATACCAGTTATGAGACTTTCCTTAAAGCAGCACACAAAGATTTAAGATTTGAGCTTAAGCTCTAAATGCTACTGATCGTATCTGTGCCAGGTGGTCACAAAGCACAAACAGACACCCATCTAATCAGTATAAAAACTGCAGGGTGATCCTTTATGTATGGCTTCTTCTGTGATGTCTCTACACCCTGTGGCAGAAATAGTTCTTTAATATATTACTTAAGAATTAATTTCTATTCTTAATTGAGGAAAGCAGTGTCTTCATATAGGACTCACAAGTGGTAAATCCTGTATCTTATATGTAGTATTCACCCCTGTTTTTCCATTGTTCACTCTTGATGAAAAAAATTGCTGCTCTGACTTACTGAATTTTTGCTTTACAGTTCTCTAAAGAGAAGAAAGAGTTGATTGCCAAATACTGCTGTCAGTCTGACATGACTGTGGGCTTGATCACATGAAAATTGAAAGTGTTTCTCTTTTAAATTGATTAAATGATTGAGTACAGATTTCTTTAATAGAGCAGTCAGCATAACTCATCCATAAACTCAGCATGGAGCATTGTGTTCACCATGCTCTAATGCTCTAAACTGCTGAAAAACAACTTATGGTTTGTCACATTTGGCAATCTATGTACAGACAAAGGCCAGTCAAGCTGAAATAAATATAGGTACTTTAACCAGAACTTGGAAACAACCAGTAGAAGAGAGGTTATACAAATATATACTAAAAACTTTTGGCATTTAATTTCTGTCTTTAAAAACTATAATTGTATACACTATCATAACTGTCCCTTCTACCTGTAAAAACAAACAAACAAAAACAAACAGAAAACAAACAAACAAACAAACAAACAAAAAAACTGTAAGCAGTGCCTGTTAAGATTTTGTACTTTTAATTAAGCTACGTTTCTAAAATATTCACTTAACGTTGAACATTAGTCATTTAGAATGGCAGCTAAAGGAACAAGGAAAGAGTTGAACTTGGAACACTTTGACTTTATTATCTTCCTTTAATAAATAGGTCTCTCTCACACTGGTGGCACAGACCATAGAGTATTTCTTTCCACATCCTGGAAATCTTTTCAAAGTTGAACATAAGGGAATTTTCAGGTAAGGTTTTGTTTTGACTTTTTGTAAACATCTAGTATATAAATAAATACATAAATAAAATTCATAAATTACCAATAATCTTAACTATTTGGGTAGTGTGGTACCATTTCCATAACTCTTGGGTTTTTGCACTGCTGCAATTTCCAGAGAGATCACATAGGACAAGGCAGTCAGATTCCTATGAATTTTATGAAAAGGTACATCTTTGGGAAAAATTCTTATGTAGTGTTCAGCTCATCTCCCTTAAGATGATCCAGAAATACAGTCTTCATAGCAACTCAAAGCTCTGCTAAGATTAGTCAAGCCACAGTTGGGCACATGGAACGATTCATTCAACATAGTTCACAGACTCACAACCCAAATGATAGGATGCAGCAAACAAGCAAAGTGCAGAAAATACAGTTGTAACATGGGTGTCAAATGTGTATGGCTTTTGCATAATTTTGCTTTATAATGAAAGAAAGAACAATCTGAGAAGATACAGGTGGTATTTGACTCTTCAGTGGCAGCTAATATGTGTCAGCCTGCATGACATAAAACTGCCCCAAGAATAATGTTTCTGGAAAGTCTCGTCTCCACTTAAGTAGAATATAGATTTAGAGCAGGATTACTGATTTTATTTTTTTGTAGTTTATTTAAAGCAATTACTGGATAAGTTATTATAAACAGTGCCTTTCAGCATCTGTGACCATATGACTAGGATCAAGAAGTATTATCTACCCTAGTACTTAGACTGACATTGTAGTGTATCTAGTCATTAACTAATATAAAGAACTCAAAGACTGGAAATACTTCTCTAGATCACAGACATTAAAACTACATGGAGTATGGAAGCTTCAGCTGAGGAAGTCAGGAGCCAAGACAGGATGAGAAGAAGTCTCCAGTATTTCTGCTAGCTTCTTCACTACCTTTAAATCCAAACAAACTTTTTTATGGGTACTGCTGCCCTTTCAGCGTGTAGATGCATGCCAAAAAGCTGTGGATTTCAGAGGATAAAGGGTCTACAAATGCCATTTTTTTCACCTTTTTTTTTACCTTTGACCTACCAGTAGCTGTAGATTTGAAGTTGTCTTCCTGCACTGGGAATATACAACATAACAGGTAAAAGGAGGTAGTATTTCAACAATCTGAATAGTACAGTGACATTTGCAAAATGATTTCTCTTTCAGAAGATCATAATCTCCTGAAATGTGCTATAGTGCCAAATCATAAATGGTAATTAGCCTAATTTTACTACTCTTCTTCATACCAAGATGGACTCTATTTATGTTGTTTAGTACAATTTGACCACCCAGTCAGAAGGAGATTGCTTTCTGTGCTGTAATCCCTAATTGCGTAATAGTATGATGTTTTTGCTTTTAAAAACTTTTACTTCCATCTACCCCTCACATACTTTAATGAAAACCTTATTGACATAGAAATACATTTCTTCACTTCTGACAAAAAAAAAGCTAAAAAAAAAAAAGGTAAAAAAGCTCTGTAACTGACAATTTTCTTTGCCTCATTTATTTTAAAAACATTTTATAGAAGCTATTAGAGTGCTATGAGTGTCATCCAAACTTTAGTGACATAAGTGAAAAAACTCCCCTCTTTTTGGTGACTTCAGTGAGTTTTGGGTGTTACATGAGTAACAGTCATTGCATAAATCTGGACAGCTTTCATTCAGTGTTTTGAGATTTCAAACTTTACTTTTTCCATTTTTTTTGGTAGTTTACGTTTCATATAGAATTTTCAAGTTTAGTTTCTGGTTCAAATCATAATAAAGTCAAACAGCTTTGATAATTGCATAGCACTGATAATTTTGTGGTTATCTGAATCTTGGACTACCTTAATTTCTGGACGTGCTCTACACTTAAAGCTCTGGAAGAATAAAAATCATTGCTCCACAGTTTCCCTACTTTGTGTAAAGTGTATTTTACACAGAGACAAAAGTCAGACTTTTTTATTGTGTATTTATGTATATTGTGTGTGTATGTATATATTTTTTCTATAGAACCGTATATATATACATATAAATTATTACATGAAAAAGAGTTAAGTAAACTGGGAATCACTGCAGACCTTGATTATTAAGTCAGTCTATGAGTAGCCCACAGCGAGCTGTAACTCAAACCTGTGTCTCTCTCTGAAACTCTCTTTTAATAATTTTAATAATAAAACTCTCTCTAAATAATTTTGTATACCTGAAATAGCCACTTGCTAAAGAGTTTTATAATTAAAATAAAAAATTAATTAGATTTATTTAAAAATTTATTTTATTTAAAATAAAAAATTATTTTAATTATAAAAGTTATAACAAACACTTTGTCTTTTGTAGATTCATTCTAACTCATTAAATTTTTTAAGTGAACTCTTTAATAAGTAGCATGAAAAAATATTATTTTAGAATATGCTTGCATTAGAACAGTTTCTAGACAGTGAATTTAAAGATTTCAGAAGTTTTTTAATACATTTGAGAAGAGCCTTCTAGGAAAAAGGAATCATAGGAGCATTTCACTAATCAGATTTTCAGCCATAACTCTTTATGCAGTTTAAGCAAGTTAGTAGGTAACTATCACTTAGAAATGGAAATGATTTTCATAAATGGAGGTCTGTCTGGCTTTTATTCTCTCATTTTGTGATTCAGTATTCTGTAATCATTACCTAAAATATCAGCAGAGACCCTACACCACCAAATTACTTACAACAGCTTTGTCATTCAACTGAGAATAATCCAAAGTAGAAATAAAAAATATGCTTCCGATATCCTTTTGTGTCAGCCATTCACAAATGCATTTTTGTTTTGTTGTGTTTTGTTGGTTTGTTTCTTTTAATGTTAACAATTCAGTCATTCGATAACTTGACAAAGATGTCTATTTCATGTTAGTGCAAGTAGAAAGAAAAAAAAATGTGGCTGTAGGCATATCATATACTGAACTGAAACCCTGAAAGAACATGGATCAGAACCAAAATATCTATGACATATGGGAATGGTCTAAAGCTGCTACCGTGTTGACATTAGAGTCAGCCTCTAAACGCCTTCAGTGGCCTCTGAGAACAGCTTCAGTGCCATGGAGAAATCCAGCAACCATAGTGTTTAAAATGAATGAATTTTGTGATTTCTGTGGATACTTTCTCAGCACTACTAATGTTTTCAAGAGAAGACTGATCATAGGCAGACTTCAGCATTGGCAGCCAAGGTAGATCTTTAAAAGGATCCAGTTTCATGCTTCTGAATTCCATATGAAGTTTTCCATTCTTTGTTTTTTAATTATGAGCCAAAATTCTCTTCAAATTTGGCATTGCTGACTCTAGGTATAATGTAGGTGGCAGAATAACACATGAAAGCTGAGAGCATTGAGATATCTGTTTATTTTGCTATGCAGTGAAGCATACACAAGTAACAAGTAATTAGCTTTTGAGGGTAACTATTTAGTTATGGATTATTTGGAAACTAGGTCTTCCCTTTTATCCAGCATCTGAAACACATGAATAACAGAGGGAAAAACTGTATTTGGTGTTTGCCATTTTTCTGCTTTATATTCTTACTTTGATAGCATTCCTCTTCTTCAAATTATCTACTGGCTTTAACATGCTTGGACTTTTAAATACTTGGTTCTGCTTACCTGCTGTTTAGAGCAGATTCATTGTGGCTGACATCACAAGGTACCTTCCTTTATTTAAGTATTAAAGTCCAGTGTATATATATATATATATATACATAATAAAGACTTAAGTATTCCCAGAGAGGGAGGAACTTAAATGAAATTAGATGAAAAAGGGACTGGCAAAATAGAAATGTGTATTAAGGTGGGCTGACTTTAGCTGGCTGCCATATTGTCACCCAGATGCTCTATCACAACTTATTCTCAAAGGAAGAGGGGGAGAAAATAAGATGAAATGGGCCAGGATAAATACAGGGAGATCATTTCTTGGTTATCATCAGTAGGAAAAATATGTCTGGGGGGAAATAATTTAAGACATTGCAAATAAAAATTGAGTTGGATGGTGAGAAACAAAGAGAAAAATTAAAACATCTTGTTCCCTACTTGCTTCTCTCTACCCCCTCTCCACCCCCCACTTATTATCCCATGCTCAACTTCACTCCTTCATTCTGAAATACTCCTCTGCTTCCTTCTCCTACCCTTTAAGCGGTTCAGAGGGATGGGAATGGGTGTTATGGTTTCAGTCCATAAAAACTCCTCTCTGCTGTTCCTTCCTCTTCAAATATTTCTACTGCTCTCCATGAGCTGCAGTCCTTCAGGATAAACCTGCTCTGTTCCAGGGTCCTCAACAGCCTGCAGTGTAGATATCTGCTTTGGTGTGTTCCTCTCCATGGACTGCAGGAGAATATCTTCTCCACTGTGGTCTCTTCCACAGACTGCAGGGGACTCTATGGTCCTGGGCCTGGAGCAGCTTATCCTCCTTCTCTTTCTCACACTTTGGTGTTCACAAGGTTGTTTTAGTTTTTCTTCCTTGCAAGTTAGGAATAGGAAGCTTCTTTCCAAGTCAGAGGTTACAAGTTGCCCTCAAAATTTCCTTCCCTGTTTCTCTGATCACCCATGTATTGCTCTGCAAATGAAGGACCAGGAGAGGGGCAGAAAGGCATAAGCCAACAGAAACCCTTGGGAGAATGGAAGGAGCATTACACATTGCTCCTACACACAGCCCAAGAACTTCCAGCCAGAACAGCTATATGAAACATCTGTTTGCTGTTCATTAATATTCAGTAAAGTGAGAAAATCCAGTTGAAAATTCTGTGACAGTCAAACAGCCGAGGAAGAGGGAAAGTGCTAGCTCATTCTCTTCTCACCTGACTGTCCTAGCATGTACCCAAACTAAAAATGGAACCATGTGAGACGACACTGGATGTCTCTGAGAAATCCTCAAAGTTACTTAGGCAGAAAAAGAAATCACACAGTATGTGTAAAAAGGGTGCAACAAACAGAACTGCTTTCTAAAACTGACCTCAATCTTTTGTAGCCATTTAAAGCATCAAGGTTAGAATAGTGGAGGTACCTATGCTTTTTATTACTACTGTCATCTTGCTTCTCTGAACAAAATAAAATAACATAACAGTTGTGAAAATAAGTTCTTTTTTCATCTTCTTACCTCATTTAAAATTCTTGTTCAGGCACTTGTTTTCCACTTTCAATTCTCTTGTTTCATGTCCTCTTAGCTTTGGCTTCTTCTGGGGGCTCTCCTTATCTCTCCACTATACTGTTTTGCCCAGATGTTTCCTGGGTTCTTTTCTTGGTGTTGCCCTTGTTATGATCTCTGGCTTCTTCACAGCTGTTATTCTTGTCTTCCTCATGCTCTTATTTGATTACTTTCTGGCAAGTGTTTTCTCCTTTTCAGTCCTTATCACTGTACCTTCCAGCCTTCACTACCTGCTTGGCTTTTGGCAGTGGCAGTGGCAGCAGCAGAGGAAAAACAGGCAACAGGCATAGTTACCCCTATATGGTATCCCTTGTGTGATGGTCATAACGTTTATCCCACCCTTGCTGCATACTTGACAGTGTATGTGTTTACCCTGGCCAGTTGGTCTAAAAAGAAAACAAGAACAAAAC
This sequence comes from Anas acuta, assembly GCF_963932015.1. Lineage (NCBI taxonomy): Eukaryota > Metazoa > Chordata > Aves > Anseriformes > Anatidae > Anas > Anas acuta. The sequence goes on from NC_088979.1 coordinate 136,051,483, forward strand.
TGTAAATCAAATTAATGCAATAGGAGTGTTTCTGATCTTGTTTATATAAATTGTGCAAAACCAATGTAAATATGGTCACTCATGGTTTGCCTGGTTGGGCAATTTGAGCCATGAAAGTGAACTGTCATGGAAGAATAAAGTGAACTGGGATTAAATTTCCCACTTCAATATTACACCAGTAAAATGCCTCTGGAATCAGTGGCATTGCTGTAGCATAAAGCTGTAATAAGCTGTGAGGAATTAAATCCTGTTTTGTTGCCTCTGAGAATTTTCTGAGTCTCCCTGATATGGCATGAGTCAAAAATATTTTGTTATTCACCGCTTTTTCTAATTATCAGATTTGTCTCCAGTCCATTTTGTGGGGTTGGCCAGGCACTTGATCTGAGTCAAATTTTCCACAATCCACACTGCTTTATGTTTCAGCTGTCTTTTTTTTTTTTTTTTTTTCCTGCCCAAAACTAGAACAGAAGAGCTGGCTAAGCATGTAGAAACCTGCTTGATGAAAAGACTTGTTTTCCTTTTTCCGTCACCCCTTTTCCATTTAATGTTAGTACAAAGATGAAACAGTTTAAATAGTATAGAATATAGAACTATGAATTGGGGGAAGAGTTTAGTAGATGATCAGTCTGTTCTTTTGCCAGAGGACCACTTCAACCATGCAAGTCATCTTAATTAAAGAAGTCAGACTCTTGGAGATAGCATTAGTTTTTATAATAAGGAACTCATCTAATATTGATTTGAGACCACTTGTTACTGTTGGGGTTAGCCTACAGAGAATTATTTAGGATTTAAAACCATCTCTTGTTGCATAAAAACATGTAAGAAGCAAAAGCAAGTGGAATGAATAAATAACAAAGCCTCCTACTCCTCATGAGTAAGTGGTCTCAGCACTTGGCTCTAAATCTTACATTCTTCCCTTTATGTACTTGATGCTGGCATTGCTTTCCTTGAACATATCTGTGCTGTGAGGAAGCATGTTCACTGTTGATGTTTAGCTGACATTTTATATGCAAGATGCTGATTATCAGTTTTATGTACTACAATCTGTATCCATGACAGGATATTTGTTAGAAGAAGGGAATTACCTGGTCTGGGTAATGTGATAGTTTCACTGAATTTTCAGAGCACAGTGTAGACTTAAGATTCATCATTGCAAGTATTGATTGAGACATAACTATTTCTCACTGAAGAGCCCAGCCATAGTTATGTAGCTCCTAGGCTTGCTATGTTGTCTTGCTTGGTGAAAGTACACATAAAAATTTACTTTGGTTTACAAGGCATGGTTAAAGTTCCATTGATCAAACTGACTGATCAGGATGAGGAAGCTGATCAGGCCTTCTACAGGCAGCCGATAGCAGCCTTGCACTTACGGGCCCTGGTTATCCTGGGGGATTTTAACTACCTGGATATTTGCTGGAAGGCCTACTCAGACAGCCATCCACAGCCCAGGAGGTTCCTCCGGTGCGATGATGATAACTTCCTCATGCAAATGGTAGATGTGCCAACTAGGAGAGGAGCACTGCTGGATCTTATTCTCACTAACAAGGAGGGTCTGGTAGAAGAGGTTAAGGTTGAGGGCTGCCTTGGTTGCAACGACCATGAGATGGTGCAATTCGGGATCTCATGTGGCAGGAACAGAATACCAAGCAGAATTGCAACCCTGGACTTCAGTAGGGCCAGCTTTGGCCTTTTCAAGCAATTGCTAGGGGAAATCCCATGGGACAGGGTGCTTGAATGTAAAGGGGCTCAAGATAGTTGGTTAACATTCAAGGACTGCTTCTTCCAAGCTCAAGATCAGAGCATCCCAAGAGGTAGGAAGTCAGGAAAGGGAGCCAGGAGACCTGCATGGTTAAACAGGGAACTGCTGGGCAAACTCAAGTGGAAGAGAAGAGTCTACAGATCATGGAAGGAGGGACTGGCCATTTGGGAGGAATATAAAACTGTTGTAAGAGGATATAGGGAGGCAACTAGGAAAGCTAAGGACTCCTTAGAATTAAACCTGGCAAGAGGGGTTAAGGACAACAGAAAGGACTTCTTCAATACCTTGCAGATAAAATTAGCTTTTGGATAAAAAAAAAAGAAAAGGTCCGTTCCCTATATATTATGCTAAAAAAATCAGTACTGTTGGCTTTGCTGGACAATTCCCAGTGGTGTTGGATTTGGACATCAGGCATCAGAAATTTAGCTTAAAATCCACTTTTCAAAAATGTCTTTTCCTGAAATTTCAAACTCACCATGAATAAAAGAACCAAGAAGCTGCTGATGCTCATCAGTTCCTTTTATTTTTTTGCCTGTGTCTTGAGTTGTGTGCCTTCCTTTTCTTATCCACAGTCAAAGACATCTAAACAAACCCAATGTTTCTGATGTTGAAAAAACATTAAGCTTATGATCCAGGTGGAACCTCATTTTTTTAAGACACCAAATAGATCTGAGTGTTATATCCGGCCTTAAATGCTCTGTTTTAGCTTTACACTTTTGAACTGAAATCTTTTTCTTACCCTGACTGATGTCAGCTGAAAGAAAGTTCCAAGCAAAACGCCCTTTACAGTGCTGTTTTAGGGCTGAGGCCATTCTTTCTCTTTCCTCTTCATCTTTCCATTTTCCTGATGCAATCCTCTGTCTGGCCTTGGGCTCACCCCACAGACACTAAAAAATAAAAACAAACAACAAAAAAAAGTGAAACGAGTAGGACCCTTCAAACCTCAAAATTGTGCTTACAGAATAGGCTCAGAACCTAGTGATTAGCTTCCTCTGAAACAACTTTTCTGATTCTCAAGCTTAGAAAAACTGGAATCATCTAAAGGTCTGGTGGCAGATATGTATCTTTCTTTTTCATTGAGCCTATAACTCAGTCTGGCAATGAAGAAGTCTACAAAAGAAACATTGCAGAGAGAGGAAGTAGTTCAGTAAGTCTTGGCAAACACCTTCAAAGAATAACTGCTCTTCCAAGTTTGATCACTACAGGCACAAGCAACCACTTATTAGTGTATCACTTTATCTAGGGTTTCTCTGATGAACAGAGAGCATTTGGGGAGGGGGGATTCTATCCTACCAAAATGACTCATTTTTTTTCAGCACCTAATCTTCAATTCTTGGTTATATACTACGTTACTGTTGGCCTGACCAAAATGCCAGAAGTTCAAATTACTTGTCTAAGGTCACCAAATGACTCAGTAGTTTAAGTGAAAACTGAACTCGGAGGACCACCCTGTTTTCTATTGTTTTAGGGATTCCACCTACACAGTTTCTCTGGTGTTTTACACATCCAGTTAACCTCACTATCAGCTATATATATCTTTGATATTGTGGAAAGATTCAACACATGTAAATGTATATGTAAATGTGCACAATGATATATCATTTTAAGCTGATGGAAAATACATTGAAAAAATGATTTAGTTCTTTTATATTAAAAATTCCCTTTCATCCCATAGCTCGAAATTAGAAAATATGAGAATATTATTTGTGATTTTTTTTTTTAATAAGACGAATAAGATTAATCTTTCATCTTGTTTCATTTATTTTAAATCCCATGTTTTTACATCCAACTCCTCAACTTCTTACTCCTACCTGAAAATGAAATTATTAGCTTGATTTTTATGACTGTTCTCCTGCTGATATTGTCTGGATGTAAAGTAGATAAATTCCAAATTTCATAATCAGGTATTTATTTACTTTTTTTTTTTTTTTTTAATTTGTAAAGAATGAGAGGTAGAGACATGATGAAGTTCTCTGTCTGTCATAGAACAAGCAAGATAAACTTTCATCTACAGCTTCATTCAAACTTGTTCTCTAGCCAGTTGTGAGTCTTGTAAAAGTGAGAAGTTGCCTCATTCTAAAGAACACAATATGCTAAGGAAATAGGGTTTGGAAATGAAAGAGTTAAGAAGCAGTTTTTTGTTTGTTTGTTTGTTTATTACGTTTCATTAATGAGCAACAGTAGTCTGACACCTGTAAAACTATGCAACAAAATAAAGCCCTGTGTTGCTGTAGCAAGTCCTGCAAGGACATCGCAAAACATTTTGAGGTAGTTAACTAGCAAGAAAAAGATCAAGGATCACTGCAAATTAGCACTATATTTTTCTTTCTTATAATGATATCCTTTGAATTCTCCTCAATATAAGCACTAAGTATCTTCCTGACCTTCCAATGTGAATAAACTATCATAATAGTCATGTGTGTTGAAGAACTACGTCTCTTGTCTGAGGTTTTGTACCATAGAATGTCTTGGGTTGGAAGAGACTGGAAGTGAACCCCCTGCCACAGACAGGAGCACTTTCCACTAGATCAGGTTGTCCAAAGCCCCATCCAACCTGGACTTGAACACTTCCAGGGATGGGACGTCCACAGCTTCTCTGCTCAACCTGTTAGTTTCATTTCACACACCTTTCTGCAAAACCAAGTCCAGCCTCATTGTGAAGCCTCCTTCTTGTGGAAAACTCAATGAGAATCTCTTAAAATTGAGCTTTCTAATACCATTTCCAGTATTTTGAGCTTTTTTGCTCTGGTCCTTTGTAAATTACTGGAAAAGGTATGGGTCAGTTCAGATATTTTCTGAGCCATTTTGCTGCTTCATGTCTTTCTGTAAGAAATACTCTTATCAGCCAGTGGCGGTAATCACCTTCTGGAGACCTATTCAGAGTTTTTGTTATCTTAGGCTCTCCTTGTCACATGGTGAGAGGGTAAAGAAAACAGTACAAAAAGCCTTTCAAACATTTTGAAGGGAAGGAAGGTGGTTACCTGTTAGCCAGAAAAGGGAGTTGCTGTGTGTTGCATGAGTACTCTAGTCCTACACAAATGGAATAGATAAGTTGTCAGTAGATGGTGTTCAGAATTGATAGCAGAGTTCCCAAGTTTTATAGTACCATTAAAATGTGTGCAAATTGTTTCCTTCAATTTATGTCAGCTGTTAGCATATAACATGCCCTCTTGGCAGCACCCCTGCTTCCCACATCTCCATGCAGAACTGCTACTATTTCCTCTCCACAGCATATACCGCTCTAGTTTCATCCGTAAATCAGATGTGCCTAGAGGGCCATAGGCAAAGCTCCAGGGAGGACAAGACTTGATGATATTTCTGTTGTAAGTTATGTGTTCCACCTTCCTTATGGATGAAATGGATGAAAATATGTGTGCAGAAGTGTTGCATGAATACAGAGTGCAGTCAAAGTCCCACTGCCAAAAAAAAAAACAACAAACAAACAAAAAAAAACAGATCCTGGTAACCTTGTACCCATTGTTGGCTTTTTGCAAGAGACATAGAGCACAGCCTATTTTATGATGTCAGTCCATTAAAGAGAAGAAAAATGAGGCTAGTTGCTGTCACAGAGCCTTGGCTAGGAGATGTGGGGACAGACACTCAATCTTCAGTACTGTGGGTCCCTATTTTTATTTTTATTTCCCAGCTATGTGGATTGGTGGAGACTTGCAAGCTTGTTTGCTTGGTACAAACGTTTCTTTTTAAACGGAGCCTGTGACAAGATCAAAAGGTGCCTTATACTGATTTTCTTGAGCACATGAAAGTGAAAATAACTCTTGTTTAGAGATGGTCTTTCTGGGACTGTTAAGTAAGAGGTTGTTGGAAATAGGGTAGCTGAAAAATGGCTATTATAGAAGAGGTTGGCTCTTGCTTGTGGAGGTTTCCAGGTTTACTGTGAGGCAATATTCAGCCATTTACGGCTTTATATGACTTGTTTAGGTTTTGTTTCTTGGTAGTTTTGGAAAATGTTTTAGTAGCCAAAAAATCTGTATTTAATTAAACACACAAAACCAGACAGGAAGTCTATTTCCTCATAGAGATACTGTGGCTTATATATTCTGCCCTAATAAGAACAAGAGTACTATTATTTTCTGACGTACCTCATGTTTAAGATGCTCTGAATACCATGATTTTTTGTTTTGTTTTGTACATTACTCAAGAAAGACATGCCAATACACAGACATGCTAGACATTTCAGTGTTGGATGGTTACTAGTTCTATTTGAAAAAAGTTTCTGTCTGATTTTATTTTATGTAACATTATCTCATTTAAAAATATCTAAATATAACTATGGATATATGTGAAGACTCGGGGAAAAATCTCATAATGACTCTATAGAAGTGCTGCCACCTTGAATTTATCAGTGTTCAAAGTAGTGGTTTTATTTCCTTGTTACTTGGGGTTGGTCCAAACATCCCAAATGGTTTAGGACAAGGGTTCTGTGTTCATGAAGTACCTCATGAAAAGAGCCATCAGAGGGCTCTTGTGACAGAATAACTAATGAATAATAGTGGTTTATTATTCTTTCACATACTACCTAAGCTCTCAAAGGCCAACTTTGAGATACATGCAACAAAAAAGAATGAGGTCTGGAAAGGTATGTTGATTGTTCTCACTGATTCAGAAGTTGTGCAAGAACAGTAAAATTTGTACCAAAAAAAAAGAAAAAAAGAAAAAAAGAAAGAAAGAAAGAAAGAAAAAAAGAAAGAAAGGAAGGAAGGAAGGAAGGAAGGAAGGAAGGAAGGAAGGAAGGAAGGAAGGAAGGAAGGAAGGAAGGAAGGAAAGAAAGAAAGAAAGAAAGAAAGAAAGAAAGAAAGAAAGAAAGAAAGAAAGAAAGAAAGAAAGAAGAAAGAAAGAAAGAAAGAAAGAAAGAAAGAAAGAAAGAAAGAAAGAAAGAAAGAAAGAAAGAAAGAAAGAAAGAAAGAAAGAAAGAAAGAAAGAAAGAAAAAAGGACTTTAGGTTACCTTAATTACCTTACTCTAAGCAAATGCCAAAAAAACTAAATTTTATTAAGGACTTCAGTATTGCTTTTGATTCCATTCAGAAAGTATTCAGAACTAAGGTGATAGGTGGCCATACAACACCCACCTCTTCCAAAACAAAGGAGGAAATTTATGTGGGTTAGAAGCTAGCACTATTTATTAAAAGCTAGATGTTAATTAAGGTATGTAAGCATGACTTACATAGCTTGACATCTATAAATTAACTTTGTGTTATTGTCCTTGCTCCCCCCACTTTTTTTTTTTACTTTTTTTTTTTTTCAGTTGGGCTTGTTTTCCTTCGGCTGATTATTAAAATATATTTTGTTATACCTTTGAATATTCCAAACTAGTTTAAATTCCTTTCTTGTTATTCCAAAGAATTCTGTGTTCTTCTGTGAAGGTTTCTTGTATCCAGCATTCCAGCATTTTTCTCTTCAACCTAAGAATTACCTCTCTGTTGCTACATACCTTTAGTCTTTGCTGTGCTGCTTTCCTTGGAGGAGTTGTGGACTCGGATGAGGGTGGAAAGGCCTTGCAGAGAGATCTGAACAGATTGGAGAGCTTGACAATCACCAACTGCATGAGGTTTAACAAAAGCAAGTGCTGGGTCCTGCACCTGGGACAGGGCAACCATGGCTATACATACAGAGTGGGTGACGAGACCCTGGAGAGCAGCCCCGCAGAGAGGGATCTGGGGGTTGTGGTTGACAGCAAGTTGAATGTCAGCCAGCAGTGTGCCCTGGCAGCCAGGAGGGCCAACTGTATCCTGGGGTGCATCAAGCACGGCATTGCTAGTCAGTCGAGGGAAGGGATTGTCCCGCTCTACTCTGCGCTTGTGCGGCCTCACCTCGAGTACTGTGTGCAGTTCTGGGCACCACAGTACAAAATGGATATTACACTGTTGGAGAGTGTCCAGAGTAGGGCGACGAAGATGGTGAAGGGCCTGGAGAGTAAGACATATGAGGAGTGACTGAGATCACTGGGTCTGTTCAGCCTGGAGAAGAGGAGGCTGAGGAGGGACCTCATCACAGCCCACAACTTTCTTGCGAAGGGGAGTGGAGAGGCAGGCGCTGACCTATTCTCCGTAACCACCAGTGATAGGACCCGCAGGAATGGTGTTAAGCTGAGGCAGGGGAAGTTTAGGCTGGACACCAGGAAGAGGTTCTTCACCGAGAGGGTGGTCACACACTGGAACAGGCTTCCCAGTGAAGTAGTCACTGCACCAAGCCTGTCTGAATTTAAGAAGTGGTTGGACTGTGCACTTAGTCACATGGTCTAAACTTTTGGGTAGACCTGTGTGGTGCCAGGAGTTGGAATTGATGATCCTTATGGACCCCTTCCAACTCAGGATGTTCTATGATTCTATAATTCTATGATATGTGACAAGGGCTTGGTAGCTGGGGGGCTGCAGAGGTGGCCTCCATGAGAAGAGTCCGGAAGCTGCTTCAAGTCAGAAAAGAACCAGTTCCAGATGGCTCCAAAATAGACCTGCTGCTGGCCAGAGCTGAGCCAATAAGTGATGTTGGTTGAGCCTCTGTGGGAGCAGATTTAAGAAAGGGAAAAACCTGCTGTGCAATAGCAGCTGGGAGAGAGGAGTGAGAAGCAGCCCTGCAGACCCCAAGGTCAGTGCAGCAGGAGGGCAGGAGGTGCTCCAGGCACGCAGCAGCAGTTCCCCTGTGGCCTGGAGAGAGGCCCCTGGTGGAGCAGGCTGTCCCCCTGCAGCCCATGGGTCCCACATGGAGCAGATCTCCACGCTGCAGCCCGTGGAGGAGTCCCCGGTGGAGCAGGTGGATGTGGCCTGGAGGAGGCTGTGGCCCATGGAGAGCCCCCACAGGAGGCCAGGCCGGAGCTGCAGCCTGTAGAGAGGAGCCCACACAGGAGCAGAGGGCCTGGGGGGAGCTGCCACCCGTGGGGGACCCATGCTACAGCAGTTTGCTCCGGGGGGGTGGACCCCATGATGTGGAGCTGTGTGGGAGCAGTTCTTGAAGAGCTGCTGCCTGTGGGAAGCCCACGCAGGACTAATTTGGGAAGGATGGCATCCCATGGGAGGGATCCCATGTGGAGAAGGGGCAAAAGACTGTGAAGGAATGGCAGGGATGAAGTGTTGGGGACTGACCACAGACCTCATTTCCTCATTCCCATGTGCTGCTGGAGGGAGGATGTAGGAGAGGGTGTGTGTATGGGGAGGTGTTTTTAGTTTGCTTTTAGTTTCTCACTGCTTTAGTCTGATAGTGATAGGCAATACGTTTTATTAATCTCCCTATGCTGAGTCTGTTTTGCCTACAGTGATAACTGTTGAGTGATGTCCCCGTCCTAATCTCTACCTTTGAGCCCTTTCCTTCATATTTTCTCCCCCTTTTCCTTTGAGGAGGGGGAGTGAGTGAATGGTTGTGGTGGAGCTCAGCTGCCCAGCAGGATAAAACCACCACAGCTGTCTGTGATGTAGCCATGTGGCTGGAAAACAGACAAGGCCTGGGGGAGGCATGGGTTTTTGGCTGTTCCACAAGCCATCTTTTCATAGGGGTAGCCAATAGGAGTATACAATCAAAAATGATTACTGAGGGAGATACACACTTGTTTCTTCCTAAATCTTATGTCTGCCTGATGTGGCCAAGGGGAGATCTCTATCAGATATGGAGTGGAAAGGGATATAAAGGATATGCACGTGGATGAGTTCTGGTGTCACTGATTTATCAGTAAGGGATATTTTCTTTGGACTTATTTAAAGTAGATGCCTTAAATTTTCAGATATATTTATTCTCCTAAATAGGTATTTTTTCAGGTAGGAAAAGATAGTTAAACCCATTTGCTAAGTTATATTCGTGTATAATGGCAACTGGTAACTTCAGAAGAAAGTAAAGCTCTCACTGATAGAGAGGTAGCTCCCTGCACAGCAGCAGACAGTTTGGCAATGTTTGGTCTGAGTAATGCCCTTTCTTCATATGCTTTTTTTTTTGCCTCCAGTATGGGGTATATCTGAGGAGACTTTCAATGCTAAAAAAATATTTGTGCTTTTTTTTTTTTTTAACTTCTCCATTTTTTTATTTTTGAGAAAAAGAGCTAGAGCGTATTGATGGTATATAAAAATATACAACCCTGACCATCCTAGATCCCCCACTGCTCTTTTCATCATGGAAAAGGAAAAATAGGAGAAAAGTGGAACTTTTAACCACATTCTTTTGGACAGAGGAAAAAATATAGCTATCAAAATACTAGTGGGCTCGAAGTCCTTGATAATGACAACAGAGAGGAATGATTATTTTTGCCAAAAATAGTTATGATCTGAAATAATCATTCAAGATTATTTTGTGACTTAGTGTATTGCATGCTGCTCTGAGAGACCTACCTCTGTGGTATGTCTAAATTCTAGTATGTTCTTTGCTACAGGGGAGATAAGCGACATGAAAAAAACAGACCCAGTGGTAACATTATTGGAAAGCAGATTCTTGTTGAAACAAGCTAGAGATTAATAAGATAGATTTCTAGTGACTAGACTCATCCCTGGATTTTGTCTTCCTTCAGTGTAAAACAGAACACAGATAGTTTGATAGAAGGAAGTCTGGCAAAGGTAAATGGTAACGATGGAGCAAAGGAGTCATAACATTCTCCTGATGAAGCCTGGATGCCTGAGTAGTGAAGCACAGAAGAGCGTTTATTAAGGTGACTATCAAGCTTCCCACAGGTTTCCAGCAGTAGCTAGCTAGAGTATCCTCCCAAAAGCATAGGATGAAGTCAGTACAGATCTTTCTCTTCTCTACATAAACTTTAAAATGGAATTACAAAACTTTGAATGGAATTATACACTTTAAAATGGAGTTATTATATCCTCTCTGTTAGAGGGATATTCCATTTTAATTCCTCTTTGCTAGGTTGTGTGAATGTCATCTGCTTTGCCATGTACTGCAAAGCAAGAAAGAAACTTAAGTTACTGGTTGTGTGTATTTCTTAAGGCTTTTTTTTTTTTTTTTTTTTTTTTTTTTTCCCTTTAAACTTGCAATTTCCACAATTTACAATCCTGGGAAACTTAGAACTTTCTTTTAATGAAAGTACTATTCTATGTCTTAACAAACAATTTACAAAAATAATTACAACCTCTCTGAGTATATGCTTCAATAGAATCTGACAACGTCTGTTATGTCTTTTTTTTTAATAAGCTGTAGATTGCCTCTTTCCAATTAAATATAATATACAGTAATTGCAGGAATGTAGACTGCACAACTGTCTTTCCTAAGGATATTTTCAGGTACCAAGGTAAAGTACTAAAAGATTCAAGGCACTTTGTTTTTCAAAGCCAAATTGTTGTGCAATTTTTACAACTATAGGGAAAAGAGATTTAAAATTTATTAATGTATTTTATGGAGAAAACAAAGTGCCTAAGATATATAAGATATAGTTATATAACATAGTGTGCCAAAACAATGTAGGGAGAGATAATGATTGAGTAACTCAGAATCCATTTTCAGTGGAAAAAAATACAGTTGGAACACCTTGATTTGATTTTCAAATGACATATTAGGTAACAATTTTTTTTTCTTGTTGATAGACATTTGTAATGTGAGGGGGAGGATATTTCTCTAGCCAAGTCACTTTTATGAACATGAGACATTTTGTGCTATAGATTGAACTGACTCAGCACTAACATCGATTAAAAAAGACATTTATTTCTCACTCCATAGTAGCTATTTTTTTTCTAAAGCTGGCAATCATATTATGACGTGGTAACAATTTTAATATATTAAAGTATCAAAAGACACAAATATGGAGAATATTCCCAGCAAATTTATATGGAGACTATGACTAGCAAGCAGTAGTCATAGTCAATATATAGCCAGTGGTCATATAGTCAATATAGTCATATATAGTCAATAGTCAATCTCCCCTTGTCAAGAGACTTGTTAAACATAAAATCTAGTACAACTAAGTGCTTAACATTAATCAGAAGCACTGAACAATAGGAGGTGAAGTTTTCTATGTAGAACACTTGAATTCAAATTTTGACCCTGTTCATAAGAGCTATACAAAATGATACTCCTTTTGTGTTTAAGGATTATACCAAGTTTTAAGAAGGGTGCACATTAATCTATATGATCTTCCCTCCCCTCCCAGCCCCTTAAATAAAATATGGTGTTGGGAAAATATATCTATTGACCTGCAAATATTTGTATCTTTGCATAAGTCTCTGAGTTGCTAGAGCTGGGTGCAGGTATCATAAATGAATCGATTCGTATGCTTAAAGCTGAGCACATGCACGAATATTTACCACCCTAAAGTCTAAGATAGTGTTAGTTTTCTTTCAAGTGGAAGATTCATTTGAAGATTCATATTCATAATACCCCAAAATTCACTGAGACATGTTGGGGAGTACACAAGGTACCAAGATACCTAACTTCCACCGAATCAAAGACCTGGAATGCCTTTTAATATATAGTGGTAAAAAGAAACTTCCTGATGCCCTTTTATTCACACTGAGACATACCTTATTTTGCAATACTTCCCCTGACTTCTCAGCATAAGGTTTATAGAATATAGCCTAGAGAGGTCACATAGCTTTTAGCACATCAGAAAAGGAAGAACCAGGAACCAGCAATGAGATATTCCTTCTCCAAGACCTATATATTAACCTCTGCAAGAATATCATCTTTACTGGATGAGTTCTCATGTATTATCAAAATTGGTGAGTTTTAGTCAGTTTGGTAGTTTAAGTTCAGGGATGTACTTAAGAAAATATACATCTCTCAAATTTCTTGTGCATACAGTTGTGAAATTTTAGCAGAAAAATAATAATCTTCTAGTATTATTTCCAAACAAATCTGTATGACTGTCTTTGAGTTGTTTCAGTATTTCTGTTTCTAATACTAGGTGCAACCAGGAAGCATGGATATAGAGATTAACAACAACAACAACAACAAAAAGAACTGCTCAGAGCTCATAGGAAAGTAAAGGTTATGCTCAAACCTCATGACGATTTGTTGATATTCAAATTACAAGTCATGTGTAACATACATGTGACTCTTGGGATTTTTTCCAGTGGAGTAAAAGTAGTAGCATGTTCAGAGGGCAGTTGTACATTTTTATGCTATATTAAGAGAAAGCTTTTGACTTCAACAAAAATTGAGCAACTTTGTATATAGGTACACGTTAAAATTGCATCAATTTTGCAACTTGCAGCCCCAGCATGGCTTTACTTTCAGACATGCATCCAGTAGCTTACAAGTCCTATATGGTAAGCACAAGCTCATCTGTTCATAAAATGCAATGAAAATGTTATCTGAAACAAATTTAAGTATATGCAAGTTTCAACAGACTCCCTTAGGCAGATATAACTTACAACAAAAGATAACTGTGTTGCTTACAACAAAAGGTAACTTAAAATGATGTTCAATTTGCCAGTTTATTGCAAGGATGTTAATTTGACTAGTATTAAACAGTCTTGACTGATGACCTCTTTAATTCGTTTGGTGCAAACACTTTCTTTCAACATCAGATGTGGAATTTTTTAACCATCCACTTACTTGAGAGACAAATTTATTGTTGACTGTGCAGACAATCCTGCTTTGTAATGTTAGGATTTTTCTGCATCTGCAAGACAATGCATGAGAGCATTTGATGATGAGAGCATTGATTAACCTTGTAACATATAATATGTCTTGGTTCTAAAGGGTTTTTGGCTCTCCTTTCAAACCTAATTTGCCAAAAAGCAATTAAGCAATTACTAGGGAGCTGAAAAAACAACAACAACAACAAAAACAAACAAACAAACAAACAAAAAAAAAAAAAAACACCACAAAACAAAACAACGACAAAAAAACTTGTCTTCTGGATTTAAAATTTTCTTTCTGCTTTAATATATTAGGAATCTAAGCATGCTGCCTCCTGCTTCTTATCAGTTAAATATATGCAGTGATACCAGAAAAAGAGACCATGAATGCTGCAATTCTAGTTCATTAAAAGTCGTCATATATGGAACATCTATAAAAGCAAATGGTGCCAAGGTCGCTCATCTACTCTGGATTTAATAATTACCTTATTTATATCCCACACACTAGGAAAAATATTGTAATTGAGGTCGAGTGTGTAGAACATGAGGAATGGAGTAATTATGAAAAACAATCTGTTTTACTTGTAAGATATTTGAGTCTGCTTAAATCAGTGGTAACTATTATTGAGTGTCCTATTCCCTTTACATTTCTATGTGACGTTAGCATGTAGACCTTTGTACGTTTGCAGAGAGAACTTTTAATGGAGGACAATACTAGCAGAGATTTCCTTCCACCTTGCTTGTTTTCAACAAGGAGCCCACAAACCTTGCTCACAACTTTTATCACAGAGGGCCTGTCTTAGTGGCTGACATGTAGCAGTGCAACCCAGAACATGAACACTATCATTCACAGTGTGCACTACACATTAAAACTGTCTAGGAGTGTCTGTGCAGTTAAGCAGGACAGGAGGGTGGTGTCCTGATTTCCACAGTTCATCCTGTCTGGGTTTTTACAGGTTAAGGGAATTTTTGTATCCCTGGTTGTCAGTGAGCCATCTTTGTCAGCACTCATCAGACATGGAAACAATGAAAAGTATACAGTATGTTAAGACTTGCACAGGGATCTGATGCAATCTGAGACAGTCTTGTTGCATTACCTAATGTGTCTAAATGAATGTCCCATAACCTGTGTTTTTATGCTGGGGAACTACCAGCATAAGGCACAGTAGCTGTGCGTTACATACACCCATTTGTTTTCAGGTGATACTCCAGCGAATGAAGGACTTTTTAAACGGACATACTTAATATACAACATCCTTCTTATTTGAGGACACCAAATTTATTATCTTGCATGTTGAGTGGTGTTCCAGCAAGGGGAACTTGCTATGAAGCAGAGTAGAAATGAACCTTACACTGTTATGATACTTTTCATTGTAAGAGTTCTCTTAAAGGTTTTCACATAGATAAGAACCTAATATTTATTTTGAGTATTGGCTGAGAAGAGTTCAAGATATATGACAACTTAGAAAAAAAAAGATACATGTTTTGATTATAATTTTCCTTGGTAATTTTATTTTATTTTAAATAAGGGTCTGGATAAAACTTTTCAAAAGGAAGAGAGAGAGAAAGAGAGAGAGAGAGAGAGAGAGAGAGAGAGAGAAAGAGAGATGGCTGTGCAAATGAAATACTTAAACATTTTCTGATCATTTATTAATGTGCTTATTAAACACCTACATTTTGTAGCATTTCTAACTGGTATCAGCACTCTGCTTTCTATTACAGGCAGAGTACATTAAAAAACACACACACACACAAAACCTAACAAGTTAGGTATTTGATCGGGGAGACAAAAGAGCAGGGAAAGTAGAGTATGTGCACATTACAATTATATTTTCAAAGTTTTCTGTAATGTTATTATAGGCTGTTCCAAGTTACCATGTATAAAAACAAACCGTGCTGATTCCAAGCCCCAAAATGAGAGAAGTTAGGGAAATATAATCAGTGCAGCTGTAGCAACAATACTATTGTTAAAGTACAGGGAAATTTCATAAACAGTGAGTAAGAAGTCGAGAAGGAAATAGTTGTAGACAAAATCATTGCTAGAAAACATGAAAGCAACTATTTTTTTCCCATCCCATCCCATCCCATCCCATCCCATCCCATCCCCTCTCCACCCTGTGAAAAGATTATCCATGGAAGGGGAAAAAAGGGTGAGGTTGTGGGTGGTGTCCTACATAAGGCCATAACACACAAAAAGTATGCGTGCTTTTTTCTTTTGGAAGAAGATGAGGAAAAAAAGTGAGCCTAGAATTTCTTTTGGAACAGATACTGTACTTTCAGGTGCCATCTGTGGGCCATGCTTTATATGAAATAAGTCTGTGTTAAAACAAGAGTAAAATAAATAAAGGAGAGTCATCAATCCACTGTAGCCATTGCTTGCAGCAGGACATAGATGTTCCCAAGCTGATTTTAAACTGTCTACTATAAGAGATTGTGGCACTGTATTTTCTGGACCAGTTATTTGTAACATAAGGCAACAAAGATTTCAACAATAGCTAATTTATCCTGCTTCTCATTGACAAAGCCTTAGTAAAAATGAAGTGCTACTGAGTCAACAGCTATGCTTTGCAGTAGTTTTAGTTCATTTTGCTTTGCAATTATGTTAAGAACTTTAGTGGGATTGCTCCTGCTTGATATCGCTGCAAAAGATCAGACTCAAAGTCTGATCCCGTGATAAATACAGTTTTAAAAGAAAATGATAGTGCAGCTTCCCTCAGCATAACAGAGGCCAGGCTTTAATTCACAGGTATAGAGCTGTTTCCATGAAATGTGACAGATGAAACCAAAAGAGGTGAAGCTTGACTAGTATATCATCCAAATTTGTATTAAATAAAAGATTCTTGTCCCTATTCAGAGAGATTTACTTTATATGAACTGTGAACACATGAAATTTGAGAGGCAGGTGTTTCCTAATATGAACAAAACTGCAGTTATATGAGAAGAGGTTCCAAGTGTAGCCGGTTTTCACCTTACTTTGTTTTTGATCACATCCTTTGGTTTAAAATATTTCTAGATTGTAGCTTAGGAAGATGGCACCATTGCTGTTCTTTGCCAAGACAGGAAAGAGATTTTTCATCGTCTCCTCTGAAGTTTAAACTTTATTCAGCAGCACTATACCATTCACATTCTGGGAAAAAGAGGGTTCTTGTGAAGTTGCAGGAGACATAACATGACTTGTTGATAATTATTTCCATGACATTAAGTTATTCTATTTTGGGATCGACTTAGAATGTATGTATTTGGTGCAAATGTACATACTGATGAGTGACAATGAAATTTTAAAAGAAAGAAACATGACTTCAGACTACTTCAATACAGTGGTAGTATTTCAGGCCAGATTCTTGAGGTGAGATGTGCAATGTCAATTGGAAGCTGAAAGGTTGAAAAGATCTTCGTGTAGAAAGTAAGTTGTGTTCTTCATAAAGATTACAATGCCTCTTAGCAGTAAAGATTACCCTTATGATGCCTAAACTATCATCCTTATCTAGCATCTTATCATTTGGAAGATCAGGTTACTTCCACTCTTCCCCCCCCCCCCCCCCCCCAGTTAATTTACAAACTCCAATAAAATAATCAGCCCTTTGTGATCATGCTTTCTCTCTACTACCTTCATCATGTTCTTTGTCTTCTCTGTGCCAAAAATATTTCCTGTTCCCAAGACATACAAAACTGTCAGCAAAGAGGTTAGGTCAGCTGTGAGAAGATTTCCATGGAATCAATTAAACCTTTCTGGCAGCAGGAAGGCAGACACTGTGGGATGTGATGGGACTCACTTCATACAGAGTTCTGACTTCATCCAGTTGCTAAAGAGCTCTTTGACCTCCAGCCCA
This sequence comes from Anas acuta, assembly GCF_963932015.1. Taxonomy (NCBI): domain Eukaryota; kingdom Metazoa; phylum Chordata; class Aves; order Anseriformes; family Anatidae; genus Anas; species Anas acuta. The sequence continues at coordinate 136,068,592 of NC_088979.1, forward strand.
GCACCTCCACTGCTCCTACCACCCAGAACTTTTGAACACGGAGTTCCCAGACAGGCCAGGTGTGCAGTGAGGGCCTTTAGCCTTCCTTTGATCCCGGAAACTGTCAGGGTTCAGTGGAATCCCAAAGCAACAATTAACATTACTGATTTTTTTTTTCTAACATTAATATAAATGGCTTAAGGACAGACACAGCATCGATACAGTTATTGCCAACGACTAAAACTAAATAAATCAAATGCACTAGCATTCTGTACCTTTTTATTTATTTATTTATTTTCTGTACATTTTGAGAGTTTTGAGAGAACATTTGTGAGAATTCAGCTGGATCACAATCAAGGCTTGTTTAGTTGGCATAACTTATTTGGACTATAAAAAGTGCTATTGAGTGTATACCTCACAAGACGCTAGGAAGGAAACTAAGAAACTGTACGTTGGCAGGTGTAGTTGTGTTATGGATCACAAAATGGCTACAAGAAAAAGAACGGAATAAAATGGTCAATTTTCAATATGTCATTGGTTAGTAGCAGAACACTGTAAGGCTAAAATAACTTTATTGTATTCATTACTGTTCTGGAAAAGGGCTTAATCAGCAAGGTGACAAGATTTGCTATGGAATTATTTCTTTAACAAAAAGCTATTATTTAACTAAGCAATTATTTAAGTTAGTCAGGACAAACCTAGACAATTAGACAGCACAATGGCAGAGGAAGTTCATGATGGAAAGTTCAAAATAAGGTGTGTTTGAAGGATATTACTAATTCACATTGTTGGATTTTGAATTAGCAGTAACCACCCAAGAAAATGACCTGTGTGTCACTGTGAAGAGCTTAATAAAAACATCTGCTTAATGTGGAAAGGCAATCAAAAATGAACAAATGCTACAATGAATAAAGAAAGGGGTGCGGTCCCCCTGAACCTGCTCTGGCTAAGGCTGACCAGGATGTACAGTAAATGAGCACACTTTCTCACTCTGTTGCGCCATTCCTAGGATGAGTTGGCCTGATCCCCTGGAGGAAGTGAAAGTGTTGAGTACCTTTGACACTTTCCGTTCTCTGCCCCCAGCTTTCTCCAAAAGGCCTGTTGCTGAGAACCAGCTGCTCAAAAACTTCTGCTGTTCGAAAGAAACTGAATACATAAAGCAAGCCCACTGAAATGTAGCAGTTTAACAATATATGACATTTCAAAACTGAAGAATAACACTCCACTCAATAACAAGGGGAATTCAAGTAAGGAGAGTTATTCAGTTCAATTGTGTTGAAAGCTGGTCTAAATACAATGGCTAATGCTCCTAATTACAGAGTCCAGCATTTATTTTGTTTTAATTCTTGAATGAAACTATAATTAAGCACTATTTAAGCTCAAGAGCTAGGAATACTTAGTATTTTGTGATGAAGAAAGATTATTTACCACAGGGCAGCAGGGTTTCCTAGTGTCTACTTTAAAAAATAAAAATAATAATAAAAAAAAAAAAAACAAGCACCCACAATACTAAATTAATCACCAGGTTTTGTGGGAAGGAGTTCTTTGCACCTCTATAAACATAATAGTATAACAGCATAACATACCATTACCTCAAATTTAACACACTATTATTCAGCATGTAAAATCTTATTCTCTTTGCAGTAAAGTGATACAAGGTAGGAACTTGAAGAACTAATACAACCAGCTTTGCTCAAATTTAGAGCATGAGGCATATATCAAACTTTGGTTATATCTAGTTTAGAATGCATTTTTTTTTCATTATACAATCTGCTTCACAGCATAGTAAGTGTTCTGTAAATATCTGAAAAAAAAAGATGAATAAAAACAATGCTGAACTGTACTTAAACCAGAAAGCAGATGGCAAAAAGGAGTAATAATAAAAACAACAACAACAACTAAGATTATCTATTTACAAATCTTAGAGGAAACAAATGCACTGGAAAGAAAACCAGTAGTCAGATTCTTTAATGTGCCAGGATTGTTAATTATACAGGTCAGGCTTAAGTATCTAGAAAGAGAGCTAAAATATTTTCCCCCTTTAACAAAGAAAAGAAGGGAGAAGACAAGAGAATGTTTCAACACACGGGGAAGAGAAGAACAAGGATTAAATTGTAAGAGCTTGGAGCAGGGAATAGAGTTGTGCTGGCCTTTGACAGTAAAAGAAATAGACACTGGGAGATACTGGTGGATTCTGGGCATAAGAGAAGAAAGCGGTAAGCAGCCCTTTCCATCTACTTGGAACTGGAACTGCCTGAAGCTGCAATCAAAGTGCTTACCAGGGAAGGCCGTGGTTAGATATACATGCAGACTGTTGCATGTAGACAAGCAAGAGTGAAGGAAGAAAGAAGAACAGGTCAACTGCCCAGCAAATATCAGTGGTGTCTTTCAGTAGCCATAAAAGGAAATTAAGTTTGGAATAATAATTCTAGAAAGCAAAGAGACTAGGTCTAGAAAGGGAAAACCGCAGACTGCAGTTCCGAGTGGAACCAAAATTATCAGGCATCAGGTTGTTCATTTGCTAGAAAAATGTATTATTTCTGGTTGATTGGCTGGTTAACCTAGACAATGATTAGTCATCCTGTAATCAATTACTCTGTCAGCTTTTTTTTTTTTTTTTTTTTTTTTTTTCCCCAGTTCATTTCTTAAAACATTAAGAAGAAACAAACACATTACATGAGAATTAGGTGTTATGGTCATAAAGTCAAATGTTAACAGCTATGAAAAGCCAAAACTAGAATTATTTATGCAACCTTCATTTGGCCTCCAGATATATAGACATCATATCATCTGTCACAGAGTAATTTATAAACAAGATCCTATATTTTTCAGTACAATAAAGGAAACAAGCTATAGCAGAACTCCAAGGCAAAGGGAGGCATAAGGCTGTGAACACAACGTAAGAGAAAGAATGTCTGCATGGTTAACAGATAATGACCTGAAGGACTCTGTTCTGGACTACACTACTTCTCATAAAATAACAGACAGCTGACTTAAATCATGAAATGATGTAATGAAATGAATTAGTGAATACTAATTTTGGATTTCTGTTTTCTCTCCTAATTTGCTTTTCCAGAATATCTTGTGTGAAATTTACTTTCTTCCCCTTAAGGCAGTATGATGGGGGATGACATTGAAGACCTATCTTGTTGTCTTTTCCATTCAATGTGTATTTGAGACTGTTGGGTGAGTAAGAGTAGTATGACCCAGGTACTGTTTCCAGGATATTATCATAATTTTATCACTCTTCTAACAACCAGTGCAGTAGTGTCTTGCCAAAGGTCTGGGGAAACCAAAGAAGGATGAAATCTTGCTGATTCATCCAGTGTAACTGGGATTAAAGTGATGTCATGGTTGGGGACAGTAACTGAATTGCAAAACCACTGAATCCTTCATTGTTCCACTATTAGCTATGTTTAAAAATCTGCATTTATCTTGGATACTAGCTGCTCTCTTATCACGTAGCAGGAGCTACCAAATATGCTGTATGGTCTGTGCTTGAAACATTAGCTTTGACTGTGTAATTTGATGTTAGGATCCTTGGTTTTCATGCTTGAAGACTGTATTACTTCAAAGTGAACTATACAGGATGCAATCCAAAATCCTACAGAATAGCAAAAGAGTAGCATCTCTTGTTAGCAGCAATATATGCTCCTGGTGTTCCTTGCTGTGAAATGCTTCGTAATTGTGATATAATAAATTGGGTTTTGCTCTAAGGTACTGGTAATGAGTCCTGAATAGCTAGTTTCTTGAGGTCTGTCAAAACAAAATCTGTCTTTGTGCCAAGTCATGAAAGATAGTGTCAGTGGAAATATTCAAATTATGTCCTTCTTGCAAGACAGAACACTAACCACTGAGTATCCCCTATTAGCATGTTTCAGCTTTGGAATGACCTGTTTTCCTTTTCTACTGACCTACATTGTATGGAAGAAGTACTGTGCAGCTGGCTGCCTCAGGAGTGGAATTTTGAGGGAGATCTGGGACTTGAGTTTTATTTGTATAATATATGGCAGGAATATTCAGAGACTTTAAAGTTTTTCTCTTCTGCTTTCCTATAAATTGTATTAAAAACAAATGTTAAAGATACATGTGAAACAAAAGACTTCTGAGCTGTGCCACTATATTATGCATCCTCAGGCAATGGAAGGTGCAAAAACAGTTTCATGTTGCAACTCCATGGAGGAAAAAAATAAAAATGTGAAAGAAATCCTTTAACAGGGAGAAAATACCACTGTAGAGATTTTATTTTTCTGTCATTGCTTCCTTTGGATCAATAAAACCCTGTACAGCTATGAGAACCTGCAGTTGCTATTTCTTCACTTATGAGCAATTTCAAAGTCATGTCTATAAAACCTTTACGTCCCTTCAACGTCTGTTTCCAGAATTAGATTTTTTTTTCCCCCTCGGGATTAAAATCTCCATTGAATACACAATTTTGATGATGTGCTCTGACATTGTAGACCAATACAATGAGGGTTACCTGGGAATAGTACAACCTTGGTTTATAGCTAAAGAAAATGCATATCTTTTGGACTTAGCAAAGTTCATTACACTGACTAGAATATTTAATTATTGTTTTATCTATTCCTTTTTCTTCTTCAGTTTGATAGGGTCAGAATATACTTCAAGGTGCCTGAGTAAGCTGTCTTAACTATGTTTCCTATAATACTATCAAACATCTATTTTAAACCTAAGTTAACCCGGTACACAGATGTATGTGCAGATTTGTCACTTCCTGTAGAGTTATTGCAAGGTAAATGATATGTTGTAGAAATTCATGTAGGCTGGATGATCTGAGGTAAATCAAACAGGTCTGATCATGTGTGGTTTTATGGAACCAGGAGCTAAAAAAATAAATAAAATGCAATTTTGTCTTCAAATACTGACACTATTTCCAAGAATCTTCAAGAATTGCATTAATTTTAAGAACTAGATTTTTCTCTACATAAGTAAAACATTTTAATAATATATTAATGAGCTTATATTATTTTTCCTTTCCTATCCCATCCCATATATATGTGTGTTGTTTTTTGTTTTTTACTAGCCATGCTGTTGCTGTGTGTCTGTCAGACTGGCTAGGCTTATGATCTTCATGGAATAAATGTGCAGAAAGGAAAGAGTGTCTGCTTCTACATGACTTGTGCCTGCCAGCACAAACATAGGGCTGAGACTGAAAGGGCAAGTTATGTCATTTTAAAAAATCAGTCAAGAACAAACAAAATATTAATTGATGAATGTTGCATAAGAAGCTCCAAAATGTAGACAATTAGAGACAAAAGGAGTGAAACTGAATTTGATTTAACGTACTGTAACACACAAACATAATTTCTTTTGTAACCACCTGGAAAATGTTCTGACAGCTTTTCTCCTTTTTTATTCACTCCTTGCTCAGGCAAAACTCCCACTAATTTCTATCCCACGGTATTTTCTCTGACTAATGTTTAATTGTATTATCTTGATGTCACCTTGTATGGATCACACAGAACATATTCTTACTCATTTAGCTTCAGGAGACAGTGTATTTCATACTCAGAGCCAGACAGAACTGTTACAGCTTAAACATAAAAAGGGTTTAGAAACTTTATTACACTCATTACTACTTCAATGTGCAATTTTATACTTCCTTACATAACATTTATTTTAAAATGGAGCACATTATACCATTCTGACAAATAAGTATATAACCATATGATGGCAGCAATATGCTTAAATATGTGCATTCCAATATGCAGTATGTTGTAACTTGTCTAAAAATGAAATGTATAATGCTAACCAGTGTTCTGAAAACCTGCAGCAGCAAACTATTGTGTTCAAACTGAGCCTTTCACATTTTTGACTGCAAAACAAGGACTGGATATGACTTTAGTTGCTGAGTACAATTTTAATAACTCTAACTTCACATTTTGCTTTACATATATACAATACTCAGAGACTATTGTATATATGTAAAAAATATATGTATATATTGTATATGTCTACAGGAGAGTCATGCATATGCAGGGAATCACTACTCATTTTATTTCTTTAATATTACATGCACATTGTTACCACAGGACATGTGCTAGATGCCATGGAATTACCTACACACTTCCCCTTGCATACTAATTGGAGGACAATTATAATGTGCAGCAGTATTAAACTGAGACGATCTAGTGTGAGAATATGATAGAAATTTCAATAATACTTATCTAGATCTCTCAAAAAATATATATTTTTCATATCTGATAATAATAAATAAATATGAAATAAGAGCCAGAATTGAAAGAGAATTTAAAAATATGTCATGCTAGATAAATGGTTTACAAATAGCTACTAGATAATTCTTAAATTACAGATGGTATGAAAGACAGTAGTATGTAAAATATGCATGGATTTACAATTATGGTTATAGAGATTGGATAAATAATTACAACATTGCTATAGAATGACTTCCTTTATCATTACCTGAAACAACAGGGTTTTCTCAGCTTGTGAAGTATTGGTTTCTTCAGTATCTGGAGTGTGACTATTCAGCATGGACATAAGAGAGATTCTAAGACTGAAATACAAAAATGATGGATAAGCGGGTACTGGAAATCTGTTTTCTTATCCCTCTGACATTAATTTACTAAGATTGTTCCCAGAGACAGTTTTGCTTAAACTTTAGTGAGCATGTATTTCCATACAGTGAATCTGGGCTCCTAGGGCTTCATGGAGGAAAAATGTTGCAAGGAAAGGAAGTGGCATGCCCATAATTTCTCACAGACAAGGAGATATTCCTTAGAAAAAAGTCCATAATGTTAATCAAGGGAACAGCTCAACAAAACAGGCTTCCTCTAGGCTTTAGTTTAAACTAACAGTTAGTGTAAACCGGAAGGTGAGTGGTCAGTCCTCTCTTGTACCTATTCTGTAATTCCAAATAAGATTAATAATGTTTAAAAGTGTTTACTAAAGTTTAAACAGCTTTAAAGAAATAGAGTTATACAATTTTACAGCTCTTTCTTTTTCGTTTGCTTTAACTTAGCTCAACCAGCCTTTTTTTTTTTTTTTTGACTAATCACTTTTAATATTAGTAAACAAGCAGAAATATTACCCAAAACAAACAAACAAACAAAAGATCAAATTTTTTACAGATTTGTTTTCTAGATAGTGGAAAGAAGTATTTTTTTAATCATTAGATTAAACAGATTACAATAGATATAAATAGACTTAAAATGTTAGTAAACAATTTCTCATCCAGGGATCAGCTCTGTATCATCTATAGTTTCATCTATTTGTGGTATGAGATGCTATATAGAAAAGATCAGTGGTGTTTCAAAAAAGGACAAATACTAATTTGGTCTGTATGGGTTTGTAAATTAAGAAAAATAGATTTTCCTTCCTCCCTCCTTCCCTCCCTTCCTTCTTCCCTCCCTCCCTCCCTCCCTCCCTCCCTCCCTCCTTCCAAAGTAATTCATGAAGAAATTGGGAAGAGCAAAACCTCATGATTTACTAGATAGAATCAAAGTGCAAAACAGTTCTGAAGACCATGTTGTGTCTTGGTCTTGACAAACACACCATTATATATTTAACAGTGAGTAGGCACTGAGTGCATATTCAACGGTAAAGATGTTTAGCCATAGCTCAATAGGTGCTCATGCATAGACCTTGTCCAGATCTATTCACATTAATGCATTGATATTTTTAGGAAAGCACACATAATAATTTGATTCTGCAAGTTGCAGGTCAAAGGAACAAAGCTCAAAGTTTTGCTAAATGAGCCGTACTTGCATAGAATAAATACCTTGAAGGAAATGTGGGTTTGTAGATTCATTCTGCAGTTATGCATAAACCTAACCCATCAGCATCCTAATATACATATATATATATATACACATATATTTGATGTCTTGACTCTTTATTCAGAACAAATACTGATTGCTTTTCCTTAACTTACAAGACGTTCTGAGAACAGGGCTTTACAATGATCAGATGCTGTGGTGATGGGCTTTATATATATATAAATAATATATATATAAATAATATATATATATAATATATAAATAATATATATAATATATAAATATATATTATTTATATATATAATATATATTATTTATATATATATATATTATTTATATATATATAAATTATATATATATATATATATATATATATATATATATATAAAGCCCATCACCATATATAGATGTATAAATCTGCAATCTGTACCTAAGCAATCTACTGTTATAATCATAGTCCTATTTTAGTCATGTGTCTAAGCTACCAGCAGTAGTCTCTGAACAACAAGTAATTTATCAGAGAATACAATGTGTCAAATAAAACTGGAAGACTCAGGAATAGAGAAACTACATAAAGCCAGAAATGTTTTACTTTTTTTTTTTTTTTTTTAACAGAACTTAATAGTGCCCGTACAATATGTCCTAGCAGTTTCACTGACATATTACCACACATTGACTTCCATACTTGAAGTCTTAACCTAATGGGTGCTTCTACTATGTTCAATTCCTTTCTTTATGTCAACCTTTTCTCCTTAGAATATTACTTCTAATTTTCAGTCATTTACCATATGAGATAAAATCCACATAGAGTTCATACAAGTCTCAAACAGAGTTCCTGCTGCTTCTGTTTTCATTTTATTTAGGTTTATTTTTCTAAACCACATGTTGCTATATACCTTGCCAATGTAAGTCGTTTGGAAATAATGTATTAATTCAAACAATGTTTGTTTGAAGGAACTCTGATAGCTTTCAGCTGGCTAAACATACTTAGATAGCATCCTGTTGGTTTCTAAAACAGAACTGCAATGCTGATATGCTTTCCAAATGACAGCTTTGATGCAATATCCGTACAACATATGACTATTTACAGTCCAGTATTACTTAATGATAGCTTTTTCTCAGAAGTCGTCAAGTGCCAAAGTTCATGCAGTTCATGTATATAGTTAAATTAAAACCTCAACTAAAATATTTGCAGACAAATCCTGCAGTCCCGAGCTCTACAGAAACCATTCAAACACATCTACATGATAACAGGATGGGATAACTAGATAATTCTATGGCAAACTAGTTCTACTGCTGTTTATTTTTGTATAAAGTAATAGCTAAAACTGTTTTCACACATCCAAAATCATACGTAACTTGATAAACTTGATAACACAAATATAAAGAATGGTTGAAAAAAGGAAAATGAAACTCAGATTTGTTTTTATGGCATTTAATAAACTGCCTGATCATTTTGTTTTCCAGGGGAAACAAATAGCTAAATGTACCATATGCAAAGCCCAATGAAATGAAATTCAAATGTATTTGAAATCTTAGCAGTTAAATATGATGATTCATAACTATAACTATGCTTTTTGTTGTTGTTTTTGTTGTTGTGGTTTTGCTTTGTTTTTGCTTTTGTTTTTATTTTCTACTGCTCCCTGAAAGGCTTAGGGAAACAGTCAGGGAAAGTGATTATATACAAATAAATGTTATGTGCATTATGAGTATACTTCTATAGTACAATACCCTTTCCTCTTCATTTGAAAAAATGAAACTATTTTACTAGTGCAGCAGCAAAATATTTTATCTATTTTAATTAAACTTAAAAACCCTACAAAACTACGTAACAGGTAGATAATTGCCTATTTATATAGAATATCTTTACTGTGGCCATACACACTCATACATCAAATGTTTGCTTTTCTAGGTGTCTGTGACAATAGCACTCCTTCATAGTAATTTGTATGGGAATCATGTCTAACTGTACATAAACTTTATAAAGTGTAGGTACAATATAATCACTATTACAGTACTGTGCTATATGCTGCTAAAACACTAATAGTTCAGGTTGAGCAGGGCTGCACGATCATCTTATCTTTAATTAATCATAATTAATGCTATCTAGGCTCCATGCTGTTAATCACAGAAACAGAATCACAGAATTTCTAGGTTGGAAAAGACCTCCAAGATCATCGAGTCCAACCTCTGACCTAACGCTAACAGTCCCCACTAAACCATATCACTAAGCTCTACATCTAAACGTCTTTTAAAGACTTCCAGGGATGGTGACTCCACCACTTCCCTGGGCAGCCTCTTCCAATGTCTAACAACCCTTTTGGTAAAGAAGTTCTTCCTAAGATCCAGCCTAAAACTCCCCTGGCCCAACTTAAACCCATTCCCCCTCGTCCTGTCACCAGGCACATGGGAGAATAGACCAACCCCCACCTCTCTACAGCCTCCTTTAAGGTACCTGTAGAGAGCAATAAGGTTGCCCCTGAGCCTCCTTTTCTCCAGGCTGAACAAGCCCAGCTCCTGCAGCCGCTCCTCGTAGGACTTGTTCTCCAGACCCCTCACCAGCTTCGTCGCCCTTCTCTGGACCTGCTCAAGCACCTCCATGTCCTTCTTGTAGCGAGGGGCCCAAAACTGAACACAATAAAGACAAACTAGTTATAGACAAACAGCAGTTCTAGGATCATTAGCCAATGTTTTTCTGGTTTACAAATTGCCTACACTATTTGTAAGTATTACATAGAAGAAAAGCATCTTTTGAAGCACTGTGGGCAGGGCATTTGATTTCCTGTATAGGGAAAGGCCTCTTTCAACTACCCAGCTCTGTAGACTTTCCAAAATAAATTGTTAAATTTAAGATAATTTGTGCAAACAATGAAGAAGAGTAATCTGAAGAAATCATAATTTCAGTAGAGTAAGATTATTATTCATTTCTGGAAATTGTACGCAATTCCTCACTAAAAAAAAAAAAAAAAACAAAGAAACAAACAAACAAAAATGCTTTATGCCTTTGATCGTTATCTGGGAATTTGGGAATGTCCACTGGATGACTGTCATAACTTGATAATTTTGCTCTTTCCAAAGTCCTGATAAGAAGCCACAATTGCCACTGATGGTCTTTCACAACCAGACAGTATCTATGCTTAGACTTGATTCATGAGGGTTTTCTCTCTCAATTCACCTTTTGGTTCACCAACAACTGGCAATGTTGTTATAGTCTCATAATTTCTTTCAAAAGAATGTGCTTAATGAATGCTTTTTAAAAAGTAAGTAAATTTTGAGTGAAGAGAAACCAGTCAATCTTGAGGATGTTCACTGGAGAAAAGCCAAAATCAACCCACCCTAAACAAAATGGAATCTCTGAGAAAGAATCCCATCTACAAAATCAAAAACAGGTTTGTTCCTGTGTTCCTGTATCTGGATAGATTGCATCAATACCATATAATTACTCTCATGGTTTCTTACAATACCAGCTGTAACAAAACAATAAGACATAAAATGTGTCAGTGTACTTCAGAATGACAGCCATCTTCTAAATAAAGCATGTTTTCTGTCTGTAGCCTCTGTTCTGCAGCATAAGGTGTACTGGTTCCTCAGGATACATATGCAATGTCATGTTTGCACAATCTCAAGCTTAACATTTATTTCCTATAACATCTTTACTATCTACACGATTCTACATGTTCAGACTCAACTTTGGCATATGCCGGTTTGTTCACTGGCAGAGAAACTATGTGTTGGAGAAGGAACAAAAAGAAAGGATGGAGTTCTGCTCTGTTTCAGCTCTGTTGTTAAAGAAAGTAATTGGCATGGCTGAGTTGGGCCTGAATTAAGTTGTTCTGGCTCCAGCCCCCCCAAATTATATTAAATTTGCCTATGACATTCTAACATGACTCAATCACATAATCTCAGTGTTCTACTAAAAATCTGTTAGGCATGAAAGAGACTTTTGCTTTCTGGGGTAGCCTTTATAGAGTTATGTTGTTGTTACATGAAATGGTTTTAGTAAATAACAATATGGAAGGGATATATATGGGCTCAGGTTAAAGGGAAGGCCACAGAGGGAACATGACTCTGACATGGATGAAACAGGAGAATACAACTAAAAGTTTAAAAACTGAAGAATTAGTATGAAGAAAGCAGAACTTCAACCAGCCCTGCAGGGGGACACTTGCCTGTTTCATGAAGAGCAGACTGGAGGTGATCTATGTGATGTAATTCTTGAACGCCTCTGATTCACTTCTATGACTGTAAGTGAAACAGGCAGGTTAGGCCACAGCCCCCATTGTGCATTCAAATGTGTGAGGGAATTGGACATGGGCCCCCTGCCTGACAGCCAGAATTTTGATTTTGGAAATGCCCTTGCCACAGATGTGTATTTTGTATATACTCAATTTGCAGGCCATTACTGAAGATCTTGTAGACCACTTCTGTGAAATCTAGCTGAGTACACAGGCATAATGTTGACAAGTTTGCAGTGATGAGGACAGATGGAGGGTCTATCATGAAAGGGTGCAGCATATAACTGGCAAGCCCAAGCTCTTACAGTGAAAATTCCATAACTGCTTGACCTTAGGAGGAGTGTAAAGATAAAGTATTGAGGCAGTCTGTGTACAACTTCAGCGGCTGTACCTGTCCAGATCTTTCAGATGTCTGAGATACACTCAAAGGTATACACATATTAGAAGGGCAAAGCACAAGAGAAAGGGTGCCATGCTATAGGCAATAGGTGTATAAAAAACCTTCTGATGAAAATTCCTATCTCACATTGTTATGCCCTGGATGTGTACCTGAAAATTACAATAAATTGAAATGAATACAGAATGAAGAGCTGATAGAAATGGAAGTCACAGTTTGTTTTATAAATAGGAGACTAAACAATGTAGAAGAACACTTATAACGTTAACAGATTCTTTTAAATTTAAAGGCATGCTTATTAGTGTGAATTAGATTTATCCACTCCACACCTATGGAATGTGAAAAGTTAGGTGGTGGCAAGTCTTACAGCCTGTGGGGTCAATCTTGCTCCTAGACACATGTATATATGTCATTTATCTGCTACAATGCTAGCTAACACTTGCTGATTTTAGAAAATATGTGCATACAACTGTGGGCAAGACTGAACAGTGACTTTTCAATTTGAAGTTTCTTCATACAAATGCAAATACTTTTTGCAATCTGATTCTAATTAACAATAGAGTCATTCATTCATTCTGTCTTTAACAAATGAGCAGAAATCCCCTTTCTTTAGCAGTACACAGATATTTGATAGTAACTAAATATTTGTGGTGATTATGTGTTACAAGATCTGATTCTGTTGTACTTAAGATTCAAGTCCTGTTTCCATCTCAGCTGTAGGCTACAAAACCACTATGCTACAGCATACTTGCTCAAGGGCACTGGAAGAAAAATCCTTCCATCCACAGCTGCAAAGAAAGAAGTGGATCCATTTTGTGACAACAAAGGAAGCTTCATGGTTGGCCTAACACTTAGCTCATATTCTACATAACAGAAAAGTAGCTACTGAATATCAGCAATGGCAGATAGCTTAGTCTTTTCATTGTCTGAGTGCACCGTTGTATGAAACTTCCTAATGATTCTGTTAATCCAAATAAAGTCAAAGTTGTGTAAAAGTGCCCTTCAATCTGCTGGCTATATTATTGCTAATGCAGCCCAGTATGTTGTTAACCTTCTATTCCACAAGAACTTATCGTTGACTTATATTTAACTTGTCCACCAGAACCCCCAAGTCATTTTAAGCTAAACTGCTTCTATGAGCTTTGCTGTCCTAGCAAAGATTAGACATCTCTAGTAGAGATTGCCTCAGAAGATCTTGAAAAGATTTACAATTGTCAGTTATAGACTCTACTATAATCTTTAAATTACTTCCTGTAAATTCTCAGCAAGTGTTGCAATGATACCTTTTTGAGCTGTCTAAGGACCTATACCCAATGTCTACAGTAGTGTGGTGTGACAGAACCAGTGCTGGTATTTCGTGGATTTTACATTGGACTAGCTCTATCTGGTCTTTTAGACATAACACCTCTTAACAGTTGGGGTATATCAGGTGCACTCCCAGCAGTCATCTCCCAGTTTAGTTTCATTCAAAAAGAATTTAGCTCATGTATTACGAGACTATACTGTGATCTCACTTGAGATGCTGAAAGTGGGGACAATTGAGAGATTCACTTCAAAAGACATTCCTGATCTAAACTAAAATACTAGTAAGGACAGACACATCTATGTGTTCCTTCTTAGATCCTTGGGGACATGGAAATCATACCATCATGACCAAGTGTTGGAAGTAAACCCTGTAGCTGGAACCATACTCCATGAGATTCAATAAAGCCTGAAAAATATGAATAGTGTACTCAGAGATTTGTATGGAAGAATTCCATGATATATGTCCCTAGCAAAGTATTTACCTCTGTGTTGACACAAGAACTCTAAAATTCCACCAGAGACAGAGAGGTGGCAAGAAAGAAATTCTGGATCTCAGCCATCTAGATGAGAATATAGTGACTCTGAAGATGTTTAAAGATAAAGTAACATGGCTGAAGGTCTATCACACAAGATGCCAGAAGCATCAGTACTTCAGTCACTTATAATCTACAAAGGTTGAAAGAACCATTGTCCACAGAAGGATTATTAGTATTCTTGGATTTTGTATTGCACAGACTAGCACAAAGTAAGCAACATGGATTCCCCTGAAGCAATCTGACTAAAACTGGGCAGTCTTAGATATGATTTTGTACAAGATACAGAAGCACTTTGATTTGTAGATAAATATCCTTCTGATGTTTGTAGCCCACCATTTCACTCAGGCATTCTAGAGGTCTTGTGGGTGTCGCCTTATTGCTATTACCTGTGCTTTATATACTTATATATTTTATAAATATAGTTAATCTGCCAATACTGAAGCATATTTTTCTGAAAGTATCTGGTTATGGAGACCAAGATATTTAATTAGGAGGGATATCAAACAATATATAAGAGCAAGGATCTTGAGAGAACCCTAAAAGCATTTAAGGGAATCATAAAACCCAAAGGAAATTTTAAGAGTTGCTGTTGTATCCGTGTATGAATTGTAGTGGGGAAAAAGCACAGCAAACAAATTTGTCCTCTGATCAACACCGTTGCATTGATTTGACATGAGATATATCAGATAGAACTCTGGGGCAGGCAACTCAGGAGGACTACAAGTATATAGTGAGGTTATATAGGGAGGAAATTAAAAGGATCAAAGCCCAGCTAGTAACTGTAACTTGGCCATCACAGTAAAAGACAGTTAAAAATATTTTTATCAGTGCATAAACAAGAAAAGGAGGACTATGGATAATCTCCATCCTTTATTGGATGCTAGGGGAAACCTACATGTAGTTACAAGAGATGAGGAAAAGGCTGAGGTACTTAATGCCTTCTCTATCTCAGTCTTTATTAGCAAGACTAATTCTTCACAGGGTGTCCAGCCCACTGAGTTAGAAGACAGAGGCAGGGAGCAGAATGAAACCCTTATGATACAAGAGGAAATGGTTAGTGACCTACTACACCACTTGGACACTCACAGATCTATGGGCCTGAATGGGATCCACCCAAGGGCTTTGAAGAAGCTGGTGGAAGTGCTTGCCTCAACCCTTTCAATAATTTTCCAGAAGTCCAGGCTAACCATGGAGGTCCCAGTTGATTGGAGGTTGGCAAATGTGACACCCATTTACAAGAAGGATACAGGGAATTACGGGCCTGCTAGTCTGACCTCAATGCCAGGGCAGGTCATGGAGAAGATCTTTTGAGTGCCATCACATGGTATGTACAGAATAACCAGGTGATCAGACCCGGTCAGTGCGGGTTTCTGAAAGGCAGGTCCTGCTTAACCAACCTGATCTCCTTCTATGACAGGGTGAATGGAGTTAAATGTGGTCAATAGTGGTGCTCCCCATGGCTCAGTACTGGGGTCAGTTTTCTTTGACGTCTTTATTAACAATATTGATGAGGGGTTGGCAGAGCACCCTCAGTAAGTTTGCAGACAACACCAAGTTGGGTGGGAGTGTTGATCTGCTGGAGAGTAAGAAGGATCTGCAAAGGGATCTGGATAGGTTAGATTGATGGGCTACATCCAATCACATGACATTCAACAAGGCTAAATGCTGGGTGCTGCACTTGGGGCACAACATCCTCATGCAGTGGGATAGGCTTGGGGAAGAGTGTCTGGAAAGTTGTCCAGCGGGAAAGGACCTGGGGGTGCTGGTTGGCAACCAGCTGAACATGAGTGAGCAGTGTGCCCAGGTGGCCAAGAAGGCCAAAAACATCTTGGCTTGTATCAGAAAAAGTGTGGTCAGAAGGACTGGGGAAATGATTGTCCCCCTGTACTTAGCACTGGTGAGACTGCACCTCAAGTTCCATGTTCAGTTTGGGGCTCCTCACTACAAAAAGGATAAAAAGGTACTGAGATGCTTGAGTGTGTGCAGAGAAGAGCAACAAAGCTAGTAAAGGGACTAGAAATCTTTTCAGGTGTTTGTTCCATGCTATTTTTTTTCCTTCTACAAAGGAAACACAGCTACATGGATTGCACAAGTTCATGACTAAACCACTTCAGTTAACAGCATTAAAGACTCTTTAACTTAAAGATCAATTTATCTAGATCTGGAAGAGAAACACAGTTGGCCATTACTACATTTCATCTACCTGCATTTTTAAATAAATGATCTTGAACTGTAATATGAATGAATCCCTATTGTAGCTATTTTGCAAAAATGATCAATTGCTTCTGATTCTAGAGACATCATTCTCCTACTACTCCTGTGTGCAAAGATGGAAAAAATGTCTTCATTCAGGAAACAGGAGTGGAACAGAAATCCATGTTTCTTTTAGTACAGCAATTTCAAATGTAATATTTGAGCTATAGCTAGACAGGAATACATGAAAACAGACTGAAATTCCTTCAGAGCTCTCATTTGATGCTTTACTGCTGGATTACTGCTGAAGAAAGCAGTCTCCTCTGACTGCTGGTGGAAAGAATGCCATTCCCTATATAATAGCTGTCCTACAAGAGTGGGTACACTATTGCTGACAAAGTCCAGGACTCAGAGAAGGATACACACATTTTAGAGAAGGATACACACATTTAAGAGAATTATAACTGAGGAATTTTTGTTCCAGCACATTTCTGGCTGTTTCCTGCATCTGTCTCAAACAACCAAGACACAATCAGTTACAAAATCTCAAGGATTGTGAAGAGGCTAGTATGAAGATTTTGATGTGACATAGCTAGGAACTTTCTTGGAATAATTTTGGGATTTATCTGCAATAAAAATAGGTCTTACTGAAGGCTATTTTCAAGAATGTATATTAAATTACTCATAAGGAATGATAGGCTATTATACTGACTAATCCGATGCATTATCTGGTTCCAGAAAATCCAGCCAGAGAGGACTTGAGGACTGACCAATGGGGTATTGCATCTGTTTCTACTATTATGATAAAGTCATGCCTTGCACTAAAGGACATATAATTCCAAGTAGGTGTTCCCAAAACATCAGTATGTGTCCTTCTTTGGTGCTATGATAATGACCTTGTTTGCAGAATCCTATCTTTGCTTGCTTGTAGCTTTCCGTCTCAGTCTCTGGCTCAGTATTTGGGATGGTGTGGTGGTTTTACCGTGCTGGGCAGCTAAACCCCACAACTGCTCTCTCACTCCCCCTCTTTTAGATGAGAACAACTCACAGGTTGAGATAAGGATAATTTAATTAAAGGGAAATAATTATAATAATTAAATAAAGACTACCATGAACTAAACAATTTAACTAAGGGGAAATAAAAAGGGAAAGGGGAAAAGGGAGGGGAAAAGGAAAAAATAAAAAGAAGGGAGGAAAACAAACAAACAAAATAAATGAAGGCTATATGGAAGCGCAGAGGAAGGAAATTACTCTCTACTTCCCATAAATGAGCGATGATTGACCACGTCCTTGAAGCAAGGCCTCAACACACGCAGCTGGTGTTCGAGAGGAGGACCAACGTTTTCCCAACGAGAGCCCACCCCTCCCCTCTTCTTCCTGTTTCCACCTTTTATTGCTGAGTGTGACATCACATGGTATGGAATATCCCTTCGGTTGGTTTAGGTCAGCTGCCCTAGTGATGTTTCTCTCCTCACTTTTTCCCCATCCCCTAGGAGGGTTAGAGAAAGGCCCAATGCTGTGCCACTGCTGCTCAGCAGTAGACATGACACTGGTGTGATAACACTGCTGTTCCAGCTACAAGTACAGAGTACAGCACTGTATGGCTGCTGCCTGGAAAGTTAACGTTCCAGCCAGACCCAGTACAGATGGTTCAAGTTCAAGTTCTCTGAAAAATTCTGTATCTTGTTTGAACATCCACCTGAGATTTCTAAACCTGTCAATTAACATTTTGTAAAACATTTTTACAGCTGAGGGCAGAGGACAGTGAAATGTCAAATCTGTCTGAAGAGTCTAAGGTCAGTAATGATTGTATACTATATACATACATGATAATATGCATCATTTAAGAATGTGCTCTATATTTTAAAGTAACATTTGTACCACATTATATGAATGACTCTGAAGTCTGTATTTCTTCGTATTCTTCAGTCCTCAGGTCAGAATTTAAACCTGTGGTAAAATTCCAGATGAAATTAAGTTGCCCAGGACCCTCATAGTAAACACCTGCAGACACTGTCAGCCCTGGATTTTCACAGTTCAGAGGGAACTGTGTCATCTCCTGCTCAACAGAAGCTCAGGACAGACTGAACTGACTTCCTAGATTACTTAATGTCTATAGCCAGTCATTGCTATAAATACAGCAAATTTATTATCACAAATTTCTCATCTATCTATAAATAAACAAATATAAACTTCATGATAAAGCCTTACCTTTCAAATACTGGTGATCGGAGTAGAGGTACTAAAACTAAATGAAGCAGCATGATTTAACTGCTCTCCAGTTCCTTCAGGTAGTAGATACCTTGACCATGTGGATAAGATAAATCCAATAGGATAAATCCAATAGTGCTTGAAAACCTGTCCTTTTATTTTTGTTTATTTATTAGATATTAAAATAAATGGATAAAACCAACAACACAGCAAAACATTAGGAAGAGGACCAAAAGCCTTAGGAAGATTTTTGCCTTGCTGAATTTAATTCTAGAAAGCTCACTGATTTTCTAGCCAGAAATTAGGGTTTTCTGCTTAACTTTATGTTTTGGTAATCTTGTCAAGATGGTACTGATTATGTTAAAAATAAAATTATGTTTCAATGATCCAATGAAGTCTCGAATACTGATGTTCTATGAAAGCCAAGCGGAAAAATAGAATCAGTTTCAAATGGCTATACTTTTGTCCTCAGAAACTGTTTTGGGCACAGTTCAAAGTTCTTGAACTCACTGTGGAGAGAATTTATAGACCTTGTTTGTCTGCTCTTTCAAATCCCCAGAAAATGTGTGTACATTAGCTACCAGCTGAAGAACACAGCCCTAGTTCTTGTTGACAAGATTTGACTGATTTAAAGTGCTGCAAGTATGCTTGTAACGGCTTTAAAAAGGGCTACTTGGACATTTCCCTCACAGCTTAACCAAACTCCCAGCACTTGTGCGGTTTTCCGTGATTAACTATGTGACTTCTCTGTGCAATATTGTTTTCTCTAGAATTTCTATGAACTCAAATATTTATTTATTTTAACATCAAACAAGGGAAACTAAAATACTGTAGGAAAATACCACTTCAACTAAGAGCACTGTTCATAAATTGGTCTTGCAGATGTACACAAGAACTGATTTAAGAAGAGCTGTTCTTGTGAATCAAAAATCTTGCTTAAACTTTGTAACATGATTTAACAAAGAAGTCTCCAGTGTAGCATTGCTACTTATATTGATGCAATTCACAAATACATCAATTAAAATTGAAAAAAGATAGTTGAAAATAGATCACTGAGTTCAAATTTGTAAATACTGCCATAGGATATACAAAGCAGTAGGATCAAATATTTACACGCGCACGCACACACACACACAGAAAACAAAACACAACAAAACAAAACAAAACAAACAAACAAAAAAAAAAACCAACAACAACTAACCAACCAAACAAAACCATCCATCACTTAGCACTTTTTAAATGCATAAAAGCTGTGGCAATTGGAGGAAGTTAATAAAGTGTGTGCTGCTAATTCACTGCATGCAAATGCATGACTCTTGAGATGGCAGGTACAGCAGAATGCCTACTTGATGAACCTGGAGAAAACTTTACATTTCTCCCTATAACTGCCTAAAGATTTTGCCAATAGACAGATTCTATAAATGAAAAATAAATAAATAAATAAATAAAGAGAGAGAGAGAGAGAAAAAAAAAAAACACATTAGAACTTCGCTTCTGGGTTTTGCAATTGTCATACAAAAGGAGAAATATATTACAATAGGTTGGGAAAAAATGGTACCCTATAGCAGACATTCTGTTTAATAGCAGGAGTTTTACATGTCTACTTTTTATTAATTTTTCTTGAAAGGTAATTCTAACAATTTTTATGTCATGATTTTCCCTATAAAAACATAAAAGGCAAACAAGTATACCATGTTTTGACTGTGGGTTTTTTTATTTTTAACTGTGTAGAAAAGAGTGGCAAAATATTTCTAAGTAGGAAGATTGTGGTTTAGCAACAAATATGCTTCTTGTTTTATTGCTAATTCTGGTATCACCAATGAGGACAATATTAAGTTTTGATGGGAGAAGTGAGCTTGATAAGGGAGAAATCAGAAATTTAAGCTGATGAAACAGGTTAATTTACTATACATGATGGTTAGTTTCAGAGTTGACACGGCAATTTATTCTCCTGACCACTTAAACTGTAATTGTTTGGTTCTTGTTCCTAGTATTAAGTACAAGAGTGAGAGAGTATGTCAGTTCTTATCATGCAAATAACAGTTTGCTAATAAACTGAACTTGGTCCATCCTTTCCTTTCACCACACAACAGATGTGAAAGACCTTAGCTGCTAAAACCCTTGACTGAATGACAGAGTATTAAAATAGTGGTAATATAAAGGAGCTTGCTTTCCTTTGTCCCATTGTCTTAATAATCTTCAGAATAAGAAAAATGAATAGTTCATGATCACATCATTGTTATATCACCAATTTGCTTCATTAAGGAAGTTAACTTTTTAGGTTAATGATGACATTTAATAATGGTGAATTAATCTATTATCAACTTCATAAATAATGCTTGTTCAACAGAGTTTTCATTATTTCTCTATCAAGAAGATTAAAAAAAAAATCATGCTGTCCAATAACATTACAAACATTGTTTGATTTGGAAGACCCAAAAATATGGCTTCATACCACACAAACTGCTGTGCAGAAGGGTGATATTACCCACTTATTCATAATCACCTAATGTTACCATGTATGGTTGAATCAATTCAAAAAAAGTTGCAGAACTGACAGGAATCTCTATAAACTTTGCTCTCTAGGAGACATAACAATAACAGTCAGCCCAAATTAAGAAGTTTCTGCTCTTAGAATAGTTCAAAATATTTTTAGTGCAATTATACTGGACTTTCTGTTTTTCAGTGATCTAATATTATAAAATATATTTTTAAAATATTTCATAAAACTCTAGGTAGAAATGTAGTTTGAAGCCAAGTACAGATATCTAATAATAATAATAATATATCTTTTGCTAATTGCTATATTCGATCTTAATTCAAAATATAAAGCTCCTATATCCCTCCTATTTCCTGATTCTTTTTAAAAGCTGTATATAGCTTGCAATGTGTTTACTTGTCTTTCTTGCTTTTCCTTTAGTTGATGAATTTAGATTTATTACATCATTCACTTCAGGCTTAGTGAATAAGTCTGAGAGTGAGACAAATTGATTTTCTTGTTTCATGTTGTTTCTTTGCCGTTGAGTTTCCCAAAGTATGGTAAACATCAAAAATCAGCACAACTTTGGAAGAATGGCAAAAATTTATGCTGATGACCTGTCTGAATCAGGATATTCAACAAAATGTAGTGTTAGACACTAAGAAAAAAAATATTCTATTCCCTTGATGCACATTACAATAGGAAATACTCTTAAAGAATAAGGAGCATCCAGGGTGACTTTCAAAATTAACTGAGGAGTACCTTGGGACAGGTCAGCTGAAGTAAAAGCTGCAACAGATCCACCAAAAGCAGTACATTTCCAGGGCTACAGTGTGGCAACTCAGCAGGGAAGATGAATATCAAAACCAAACCACATCAGACCCCAAGGAAACCATAAAATACAGGATTTTTGAAAATTATAGACTTAAGGGAGTTTTCCCACTTAGATTAATTTGGGGGGGGGGGGGGGAGGGGTGACAAAAAAAACAAAAACAAAGATAGATTGTTAGAAAAAAATAAATTGTGCAGAATTGATGTTGAAATTTATTTTTGTGCAAGCTAAATAACATTATACATGAAAATGAACTTTAATATTTTATTTCTTTTTGGAGCTGTTTTAGTGTAGTAGGGACTCTTTCCTCTTCTGTGATGTTGATACATGGATTAAGGATAGAAGATTCCTTTTCATACTGTTTCAATAAATTTTTGAGGACTTTAAATTAAGGAAACAAATTTAATAGTTTATGAGGTTTCTTTCTAAACTAATATTAGTTTACTGTGCATTTAAATAGAAGTTGTATACCCATTTTTATAGGTGCTAAAACAGTCTTAGAATATTAGTGACTTGGGATTGGAAGCTTTGAGGAACTCTAACATACTGTAATCTGACTGCATATCTATCTAATGAAATCACAGTATTATATTAATTGTTCTTCTTTCATTGCTTAGAAAATGGCATTAATGGTCTTACTCTCTTAGCACAGAAAAAATCAAGTAGCTATACGTCAGCTTTAATTGATATGTTTTATGCCATTAAAATATTATTCAAAAGTACTGAAGTATAACATTAATGTAATTGCTTTGGTCCTATTAGTAATGGAAAATCAAAACAAGGTGATTTCATTTTTTTCTCTTCTATCAAATTCTGACAAATAAGATATATGAGAAATTCTGATTATATTTTGTAAACTCTGTAAAAATTATAATAAGCAATGTATTTACCTTTATGGATTTTCAAAATGGAGAAAATGAGCTAGTTAGACAGATCTGCATTTTGAAGGGATATTTTCACTTACATAAGAAAAAAGATATAAAGTTAAGCATATTATATACTAATTCTTATAACCCAAAAGATACAGCTGTGCTTTAAAAAACACAGTGAAAATATAATTACCTAATTTAGCTTGGAAAGAGCTGCTTTTTCTTGGCTTTTTGCCCAGAATATGCTTATTCTTCAAAAACAGCATGACAAAATCTAAAAACAAAAAGGAATGTGTTGCAGAGAGGCAAGAGAGAATACATTAATTATAAACATACTATTAAGGTTTACTGTCTACACAGCAGTAATAGCATTTGCATTAATTTCTACAGTGAGAGTAATACCTTGACAATCAAAAAAAGTGAAATCTTCTGTTTATTGACAAAACAGGAGCAGCTAGTCCTGACCTAAGAGCATGCTTTAACACCGTTCTGGAAAGGATCTCCTGAAATCCTAAGAATCTGAATTTTCACTTTTAGTATCACAAAAATCAATGAGATAACCACTCAGGAACTTCTTGAATGACCAAATACAAATACTAATACTATTATACACTATTCAAAAGGTTGTCTTAAGATTTTTCCTGTTGTACACCCAAGAACAAACTCTACAATTTTACTGACATATATGTCAGTCTTTAGCAGGGATAATACTGCAGTGGAAAATTAACTAATACAGAAAACAAGAGCCCTTGGAATGCCTCTTTTGGTTTGCTGAGAATTAGTATTTCAAGTGTCCTTCAAACTTTCAACTTGTGTAGTTGTGTAGCAATTTAGGCACGTGCATTAGTCCTTTTTTTTTCTTTTCCCTATTGCATGGAATAACTTGTAAAAAGACTGATCAGAGTTTATATGTTACTTACAAAAATTCTATGCTCTATCATCACCTTTGTGCACACTGCAGTCATGTGCAAAAGGACATATCAGGGCTACAAAGATGATTATAGGACAGGAGCACCTGTCGTATGAGGACAGGCTGGGAGAACTGGGCCTATTTAGCCTAGAAGAGAGAAGACTGAGGGGAGACCTCATAAATATGTATAAATATCTGAGGGGACTGTGTTAAGAGAATGGAGCCAGTCTCTTTGCAGTTGTGCCCAGCGAGAGGATAAGAGGTAACAGGCACAAACTGAAGCACAGCAAGTTCCAGCTGAATATGAGAGGACACTTTACTGTGAGGGTGACAGAGCGCTGGAACAGGTTGCCCAGAGAGGTTGTGGAGTCTCCTTCTCTGTAAATATTCAGACCTTGCCTGGGTGCCATCCAATGTGCTGTAGGTGATCCTGCAGGGGGGTTGGACTAGATGATCTTCAGAGGTCCCATCCAACCTTGGTCATTCTGTGATTCAGTGACATAGCCTAAATACGTCATATTTTCTGTTTTTCTTCGTGTAGTACAGAACATGAAAATTATTGCTGTGTACTATTTCCATGCCATGATGATAAATCATTTCATTATGTCTTTTAATGCACTATTCATTAAGTATGTATCAATTCAGAGTCACACGGAAGGGTTGAGGTGGGAAGGGGCTTCTAGAGGCTGTTTGGCCCAGCCCCTGCTCTAGCAGGGCCACCCAGAGCAGGCTGACCAGGACCAAGTCCTGGTAGCTTTTGATGATCTGCAAGGAAGAGATTCCACAACCTCTCTGGGTTCCTAACATTCAGAGGGAACCTCCTGTCTGCCAGTTTGTGCCCACGGCCTCTTGTCCCCTGACACTGGGCACTGTTGGAGAGAGCCTGGCTCTATCCCTTCAGGTATTTGTAAACATTGATGAGATCTCCCCGAGCCTCCTCTTCACCAGGCTGAACAGTCCCAGCCCTCTCAGCTTCTCCTTGTAGGAGACGTGCTCCAGGTCCTCAGTCATCTTAGTTGCTCTCTGCTGGACTCTTTCTAGTATGTCCATGTGTGTCTTGTACTGGGCAGCTCAGGACTGGACACAGTACTCCAGGTACAGCCAGTACTAAGTGGAAGGGTCACCTCTTGCTCTGATGGTGATCCTTTGGTTCAAAGTGTATGTATAGCAGCCAATAATACCATTAGCCTTCCTAGCAGCAAGGGCACCTTGCTGTCTCAGATACTATTAGAGA
The DNA here is from genome assembly GCF_963932015.1 of Anas acuta. Classification (NCBI taxonomy): domain Eukaryota; kingdom Metazoa; phylum Chordata; class Aves; order Anseriformes; family Anatidae; genus Anas; species Anas acuta. The sequence continues at coordinate 136,093,532 of NC_088979.1, forward strand.
CTGTTTAGTCCGCAGAACAGGTAGGGTCGTGCGAACAACCATTTATGTGTTGCCACGTTACCATACTGTGGCCTATCATCCACGACACAGACATTGCACCTTATTTTGTGCCACCATGGCACGTGGTGAGGCGGCCATCTGACGGCCATGCCGCCTCAACATCTTACAACAGCTGTACGAGAGGACCACCCAGAGGCTCATCCCCCGTTTCTGACCAGAAGGTTTGTCTCTGGTCAGCCCGTGATCTATTTTTTGTAACAATGCAGAAGGGCGGTGGCCGATCCTAAGCAACCCATTTGAGGATAGAGCTTGAGGCGAGGAGGCCAGCACGCAAACAGGACGACCAGCCGCTTTTTAAGTAAAAAAAAAAAAAAAAAAAAAAAAAAAAAACAAAAAAAACAAAAACAAGCAACCAAACAAGGACCAGGCCGGCGGACGAGGCCCCCTGTGCCGCCGAGCTGAGGCGAGGCAGGACCCGCCCCCGCCCAGCCTCCCCCTGCCCCCGGCGGCCATCACCCGCCCCTCGGCGGGGCCGCCACACCGCCCAATGGGCGCCCGGCAGGAGCCCCGTGACCGACGGGGAGGGCCCGGGGGCGGGGCCGAGCGCCGTGGCGGGTGAGGCCGCGCTGCCCGGGGGCGGCTTGCCTGGGCCGGGCGGGGGGCGGGGGAGGGGGGAGCGGCGGAGGCGCGCGCACGGCGCCGTGGCCGCGTGCTGCTGGCGGGGGGGCGTTGGGCGAAGCCAGCGGGCGCTGAGGGGCGGCCCTGAGGGGCTAGCGCTGCGGAGCGGGGGTGCGGGGGCTCGGGGGAGCCCCGGGAAGGGGAGCCCCGGGGGCAGCTCCGGTGCCGCGGGGGTTGGGTTCAGGGCTGCGAGCGCTCCTCTGAGCCTGCCCGGGACGCTGGGGTGGCGGGGAGGCAGCTGGTGGGGGCTGCAGTGGCGGCGTTGGGCGTTGAGGTGTTTCTTAGAGCCCCTCCGGATCTTCGTGTGCCTCAGAGCTCCGTAAATCCTGCCCGCGTAGGTCTGTCAGCGGTGTAACAGGGCTGACTCCTCGTCATACCTGAGCCTGACCTTCTGATCCGGGCTGCTCCCTTCGTGAGCTCTGCCTGCAGCTTTGGCTCGTCCCGGCAGGCTGCGCTTTGCCTCGGGAGCAGTTAGTCTTCCTGCCAGAGCAACGCTTCTGGCCTGTCAGCTGCACGTTACGAATGCAATTCTTGCCATTTTGCTGCAGCGTTTTAATGGAGCTTTCAGTGTTTTTGGTCACAGTGCTAGAGCACTCGTTTCTGTCAAGTTGTTTAACTGTTTTTGTTCCCAGCTTTGTCTGTTTTCTCTTGCTCTTTGTGCCTCGTTCTGCATGTGCTTCTTCACCTTGCAGTTTGGTTCAGTGTCTCCATATGCATGGCCTGAATGGCAAAGTAACTATTGGTGCCAGTGTGCTGGTATTTTGTTGTTTTCTCTTGGGGGCTGGTGGTGGTGTCAGTTTCTTACCCACTACTACAGGAGGTAGATTGCCGATCAATTTCAAAGAGCCTTTGCAGGGTAGATGCTTGTTGACATGTGCAATAGTGAACTCTATGCTGGTAGGACTTGAAAGCAGAAAACAATTACAGTCGTGTTCAAACAAGTGATGCCTGAATTCTCAATAAATAGTACGTAGAATCATATAACAGAGCCTTTTTCAGAGTCTCTTAAGGAGATTCTTGAAAATGTGATGCCAATTTATTTTACACTATTTTGAAAGGAAGGCTATCAAATAGAGGCGACTAGCATATATGCTGTATACCTCAACCCTGTATACATGCCTTTGTACGTAGCTCTACCAATAATGCCTAGGATAATGTAATCTCTGAATTCTAATTCCTTTTACCTTAAAGCTGAGATGATATTTTATTGCAGCACGTCTGAGGAAGTGTGTGGATTTTGTCCACGCTGGATTTGTACAATGGACATTAAAATAGACTCTGCCACCTTTGGACATTTTTATCCAAATCTTCATTCCAACCATTGCTATAGTTAAGTTGAAGGACTCCTTCTGGTTCGTTTCTGCCTGGATATAGCATCAACTGAAAGCTGAATATACCTGGTGACACATTCATATCTGTGATGCTCACTGATTTTGAGACACATGCCTGGGTGGAAGTCTGAGTGCAGTTTAAGTACTTTTACATTTCAGTACATGCTTCCTGAGAGTTGTCTGCTTCTCTTTAAACTATGTGGACTTTTAGACCAGTTCCTTTATATTTCTTTCCAAGTGACAAAACTACTGCCAGAGGTTGGTGATGAATATATCTTGTCTAGACAATGTTAGCTGTTTACGTGGTGGCAGGCTGATGTTCAGGATGATGATAGCTACATAGACTTGTAGGTGCCAAAATACAATTATGCTATAATGTGTATTTCTGGTCCAGAGGAACAATTGAGTAGCAGTCTTAATGACAGTAACTGGCATTCTCCAAATGTTTACAGAACCGCTAAGACATCTAAGTATCGTGCGTATCTGAGCAGTTGGCTCGATTCCTCCTGGCTTCCTGAAAACCAACTTCCAGGAAGGCTTGCAGCACCAAATGGAAAAAGTTTGTGGTGTGATGGAAACAAGATTTCTGTGAATCTCTAAACTTAAAAGTTCACAATACCTTCATGCCTGTGTTATTTGAGTCCATTGACTGAGATGGTTGTTTCAGTCTGCAGTGGTCTGATAAGCTTGTGTGTTCTGTAATCTGCTGTTGTTGATCTGTGCAGCTTTGGTTATTTTAAACGCCTATATAAGAAAGTTCTTTCTACTTCTGTAAAACTAATTTGATCATAATAACGGAGGAAAAAGATCTTGTTGAACCAATATTAATATTTTTTCAGCTATATTTTTACTTATATACATATTTAAACATATTTATTATTATATAATATAATTATATATAATATATATAGCATATAATTATATACATTTATTTTTAATATATATGTATGTGTGTGTTTGTATTTTTTTTTCCCCCTAGTGTGGGGATTTCAGGTTGCAGACAGGTAAATTTTGAGTCATATAGGCTAAGCCTACCTTAAAGTGGACTATCTAAAATATGTTGCAAGTTGCTTTACAGATGTTTTATTTTAACATCTGTTACGTTTCACCACTTTATTACCTGTAAATTTATAATAATTAAGTACATCAGAATTTAAGGCAGGGGTTGTTTTCCTGTTTTGGTTACCTCACACTTCTAAAGATTTAAGGTGGATGTGCAAGTAGCCATCACTTGTGTTATTAAAAATAAATACTATTAGTTTTAAAGTTGGCTTTAGCTTTCCTGATAATGCCTATTGCAACCTCAGTCTCCTTCCCTTATTCCTAGCATATCCCTTAAGCAATAGTACCTGCTTTTTAGACTTTAGTCTCTAAAAGTGGTACAATTTTTACAGAAAGGAATTAAGTGATTTGTAGTTTTCTTAATGTAGGATAATGTAGAACTTCATAAAATACTATAGGAACCATATTCTTTCTTTCTAAAGAGTTAGATGGACCACTGAAGTATTTTGCTTTTATGAGATAGCAGGCTTCTCCCCTTTACATTGTTCAGTTGGCAGTCTAATTTTTGGAATAACTGAAATTAATGTTGTGGTTTCTGCTCTGTTTCAATAAAGCCAAGGCTTAAGAAGGTGAATTTGATTGCAAGGTATGTTTTTATGAGGAGAATTGGATATCCATAAATTTACTATTAAGCAATCATAGAAGACTGTCTGAAGTAAATAAATAAAATAATAAAGTGATTTTTTTATTATTATTGATTTATACTTACTTGTTTGTTACAGTGGTGTTGGATATTCTTAAAAAGATTTTAGGAGTTGCATTTTTTTATAGACCTCTCCTGCAGTTTTTCATAAACTGGTGGTAGGTTCTGTCAGCCTTGTCTTGCTTACATATATAAGGCAAATATTTCATTGATCATATAGTTATGGATATTGTCTAGTAAACTTTTCAAGCCTTTGAACAGGAATGGGCATAATATTTGTAAAGGTATTTTTGATTCCCAGAAACAAAAAACATGTTTCTAATGCCTGTATTATTTTGAGCAGATTTTATACTCCCACTAAAACACCATATGCTGAACAGTTTCAAGAAAAAAAGCAATTTTTATTATTTGTCCTTAAAGTGATCACAATTCAGTGTTTGTATGTATTTTGGCTAACAATCTGAAAATGATTTGAGTTTAAATGGCCAACTTCAGTTACTATAAAATAAAACTTCTGTCATGTTTGCATGAAGTTCTAAACCTCTAGGAAAATCAAGCATGCCCAAATTATTGTGCTAATTTAGTAATAATAAAAAATAATAATCTAAAATCTCAGCTAGTATATGGAACACTGGGTTTAAAAACTTCCAGCTACTGAAAATGAGAGAGTTGCAAAAATAACAGAATTTAATCCTAACACTAGCAACTCTGATAAGTTTTAAAATGTAGTTTTCATCTATTTCGTAGTTTCTTGATAAAAAGAACCTAATCTGAATCTTCTAGCTAATTTCCGTGAATCTCATCTGATAACATATGGCATGTTAATACTCTGATACTACGTTTTCAGGTGCAGTGAAATTCAGGTGCAGAAAGTTGGGTCTTGTCCAATTCTTCTACCTTTAAACTCCCAGGAATGGTACCTCTTACCTTAGTGCAATCCTTCTAGAAACGATGGCAGTTCTTCGTGCGCTTATGTAAACTATTCTTAGGTGATTATGCTATAATGTGTTTTTGTTGTTTTCTGTTTTTCTTTAGAAAAAGGTAATTATTATGCTGGTGGCAAGGGTGGTTCTGAATTTTGACTCTTGGTTCTGTTCTTCCCTTTGTATTATAAAGGAGGACAACTTTTACTGGAGAGTAGATTGCTTGTAGTTCATGGAATACAACTGGAAACTGGCAAAAAGGGCTGATAAAATGGTTTATTATTATTTGGAAACAAAGGAAATAGAGTGCAAACATATATTAAGGCACAAAACATCCAAAAAGCAAATTCTTCCAGTTAGGGAAAACTATGAATTTCAAGGCTATGACCTCAAATGTTTTACTCAACTGTTGCTTTTGCTTCAGCGAATGACTTACAGAGGGACTTGATGTGAAGTGTCATTTCTATAAAAGCAGTTTGCAGTGGCATTATCAATATTGAAAGTACCAATGTTTGATTATGCTTATTGGTTGTTTTTTGATTTTTGTACATAATGAAGAATCATAATTATTGTTATAAATGAAGATACAACTCAATCTGAATTTAGTAATATTTATAAAAGGCAAGTAAACAGCACTGGGTGCATGGGGAGTCTATGTTCTACCAACACGCAAACACAAACATTGAACTTTCTAAATATACAGAACACTGCTTTTATATACTACACCTGAGTATGCCTATACATATATACAATCAGAAAAGGTATCAGTTGAAACATAAACATGGCAGAGTTTTAAAAGGTAAGTGTTTACAAACAATCCTTTAAATCTATTACTATTAATGTCCACGACTGGGGGAGCATAGTTGGAGTTGGTAATCCTGGTTGAAGTGCTCCCTTATCTTCCATGATTTCATTAATTTTTTCTCAGATCATATAACAGTCTTCATTTTCCTATTTTTCCTGGATCAAAGGAAAACATATCCATCCCCTTTCAAGGCCAGTAGGGGTCAAAAGGCACATCAAGGTCACCAGGGGGCAGAACAGCAAAGGCCTGTGATGGCAGTAGCAGCTGGGGGGGGGGTCAATGGCATAGCAGAAGGATGGGTGGACGAGCCTGCAGCTCCCTCGCTGTCTGGCAAACCACACGTTTCTGACTGTGGTCCCACATGGCTCTTTAAGGCCTCAGAGACTGCTCGCCAGGTGCCAAGCAATCCTACCACAACCTTGTCATTTTTAGTTGCAGAGTCCCACACCCTGCGCCTATTTCCAGCGACTTTCTGTACAAGCTTCTTTGGGCAGTTTGCTGAGTTTGGCTGAACCTATCTTCATGAGGCGATCAATGTCCCTGTTCCTGTCCTGGTCTCTGTTCTGTTAGCCTGTCCCTATTCATTCCTTCTTTCTACTTCTTTATTGATGACATAATTTCATTATGTTGCCTTTTTATCTTGAGGACAGTCTCCCCTCTTATACCCTTCTCCCCACAGCAGTCCTTTTCAAAAACAACTTTTCATTGGTCAAACAACTTTGCCTGGCAGCATCAAACACCCAGAAACTTCCATGCCTTAATGGCTGGAGAACAAGCAAACCGAGACAGCATGGCATCTCCTGAATCACCCTTCTCTGTTCCCTCTAAACTCTTTACATTCCTGATGGCCTCATCCTTAAGAGTCTGATGTTATCATCAACCATGGGGCTTGCCGACCCCCATGGCCACACTCCCACATCTCTCCCTTCTTTATTAATATCAACCATCTTCTTGACACGAATTATTACTCCATTTATCACATTATGAAGTACTGCATTCTTAAGAGTGTTTAGCCTTTTAGCCATTTTATTCACAAAAATAGCACAGGACAAGGTAGTATAGTCTCTTTGTCTGAATAGAAGCAGAAAAATATAGTTTAACACCATCTGTTTCAGCCAGATAAATGTGTACAAATTATAATAAAGAATTTAGAGGACACATATATTCTATTTTGCTTTTAGGCTCATCTGAAAACAAATTGAACACGAATGCATTTTACTTATTCATGAAGTTAGTGGTAACTAACTAGTTAGGACTTTTGGTCTTCATTTTTATTGGGGTGTTAATTTCATTCCTCTCCTTGTACATGTTCTGCTTCCTGAAAGCAATGCAGGGATGGATACATCTAAACCCAGGTAATAACATTACTGGCTATGGGGTGCCAGAATTTCAGAAGAACAATGTGATGTAAAATTTCTGATACGGATTTCACACTTAACTTCAATGTGAGTATTATGAACACTCATTGGTGCAACTCTTAGTGAGCAGAAGGGGATGACAAATAATTGCTCTGAGCCATGGACATTACAGAGAAATAACTGCTGTAGGTTCCCTGATATTATTTGGGCCTTTTCATAGCTTACAGAGGTGGATCTGTCAAGTATTACCTGCTGAGCCTGGGTACAGAAGTATAGGGTATGACTGTTACATTCTGTAAAGGAGTTTTACATATATGTATTTTAAAGTAGTAATTGCTCTGAGATTGCCCTGTGCCTTCATCAAGTGTAGTATATGCTTACAGATCATGGCATGTAGATGCCTGCTACGCAGGAAGAATTGAGCTCCTCAATTCTCTGGAAACTTCAACAGATAAATGGGGTTGCTTCTGGTTTTAGGTCAGCATCCAAGGGGAGCAGTAACATCAGGGCAAAATGATTCTGAAGTAATTGTGATTGTATAAACTTCTCCCAGTTTGGTTCATTGGTATATGGTAAAGCATTAGGGAAACTATAAAGGAGAAAAATGTATTACGTGTTTCAATGTATTGCACTTGCCTTCTACCACAATGCAGGTGAGCTGTCTAATTTTCAAAATGGATTATGGAGCTAACATAACAGCTACAGAGTTCTCTTCAGCTGTTCCATGAGTGAGAATGGAGTTCAGTTTTCAGTTTGTTGTGGCAGAATCTGTGCTTTTTGTCACTGTTTCCAGTAGGCTTTGCTAATGTTTTTTCCATTAGTGCTGTTAATGATGATTCTATGAAATGTAAAATAAATAATAAAATAAGTTAGATAAAAATAAATTTATTTGTTAAGTCAGTGACCTTACAAATGGCTAATCATTGGCATTCTCATTAAAGCTTATGGGATCACTCATCTGAGTCTATATCCTGCAAAAACTTTTCTATAATTTACCTTTTACAGTCCGTAAAGGTATGAGAAAGCATCAAGTCCTTGTGCTTGTCCAGATCCTGCTCTGAAAAATGGTTAAGGGATTCAAAGCTTTCTGAGATGATTATTTATTTCTGAGGCTCATTAGCTTTTTCTAATATAATGATGAAAATGTCAGTTATTTAAAATCAGATAAATACTACTGCAAACATACATGGTAAACTTGGTCAAGTTTAAAAGTAAAATTTTGATACCTTTGACTATGATTGTAGATGTTTTGAAGTGTAAATAGCTAGAGAGAATATTAATATTGTGTGCATTTAAAAAAAAAAAAAGTAGTTGTTCTGATCATGATAACAACACAATTCTAGAAGATATTTTCCCCCTGCCATTAAATAACACGCAAAACCAAAGAATTACATTAGTTTACAAATATAATCATGATTATTGTCTATAGTGTTAACCTATATCTAATTTTAAACTATAATCTTTTTTGAACTATAGCTGTTCAAACATTTCTTGAGTCAGTGCTCCCATGGTCTTGAATTATTTTTAATAATCTTATTTATTTAAATCTCTTGCTTTTCTCCAAATCTGTATCAAACACAAGTTTTGTTTATGGAATAGAACGAAGAATTTGATATTGCTGTTTTGCAACTATATTACCTTCATAAAGTCATAACAGTATGATATGATTTTATAATTAGATTTCCAAGTTGGGTTGTTGAGACAGGTCTTTATCTTCTTGTAGGTATGCTTTTTGCCTTGTTTGGTACAGCACCTTTTATTTATTTATCTATTATACTTTATTTTTTCACTGTAAAATTTTATTTTTTAATAATAATAAAAAAAACTGCCTGGATTTCAGAAAGGCATTATTTTTTACCTGATGTCTTTGAAAGTCATTTTGTATTCTCTGTCCACATTAAGATTTGTGATTACTGTATCATAAGTCATAAGAAACTGGAAATAAAGAGTTTGATCTGTGATGTGGCCAGTGACAGTCTTGTTTAGTTGAAGAACTCCAGGTACACCTGATGTAGAATTTAGGAGTTTCAGTTGCTTTTATATTCTAACAACAACAAAAAAGGAGGATGACATTTTTAAGACTTTTTTTTTTTTTTTTTTTGTAAAGGGAAAAAAAAGATAAGAATCCTGGGTTCTCAGACATAAGTATGAGGTAAGGGAAAAATACACTGCGTGGTCTTTGGTGGTCAGTTAAAGTTAAAAGGACAGTTGGTGTCCCTTTGAAATTTGATTTATGTCTTTCTGCTCTTTAGAAGCCTTCGGTTTAAGTTGTCCATTTCAGTAAATAGTGGCTACTCTTAACTCAAATGCGGAAAGTGAATTTAATCCCCTGCTCCATTTAAATGCAGAGCAAAACAGGTTGTTTAACCTACTCTGAAAGCAATCTATTTATTTTTTTATTTTTAATAAAAAAGTAACTCATCTTCATTTGAGAAGCAGAATGTAGCAACCCATTGTGGCAACTTCAGAAACAATTTGAACTCAGTATACAAGATTATGGAGGGACTTTCTATAACAACCTTACACGCTTTAAAATCAGAATGTTGTAAATATTTTTTTTGCCTCCTTTCCTAGGGATAATGTTCAAGTGGAATCACTGAAGACAAGACAGATCTTTGTTCCACTGATACGTTGTTGAAGTTTGTGTCATATTGTGTGCAAAGTTAGGGGGGAAGCAGGTGTCAGAAAACTATCCTAATGTTATGCTTGTTTTCTCAGTAATAATAAAGCCTAGGAATCTAAATGCATTGAATACAGACCTTCTGGAAAACAAAATAAAACTGCTACCGGCAGAAATAGGTAACTAATGACCGAGGTCAGTAGCAGAGGGGGAATGAAGTCAAAAACTTTTGAGTAGTACACCTTACAACCCTGTTTGCATGTTATATTTCACAAATTGAGAAGTTTCCCAATGGTTTGTGCAAGAGCCTGTCAGTGTCTTTAGCAACATGTGTCTCTGCTAAGTCTGGCAGCAGATTCTTTGTTGTGGTGTTAGGCTGCTGGTCAGTCTGGACAGAAGGAAAGTGGTCAACAGGTAGTGTCACTGCTGCAGTTGTGGCTTTTTCTCATGCTGTCTCTCTCTCGGGAGTTTGCCCAACAGGTGAGCATCACATCCAGTTTCAGTTGTATGTACTCAGGCTGTATATGTGGGCGTTATTTTTCCAACTGTCCCCTGCAGTAGAAGAAGGGAGTGAAAGGTGGCTGATTAAACATGCATGCTTGTGTGTGTTGGGCAGCGATAGGCAGGCATGTAGTGGCCTGCTTCTGTTAGTCAGATGTGTTATCTGCAGGATACGGTCATTAATAAGCTGTGAAAAACAGCGTAACTGATTTAAGTTCCTGTGTATCATGCTTCATCAGCTGCTTCCTGTAGGTGTTTGATCACAGGCCATTGAAAGTCACATGAAGGCTGTGCTACAACAGGTGTAGCTCATTTTTAAAAGACACTCATACTGAGTGATATATAAAGTTTTTAGGTGTTAAGAGATGAATGCTTATGAGGAGATATTTATTAGAAGACATCATCTGCTATAATAGTTGCTGAGATTTATATTCAGAGCACCGCCTAGATCAGAACAGTGAATTTGGATGTTAGTGTTATCTTTGTGAATTACTGTGTGTGAGAGAGTAGGTAGTAACAGTGATAGATGAGGTTGATTAATTAAGTTAAGCTTCTTATGATGCATGAAAATGAAATTTGAAGATTTGAAAAATACCAAAGGCTTGGAAGTGGCTTTTGTGATTCTAGGCTGTTGCAGATAATTGAGGGACCAAACTAATTTTAGCTTCAAATAGGAGACATGAAAATAGTAGTGGTTCATTGATAGTTAATTCTTCTCTATACCATCAAAAACTAGCTTTTTCCACAAGGACAAATAGCAGTGGCAGTGCTTTTCTGTTAATATTTCTGAAAAATCTCTGACGTGGTTTCCACCATCTAGATGTTGTTTAGTGATTATTCTAGAGGTTATTTAGTGATGTGACAATGAGTCCTTAGCTAGGTCAGATTGAGGAAATTACTGTTTGGCAAATGAGGTGTTGAACCATGCTGCTGAGGCAAGAGCCTACTTTTATTTTAATCATAAGAATTATTTGACTCTCAATTATATTTGACCACAATAAATTGTAGGGAGAAGAATAAGAGCAAATCTGTTTTCATTATTTTAATTGCAGCTGAAGTCTGCATAGAATGGGGAGATACCAATAAGTACATATCAATTTAGGAAAATGTTGATTGTAGCTCGATTTATTTGAAATGTGTTATCTAGTACTGTGAAAAGGTTTCTGTTAGCTTGCAAATAAATACAGTATCATATCAACTGTTTTGAAGTCATTTTGTGTCTCTTTAAGGTATTTGAATACTGTGAGTGTAGGTAAAAGATACTCAAAATTCTGTGTACTGTTGTCAAAACTTGGTCTCATAGTTCTTTCCAGTTGAATTTTTCCTCATGAAATGTTTGCCAAAATGCGCTGCTAGGATTGATTTCATTTATCTTGAGTTGGGGTTTGAGGGAAGGCTGGAGTTGCGTTACTTTAAATTTTAATATGCTTTTATGTTAAATATGCCTTATGTTCTCTTATGCATTTTATTTATTGCTGAGCATAGAACAATTTTTTTTTTTTTAAAGTTTCTGGGGAACAGAGACCTACAGTCAACTTCTTTGCACTAGGTTTATCCTTTTTTTTTCAAAACTTTAAAAACACTTTCCTGTGTTACAGTACATGAGTTCAGTACGTGTGTATAGAGAGAAATAAACTGGAAATCCTGTCTCTGAGGATTGGAATCCAGTGTAGTTTTAGATGGAAAATGAAATATTCTAGTATACACTTGCCAGTTAAGCTTTTAACAGGACTTTCCATGGGTGCAACTTCTGAAATGGAAATAATGTAGAGTTTCTAAAGACTTTTCCATGTGATATACATGCCATAGTTGACTTGCATACAGTTTTGTAAGCTGCTGAAGCAAAAAAATTTGTATCTTGGCATGACTGACTATAGATTAAAGGGAAATCACACACAGTTTGAAGTGCTGGTTATCAGTGAAGCCCTGTGATACGTGCTGCTGATGGGTGTTTAAGTTTTTGTCCTGTTTCTGTCTGTTATGTGGGAAACTTTAAATAGTTTCATTTACGCCTTTTTTTTTTTTTTCTGGACATTTTCTTCAATACTTGGCTAGAGCTAATTTAGTAATGTTGTAAAATAACTGCAGAAAGGATCTCAGAAAACGAATGTAGAAATACTTTTGTTTAAAAGTTACAGCCCATTCAAAAATGATCCATACAGAAATGTAATATGAATATGGTGCATGGCAAGATGAGATACTGAAACTCCATGATCAGATTAGTTTTATTATTAGAAGATTAAAAAAAAAATTAGGATTTTTCTGAATACTTTTTCATTATTAAGTTATGTAATCTAGCTATCTAACTATCCTGAAGGTATATGAGATTTGATGAGGTGCATGGGTGATACACATGCGTGAACTGCTTTTATTGTCTATCAAAAGGCCTGGCTTGTCCTTTGTTGGGGTGAAAAAGGCAAGTACTGGTACAAGAAACATGTTTCCTTTAAAATGAGATGAGACAGGAATTAACGTGCTTGAAAATCTCAGATCTATTTTTGAAAACTATTACATTTAAATTGTCTGTATGCCCTGAATACAACCTCTGCCCACCTCCACACTCCCCTCCAAACATGCACATATATTGCCCCAGTGGTACATGCACAGTTGAACAGACAAAATGTTTTTTAATTATCATTGAATAAATATGTAAAGGCTTTATATTTTCAGCATACAGTTTTACGTCAGTCACATTTGAAAGGGGCCAAGATAAAACTGTTAGACAATGAGCTTACAGTAAAAATCTTTTTAAAAAGTATTCAAAAAGTGTAGAGATACTGATCTTTCATTTTATTTTAATGTATCACTTTAAGATGGATTAAAGAAGTTAATTTATCCAGTTAGACACCCAAGCGATTTTTCTTAAAAAAAAAAAAAAAAAAAAAAAAAAAAGGAAAAAATAGCATTAACATGTTTTTATTTTGAAGGATCATCATCAGGTATCAGCTATGCTTAAATTGTTCATACATATATTTTCTTAAAGTGTAAAATAGATAGATTACAGTGTCTAGAAGCCTAGATAATAAGCGACAGTTTTTATTAAAAAATAAGTGTTTCACTGATAAGGAGTAAAATGTTAAAGAAAGTAGTTTTGGTTTTTGTTAACTTTTTAGAGCAATCTGATGTTCTAGAAAATTCATTTTCTTTCCATAAAGTTGTTGCAAAAGTCTCTGCAGAAAATTATAGTAACTATCTGAAACTTTTAATTTTCAAATACATTTATTATTATTGAATGTAAGTATAGGATGTTAATGATTATTGTTCAGATATTCAAGTTGACTACTTTAGTGAAACAAGAATTTTCTCTGGAAAATTTGCTCACTAAAGATAATATATTTGCCCACTAATTGATGAAGTTAAAACATACCACTACATATAGTTTACTCTTTGGAACCTGAATTTCTATGTCTATTTCTATGTCAGTGTTACTAGGCTGGCTTCTGCTTAGCAATTTTTGGATAAGTTTCAGTAGTTTTCTTTAAATAGTGCCCACTTCAAAAGCTATTAAGCTGAATGTATATGTATAGAATGAACTTGCATATGATTTACTTGTGAATATGTAAGATACTTGTTAACTTTAAATAGTTCATGAAAATAAATGACCACTTGAGCTTGTTGTCTTCATTTTTTTCTTGTATGTTGTGTGCATGGCAGCTTAGTATCTTAGAACAAATATCCAAGGTAATGCCTTTATTTTCAAGAGCATGCATTCATTTCCAGTTTAACAAAGGTTTTGAAGGATACACAAAATTGTGACCTAAAATGATTGCATAGGAGAAAGAACAGTTATTCTTCCTTAGGCTGGGAAGATGTGGAACATTCTGAATTAATCCCACTGTTATGAATGGAGCCTTGGCTGTATTATAAACTTTGTGCATCCAATTTATTCTATACTGTAGTTGTGAGGCAGTATATGTTTTATGAATTATCCATGTTTCATGTATGTGCATGCTAGTGTAACGTAGGGAATGGAGATCCTGGCTCCTCTAATGTTATGATGCCACCATTGCTGGTAACAGAAGTGCTGTAGAAGTTAGTTGCAGACCAGTAAAAGGAGGCGTTGGTGGTATAGTGGTGAGCATAGCTGCCTTCCAAGCAGTTGACCCGGGTTCGATTCCCGGCCAACGCACATCAATTTTTTTCCTGCTTCCTCGCGAGGGGGAGTGGAGGGGCAGTCACCGACCTTAACCACCAGTGATAGGACCCGCGGTATTGGTGTCAAGCTGAGGCAGGGGAGGTTTAGGCTGGACAGCAGGAAGAGGATCTTCAGTGAGAGGGTTGTTGCACACTGGAACAGGCTACCCAGGGATCTAGTCACTGCACCAAGCTTGTCGGAATTAAGAAGTGTTTGGACTGTGCACTTAGTCACGTGGTCTGAATTTTTGGGTAGACCTGCGTGGAGCCAGGAATTGCACTCAGTGATCCTTATGGGTCTCTTCCAACTCGGGATATTCTATGATTTTGAAGGTGATTACTGTCTATTTATTGATATGTTTTTTTGCAATGATATTACAGAAGGGTCTGCTTGTTAATACGTGTTGTATGATGACTTTTTCCCTGTGCAATAAGAATTTTTCTGTTAACAGAATTGAGGAGGAGTTGTGTGGATCTTGGAAAAGAAATCTGTTGCGTTGCACTTCTAGGGCATGCCTACCATGCTGCCTGTCTAGCTTTGTAGGCTAGGAGACAAAAGTGAATGGGAGACAAAAGGGATGGTGTAGAATCTGGTTGATATCTTGTCTGTCGTTTTTAGGAAATTATTTGTTTAATTGTTAACTGATGAGTTATACGTGTATTCTTGATATCAACGCCCTCATCACATACTTGATACTTAAATTACTTAAATAGTCTGCTGACTTGCTGAGTATGGGACCTTTCAAAAATATGTGTTTCTTGTTCTGAAATGGGCACAGTAGTGCCTTTATCAAAAACTTTGGGGCTGGAAAAGGATTCATTCTAGAAATGCTTACTAGGTATAAAGTATCAACTTAGACAATATTTTAAAGTACCATGCTCTGAGAGAAAAAGAAAAGAACTTAAGTATTGAGCCCTAATCCTATTTCCATTTTGGCTTAATTTGTGATCTCTGCTCTCAGCTTCCACATCATATTGCAAAGGGTTTAATCCTACTACTATATTTTTAAATGATTTTATGGGGCCTAATTAAATAAGTAGTAATCAACCTGTTCCATATACTTTTAATATACTTTTATTGACTGTAACAGAGAACATATCATAATATTCACTTGGTGAAAAGTCATGTGACAGAAGTACTGTGTTACATGCTTAGGAGTATGCCAAGAAAAGAAGAAACAACAAGGAGAAATCATGTGCATGTTATCTGGAAGCAATGTTTTCTGTTGGAAAGCAAATCAGCATTTTTGTTGTTAAGGAATTGAGAGCTGGGCAATGTGAAACCTTTCCAGTTTGCCTCATGAGAGTCATATGAAAATGAATTCACATCTTCACTTGCTTGTATGTGAATTGAACCCTCTCTTTAGGAGATTATGAAAAGCCATATTCATCTGTTTGATGTGTGAACAAAAAGTCAACAAGTCGTCTTTTCAAGTGTTAGTAAAGGGAGAAAGGTACAATGATGATGCAATTTTCTTTTCATGTGGAAGGGAGGGATGCCTGTTCTTTTCTGCTTTTAACAGTATATCCAGAACTTGAAAAACAAAGGATTAAAAGTTTGCAAAATGACTGGACTTTTTTTTTTTTTTTAAGTGTTTGGGTTACCTCAATTTATGTTGTTACATAATCTGAATTTCCAGTAGGTGGTTGGAAGGAAAAAAAGAATATGATTTTTTTTTTAAGTGTTCTACTTCAAGACTAGCAACTGAGGCATGTGAAATTCCTAAATCTTTAAAATCTGAGACATAATCTGTAGTCTTTTTGATAATTTGATCATCAAGTGGTGGAGAAGTAGGTTAATACCTTGTCTCAAATTGGTAAGTACTGTGTGCCTCTGAGAAGGACTGTACTTCCAGGGTTTGGAGAAAGATGAGGGGAGGAATTTAATTGGAAAAATGAGTGTGCATTAAGAGACGTGCACTAATAATAAAGAATTGCTATTTATTTTTTAGTATAACTTGTATTGAATCCTGTTTTGTATGATAGAGTATATTAGTGGCTTTCTTGCATATGTTCATGGTTATCTATTGGCTTTTCTAACAAAAATGGAATAACATTTTCTAAACTTTGACACTTTGTTGTCACAAACTCTACAGAAGTTAAAGAAAAACAATATTCCTTTCATAATACATGTATTTAATCAGTCTTTACTAATTCTTTTATTTGACCTTTTTCATTTTTAATGAAGAGAAAAGCTGTCTTTAACTACATATCAAGGCGACCTACTGAACTTTTAAGCTCCTGTTTTTTATTATTTTTTTTTTTTCAGTTGAAGTAACACTGACTTAAAAACAAGAAGGGGTGGGGGTAATCCAGCCACATTTTGAGCCAGGCAAGCCAATTCTTCATTCCAACTTATTTTTCTAATTATTTCAAGCATATATTCTGTTTTAATATTTAAGAATTAGAACTGAATTCTTTTTTAGTTAGCATTAATGATAGTCATTTGTACATGTTTCTACACATCCTTATGACCATAAGGATGTGTAGAAATCCATATATTCATAGATTTACAGTTTTGTTTGACATGTCATATTAAATTGTTGCTGTGATGCTCAGTTACTAAGATTGTACTGGAACTCTCATATACTGAATTCAGAGTAGGTTTTACTATGCTGAATTGAGTTTTGCTTTGTTCTCTAGTTTTTACTCCTGGAAAGCTTCTCCCTTCTTCATACAAACACCTCTGTCTAGCTTCTTATAAAAATACATTACAGTGATTTGCTAGTAAAAAGGTTTGATATTCAGGAATGATGGATGTTAAAAGAACAGAGGCACAGGTATTTCAGTTATTAATCTAAGTTGTTGAAATTTAAAATTTTTAAGTGGAAATGCATTTGAAATACATATGATGATTCTATTTTACTCTTAAACCTCAATTTCTTAAATTAATCCTACATAGGCTATAAAAGAAAGACCAGTGTATGTCTTAGCATTCCAAAACTCTCAGCAGTGGATATTTTTGTACCATTTATTTCCTTTCAAGTAAAAAATACTGTTACTTTTTGTAAATTGCTTATTCATGTAAACATATAGTTGGAGTGTCCTGTTGCATAAATTATTTCCTGTCTGGAATTGATACCTCTCTATTCTTTTGAGAAAGAAGCATGAAATAACAAAGCACTGTATCTATCAAGACCAAGATGAAGATAGAGATTCCTAAATCTTAAATTGACTCAAAAAGCCATTCGTTTCTTATGAAATCTTAACTCTCTCTTTTTGGAGGAAAAAAAAAAAAAGGTATTACAATTTGTAAATGTCTTACCATATTCACAGTTGAGTCATGAAATTTAATGATTTTTTTTGAAGGATTTTGAGCAAATTAATTGATAACTGCTTTCTATTACTGCCAGAGAACAAATTCTTCTTGTAAACTTCTTTTCATGTTAACATCACCTCAGCCTTCTTCAAGCTACATCTCTCAGCAAAGAGGTTCACTTGTGACTTTTTTGGAATCCATGATGAAAATATTTCACTACGAGTTTGGTACTTTTGCTCCCCCTATGGTAGTGAAGACTTCTAGAGGTACTTTCTGTTTCCTGCTTCTCTCTGGAAGTTGGTTTGTTAGCAAATTCAATTCTAAAATGACCTTAAATAGAAGTTGGTAGTTATATCAGTAGTATAATTTAACTGGAGAATGATCTCAAGGGTGGATTCACTTCTTTGGTCTCTACATCTATGATTCTAGAGGTTATAAATGTTCTTGTTGTTATTTTACTATATTATTCTGAATAAAATTTAAAGCATTGAATCATGGACCTAGGGTGGAAGGGAAGTCTGGAGGTTTTCTACTCCAGGATTCTGCTTAAAGAAAGATAAATTAGAGTAGGTTGCTCAGAGGCTTGTATAGTTCAAGTCTGAGTATTTTCAGGGATGGAATGTCTACAACGTCTGTGGGCAACCCTTTCCAATATCTGGTCAAAACTACTGTATTCTGACTTTATCCTGTGCATCTTGTCTTGTCTGTGTGTAAGTCTGAGAACAGTCTGGCTTTTAAGAGGATTGTCTCCAACTTTATGGTCCCTAGTGCAGTAAGCGTACTTTAAACGTGAGAGTTATTAAAGCCTACTGTGGTCACTTTGCTCCAGCATTTTCAGGGCAATTACTCACTGATCTTTGTTAACTAGTTAGTGGGTGACAAGTCATACTTCTCTTAGCTATTTGTTGAATACAAATATATTTCCAGGGCTCCTGAGTAGCAGCAGTCTGAATCAGGGTCACACAGGTTGTTGTTCTGGACTTGATTTTGATTAATTATAGGTATATGGCTGGCTGTACATAAGAGAAATGTTTAATTCAAACTGCTATTTAATTCTAACTATTTTTGAGATTTTGAGGGTGGCTTTTCTAGACAGCACAACAGATTTTCATTATATCAGCTTTGTCAAAATTGTCATAGGAGTCTGTATAACTTTGTGAATGCTTTGGCCTTTAAAATGAAAATATGTTTGTGATGGAGAAAGTTTTTAGAGAGATATTAAAGAAAATTTAAAATTAGTAAACTGTGTGATTCTTTTTTTATATAATGAAACAAAAAAACTGTTTTCTTCTGTGATCTGGTCACAAGAAATCAATTATGGTGAAGACTGGAAACCTTGGAAGGACTTTCCATAACATCTTAAGCTGTTAGAATTCAGTCTTCTGAGAAAGTATCTGTTGATTCTGGAGCTGTTTTTATATGATACTTTTGCTGGAGTTAAAATGGTCTTGCTTTGAACTCATCTTTGGATACCTAGAATGAAAAAGTCGGTATTATTTTACAGAGTACATTCTAAAAATTGGGAGAAACTGATGAAGATTCATGGGCAGCTAAAATCCGCAGTGAAAAAGTAAATGTTACTAAAACTGCTTATGTCAAGAGGTAACCCTCTGGAAGAATTAAGTCCGTCTTTGTCTTGATAGAGAGGGTTTTTTTTGTTGTTTGTTTGTTTGTTTGTTTGTTTTGTTTTTTTTTTTTCATGACCATAGATCTCAGTGACCAGAACACTTGGAAAACAGACTATACAGACCTTCTCTGTTCAACCTTCTAATTTGAAATATGTGCTAAAAGTACCACTGTGGTACTTGCAGCCTTTTCTTCTGGATGATGCTGTCCTGAGTACGTATGGTTACACATGGAATGCCCCTGTGGTCCATGGGCAGTGGTCTGGTATAGAGACAAAAATGGTCCGTGCATGTAGTAGATTTCTATCTCAGGAAATACTCTGGAGTAAAACTCAACAATTATTTCAGAATCACAAGCAGAGTAGTATTTTAGACATTGGCCTGGGGTTGACACCTTTTTATTGATCTAGGTGAAAACACTTCTGTTCTGATTTTTATTAATTCTTTCCCAAACATAAATGTACACCAATTAGTGGTAGTTTTACATATGTATAGATGAGTTGAGGAGCAATAAGTGAAAGTTATGCAGTTTCTCTCTAATATTGCACTTCTGTTTTCCCCTCTACATTTTCTTTTTCCTTCCCTTTCATCTGAACTGTTCTAGTTTCTAAATTCTAGAATAGACTGGATCTTCAAAGATCAAGTCCAACTACCTGACCACTTCAAGGCAAAAAAAAGAAAAAGAAAAAGGCATTAGGATAATGCTCTTAGTAACATGCCTCTTGAACACTGACAGGCATGGGGCACTGACAGTCTTTCTAGGAAGCTGTTTCCGGTGTTTGATCACTTGACAGAGAATTTTTTTCCTAATATCCAGTCTGAAAACATTCCCTGTCACAGCTTTGTGCTGTTCCCTTGCATCCTGTCAGTGGTGACCAGGGAGCAGAGACCGGCACCTCCCTCTGTACATCCCCTCCTCAGGGAGCTGCAGGGAGCAGTGAGGTCACCTCTCAGCTCCTTTTCTCCAGACAAGGAAACCCAAGTGTCCTCAGCCTCTCCTTGCAGGACGTTCCTGCCAGCCCTCGCACCAGATTTGTTGCCTTCCTCCAGACACTTTGAAGGACCTTAACATCCTTTTAATATCGTGAATTTCCAGAACTGCACACAATATTCAAGATGAAGCTGCACCAATGCTAGGTATAGTCAGAGAATCACCTCTTTCAGCTGGCCATGCTGTGTTTAATACACCCCAAAATGCAGCGTGCACTCTTGGCTGCCAGGACACGCTGCTGCCTTGTGTTGAACCTGCTGTCAGCTGGCACCCCCAGGTACCTTTCTGCTGAGTTTTCTGCAGTCTATCTCCTTTTTGTTCTTTTTCACTCACGTAATACCATTATAAATTACTTTATTGTACTATACTTTTTACAAATAAGTTTCTTAATGGCTTTTCAGAGATCACCTTTCATATAATATGATTTTACTAGTTTTCTGATGCTAGTTTCTTCTAGGTTATGTTTGAGCAATTGCCAGTTCTTGAGTAGATTTTCCATACAAGACTGTCATGTTTTTCTTCCTGTCTTAGGTGAATTTGTAAAAACAGTGCCTACCTCCTCTGTAGGGAGCTATCAGAGCTTCTTCTTTTGTGTGAAAGTGGAGCTATTACTTTTTTTTTGTGCAACTACGTCAATCAAGGGTAATTAAATGGACTAGAAATTAGCACTTTGTTGCTTTTTTTCTTGCTTTAAGCATTGTTTAAAACAAAGCAAGCTGCATACTGAAGATGAGGACCCACAAGTTCTTTAAAAAAAAAAGTAACATTGATTCTACAGATTATCTTAAGTTCCATAAATAATAGGTATTAGAGATTTTTTTGCTCATATTGTTTAGTATCTTTCAGATGAGAGTATGGTTTGTGAACAGTATCTTTATTTTAATTTCCTTATTAAGGACTATAGGCAAGGAAAGAAGAACTTTTGTTTATGACTATATAATTTTTTGAAAAAACTTTGAAGATTTATTATACTTATAAAAGGTGTATGTATTGTTGTTTAATCTTATACTGTGATATATTTTCTTCTAAAAGTGTTCAAGATTGGGAAAGGCAGTTATAGAAATCTTGTAGATGGCATAAGTTGTTCTTATTGCAGGAAACTGGTATAATTGCTGCAGCATTTGCATCCACTGCTTTATTCCATACAGCACTGTATTATGTGGAAATAGTATTATTTCAAAAATAGTTGTGAAGTTAGGTATGAAGTATATATGACGTAGAATCTTACTTGCTTCTTACAGGATCTGGACATTTCAGATTGGAGCTGACTCCCGAGAAAAGAACTAAGGAGTAAAGTTTTTTTTTGTAAGTTTTTATGAATGTTAAACTCACTCTGGGAATGGATTGAAAAAATTGAGTTATTCAGTTTTATTTTACGTATCTTATTTTGTGCAAATCAGTGTTTGACTTCTGTAACATTTTCTAATGTGCTCAGTTCTAAGTCTTGAAACCTTCTAGAGACACTTTGGGATAAATGAATAGATGAGCAGATGAATAGGAAAAGAAAATTCTGTTTGTCTCATCTAATGCTTGACTATCATCACCTTGTTTGACTAGACTCCTTGCAGATATTCTAAACTTGACTGTATATATGGCCTTAAACAACATGATGTAGTGCCTAATGTAGATGTGCTTTTGGGTGTGGTTGTGTCCTCCTGAGGACTCACAAACTAATTTTTTTTTTCATGATTCCTTGAATATATTCAACTGTGCTTCATTTGGGTTGTGGAAAAGAATCTTACACGGGCTCTCGTATTTTCTTAACAGCCACATACATTTCAATTGAATCAGTTGTAATATAAGCAACTACTACTGCTAAATAGGTGGCTTTGCATCTGATTTCTTACTTCATTATCTTTTTGTAAAAAAAAATAAAATAAAAATGTTTTAATCCAATGCTGGGGAGTAAGTTCTGTGACATGTTCTGTGTTGTGTTCTTCCCCTGAGCCCCCTTGAATGTAGCAGGAATCAGTTAAAGGACCGGATACACTGTATACAGTGTACTTTTTTCTTTTTTTCCCCGTGACCTTGAAGTCTCTTCCTTTAATATCTGATTGGACATACCTCTTTTGTGTGATCAAATCCAGGCACCAATTGCTGTATTATTATGCCTTTTGTTGATGAAGTGCAAACTGATTCATAGTGGTGGATATTTCTTACATCCCGTACTGTGACTAAATTGGCATTTTGTTGATACCTATTTTTCATTATCTCATGATGAAGGTAGTACATACAGCTCTTGAACATCTTTGTATGGAATGGTATTGTCCATCTCATTGAAGGATAAAAAGGCAGTTCTTTTGATTAAAGGAGCAGAATGCTCTTGTTTCAGTCTCAGCCGACCATCTTCAATTCAGTATCTGTACATGCCAGTTCTCAAAGAATGTTTAGATGTTCAGTCAACAACATCCAGTTGACTGAACATCTAAACATTCTTTGAGAACTGGCATGTACAGATACAAGTCTGTATGACTACAGAGATTTAGATGCTCAACCATAAGGAGAAAAAAAGTAGACTTTATTTTTTCTCATGTAGCATGAAATTAAGCCTTGCATCTGTGATCTCCAGTTGTGTTGTACTTATATGGCACATAACGTTTTTTCTATTAATTTGCTTTTGGCAACATATCATTAATTTGAATAATATTAAACTGGAGATTGAGCTCCAGATGAGCTTTGGCCTTTCTAATTTTGTCCCTGCACAGCCTCGCAACATCCGTAAAGTTCTCCTCAGTTGCCCTCCCTTTTTTCCAAAGATTATAAACCCCCTTTTTTCTCCTAAGCTCAAGCTGCAACTCTCTGTTGAGCCAGGCCGGTCTTCTTCCATGCCGGCTTGTCTTTGGGCACGTGGGGTCGTGCACGTGGGTTCCTGTGCCATTAAGATTTCCTTCTTGAAGAGTGCCCAGCCTTCCTAGACTCCTCTGCCCTTCAGAACCGCCTCCCAAGGGACTCTACCAACCAGTGTCCTGAGCAGCCCAAAGTCAGCCCTCCAGAAGTCCAATATAGCAGTTTTACTGGTCCCCTTCTTGGCCTCGCGAAGAATAGAGAGCTCCACCATTTCGTGGTCACTGTGCCCAAGACAGCTTCTGACCACCACATCTCCCACCAGTCCTTCTCTGTTTGAGAAGAGAAGGTCTAGCAGGGCACTTCCCCTGGTGGGCTCACTAACCAGCTACATCAGGAAGCTATTTTTCACGCTCTCCAGAAACCTCCTAGATTGCTTTCTCTGGGCTGTGTTGTGTTTCCAGGATATGTCAGCGAAGTTGAAGTCCCCTGCGAGAACAAGCACCGACGATTTTGCAACTTCTGTCAGCTGCCTGTAGAACTCCTTATTCATCTCCTCGTCCTGTTTTGGTGGTCTATAACAGACCCCAACCAGGATGCTAGCCTTGTTGGCCTTCCTACCGATCCTAACCCACAGGGACTCAACCTTGTCATTCCCAGCCTCGAGTTCCACAACATCAAAAGGCTCTCTAATATAGAGAGCCACACCACCACCCCTTCTGCACTGCCTGTCCCTTCTGAAGAGCCTATAGCCAGTCATTACATCACTCCAGTCATGAGAGTGGTCCCACCATGTCTCCGTGATGGCAACGAAGTTGTAGCCTGCCTGCTGCATGATGGCTTCCAGCTCCTCCTGTTTGTTACCCATGCTGCGTGCATTAGCGTCCAACATCAAGTCCAACTCCTGTTCCAGTGTGCGACCACCCTCTTGGTGAAGAACCTCTTCCTGATGTCCAGCCCAAACTTCCCCTGCCTCAGCTTAACACCACTCCCGCGGGTCCTATCACTGGTGTTTACAGAGAATAGGTCACCTGCCTCTCTGCTCCCCCTCGCAAGGAAGTTGTAGACCATGATGAGGTCCCCACTCAGCCTCCTCTTCTCCAGGCTGAACAGGCCCAGTGACCTCAGCTGCTCCTCATATGTCTTCCCCTCTAGGCCATTCACCAACTTCATCGCCCTCCTCTGGACACTTTCCACCAGTTTAATGCCCTTTTTGTACTGTGTTGCCCAGAACTGCGCACAGTACTCGAGGTGAGGCTGGACCAGCACAGAGCAGAGCGGGAACTTAGGGGGACTTAGATACCTCATTAAATACTTGTAACTTGTTCAAAGTAATGAGTACTCAACTTGAAATAGCATATTTCTTAATAGTAGAAGAATTTTGAGTATCTCTGAAACAATTACCAATTTATTATTATATAACTAATTTATTAGTTATGCTTTAGGCATAAACATTGAATTTCTCATGGAAGTCTTGTGTAATTTTTTTTAATTCCAACATCTTTTTTACTTAAAGATCACATTTATTGCAACTACTAATACGGTCAAAGTTTTCAAATTGAATAATGGTCATAAATATTACTCCAGTCTTAGGTCCTCATGGTGTTGTTGATGTTTGCCTCTGGTTAAGTGTATACTTCACTTCTTAGAAACAGATGATAAATACTGAAATTTGAATGCAGAATGTAGGAGCTGTAATATGCTTTCCTGTTTAAAACAAAACAAAACAAACCTGAATTATTTTTCTGTAATGTTGTTGTGAACTCTTCATTGAATAAATAACAAACAACTAAGCGAATGTTAACCACATGGATCATGTAGGACTTTTTTTCCATTCAATTTTACTGTATAGCCAGCTATTTTTAAAATCTGCATAAGCTTTTCATTACAAACAACATACTGCTATAAGGCAAATTACAGAATTGGAAATTACAAAAATAAAGCACTAAAAGGATTGAACTCTTCAGTGATTTAAAGAATTGAGCATTATTGCATCTTGTAGTTCCATTCTTTTTGAAGAAAAGAGTGAAAAATCACCTATATTTCAGTACCTTGTTAAACCTGTGATTAGGAGGGATTGATACCTGACAGTGATGCCAGAGGAATTTGGCCTTAAAATGAGGAATGAGCAAACCCCTCAGAATAAAGACCCACCTTGCCAATTCTGCTAGTAGCACTTGTTTAGTTTGTTTTGACAGTGGTCTTTGGTAATGTTTATGTTGTTCTTCATACTGAATTCCTGTCCACAGTAAATGAAATACATTGCTCTGATTATGATCTGATTGTTATTAAACAAATTGCTTTGAGTGTTGAGATCTCAAGCAGAAGTGAAGGAAGAAATTAAAATTTTCTTAAAACAAACAAACAGCTTTCCAGATAGTCTAAAGTTACTTTAATTTCCAATTTCAAAACATTCATATTTTGGTCTTTGTGGAGATGTGCGTCCTTTAGGGATATGTATATTCTGTAATCAGAAATTTCTAACAAATGACTTAGTAGCTACTCTAGGTTGTTAAGATGCCCTAATGCTTATTGTGGAGTACTAATGGGTATAGGTCAGGAGAAGAGCGGAAAAAGAGGTTGTTCTCATTTTGAAATTGCCCATGGGCTTTTTGAGTTTTTGCAGAAGAGCTGTGAGGAGAAGTTAACGTGAGCTGGCTTGAAGTTTTTCAATAACTAGTTTATCATCTGTTCCGCTCTTTGTCACAGCATCTGTGATGCTTTCTATATGTATGCTTTATAAATGTATATATGTGGCATATTATGCTTTCTAAATGACTGTTTTTTTTTTTTTTTTTGCTTCTCATACATATTTTGGATAGGCTTTTTGGAGCCTGCAGTTTTGGCCAAAGATTTGTTCTTCAAATAATGCGGTCTATGTTATGTCCGGTGAAGAAAAGCCTGTCCTAGATTGAGCACATTGAATGAGTCATTTAGTAAGCAAAAACAGGCAAGTAAAACTGATATGTTGTCATAGGTAGGGGTTAACTACTAGCTGTATTTGCCAGAAGTAAAAATGCTGCAGCCCCACCCTGAGCCAGCTCCACACATACTGTTCTGACAAAACAAAAAGCGATATGCTCTGTAAGTTGTTTCTTTAAAATGTACAAAACTCTGCAAGTAAGATAGACACTCAAAATTACTGACTACGTAAATGTGTCCAGTTGAAAGTACCTGGCAAAATTACCGGTATCTTTGTTACTGAAGCACACATATTTGATTTATCAGGAAATAGATCAGGACTTGATTAATTTGAATTCTTACTGATCAAAGGTAAACTTTTAAGTGAATGAAGAATCATTCTTTGTTTAATGTTTGGTGTCTCTACCACTTCTGGATATGAAGAAAACTGAGAGTTCTGGTGGGATTACAACAGTCCTTCTCCTAACAGCTGGAGAGGGGAAGATGGTCTTTTTTTCCATTATTCTTTGTGAAAGACCACTCACACCACTCATCTTCCTGTGTATAAAAACATGACTTTGGTCTGTGTGTTGGGTAAGTGCATTTCACAAAGTTCTTGTGACATATGTTAAGCTGCTGGTCAAGCTTGGGTGGCTGCATTTTGTATAGGAAAGCTTGCAAGCATCTCAGATATACATATACATTAATCATGCTTTGTTATCTGTCGGTCATAGAGAATGAAGCCCTGAACAACCTGATCACTGTGGGCTCTACTTTGAGCAGGAGCTTGGATGAGATAACTTGCTGAGGTCCCTTCTGGTCTAATTTTGTATAATTTGGTGATTACAAACCTGGTCATAAAATCTAATCTTTACTGAAAATGAAGTGGCTTACATTTTCATAATCCATGGGAAGTTTTTTCTTTTCACAGGAGTGTGACTCTGGGGAGTTTCTCAAGCTTTGTAGGACATGACTGGAGAACTGTAATGTTTTGGAAATGGCCTGGGCTGTGTTACCTACTGTGCTTTTTCCAGCCGTAATTTCTATGAATCTGTAATTTTGAGGTTGATTACTTGTTGCCCAATTTCACAGTTACTTAATTCCAGTATCAGGCATACTTAAAGAGACCACATTTAGTCATGGTAAGAGTATGTGTGCTGTTTTTTTTTTATATAAAAAAAAAATCCTTCTTTAGATTGACAGTGCTTAATGTATTCTTTCCTATTTTGATGCTGCAAATAATGCTCTTAGACTGTGAGAAAGGAAATGTTTGATAGCCCATCTTAAAATAGCCTGATTTTAAAAATGCTTCTACTAAAGCTGTTGCAGTTCATTGTCAAGCCTTAGGCTAGTAATGCAGCTTATTGATACCAGCATTGTGTTTCCATTACAAGAATAGGGAGTAGAGTTGAGAAATGGTATATTTGCGGATACTTTGAGCATTGTTATCAGCTAAGCTTGCAATGAATTATTCAAATATTTTTAGAGCTAAATGAACATGTACTTTCAAGGTTGAAAGACTCCTAAAAGTTGGCTTGATTAATTTTTTTTTCAGCGTGGTTCTTAAAGTATTGGAATGGTCCTGTTTCCTGCTTCTTGCAGAAAGCACCCTTTTATGCAAGAGGTAACATATTTTTGGAAAGACAGTATCTCCCAGTGATAGCTCTGGAAAAATCAGAGAACCAGAATAGCCTGAGTGGGAAGGGACCCAAAAGGATCATTGAGTCCAACTCTGGCTCCACACAGAACCACCCAAATATCAGACCATATGTCTTATCATATGGAGAATTGTCCAAATGCTTCTCAAACTCTTGACGGGTTTGATGCCACTTCTCTGGGGAGCCTGTTCCAGTGCCTGACCATCCTCTCGGTTAAGAACCTTTTCTTAATACCCAACCTGAACCTCCTTGATGTAGATTCATGCCGTTCCCTCAGGTCCTGTCACTGGTCACTAGAGAGAAGAGATCTGTGCCTGCCCTTCTGTTTCCCCTTGTGAGCTGTGGGCTAGCATGAAGTCTCCCCTCAGTCTCCTCTTCTCCAGGCTGAACAAAGTGACTTGCCCTCTAGACCCTTCACCATCTTTGTAGCCCTCCTTTGGGCACCCTCTAATAGTTTTATGTCCGTATATTGTGGTGCCCAAGACTGCACATGATACTAAAAGTATCCACACCAGTGCAGAGCAGAGTGGGACAATCGCTTCCCTCGATGGGTTAGCAATGCTGTGCTTACTGCACCCTAGGATGTGGTTGTCCCTTTTATCTGACAGGGCACACTCACTCATATTCAACTTTCCATTGACCAAAACCCCCAGGTCCCTTTGTGCTGAGCCACTCTACAGTCTCTCATCCCACAGTCTGTACATACATGTATATCCAGGGTTGCCCCATCCCAGGTGCAGCATCCGGCAGTGTTAAACTCTGTATTGTTGGTGATTGCCTAGCTACCCAGCAACGTTCTTCCTCACAAACAAACAAAGACCCTTGCAGTCATTAAAACGACAAGTATTTCTTATAACCAGAAATGGATATTGTACCATATTCTATTTTAATTTAACTAGATCTATCTAATCACATTTTAAGTGTTGATTTAATAAATTTACCAATAAGAACTTGAAAATAATTTTGTTAAAATTTGAAAGATGTGTGTTTGAATTAGTGTTTTTATAGTAATGTTTCTCAACGGATATAAACTGTAAGTGTCCACTTTTGACACTAATTTGGAGATGTCCTTCAAACCTTTTGAATTCTTCTATTTGAGCATGTTTTTACAGTGTTAAGTTTCTCCAGATCATAATCTATTTTAACTGAAATAAATTTCATTTGTATATGTTTTGACACTTTACAAAAATTTTATTTGGATTGTCCTTCATTCATATATTACGATTTTTATTAAGAGCTTATACTTATTATAAACTTCCATGAAGAGCCATGTATATCTTGAGTTACTTTCATTAGCTGAATTACTCTGCATTTTTGCAAAAGGAATGGCAATTTAACTATAAATATATCAAAATGCCACAGAATTCAGGACTAAAACTCAAAAAACAAAAAGAAAACAACAACAACAAAAACACTTTTCTTTGTTAACATGAGTACAGAACTACAAAGTACAATGTAGATTTTCATTCCATTAAATTGGATCGCATTCATTACTACTGAAGAAAATTCATCATTAGGAATCTGATGGTCAGAAATCCTGCTTGTATTTGGTTTCAGTACCATTTATTGAGGTACTGGGTTCTTGACCACAAAGCTTGCGAGCAATAGACATAACTTTTAAAATAACTCTATTTTTCTATCTTAAAATGATAGAAAAACTTGCTACATTCTTATCTTGAAAAGATCTTCAACAATATTGATAGGCAGTGCTTATCTTTTCCCTTGAAGATTCTCAAATTCCATCTCAAAAATGGAAAGTTTTGTTACTTAGCTTGATCAATAAAAACATTCTTCTTAAGTTCTAGCCCTTGAGAGCCCTTCCATGCTTGAAGTTCTAGCCCTTCGTATTCTGAGAGAAAATATTCTGCTTTAGGTTATCTTTTGTTGAACTTGTGAATTTGAAAGATTTCAGGCAACTTGTTATAACTACTTATCTCCATGACGGAATTAATGAAAGATGGAATCTTCTTTCTAAATGAGAAGGTGGTGATGTTAGGAAGAGTACATAGATGAGCTAGGAAGCAGTTGTATCTAAGTGAAGGTCTTTACTCATCTGTCATTTAATTGAGGTACGATATGTGAGTCGTTTATTTCTTTAGCTTTCTAGTTAAAAAATCAACATAGTATAAAATCAACATGTTTCTCTTATGAAACTGATCAATGCGATATACCCAATTTCCTGCAGTACAGAATGCTGTATTACTTCATGCTGATGGTTTTTAGGATTTGACTGCTATAGCTTATTCTACCTTTAACACTGTAACTTTTGTTTTACAATATCTTTATTGTTATTTTATAAGTAGACAGGGTATATCTGTTTAGTGGTTTTGTTTTTGCTTTTAAATCTTTTTTTTTTTTTTACTATATTCTAGTACCATTTGAAAGATGGATGATGATGATTTTGGAGGATTTGAGGTATGTTATTTTGATGACTTAATTTTGATATTAAACTACTTACACAAACAATTTTGGCAGTGTTCTTTTTAAGAAATGTGTTACACCTGTGCTTCTGTTAATTATAACTTCATGAAAATGTCAAATTGAATTAAATAGTAGCATACTTTCAGTAATATTTTATTCCTGTGTAGAACAGAAATAGGGGATGATAAATACATTAATTTTATTCCTGTGTAGAACAGAAATAGGGGATGATAAATACATTAAAAACTTAAATCGTGGATATTATATTCTCTATATAAATCTGTTTAAACTAGATTTCAGTTCTTAAATGTAACTTATATTTGTTCAGTAATAAACATGTCTTTCTATGCACATCAAATATATGGTCTATTGTGCTTCTACATTAGTTTAATTTCTCTGATATTCAATTTTGTAGTTGACAGTTTTTCTCCCTTTCTAACTGAGGCCTTTATTATATGTGCTTTATAGATGGTTTATATTTGACTCAGTTCTCTGTAGTGTTCTGACAAGTAGTAAGATGCATGCTCAGAGTAGTTAAATAAATAGTTTAGAAACTTAAGTTCATGTTCTGCTTTACACTAGGAAAATATGCCTGGAAACTTTGGTAGATAAGTATGTTTAATTTTTTTAAATAAGAGTATATAGCATTTTGTAAGAAAATAATAACACTTCTTCCCTGTTTGTAGGCAGCAGAGAGCTATGAGTGTGGAAATGGTGAAAAGCAGACTACATCTCCTGCTATTTCTTGGGCAGCATTTCCTACAGGTATTGATTTAAAAGAAAAAAAACCTAACAACACTAACAAAATTCTTAGTAAGGTATTACTGTCCTGTATTCATTGTAAGTATTAGTACCCAGAAGGGGATATAAACATGATAAAATTGTGGACAGCAGTGAAAGCCAGGCATAAGAATGTTCCAGAGTAATTATTTTGGGAAGCTGTACTTCTCAAAATTTCACTTTAAGAAATACATGTAAGAAAGATAAGTACAGTTTCTCCAGTTCAAAGGCTTAAGACAATTAGGGAAGAAGAAGAAACAGAACTGCTCAAAGGATGTTCTGAATTTTGAGCATGAAAAGTCTATTGGAAGGTTTTTTAATACATAGAGACATAAAATGTTATAAACTAACCCACTTTCCCTTTGTAAAACTTAACTTGGTTTCTCTGAAAGTAAAACCCTGTTTGTACCAATATGGAGGTGAATTATTAGATGATGTTCTAATTAAAAGTTGTTTAGTCTTAATCTGCAATGCAGACTGTATTCTGAAGTGTCTGATACGGTTGAAATTTTTATTTCCTGTTTGTTAACACTAATATGTGAACCAAAGCTTCTTTGAAACTTAAAGTTTTACTGTGTGAAGTTCTGAGGGAAGGGAATATAAATATGTGTGAAACTTCTCTTTTTTTTTTTTTTTTTTTTTTTCTGTAGATCACACTGAAGTCTAAAGGCATTCCAAATTTAGGAAAATGCTATTCCTTTACTTGGAAAACATAGGGAATCTTTCCTTTGCAAAGAAACAATATAATACTTTGTCTAATCTAGTAGATCGAAGTTAAAATATTTTTTTCTGTTCCAACTTGAGACTTCTATGATTTTGTGAAATGTATTCATTTTAAATCTCAAAATTTTCACTAGTGAGATGTCTTCAGGGTGGAAGAAAAGGTAGGAAGTTAACTTGCATTAATATTAGTTTCCACTAACAATTTACACAAAATTTTAAATAAATAAAAACTCCTATAGAGTAAGTCAGATATGTATATTTAAACTATTATCAGTTATTAACTAGATTCATAATGATAGAATTTAATACTGCTTTGCACTTGGTATATACTTATTAGTGGTATGATGGGTTGCTGTAGGTAAATGGGAGTAAAAGATTGCTTGAATCATGCCAACATACTTCTGAGCTTACTCATCATAGAGGCTGGACATATAAGCACTCCTTGGGAAAACAGTGAGGGTACTGGTCTAGCAGGAAAAGGTAAATAAAGACCTTCAGGAAAAAAATAAAATAAAAAATATTCCATCATAAATATCATAATTGTATGTTATATAATCATATACATCAATGCTATGCAATATATAAATATGTTGTATCTTATGTATGATGTAATATTAGAACGATATATCATAAATTCATCGATAATATAATTATGTAATATATAAACTATATATACTGTACTATAATAATTATAATTATAATCGTTATTCTATTATAATTCTCTTATGTAGCATTGTCAATGTATATAGCTGAGTCCCTGGAACAGCAGCAAAATAGTAAATATTTTAATGTTGAAACACTCATAGTTTTGCCTCTCTTCCACAGTTCAGCTACTAGGAAGATAATCAACTCTGTTCTAATTGAAACCAGGACAGTGTGCTTCCTTCAGTTTACCAGAGTATATAATTTGCTTCTCGTAGCTACATGGGATGATTAGATGAAGCAGTTCCTGACTCGTTTCTTAGTTTCCCTAGCCATAGATACCAGAGATAAGCCAGTCTCTCTTTTTATATTTCAAATCATATTTAGTCATATGAGAAGAATGAAGTTGTAAGACATTTACAATGGAATGTTCACTCACTTAATTCCAGTTACTAAATGTAAATGGAACCTAAGTGCCTATAGTTCATAGCTAGTTCCTAAAAAAAACTCTTGGCATCTTCTGTAGACTATTCTGCAGTTTTCCAATCTGTGTAACTTTACAGGATCAACTGCGGGTGGTTGTAGCTTTTTGTGAAAACCGTTGAGTAAATGGAAGACTTAAACCTTATCATAAGTGCACTTGACTATTTTGTGTTAGAGATATTCATCCTAGAATAAACATTCTTATGCTACCAGAAGCACCTTAAAATTATGTGGCTTTTTATTACCATTTTAAGTTTTGGTTTATGTATTTCTCTTTACCAAATCATTCATGCTAAAACTTCATAGTGAAACAACGGAATAGGGTTTTCCCAGCACACAGTGGGCACCAAGACAGTTTTAAATCGTTTATCTGGAAGTGGTATTGATTTAAAAATAAGCCATTCCAAGTTGGTCAGAAAATTATTGCTTCAGATTGGGTAATTTATCTTTATTCAATATTTGTAATTTGAATAAATATTCACACACAGAAACAGTTCATTCTGTTGCCATTTGTTTCAGTTATACATCAGTGATGACAATGTTTCTTTTGTAACAACAGCAATTAAGAATTGCCTAAGGTTAACTTCATAACAGAGGGAATTATAGAAAGGACTCTGTCACTTGCATTCTGTTTACTGTCAATGACTGTAGGTTAACAACTGGTTATGCAGCCAGTGCTGGTCAGCATAGTTTTGGTTTCTATGACTATGGGACCATTTCTGAGGATTGATGACATCTTGGAAGAGACAGAATCTATCCAAGTAATGCAAAGTGCATCTCAACATACTTCCAACTCTTTTTTGTTTGCTTAAAAAAAAAAAAAAACAAACACACACACACACACACAAAAAAAAAAAAAAAAAAAAAAAAAAACTTTTAAACTAGGAAATAGGGAGGGAGAGACCAACTAAGTGAGAAAATGGTGGAGTTTGTAAGCAAAGTTTCTGGCTTGGCAGGAATAGAAACTAATCAACAAAACAAGGCTGAAAGAGTATCACCGCAAGTGTAAACACAAATAATAACATGCCTGTGGAACAGCATTATGGGGGAAGATCTCATGTTTCTAGGAAACAAGCACAACTGGTCGCCTCTCTGAAGTGACCTGTACATCAAAACACACTGCATGGGAAACAAATGGGGAATTAGAAGTCTGTGCATTGGGATCATAGAAACATGATGAGGATATGTCACATGACTGAAATGCTGCAGTGGGTACACATATGCCTTTTAAGAAGCAAAGGCCAGGACAAGGAGTTGCCCTTGATGTAAGAGAGAAGCTGGAAGGCACAGAGCTCTGTTTTGAGGGAGGTGATCAGTCAGGTACTGTCAGGGTCAGGATTAGTGGACAGGCCTACATAGCTGACATGGCTGCATCTGCCTGCTGTAGATGAGGCCTTCTTCAGCTATCTGGAAGAAGCCTCACATTTGCAGGCCCTGGTCCTCATGGGGAATGTTAAGCACCCCAGGATCTGCTGGAAGGACAACACAGCAGGGCACAAGCAATCCAGGAGACCTTCAGTGTAAGAAGAGTATAATGTTAGGTTTGATATGAGAGTACTTTTTTAAAATTATACTTTAACAGGATCTCTGACAATATTATCTCATACAAGCTATATCGCTATCAACATTCCTTTGCCATTTGTTTTAGAATTAGGTTTTTGATAAGGCCTATGCATACTTTTTCATATTTTTTTAAATAAGTTGGGAATGATTTCTCATTTTTTGTATGTTGTGTAGTCATTTGAATACTGAAAGACTTTCTTCTAATGTTCAACTAAATATCTACAACATTTTGTGGCTGTTATAAGGTTTACATAAGAATTTAGGAAATTAATATTTCCCTATGTGCTGTGAGTTCAGATATTGGAATACTATATCTACTTATTTTCTAGAATAGATTCTCTTTGGAAGAATAAAATTTGGAGAGCTTCTTGCAACAAACTTTAAGATAGCATCTTGAAAGATTTCAAGATTTTTCTCTTTGTATTTTGATTTACTGCTGTAAACTGGTATATGTAGAGAAGCAACCTTAAACTTCATTACTGGGATGAAAATAAATTTTTCTTGTGCAGGCAAGGATTACAGGCTTTTACTGATCTCTGCTTCTAATAATAAAGTGCATGACTTCGTCAGTTCTTACATACAAACGTATTGTAGAATATTGTAGAATGTGAAGTCAAAAGTTAATAAATTATCAGTTCAGCTCTGGCAGCCGTTTACATCTTATATAAGCCTTCTTGAGTATATGACATTTGACATATGTTTGGACAATTGAATATGTGCTCCTTTCCTTTATAATACTGTAGCTTTATCAATGAACAATATATATTTTCTTTAGAAATTCATCAGTACTATAGAACTACTGCATAGCTTACTTGAAGCTAAAGGATGTGTATAGAATCAGGGCACAATACTGTGGAAGCATAAATTTTTTGTTAATATCAGAGTGGCTGTCTGTCATAGCAGGTGGTGTAGCAATTGATGATGACAGGATCTGTAAAGTGGCTTTGAGTTCCTATCCATACTAATGAGCTTCAGGACTTACTGCAGACTAATTGCAGCCTGGTGCTGTGGACTTGAAGGACCATTAGTTACTGGAATGCAGTCTAGCAATTTTATCAGAGGGAAGTCTTTGTTTTGGGGGTTCTCAAACTGTTCCATTATGATAGGAGTAGTATGGTGAGCAGGAAAGATGGAAAGGTCATCTCCAAAAGCACATTTTGAGCTGAGCTAAAATACTAATATAATTCCATCAAGTGTATGTGCAAGTAGAATGAATTAAGAGAGCTTCAATTAGGATCCTGATATTTTTCTGTCTGGTGGTCTGTTTTCTTTCTTCTTTTTGGTAGATAAAGGCATGTTCCTGTATCTTTACCTGAATCCCACAGCTGGGGAGGTAAAGGAGATGGGATACGGCATATCTGGTTTCAAGGCATAGATTGTCATTTTGAATGCCATTAGTTGAATGTATATGCTTGTTTGTTTTGTTTGTGTATACTTCATTAAACAATGATATTTAGGGGCCTTGTTCAGCGATAGTGGGATCTGCAGTTCAGCTGATGTATTAATGATAACATGAGTGGCTTCTTCTAAAGCAACTGAATATATGTTTTGTTTGCACAGAAGTAATTATCTATAGCAGAAAGGTCTCTTGTCAGAAATTTCAGGTTTGCATTATAAACATGTTGTCATTACATGATTTCAAAGAAAATGTCAGACTTAACATTTATTATGCTTTATAAAATATTTAACAGACATGGCTGCTCAGGCTGAAATAAATATTTAGTGTGAAGAACTGGATAAATGCAGTGTTGTCATTTCATCTCTGTATAGCCTGATGAGTCACTAGCTCTATTAGGAAGTTTTGTTAAGTAACATTTTAGCCTTATTTAGATTCTTAATGTAAACATTTTTTCCTCTTCTATAAAGGCATACCTGTAGCTGGCTATATAAAAGATTGTGGGATTTTGTTATTACATTCAAAATTTGTGCAAAGCTTTCTCTTCCCCTTTTTCTTAGTTTGTATCCGAGTCTGTCATAAAAATGCTCCAGTTTCTGTAGTGATGGGTTGATAATGACCCTCTGTACAGTTTCTTTAATGGCATAACTGGAAATTGCTATGAAAGAACTTACACTCCAGTATTAATTATATTTAAACTTTATTTTACTTGTTGCTACTGTGATGTGTTTTTCTAGATTTAAATTTCAGAAACAGAGTTAATTTTTGAATGCATCTTCATGTTTGTTTTTTGTTTTGTTTTTATTTCTTTCATTAGTATCTGAAGTCCATATATCTCAGAATATTTCTCCTGATGTTCTTCTGGAGCACTCTGTGCCTTCATCCTGCCTGGTTCCTCCTGACTCATTCACTTTATCAAATGATAATGTGGCAATGGCTATTCAAACAGCCAATGTTATAAACCCAGCTGTACTTAAAGAACAGGTAAAGCAGCAATTTTTGTTTCAATATGGAAACTTTATGTATTAAATATCTTGGCATTGTATCTTTTATGTGCAAATTTAGATTAATTATGTTTTAAGAACAAAAGCTGTCCTTTAGATGATTTCTGTGAGTTAAACTCTGAAGTAAAATAATTTTTGATTCTTTAGGAGTGTGGAGTGTAAGCAAATGGTGTTTAAATCCTCTGACTGGGAGACACTGTACTAGTTTGGTGTGGACTGCAAGAGAGATGTGTGTTTAAGAGCTATTACAGTGTTAAAGACATGCTGATGATGCCAGGGATGAATGTAGGAAACAGTAGGAGAAAGGTTATTGTATTGCTGCTAAACCTGTAGAGATTACAGCTATAAAGATATGTCATAATTTTATGTTTTTTATGTTTTTTAAGTGGTTTTAGTATTAGAGAATTAACACTTTTTTTTTCCTTAATTGGAATTGTTTTTATTTTTATTCTTTTATATTCAGAGAATCAGAATACTGGGACGTTTTCTATTAGATCAGGTTGTCCAAAGCCCCACCCATCTGGGCCTTGAACCCTTTCAGGAGTGGGGCATTGACAGCTTCTCTGGACAACCTGTTCCAGTTCCTCACTACATTCATAACAAAGAATTTCTTCTGAATATCTAATCTAAATCTACCCTCTTTTAGTCTAAAACAATTACCCCTTGTTCTATTGCTACACTCACTGATAAAGAGCATCTCCTCATCTTTCTTCTAGGCCCTCTTTAGGTACTGGAAGGCTGCTATAAGGCCTCTTGGGAGCCTTCTCTTCTCCAAATTGAACAACTCCTGCTCTCTTAGTCTGTCTTCATTAGCAGAGGTGCTCCAAACCTCTAATCATCTTTGTGGCCCTCCTCTGGACTTGCTTTAATATGTCCATGTTGTTCTTATCTTGGGGGACCCAGAGCTGAATGCAGTACTCCAGGTGGGGTCTCACAAGAGCAGAGTAGAGAAGGACAATCACCTCCCTTGACTTGCTGGGCACGGTTCTTCTTTTCATGCAGCCTAGGATGTGGTTGGCTTTCTGGGCTGCAAGCGCACATTGCTGGCTGAGGTTCTGTTTTTTGTTCACTGATACCCCTCTCTTCAGGGCTGCTCTCGATTTATTCTCCATCCAGTCTGTATTTTGGGACTGCCCTGACCCAGGTGCAGGACCTTGCACTTGGCCTTCTTTAACTTCATGAGGTTTGCACCTCTCAAGCCTGCCAAGGTTGCCATGGATGGCATCCCTTCCCTACAGTGTGTTAACTGCACTGCTCAGCCTGGTGTCATGTGCAAAATTTCTGAGGGTGCACTTAATGCCACTGTCCATGTCACTGATAAAGACATTAAATAATCACAGTTACAATACAGACCACTGAGGATCACCACTCATCACTGGTCTCCACCTGGATGTTAAGCTATTGACGTAACTCTTTGAATGTGACCAGCCAGCCAATTTCTTATTCACTGAGTTGTCCATCTGTCAAATCCATGTCCCTCTGATTTAGAAGCAAGAATGTTGTGCAGGACTGTATCAGATGCTTTGCACAGGTCCAGGTAGATGATGTCAGTTGCTCTTCCCTTTTTGACCTGTGCTTCTACCCATTGTAGAAGGCCACCAGATTTGTCAGGCATAATTTGCCGTTAGCGAAGCTATGTTGGCTGTCACTAATCACTTCTTTGTTTTCCATGTGTCTTAGCATAATTTCCAGGAGATTCTACCACCATGGTTTTGAGACATATTTTATATCGTTATTTTTTTCAGTTCTGTTTTTTTCCTGCATGAGTTTAAAGATTGTGGCAGATCACAAAACTAAAAAAAAAAAAAAAAAAAAAAAAAAAAAGTCTTAGTTGTCATCTTGATCTCCCCTTGTAGCTGAAATTCTGCTGAGAATTGATACAGCTTTTTTTTTTTTTTTTTTTTTTTTCCCCTGGTGCCATACAGGGTAATTTTCTGCCTTAAGCTCTTCATCTACCTCCCTAACAATGTTTTGATCAGCCAGTTACTGTTGCGAGCAGGATGATGAAAATATGCTTTTTTTCAGCCACAACAGATCCTACTTTTTGATATCAGCTAACAGTGAAATATGAACAGTCTGTATCCTTTCTGTTTGAGCTAGGCCAGAATCTTTAGCTTTTACCTCAATTCTCTATTCTCTGGAAAGAGTACTTTAGATATTCCAGAATATTAAGGCCTAGGTGCATTTTTTTAAGCTAAGAAATATCTGATAGGGTAGTCTTACTGAAAATAAATAATATGCTTTCCTACTTCTGAATAATCATTCTGAAATTCTGTTTTCAGGATGTTTTTTAGTCATTCTCATATTTTGTTCTGGACAGACCCATGCTTCATAAAAACAATTTGCTGTCTTTTTAATGTAGAAAATAATACAAACTAAAGAATACAACATTATGAAGCATTTTGAAAGAGAGAAGAGAAGTTGATAAGTTTCTTAACGTTATTTTGAAATGGAGGTCAGACACTGCCCTTGTGAATAAGATTTAAGGAGAGTGGTGGGCATAAAACTATAATAAAGTATTTTTTTTGCCTATTGGGAGATGTTAAGAGAACTGTATTTTTCTATAGCTGTGTCTTCAGCATCTCTTGAAATCTTATATTGAAGTTCACCTTTGCAAGGTCCAATGTCACCATTTTTGCAAGTGCCAGACTTAAGATTGATGTATTACTCAGAAGTAGGATTAGCACACTAAACTTCTCTCTGTTTCTGATGGAAGGGAAATTGAGAGCACAAACTGCAGTTTTCTGTGTCTGCTTTATCTACTGGATCTCGTGCATCTACGTATAGTCAAGATCTCTATTCACAGTATCATCTAGGTTGGAAGAGACCTCCAAGATCACTGAGTCCAACCTCTGACCTAACGCTAACCAATCCTTCACTAAACCATATCACTAAGCTCTACATCTAAACTTCTTTTAAAGACTGCAGGGTTGGTGACTCAACCACTTCCCTGGGCAGCCCATTCCAATGCCTAACAACCCTTTCAGTAAAAATGTTCCTCCTAATGTCCAACCTAAACCTCCCCTGGTGCAAGTTTAGCCCATTCCCCCTCATCCTATCCCTGGGAACATTGGAGAATAGACCCATCCCCACCTCACTACAGCCTCCTTTAAGGTACCTATAGAAAATGATAATGTCTCCCCTGAGCCTCCTTTTCTCCAGACTGAACAATCTCAGCTCCCTCAGCTGCTCCTTGTAGGACTTGTTCTCCAGACCCTTCACCAGCTTGGTCACCCTTCTCTGGACTCGCTCGAGCACCTCAATGTCCTTCTTGTAGCGAGGGGCCCAAAACTGAACACAGTACTCGAGGTGCGGCCTCACCAGAACCGAGTACAGGGGGATGATCTAGCCCCTAGCCCTGCTGGCCACACTGCTTTTTATACAAGCCAGGCTGCTGTTGGCCTTCTTGACCCCGTGAGCATACTGCTGGCTCATATTCAGCCAACTATCAACCAATACTACCAGGTCCTTCTCTGACAGGCAGCTTTCCAACCATTCCTCTCCCAGTCTGTAGTGCTGCTTGGGGTTGTTGTGCCCCAGGTGCAGGACCCGGCACTTGGCCTTGTTGAACTTCATACAGTTGGTCTCAGCCCATTGGTCCAGCCTATCCACATTCTCCTGCAGAGCCTTCCTACCCTCGAGCAGATTGACACACACACCTAGCTTGGTGTCATCTGCAAACTTACTGAGGGTGCACTCAATGCCCTCATCCAGATCATCAATGAAGATATTAAAGAGGACTGGCTCCAATACTGAGCCCTGTTATTTTGTTTGTTTTCCTTTGACTCTAGAGATGCTTATTCAGTAACCAAAAAGTCAATTATTTGAAAGTTTGTCTGGAATAAAAGGTGTTAGGGGAATTAATTAAATCATATCCATCAATTCTGTCTTAAAAAAAAAAAAAAAAAAAAAAACAACACATACTGAGATGTTTCTTTTACCATCCTACCCCAAATCCCAAGTGCTCTTGGCTTTCAAAAAGCTAGAATAAAAATGGTAGTTGAAGTTAATTTGCCATCTCTTTTCTTTGGAATTTGTTGCTATATAAACAAGTAATGATTATATAATTGTGGGGGTGGGGGGGGGCAACTCAAATTTCTGTTAATTATAATACAAAATATTTTAAATTTCACCTAATTTATTTTTGTGCTTTGCTGAAAATACAGTCTTGTTTATGTTCCATCTGTTTTCAGTTGTATATTCAAGAAACCTTTGTTTCAATTCCTGCACTTGTACAATTTACTAAAATAGTATTAACTGTTCTAGGCATGTCCTGATTACTCTTATTCTCTTAGTCAAGCCTCAGTATATTAATTTTAGAAAAATGAAAATAAAAATCTGTTTTGTAATTGGAATCCTTTTTAATCACTTACCTTACCACGGCTGCTGTTTGTAGTCTGCATTGGGCAAAAATGTAAGTGTGACTAATCCAAGACGAGTTTATTTCGCTGTAAGTCTGAGTCTTTGAGACCAGTGATTTGTTTCATTTTTGTCCCTTTCTCACCTCTCTTTAGTATTTTGACTTCATTCAGAACTGAGATATCTGATATCCTCCTTCTTAAAGCCTTCTCCAAAGTGTTTCTTGAAAAGCTCTGAGGAAATTGGAAAGATTGATCTGAATGCTAGTAGAATTACTAGCTACTGTTCTGTTGTTGGACCTTTCTTCTTGGCCAGCACATAGAACACGTGTGTGCATGGATAACTTCAGAGAATTGTGGTTACAAATAAATAACCTTGGTGTTTATAGTTTTTAAATCTATAATTTCATTTGGAAATAAAAATTTGACTTGAATGTTAAATTCCCTTTTCCCTTTTACCTTTAGAATCAAGTAGATATTCAAGTTGCCTCTTTGAATTTAAGTGAAGTCATGTCGGCCATTGGTACGGATGGTAATGAGACAAAGAGGCAAAATGAATTGAAGAGCTCTCTTCAACAAACTGTAGCAAACCTAGAAACCAAGCTTTGCACTGCTGAAGAAGAAAAAATAAAAACAAAAAAGGTATGACTGTTTTTTTATATAAATATTTGACATTTATATGGAATTTAAGTATAGTTTGAGCTGTCAGATTTATAATTTGTTTTGGGAGAAAATAGGCAAATTTAAAATAAATTATCCAAATTCAGCAAAAATACTTTTTCTTCATGTCAGATCTTTTGCAATAAATCTTAAATTTTAGGAAAAAAGTTATTTGTTCCCCTCCCCCCCCCCTTTTTTTTTTTTTTTAAGATATAGAGAAAGACAAGATGTCTCAGCATAAAGCTATGTAGTTAGTATTTATAATGGCTCGTTCATGTTTTGGGAGTGAGCATGCGGTCACTGAAGTTGAAAGTGCCTTTGGCTATCTATATGAACATAATATGTAATACTTCCTCCCCTCCCTCCAGGAGTGCTGGTAACTAAACTCTTCGTGGTGCTTCCACACCAAATATGGTAGAGTACCAAGTAGGACTATGCGTGTAGTTATGCGTCTAAGCTGGTCAGAGGTCAATGAGACACTGGAGAGTAAGAAGGTTTAATTTCTTGTATTCTTAATACTGTGTTCATTGATAGCTATCAAGATGTGCTATGGAAGAAGGAAATGGATTGTTGGAAATGAAAATAAGTATGGGGATGAGCCAAGAATAGGAAGGCCTGGAGTGGGTTGATGTTTCTAGGAGTTAAGTATGGAAGAAGGTTGGTAAGGTATAAGTCTATAAGCATAGACTTTAAGAGTAGATACTGAGAGCTGGGCTGTAAATGAAGAAGAGTTGTGAAATGTGTTTCTATTCCTACAGTTGAATCAGACTTTGAATCTCAAGAACTGTTCTTATTTCATCCAAAAGCAGGACTGAACTAAACATACCTGCTCCTCTTGTCCTCCTTCTGACCCTTTCTGTTTTGCTTTTTGTTTGAATAGCTGTACAGTGATCTGGCAGGTTTCTTAATTGGCTTCTTGCGGGGCTGCAAAAATAGTTGCTTTTGAGCAACTGAAAAGGTGCCAGCAGCTTGCCTATAGGAATTGGTTTCGCAGGAGCAACATCTGCATGTAAAACTCTAGCCCTTTCTACAGCAAATAATTTTGAAGTTTAGTCAGTAGGGTCATTCTCCTTCCTCTCTCTTGGCTCTTGCAGGGGGGATACAAGAACAAGATGTTAAAATTCTAGTAATTCTGGAACTGTAGGTAGAGATCATTAGGGCTGTATGGAACAGGATTTACTGCCTTTGGAGAGAAAACGTTTTCTAAAAGTATGTTTAATAGGTGTTTCAAATGTATAAAACCAGAAGCCATTAAAAATATGAAAATAATGACTTCAAATACCTTATGCTTCTCAAAATTACAGTTTTTGTTATGAAGTTATGATAGGAAATGGTGTATCTTCAGAAATGAAACTAGTTGGAATGATAACCTGAATGTGTATTTTCACAATTCAAAAATGTTTGTAATTTTCCATATTTTATTTTCTAACCTTTGTAGGAATTAGAATATTTACTGGAAGAAAACAGTATTCTAGAAATGAATTTCTTGAAGGATAAAAAAGAAAAGCTACTTAAATATCAAGATCATTACAAGATGATCCAGGTAATTTCATTTTATTTCTTGTAGTATCTTGCTGTGTTCAGGGATGTTTTGTGTGAAGTATGTTCAGCAATTCCTCTGGTAAGTATCTTCAGGCCTGCTCCAGATCTTTTTGGATTTGAAGAATTTTAAGGGCCTTCAAATCAGCCTGATTTTGATGTTAGCAGGAATATAGATTTAATATAGATTTATATAGATTTAATATAGATTTAATAGTCTGCATCACTGTCACTGAAATCACATAACTATAGAATGATCAATTTCATAGAAATTAAAATAAAACCACTGATTTGCCAAATAGATGCATATTTAACACTGTCTTATGTTCTAGAGCTGTTATGGCCCCTTACTTGGAAAATACTAGCTGACTTCAATATTAGTGGAATAGCTTGTGTTACGTAACAGAAAATCTGGAAAATATAATTAGATGCTAGAAAATGGAATTAAAATTGCTTCCATCACAAACATCGAGATCATTGATCACTTTGAGCTGCTCAGGACACTGGTTGGTAGAGTCCCTTGGGAGGCAGTTTTGAAAGGCAGAGGAGTCCAGGAAGGCTGGGCGCTCTTCAAGAAGGAAATCTTAATGGCACAGGAGCCCACGTGCACGTCCCCACGTGCCCAAAGACGAGTCGGCATGGAAGAAGACCGGCCTGGCACAACAGAGAGTTGCAGCTTGAGCTTAGGAGAAAAAAGAGGGTTTATAATCTTTGGAAAAAAGGGAGGGCAACTGAGGAGAACTTTACGGATGTTGCGAGGCTGTGCAGGGACAAAATTAGAAAGGCCAAAGCTCATCTGGAGCTCAATCTGGCTACTGCCATTAAAGAAAACAAAAAATCTTTTTGCAAATACATCAACACAAAACGGAGGGCTAAGGAAAATCTCCATCCTTTACTGGATGCAGGGGGAAACCTTGTTACAAAAGATGAGGAAAATGCGGAGGTGCTTAATGCCTTCTTTGCCTCAGTCTTTAGCGGCAAGGGTAGTTGTTCTCTGGATACCGAGTACCCTGAACTGGCAGAAGGGGATGGGGAGCAGGATGAATCACTATCCACGAAGAAATGGTTGGTGACCTGCTACGGTACTTGGATGTGTGCAAGTCAATGGGGCCGGATGGGATCCACCCGAGGGTACTGAGAGAACTGGCGGAGGAGCTGGCCACACCGCTTTCCATCATTTATCAGCAGTCCTGGCTATCGGGGGAGGCCCCAGTCGACTGGCGGCTAGCAAACGTGACGCCCATCTACAAGAAGGGCCAGAGGGCAGACCCGGGGAACTATAGGCCTGTCAGTTTGACCTCAGTGCCAGGGAAGCTCATGGAGCAGATTATCTTGAGTGTCATCAAGTGGCACTTGCAGGGCAACCAAGTGATCAGGCCCAGTCAGCATGGGTTTATGAAAGGCAGGTCCTGCTTGACAAACCTGATCTCCTTCTATGACAAAGTGATGCACTGGGTGGATGAGGGAAAGGCTGTGGATGTGGTCTACTTGACTTCAGCAAGACTTTTGACACTGTTTCCCACAGCATTCTCCTCAAGAAACTGGCTGCTCTTGGCTTGGACTGGCATACGCTTCGTTGGGTTAGAAACTGGCTGGATAGCCAGGCCCAAAGAGTCGTGGTAAATGGAGTCAAATTCAGTTAGAGGCCGGTCACTAGTGGTGTCCCCCAAGCCTTGGTACTGGAGCCAGTCCTCTTTAATATCTTCATTGATGATCTGGATGAGGGCATTGAGTGCACCCTCAGTAAGTTTGCAGATGACACCA
This sequence comes from Anas acuta, assembly GCF_963932015.1. Lineage (NCBI taxonomy): Eukaryota > Metazoa > Chordata > Aves > Anseriformes > Anatidae > Anas > Anas acuta. Next base: position 136,138,138 of record NC_088979.1, read on the forward strand.
AGCTGGGTGCGTGTGTCGATCTGCTCGAGGGTAGGAAGGCTCTGCAGGAGGATCTGGATAGGCTGGACCAATGGGCTGAGACCAACTGTATGAAGTTCAACAAGGCCAAGTGCCGGGTCCTGCACCTGGGGCACAATAACCCCAAGCAGCACTACAGACTGGGAGAGGAATGGTTGGAAAGCTGCCTGTCAGAGAAGGACCTGGGAATATTGGTTGATAGTTGGCTGAATATGAGCCAGCAGTGTGCTCACGTGGCCAAGAAGGCCAACAGCAGCCTGTCTTGTATAAGAAGCAGTGTGGCCAGCAGGGCTAGGGAGGTGATTGTCCCCCTGTACTCGGTTCTGGTGAGGCCGCACCTCGAGTACTGTGTTCAGTTTTGGGCCCCTTGCTACAAGAAGGACATCGAGGCGCTCGAGCGAGTCCAGAGAAGGGCGACAAAGCTGGTGAGGGGTCTGGAGAACAAGTCCTATGAGGAGCGGCTGAGGGAGCTGGGCTTGTTCAGCCTGGAGAAAAGGAGGCTTAGGGGAGATGTTATCATTTTCTATAGGTACCTTAAAGGAGGCTGTAGCAAGGTGGGGGTTGGTCTGTTCTCCCACGTGCCTGGTGATAGGACGAGGGGGAATGGGCTAAAGTTGTGCCAGGGGAGTTTTAGGCTGGATCTTAGGAAGAACTTCTTTACTGAGAGGGTTGTTAGGCATTGGAACGGGCTGCCCAGGGAAGTGGTGGAGTCACCATCCCTGGAGGTCTTTAAAAGAAGTTTAGATGTAGAGCTTAGTGATATGGTTTAGTGGAGGACTTGTTAGTGTTAGGTCAGAGGTTGGACTCTGTGATCTTGAGGTCTCTTCCAACCTAGAAATTCTGTGATTCTGTGATCATTTAATACATGCTTGAAGTCTCACACATACTTTTTTTTTTTAGTTTTACTTCCTAGAATTTATGGTAACCTATTTTTTGTGTATGTGCATGTAACATCCTACTCAAATATTTGCTAGCTATGTTATAAAACATGTTGCCTAAAAACATTCAGTTTTATGGATTATTGGATTGGCTAAAGGAAATCATAAACTCTTGACATTTTAATTAGTGGATCTTATTTTTTTAATATTTTATTTTTTTAATTGCTTTTTAAAAATACTTTAATGATGGTACTCTTCATGCAGAAATATTTAAGTAGTGGAAATGTTACTTAGAATCATAGAATCATTAAGGTTGGAAGAGACCTCCACGATCATCTGGTCCAACCGTCCCCCTACCACAAATATCATCTACTGTCCAGCCTTTCCATAAACACCCCCTTAGGTTTGCAAATGTCTCCCTGTCAGTTATACCTCTCTGTCAGACTCTACAGTTTTCAAGAATGCTAGATGAAAGGGTCATAACCTTTAACTTTGTAGAAAATATCATCCAGTTCCTCTTGTTTTCTGGATATAGTGAAAATCAAATCAGAGAAAAAATGTTGTGCTTCTAAGAGTTAAAATTAATTTCATGAAATGAATATTGTGTGCCTTCTTTTAATACCAGTTACTTTTGCCTTTCTTCCTTGGCTTCTACAGTACCAGGGCCAACACCTGTGGCCACACACTGAGTAAACTTGATAGATATGGAATACAGATGTCCATCTCACTGGAATTTCTTTTTCAAGTAGAAACAGCTGACTATTAGCTCTTACTTGAAAAGCTTTAAAGCAGACTTTTGACTCTGGCATAGTTTTGGAAACTTTGAGGATAAGACTTTTAACTGAAATAATTCTGATGTCCTGTACTATAAATGTGCGTTGATTTCATTCCTTTTACATGAAGTTTTTGTTCAAATGTTTGGCTGTGACAATTGTCTTATAAGATGGGTCTATTATGTACTGTAAGTGAACATGCATTATTTCATGGTGCTTTATATTCAATAATTGACTGTTAATCACAAGTGTCAGAAGTCAGTTAATTAGTAAATCTATTCTCAAAAGCTGGTTTGGAGGTAACATAGCCAAAAAGTCAGTAAGATCTTTAAACCAGGTAATATTTAGATTAAACCTTCCTCTTTTATGAGTTAATTGTATTAAGTGCTGAGAAGATTTTATTAATCTCACTTTGTCAACTAAGCCAGTTATTCTTTTCTTATTTTATAAGCTTGATGGATTCTGAGGTCTGGCCTGGAATGACTTGGATTGATAAGAGATATTTCACATTGTTAATCCCAGTTTAAGTATTCCCTACTGATACAGATACTGCATTTTTATTTTGTCACAAAATTGTCTAAATAAAATACGCTTTTAGGCTTTTTTATGAATTTTATTAATATAAACATTTTGAAAGATGAGATAAAGAGCATAAAGCATATACATATGTTTTCTCTGAGTTGCTAATTATAATGAAGTGAATTGTGCTTTGTGATAGTCACAAAATTCTTCATAAATCTGAAAAAAAACTTACAGTCACTCTGGTAATGCTGAAAATGCAAGAATTGAAGGGGAGTGATAATTGCTGCTCCTAATCATGGGGACCAACATTCAGAGAGAGTCCTTGGTATAGTGCTAGTGCTTAACCAGTTGATGATGATAATGGAGTGTTTTCACATTTTTGTGTGTGAAACACAAGTAAAAAGTTCTGTTTCGTCTAAATAAAGTCAACATTAAAAAAAATAAAGATTGAACAGTGCACGTAATATTTTTCCATTTTAATGTTGTTTCCGTATGCTACTACAACAACCAGAGACAGTAAAGGGGTGGTTGAGGGTTCATAAATAGAATAAACAAATTGGTATTAACTAATATTATAGACTCATTTTGATATTTAATGTAATGGTCTCTTTGAGATACTGAACTCATGCAAGCTGGTAAAATTAGAATTATGATTCCCACACTCCTAATAATTTCTTACTTATATAGGCAGGAACAAAACAGGAACAAACGTATGTCTGACTTTTTTTCCTTTTTGATCACATGGTCATAAGTATATTTTTTTTATCATCTCTGCTCCTCACTAAATAGGAGGTGCTGCATATTTTCAAGTCATTCAGTGATAGGAGGCAATACATTTTTTGACCATAACGCCGATTAAGCCACTCTAATTCTGCAAATCTAAAGTTTTATGGCAGACTCATTTTAGTATGTTGCAGAAATGAATAAATGCTACATTCTAAAACTACAAAAGAAATTTATAATATAGCGGGGGAAAAATGTTAAAGTAAATGCTTGTGTTAGTAGGTGACATTCTCTAATTTGCAGATCAGAAAGGGAACATTCAGTTTGGGAAGAGAAAACAGGGCCTGGGTTCTAGTGTTCTAAGTGGGACCTTGATTCTTTCTATAGATTGTATAGCTGATAAGACTTACCATGTTTGGTCTATCTGCAGACAACAGTTGTGGATGGTTCACTGAGAACTGGATCATATTTTTCCCCTGCTATTTCTTTGATTTACCACACAGCTTTATTTGAAGTAATACTACATTGCTGTTGGAAAATTCTAGTTGTGGTTATACACATTTTTTCCCATCATCAACCCTTTCTGGAAGTTAAGCAGGCTTTTTTTTTTTTTTTTTTTTTTTTTTTTTTTCTCACAGCACAATGTAGTTGATGTGGTGTGATTTTCTTTTTGAAACAGACACTTTCTTTTGGCTACTGACATCTATTCTTCTAACTTAACAAATCCGTAGTTCTTCTGAAAGTACCGAAGATGTTTTTGCATGGAATCCTTTGTTTCTTTTCTCCCTTTTTGTTTAGGGAACATATTTGAAATTTTTAATTTTAAAAAAGTGCCTTTTTTATTTTATTTAATAATATTCTTATTGTTGCGATCTTATTGGTTATGATTTAAAAATGAATTAGTTTAGTACTATGATTTTGTTTTGACTTGATGCTCTTGTGTCTAAAGTAGGTCAGATGGATTCTCTAAATGATGTTTTAGAAAGGTAAGAGAGGAAGATTATACTGAAGAAACTATACATCAGTACATAATGATCCAAATGTCGTGAACTAACTCATAACTAGAATTAAATTGCATGGTAATATAAGTGTAATCATTGCTGTTATTAGATGTTTCATCTATTTATTTCTGTAGCTTTTTATGTTTGGGTGGTTCTTTCCATTGAGTTCCCACTAAATGTAATATTTAAATTGTAAAGCTTCAAATTATGAGCAAAAGACTTGAAGTGTAACTAAGTAAAGACAGGAAATGATAAATCTGAGATTTTGGGCTAGTTTCTTCCATCATAATTCTGAAAGATGAGTTTGTTTTTATTCTGATTAATACTGCCTTGTAATTTTGTTTTCCTTATATACTGGGCCTATATAGCATGCTTCCTCATGTAGAATAAAATGTTTAATGGTCTCTCTCATTGTTTTTGGAGATGATGCTTCAAAACCTTAAAATGTTTCATTTATATGTACCTTAGAAATATGGTGTTCATGCTAGATTCATTATAGATTCATCATGCATTTAGATTAAGTAAAATTTTATAAAAAGTGATTTTGATCTATACAAATCTCAAAACTTGCACCCAATACATGTAAAATTTTGTATTTGTAAGATGTTGAAAAAGGAGTGTTAAGTAATGTGGCTTATTGTGATGCTGCCTGATTTTGTGTGTATGGATACTTCTCCTTTTCCTCTTTCTGTTAGTATTTAAAATGATTTGCCTTACCTTAGCCCCCCATCATAATATTTCACAACATATCTTAAAATCCTTGTGTTTAGATGCAAGCAATATCATAGTAATCTATTAATGAAATAAAGGACTGAATAAGTAAATACTAGCCCTGGTGGTTACATTCTAAACTTTCTATCATAATAATATTAAAACTACAAAGTTATATTACATTAGTTCTATAGAAAGTATCACTTGGAGGAGTGTTTCTGAGAACGAAAGAATAATTTCATTTTCATGATTGATGATGGCAGAATTGTTTTGCAATGATGACAGAAGGTTTTTCAGAGATAAGTTGGGATGTCAGTAGCTGACAAGAGTAAAACAAGACCACAGCTTTCTGTGTGTCTTATAGTCTAAATGTTCATTGGTGTCCTGCAGAGGGGAAGAGGACAGCAGTTAAATGAGATTACAAGGTATTAAGGATTGAGGAGTGGGAAATTAATCATAGAGAACACTTCTCTTCACTGCTCCTAATGTGATCTTGTCCAAGGGATAATTCCTTTTCTAAGGGATCTCATCCTATAGGTGTGATGCATGTGTCTCTGATCTGGCCTCAGAATGGCTCGTGTACATAGGGTACAGGTGACTGACGGGTAACCTTCCTGGTCTGCTCCTTTCTTAAGTCACCTTCTCCTTCCAACCACCGTGCATCATTAGATTTTTTGCCTGTACCTTCTTGTGTGTTCCTACTTCTATTTCTATACTTGCTCCTGACATTGCTAATGGATAAAGTCAGCTGTCCTTCTTTCTTCATGTCTTCCTTTCTCATCCAGTGCTGACAACTGGGGAGTAGAATTCTGCTTCTGGCATGGGTTCTTCCATCATTTGAGAGAAGAACAAATTGGGCTTTCTAAATTGTTCAGCCAGTTTTCTTGTTGGTGCAGGAGTTCTGTTTTCAGCCAGCTCGAGAACTATGATATGTGGTCCATGAGCTGTCCAGATTGTGAATAGTCTCAGTGGCTGAAACATGTCACATTAGATTTGAAATTGACATCTTTATTGAGAAATAGTCCTGTTCACATGGACAACAGGAAGGTTTCAAAGTCTGTGTATTTGGGATAAACAAAGATGATCCCAAAGCTTCCTATTCTGGAACACCCCAGAACTGTACTTCTAATGTGCATAAGCAACAAATGTGCATTTACTAAAGTAATTTCATGAAACAATTCTGAAGTAACAGGGTGAAATGTTTATGTTTACTAATGCTAGTTGGTCATATGATTAATAAATGTTGTAATCTGTGTTGGAAGATATAACTTTCTTTGGAGGCCAGTATTGCCTGTGTATTAATTCTCTGGTAAATGCAGTGTACCCCCATGCAACTAGACAAGTTTTTTAAGTTCTAATAAAGAGAACAGTTTTTCTGTTTTGGAGGGTAGCTCTTTGGGGAGGGGGGCTGGAGGGGAAATCAAGTGAGAGAAGATAACATCCAAGAATTTGTCTGTTGCCATTTTAAAGAACCTGAAATGATATACAGCATGAGTCATATTTTTCTTCAAACTGCAGTTCACCTTTCAAATTCATTTTGTGATTATTCATGCTGCAAAGGCTATCTACGTTCCAGAGAACCTGATGAAGCAGTAGCTGACAGATTTGCTTCTGATTGCAATACTACTGTTTTCCTTAACTGAAACATGACAGTGTATAAGAATGCTTGAGGGGGGGGAGGGGGGGTGGCTGTTGGCCTGATAGCCTGTTTTATGCTGAACTTTCAGTTAAATCTTAAATAATTCCACCTTACCTTGAGTTTTTATAGGAAGAATATGATGGAAAAGTACAGGCTCAAGTGCATTCTCAGTATGGATTGGCCATAATTAATCATATTCAGCTGAAATCTGAAGATATGCATTCTTCTGTTACTGGGAAGTTAGTCTGTGAAACAGTTCCTCTTCTTGAGCTGGCTCTGAGGATTTAGGGGTAACTGACATACCTACACCATGTAAACAGGGAAAAAAACTTACTGTTTTGCTGTCATTCCTGTTTCTGTACTGTTGAAGTAGGTTAAACATAAATGCTTCTGTGCTTGCACACTTGCTGTGTTGAACCACTTTAACAACTCTGATTTCAGTTTGTCCACACATAGACACTAGAAATGTCATTAATTTTAATATAATCTTCCTTGGATTTGAAATGGAAATTGAGTGTCTAATTTACATTACATACTTCACAAATCTCTTAAATTTAAAAATGTTAATGCTGATTTGTATTTCTTAATGGAAGCTGGAAACTTGCAGATAATTCAGAATCTTGGTCAGGAGTTAATAATATCCAGTGTGACTGTTGCTGCTTACGATGGATGTTAGTGGCAAAGCACATATAAAAGCTACTTTAATTAATAAATATCAGTTTAAAAGTTATTAACTCACAGAAAATATTTGATGGTATTTAATGGTTATTTACATTTTTTGCTATCATACTTTATAGGAAGCTCTTTGCTTCCCCTGTATATTAATTATCAATTTGAAAACTACTGTTCTAAAAATAATTGTGATAAAGTAGAAATAATCCATCTAAAAGACTTTATTTCATTCAAATCATTGCATCTGAAGATACCTCTTGAGTCATCTAGTTGAACCTCAGATTGCCTAGCACAGTGTCCAGTTGCGTTTTGAATATCTGTACAGATGACATCTCCACAGTCTCATTGGGCAACATGGTGACCACTCACAGTAGAAAGGTTTTCTTATGTTCAAGCAGAATTTCCTATATTTCAGGTTGTGCCCAGTGCTTATATCTTGTCGCAAGGCACTACTGAGAAGAGTCTGGCTCCTCCTTCTTCAAACCCTCCCATCAGGTATTCATACACTTTGATAAGATCCACCTTGACTTCTTCTCCAGGTTGAATGCTCCCAAGCTCTCTAAGCCTCTCATTGTTTGTAAGATGCTCCAATCGCTTAATCATCTTTGCAGTTCTTTGCTGAGCTCATTCCAGTATGTGCATGTCTTGTACTGGTGTGCCTGGAACTGCACATAGTCCTCCAGATGTGACCTCAGCAGTGTTGAGCTGAGAGGAAGAACCATCTCCCTCAGCCTGCTGACAATGCTCCTAATGCAACAAAGGATACCATTGGTCATTTTTGCTGATGTCCATGTGTTGCTGAATTGTGGTCAGCTTGTCCACCATGGCCCACAAGTTTCTTCTCTGCAAAGCTGTTTTCCAGCCTTTGGTCCTTGGTGTATACTGGTGTAATGCCTAGGTGCAGGACTTAGCATTTCCTTTTGTTGAACTCCACTGGGTCCTCAAAAGGCTGAATGGCAGAATGATCAGAATGATACTCTTTCTGGTTTTGTGTCATCTATGGACTTGCTGAGGGTGCACTCTACCTAGATCATTAATGAAGAGTTTAGACAGTATTGGTCAGTATACCAGACAGTATTGGACAGTATTGGGGTATACCACTAGTGCCTTGTCTGCAGGTAGACTTTGTGCCACTGATCATAACCCTCTGAGCTCAAGCATTCAGCTAGTTTGTCCATCTCACTTTCCACTTATCTAACCTGTACTTTTTGAGCTTATCTAGGAGACTGACTAAAGCCTTTCTTCGAGTTGAGATAAATGAGACACCACTAATTCCTCATCCACCAAGACAGCTGTTGGTTAAGCATATTTTTTTTTCCTTTTTAAGTTCATACCAACTACTACCAATCAGCTTCTTCTATTTCATGTGTCTGGAAATGGTTTCCAGAATCAATTGCTCCATCACCTTCCTAGGGAATGTGGTGAGGCTAACAGACCTCTTTCTAGCCCTTCCTGAAGACAGGCATGACATTTGCTTTCCTCCGGTCCTTGGAAACCTCTCCTGGTTGCCATGATCTTTGAAAGATAATGAAGTAGCCTCAAAATGACATCAGTTAGCTCCCTCAGCACTTGTGGCTGCACCAAGTCACGCACCACGGACTTGATGTTTGTTTTGTTTTAGTGTTCCATAGTCTGATCTGCTTCCGTTGAGGGTTTAAGCCCTCCTTGCTGCAGACTTTCCCTAGAGTCTTAGGGACCAGTCTTAAGACATAGAGTCATTTGCCACCAGGGCCCCCTTCCCAATTCAGCAACAGGTTTGTGCTTTTCCTAGCCTTCCTCTTGATATTAATATATTTCTGGAGTAAATTTGTTGTTGTTGTTGCCCTTCACATCTCTTGCCAGGTTCAACTCTAAGTGGGCTTTGGCTTTCCTAACCCTGTATCCCTACATGCTTGAGACAGCATCTCTATATTCCTTCTGGATCACCTGTCCCTGCTTCCACATCCTGAACTCTTCCTGTGACTTTAGTGAGGAGCTCCTTGTTCATTCATGCAGGCTTCTTGCTGCTTTTGATTTCAGGCTTGTCGGGATGGACCATTCTTGAGCTTGGAGGAGGTGATCCTTTAATAGGAATGAGCTCTCTTGGAGCCCACCTGTTTCTTATGGGATTCTTCTTAACAGAACCCCTTAAGAAACCAAAGTCTACTCTTAAAGTTCAGTGTTGAGATCCTGCTTTTTGCCCTGTTCCCTCCTCTCAAGATCCTGTACTCCACCATCTCGTGGTCATTGCAGCCAATGCTGCTGAGCGTTTTCACATCCCCAAACAGTCCTTCTATGTTTGTATCAGGCCCAGCAGAGCACCTAAGAGACTGACACAGTCAGCTGTCTTAGAAAGTTGTCAGTGTGCTTCAAAATTCTTTTGGATTGCTTGTGCCCTGCTGTGTTGTCCTTCCAGCAGATCCTGGGGTGCTTAACATTCCCCATGAGGAATGCAGGACTTAGCCTGCAAATGTGAGGCTTCTTCCAGACAGCTGAAGAAGGCCTCATCTACAGCAGGCCTCATCTACAGCAGGCAGATGCAGCCATGTCAGCTATGTAGGCCTGTCCCCTGACAGTACTTGACTGATCACCTCCCTCAAAACAGAGCTCTGTGCCTTCCAGCTGCTCTCTTACATCAAGGGCAACTCCTTCTTCTTGCCTTCCTGGCCTCTTCTTCCAAAAGACTGCGTTTATGTTTCTGAAAAAGGTGTTACACAGGAGATGGGAAACAGGTCTCAGAGGTAGGTGCTTTATGTGGCTGGAGTACTCAAAAATGTATGTTTTTTTACAAAACTAATATATGACTTACATCCTGTTAAATACCATCTTCTAAGAAAATATTTAGGTTGGTTTTAGGTGCAGACATGGAGGAGACAGAATACTAATAATGAAAAATAGGTGTGAAAAAAATTATCTACTGTACCTGCAACTAAGCTTTTAAATTAGATTCCTGGAAATTTTACAGGTCACAGGAAGGCTTAAAATGGAACACTGAAAAACAGAGATGTCAGAAAAGGCAGATAGAAATGCATCATTTTGCTGATCTGTTAAATAAGTTTATGGATGTGGCAACAATACTATGCCCATTTCTTTTTCAAGTGTGTGCCAGATACTGCACATGTATTTCTCCACCCTTTTTTTTTTTTTTAATTACTCTTACTCTTGTTACTTTTCCTTCAGACACTCATTTTTATCCAGTCTCTATTAATCACTTTAATTGTTTATCTTTTGGCCTGTATTTTTTTTCCAGTTTTAGTGTCTTCATTTCTCAAAATATTTTTGCAGACTATGAATAAAAGGACTCTTTATGCCTTTTAGGAAAAGATTCTTCTTGCCTTTCTTTTTTCTTTTCTTTTTTTTTTTTTTTTCCTTCAGACTTAAATTCTTCCATTTTTCCTTCAAACTTATTTGTTTTTATTTTTTTTTCTGAATTATTTTATTCTCTTGTGGCTAGCTGAAAGAGTGGATATTAAGCCTTAGCATGGTGGTTTTCTTTTAGAAATATTCTGTCTCTCTTATGCTATTGCACTGTTAGTTAACAGCTTTGAATACCCAACTTGCCTTGCACTGTATTCAGTTAGCCATAGCCTAGCATTTTTTTCACAATTAGGTACCTCCTTTGACTGTCTGGTTTTGAAGATATGCCAAGGATTGTGCTTAAACAACTTTAATTTTTCAAAGATGTAAGTAACAACAACAACAACAAAATCACATCATATATATTATTTTGAAACCCAGGTTCCTGTTTCACCATTTAAAATTTGGCCATAAATTTATATGAATGAATTGACTAATATGTTGTGTTTCTCAAGTCCAGCACAGATAGTACACAAATCCATTCACAGTGAGTGTGCTCAAGATGATTAATTTTTTATCTCTTTAACCTGGGAATTCTAATTGAGATTGTTGTGAATGTCCAAAATATATTTAATTAACTGATAAATTGGAGTTCATTAGCACCAATCTTATCAAGATTTTCACGAGATCTAGTGTTTATAGAAATTGTATTTCGTTGGAAAAACATAGTGAGAATGTGCAAAATGTACTTAGAATTAAGACCTATGTAGAGTAGAACTACAGTGGAAAGGCAATGCTTCTACGTAGATTATCTATTAATTAGCGTACACTTGGGAATTATTTGGTACTTGATATGCACATGTGGGGAACAATACCAAAGTAACTCCACATCTCTGGATCAATTTGAGTACTGTTTGTATTCAATATAAGTTATCTGATACTATTAGTGAAATCATTGTGAGTACTTGAACATTGCTTACAGTCAAAATACAAAATCTTACCCAATGGCAGTCAAAATTGTTAAATACTTTTACCAGAATTTTTGTTTTTCATGCTAATGTAATTGGGAGAGATCAAGGTACATAACAAACTTTAGGATATTTTTTGAACAATTTTAAAGCATTGTCCCTTCCTTTATATTTAAATGCTAAATCATATTTGTTTCAGTGTTAATAAGTTTTGAAGGGTCACAGAATACACCTTATAATATTGGTAGAAATTTTGTTGTCTATTTTACCTATTAGAGACCTTTTATTTTACTTCAAACTGTATTGTTTTATGTATATTGCACATCTGATTCTGAATTAATTTGGTTGAAATAACATCATTTGTCAAGTATTAAGTGACTGTATTTGTATAAATATATATTCTAACCTAAAATTCATATGCTGGAGGTTGATTATATATATATATATATATATATATATAACTATAATATATATGGAAGTTGATCTTATAACTAAGAAAAACTCACATGGCTTGCATGTCAAAATTAATTATACTAATGCATCTTTTATCTCCATGAAACTTCCTTACTAATTATGCCTTTAAAATTTAGGCTCTTTTTGCTTAGAGTAATGCAATTGCTGTGATTTTAATACATAGGCCAAATGTATGGCATCATAATTTTAACAGAGCTGTAATCTACTGCCAAGGTAGGTAGGTGGTCATTTCTGTTTAGTTCTTGATATTGAGAGAGTAGTTACAGGGGTAAAGTATTAGTTATTGCAGTTATCACAATAGAACATAAATACAGCAATTTCATATCATTGTTTTAAAACTGCTGACTGATTATGAGAAACATAATAAAACAAGGTTAGGGAGATGATGAAGAAAAGACACAGTAAAAGTCAGCTCTATACACCAACATAGCTAGATTACACACCCAACTTTATTTTGTCTTTAAATAAAAATATATTTATACAAAGTTTTTTAACATACGTTCTTACACAGAATACTTTTGATTTTCCTTAAATATAATCATGGTGACACTAATTAGTTACTTCACTGACATTGTTCTTAAAAAAATCAAAATAAAAAACTTTGTTTCTGAGACTTGTATATGTTTTCCTCATTAAAGGCTTAAAAGGACTAGAATGAAGTGTGCCATTTAAAGTAATCGTACTTAAACTCCTGAGATTTTTTTTTACTTTTTGGTTAAGTTTTATCTTTTAAAGAGAACTGATAATAGTGAAAACTAGAAAATCTGTTCTTAAACCTGAAGGATGTTGACATAAATTGTCTAAACCAGACTTTCCTAGTTCTATAGAATTCCATAAATATACCTGTTACTTAGACTCAACAGACACTATTTTAGTTTTGTATTAGCATTATAAATTTAAGCATCCTCAAGAAAGTAATTGTTTATGATGATCAGCATTCGTTTCCAGAAATAAATACCATAATGAAATTTCACTTAAAAATCTGTAATTGCAAGTCTGATTAATGATTAAAAAATAATCCAAGATACTGAGGATAAAGGACTAAGAACAATTTTGAATTCCATCATGTAGGGCCGGTACTTTTCAATATTTTTATAAACGATCTGGATGTAGGAATAGAAGGTATTTTGAGCAAGTTTGCTGATGACACCAAACTTGGAGGAGTTGTGGACTCGAATGAGGGTGGAAAGGCCTTGCAGAGGGATCTGGATAGGTTGGAGAGCTGGGCGATCACCAACCGCATGAAGTTCAATAAGAGCAAGTGCCGGGTCCTGCACCTGGGACGGGGAAACCCTGGCTGCACGTACAGACTGGGTGATGAGACGCTGGAGAGCAGCCTAGAAGAAAGGGATCTGGGGGTCGTGGTAGACAGCAAGTTGAATATGAGCCAGCAGTGTGCCCTGGCAGCCAGGAGGGCCAACCGTGTCCTGGGGTGCATCAAGCACGGCATCGCTAGTAGGTCAAGGGAGGTGATTGTCCCACTCTACTCTGCGCTGGTGAGGCCTCACCTCGAGTACTGTGTGCAGTTCTGGGCACCACAGTATAAAAAGGACATGAAACTGTTGGAGAGTGTCCAGAGGAGGGCTACGAAGATGGTGAAAGGCCTGGAGGGGAAGACATACGAGGAACGGCTGAGGGCACTGGGCCTGTTCAGCCTGGAGAAGAGGAGGCTGAGGGGAGACCTCATCGCAGTCTACAACTTCCTCGTAAGGGGGTGTCGAGAGGCAGGAGACCTTTTCTCCATTAACACCAGTGACAGGACCCGTGGGAACGGGGTTAAGCTGAGACGGGAAATTTAGGCTTGACATCAGGAGGGGGATCTTCACAGAGAGGGTGGTTGCACACTGGAACAGGCTCCCCAGGGAAGTGGTCACTGCACCGAGCCTGTCTGAATTTAAGAAGAGATTGGACTGTGCACTTAGTCACATGGTCTGAACTTTTGGGTAGACCTGTGCGGTGTCAAGAGTTGGACTTGATGATCCTTAAGGGTCCCTTCCAACTCAGGATATTCTATGATTCTATGATTCTATGTATCATAATATTTTTATGTACAATAAGTGCAGAATTACTGGCTGAAGTAAATGTAGTTAATGTTTATGTTGGGAGAACAGTCCAAGTCTCTGTGCTAGGTTTTCAAAGAGCTTAGTCTTAAGTCTGAGTTTGAAATAAGTTTATAGAAAGAAGTGAATGTATCATTGCAAAACAAATTTCCATTCACCTGCTAGATAGTGTCTGAAACTATCTAGGTCTCAGTAACTCAGGGGAAAGTTAAAAAGGGAAAACATAGTTTGAGCTCATAAGCAAGAAGGAATGAAAAATATTCTGGACCTCCCTTATATTCAGTCAGTGTAACCAGAAAAGTGTTTTTTTTGTTTTTGTTTGTTTGTTTGTAATAATTAAAGAGCCTCCTTGTTAGTGCTAAAGAAGAAAAGGAAATAACTATTTCCATCTTCATGACCTAAACTGTAATTTCAGGCAGTGTTTCACTTTGTTGGCTGTTTTTGTGGCATCATTTTTGCAAAATATTAGTGATAATACATCATCATTTGGACTATTTAATGTTTGCTATTTAAAACTACTAAGGAGTTATTGTCATTGGAGTTCTATGGTAATCTATTTTTTTTTTTTTCAAGTATGACGGTATGTATCATTTGTTTCCATTGAGGAAAATTTCATGTCAAGTTCATACCATACTTTTTTTTTGTAGCAGTTAAAATTTTGATTTAAACTATGATGTTTTTTTGCAGTGAGTTATGCTAAACACTTCAGATTGAAGATGCAAGAAATACTGTACTAGGTTATGATGAAAATTAACTGCTTCTAGGGAGATCTTGCTTTTCTTCCTTCCTTCTTTGTTTTCCAGCCTTTATCTGGTGTTCTGCAAAACTGTTATTACTTATATTGGTTATAGTGACTGTATTAAATGAGGAAAATTATTTAAGTCTTAATGAAATTTGGCCAAAAATGCAGTGAACATCTCCTATGCTTGGAGAAAGGATATGTTAGCTAATCGGTAACAAAGAACACAGGAGTAGTCTGAAGATATCATATCTCATGAAAATATGCAAAAGCTCTCAAGTCTAGTGGCATTTGCCTCCCTTCTTACATCAAGGTATTCTTGGATATTCTTCCGAGAACAGAATATTTATTAAATAAAAACAGCAACTCTTATACATATATTCTTATAACAATTCCTATAACAAGTTAATTTCATAAATTTTCAACACATTCCTATTTTCACCACCAAGTACCTCATCTTTTCAGATACCAGTCACTGCCATAGCTGACTAATTTTCCATTGCAAGGTGGAAACCCAATAGTATTTTTGAAGGAAGAAGTAATTTTTTAATTTGATTTTTGATATTTTGTATTTTTAATCTGTGCACTGTAGATTTTTAAGTGTGGCCTCCTGGCTTTTAAATACCTTTTACGTATGCTTAATAAATCTGCATGCATCCAGTTGAGGAAGGCTGCATTTCAGAAGAATTTCCTTTTGCTTTTCAAAAACACTTTTAGCCAAAAGCCTTACTATAAGCAATGTTTGGGCCCCTCTGAAGAGGGGAGCTGCTCAGAACAAGAACGTGTCTTAATCATGATTTTTCTCTTCCGGATTAGCCAATTTGTGGGAGGTCTGACGTAGTCTAAAATACCAAGAAATTTCAAACAAAGTTATAATACAGCTAAAGCTTTCAGTCAAATTCAGTCCCAGTGCTACAGCCTTTAAAAATCTATGTTTTGATTTGTCTTATACAACAAAAAGTGTGAGCTTGTTCCTGCATCCCTGCCAGCTGGCTTGTAGAAAGGAACTGAGGGACTCTTGTGAAGGGGGGCATATGTATGGTCTTAGTTTGTAGAGTTTAGAGGAATTGATATTTGTGTCCAAAATAGAATTCCTTTGCCTCTCCCTGTCACTTTTTCAGCAACATGAGGCTTCTTGCTGATATTGTTTTATCCTACTCCTGATTTTGTTGGGAAAAAGTATAATCTCTGCTTTGTGGTTTTTGAAACTGCATGTTGAATAGATTAAGTTGAGCTGTGGGGAGAGTTCCTATTGTACCAAAGAAAGAATTTCAGGGGTGAGAAGGAGGAAAAGAGGGAGTGAGAGGGAAGAGCATAATATAGAGACAATATAATGGCAAAGTGACAACGATCTGTAGAGTGTGTCTTAGATACAGGAATGGAAAAGTCAGCTACTCCTTCAGTTATGTGTGCAACTCTCGGAGGGAAGTGCAGTTCTCTATCCACGACAATGGGAGAAAGCAAGACTGTATTAGAAGACAGAAATTAGATATTAATCGTGTTAATTTTGTTTGTTGCTTTATCTGTTCCTTGTTGGTGCAGGAGGAAAATTGCTAGTCAGTTTTCTTTCAGTTCTTTCCTTAAGAGTTTCTGTAATGGGAAAGTTCTTTGGATATCCTCTTATAGCTTCAATTGAAGTAAATACAAGTCTCAACTGAAGGCTAAATTTGACTTTTTTTTTTTTTCTAACATTGTCTCGAACTCTGTGTTTCATCCTTCAATTAATAGTCTGCTCTTAGGTTTCAGTCTTTCAGAAAGCATATTGCACAAAAGATTTGATATCATTTCTCAAAGAATCTTTGACAGTTTTGGTTTTGTCTTGATGCCATCTATAGTCAAGGATGTTGAATTTTATTTCTTGTATCTTTTGAAAAGCACATATATATTATGCCTTTGTTTTCACTATAATTTTTAGAATTTTGAATATTTTCCTGAATCCATTTGCTTTTTTGACAATTTATATAATTGTATCACTTTTTTAAAGATGCATTAGGTGATGATACAGTTTCATGAGCTGTAGTTGTTAAAATGTAGCAGGTCTGTGTGAATAAAAAAAAATAAAACAAACAAATACACACACAAAACGATCATCATAATAGCTTTTAGTTACCTCTAAGTAACATAATACAATATTAATCATTGGCTTTTTCAGAATATGTTACAACTGATGTGTGCTCATTTAATAAAAATAACTTTTGGTGATTTAAAGACTTTTGCTTAGAGGAAGAGAATAGATGTGTTGGGGTACTTTGTGTGGCTAAATCTCTGGTATGGATGATGGATATTCTTTCATTAAGAAGACAGGGAAAAAGAGGAGTTGAGGTCATTTGTAAGAATTAACAGCATCATACCATGGAGAATTGGAGAGGATGGATCACAGAGTTTAGGAGAGCTGAGTTTTAGTCAGATGATAAGATATCTGGCTGATGTCACTCTGAGATCACTATCATTTCAGAGACTGAAGAAAGCATGATTATAGGAGAAAAATAAGGATGGTTTGCAGATCTACAAGCTTGCCAGTCTGTTAGTCCTTGGGAAAAGTATTCAGTAACTGCCATTGGCAGCCATTTTGGGGTAGATGAAGAAGGTTGGAATAATGAGGGATTTACCAAAAAATACTGTGCGTGATGAACCTTGATTGATTTCCGTGTCAAACCAATGAGATTGTGAATGAGGGGAATAGAGTGAACACTGTATATTGACTTGAGCATGGAGAAGAGAAGGCTTAGGGAAGCCTACAAGCAGATGTCCAATACGTACAAAGTTGTCAGAAAGATGGAGCCAGGCAGGTTCTTTTGAGGTGCGTAGCAGGAGGATAAGTGGTAATGGTCATAAATTGAAACATGGGAAGTTAGAACTTCATGTAAGGGGGGGAAAAAGTACGATGAAGGTAAGCATTAGGATGTTTTAGCCAATGAGATTATGTTGTGGTCTAACCCCAGCAGGCAGCTAAATTCCACACAGCTGCTTGGTTACTCTCCTCAAATGGGTTTGCGGGGAATGAGAACTGGAAAGGTAAAAGTGCAAGAACTCGTGGGTTGAAATAAAGAGAGTATACTAGGTAATGCAGAAGCCATGTTTGCAAGCAAAGCATTCATTTGCTACTTCCAATTGGAAAGCAGGTGTTCAGCCACTTCCAGGAAAGCAGGGCTTATCACAAATAGCGGTTTCTTGGAAAAACAAATGCCATCACTCCAGATGTCCCCCTGCTTTCTTCTTCTTTACCCAGGCTTTTATTGCTGACCATGATGTTATTTGGTCTGGAATATCTTTTTGATCAGTTTGGGTCAGCTTTCCTGGCTGCATCACCTTCCAGCTTCTTGTGTACCCCCAGCCTCCTCTCTAGCAGGGCAGCATGAGAAGCAGGAAAGTCCTTAGATCTGTGTAAGCACTGCTCTGTTAGCAGCTTAAAAAGTTGGTGTGTTATCACTGCTGTTTTCTTCAAAAATCCAAAACACAGCATTGTGTGAACCTCTATGAAGAAAATTAACTCTATCCCAGTCAAAACCATGACAGGTTATAGAATCTCAATCCTTAGAGGCTTTCAAGATCCAACTAAACAAACTGGTCTGAATTCAGTGTTGATCTTGCTTTGAGTAGGAGGCTCAACTTGATGACCTCAGGAGGTCCCTTCCAACCTGAATGATTGTGTGATTTAATTCTGTGGTTATAAATTGAGAAAAATAAATATACCACTCCTAATCAGTAAAGTCAGGTTGAGAATAACTCAAATCCAGAGGATACTCCCCAGGCTAAATCATTCGGAATATTTTACTCCAATTTGGCCTATCTCATTGCCAGAAAACAGACCTTAGTAAGTAAGGGCAGGGCCAAGGATGTCTGAACCAAAAGTCTAATTAATGTAGTATTTGAATTTTTATACTGATCAGAATATCAGTTGCTGTGAACTTAAATCACAGTTGCATGGAATGTGACATTTTTGTGTTTGGAAATGTGTTTGTCCTGTTACAATAGGAATTCATGCTATGCAATGTATTATGTTCAATGTGAGGTTTTACAGTAAATGAAACATAGTCATTCAGAATGTAGAACTGCATGAGTATAAGTTCTAGAAGATACACAACAAAAACCAAGAAAGACTTGTAAGATCTGTGTATTTGTGACTTGTGTATCTTTTTCTGGACTGCGGGAGATGCTTCATTCCAGCTGAGATTTTTTTCTGAGGTTAGGCAACAAACCCTCTTCTTCAGAAACCGAAGTAGTACTGATTTACTACTTATTTTTAAGGAAGGTGTAACTTGTCTATCTCTCGTGCTTCTTTCTTTTTTTTTTTTTTTTTTTTTTTTTTCTGCATGCTTAAATTATTTAGGAATTTCTGATGTGTATATAACAAACCCAGGTGTTGATAATTTGATAGCAGTTTTCTGGATGCAAGGGAAATGTTGAAATTGCAGATGCAGTTTGTGTTCTGGCTTGGGCAATCTGACCTAAGTGTCAAGTGTTCTATTGCATTTCATAAACCTTTTTTCTTTTGAACAACATAGTCAAGAGGAGTTTATCTTGCAGATTGTCAGCTGAAGGCCTTGCTGTCGTCTTTCTTGGCATTATCCCAAACTCCTTGATTTGATGTTTAGTTTCCCAGGCTGTTCTTCATTCTGTCTTCTGATCTAAATTCTTGTCACCTTTCTGATGGAACAACTAGTATAGCTTGAGGGAGGTGATGGTTTTTTTATATCTCTGGTTATCCTGCAAGATATGTTACTTTGTTCAACTTACACGTCATACCTTTCATCAGTTGTCTTCAGCTTTTCAAACATCAATTCTGTTTTTGAGGATGCAGTGGGATTTCTGTACTTCAGTATCAAATTCCTAATGCAGTTACTTCTTCAAAAAAAGAAGAGATGATATAGTTTGCATTTTCTTTTTTTTTTCAGTTGTTACTTGAGATCTCTAGAAGCTGCTGTATTTACATTGTCTACTTCTATCTTTCATGGCAGAAATTAATCTTCACTGGGTGTTGTCTTCAGCTCATTGTTTTGGACAACAGTATTTGCCTGAGCAATAATGAATTTGATTAGACAGTATTATTCTTACTGAAATAAACTGTGGAAAGAGGCAGGGTTAGGGAGAGGGAAGGCACTTTATGTTGGAGCTGCTTTGCTGCTCCAACTTCATTGGGAAAATTGTTGATGATTGATTGGTTTTCAAGTAGCATGTCTGATTTGTAAATAGAGTTTGGAAGGCTAAGATCATAGAATCATAGAATCATAGAATATCCTGAGTTGGAAGGGACCCTTAAGGATCATCAAGTCCAACTCTTGACACCGCACAGGTCTACCCAAAAGTTCAGACCATGTGACTAAGTGCACAGTCCAATCTCTTCTTAAATTCAGACAGGCTCGGTGCAGTGACCACTTCCCTGGGGAACCTGTTCCAGTGTGCAACCACCCTCTCTGTGAAGAACCCCCTCCTGATGTCAAGCCTAAATTTCCCGTCTCAGCTTAACCCCGTTCCCGCGGGTCCTGTCGCTGGTGTTAATGGAGAAAAGGTCTCCTGCCTCTCGACACCCCCTTACGAGGAAGTTGTAGACTGCGATGAGGTCTCCCCTCAGCCTCCTCTTCTCCAGGCTGAACAGGCCCAGTGCCCTCAGCCGTTCCTTGTATGTCTTCCCCTCCAGGCCTTTCACCATCTTCGTAGCCCTCCTCTGGACACTCTCCAACAGTTTCATGTCCTTTTTATACTGTGGTGCCCAGAACTGCACACAGTACTCGAGGTGAGGCCTCACCAGCGCAGAGTAGAGCGGGACAATCACCTCCCTTGACCTACTAGCGATGCCGTGCTTGATGCACCCCAGGACACGGTTGGCCCTCCTGGCTGCCAGGGCACACTGCTGGCTCATATTCAACTTGCTGTCTACCACGACCCCCAGATCCCTTTCTTCTAGGCTGCTCTCCAGCGTCTCATCGCCCAGTCTGTACGTGCAGCCAGGGTTTCCCCGTCCCAGGTGCAGGACCCGGCACTTGCTCTTATTGAACTTCATGCGGTTGGTGATCGCCCAGCTCTCCAACCTATCCAGATCCCTCTGCAAAGCCTTTCCACCCTCATTCGAGTCCACAACTCCTCCAAGTTTGGTGTCATCAGCAAACCTGCTCAAAATACCTTCTATTCCTACATCCAGATCGTTTATAAAAATATTGAAAAGTACCGGCCCTAAAATGGAGCCTTGAGGGAACCCCACTGGTGACCGCCCGCCAGCCTGACACAGCCCCATTTACCATAACCCTTTGGGCCCTGCCCGTTAGCCAATTGCTCACCCATCGTATGATGCTTTTATGTAGCTGTATGGTGGACATTTTGTCCAGTAGGATCCTATGGGAAACCGTGTCAAAAGCCTTGCTGAAGTCCAAAAAAATCACATCAGCTGGTTTCCCGTGGTCCACCATACGGGTGATCTTATCATAAAAGGAAATCAGGTTAGTTAGGCAGGACCTACCCTTCACAAACCCATGCTGGCTGGGACCAATGACTGCTTTGTCCCCCAGGTGCGCCTCAATAAGTTCGAGAACCATCTTCTCCATGATTTTACCAGGCACTGACGTGAGACTGACAGGCCTGTAATTGCTAGGGTCTTCTTTCTGACCCTTCTTGAAAATCGGCACAACATTTGCCAGCTTCCAGTCTACCAGGGCCTCTCCAGATTCCCAGGATCGTTGAAAAATAATTGAGAGAGGTTCCGCGATGACGTCCGCCAGCTCTTTCAGCACCCGGGGATGAATCCCATCCGGACCCATGGACTTGTAGGGATCCAGGTGGAGTAGCAAATCCCGCACACGTTCAGGGTCGGTTGGGAGTTTGTCATCCCCACCGTCCCGGTCCTCCAGCTCGGGGCACCCTGGGTCCTGAAGCCCATCATCAGCATTGAAGACAGAGGCAAAGAAGGCGTTAAGCGTCTCTGCTTTGCCTATGTCATTGTCTGTGAGGAGACCTTCCCTATCAAGGAGCGGCCCTATGTATTCTTTAGTTCTCCTTTTTCCATTCACATATCTAAAAAAAAACTTTTTATTTTCTCTCACAGACACAGCCAGCTTCAACTCTAGGTGTGCTTTAGCTACACAAATTTTCTTCCTACAAACACGAACAGCATCCCTGTATTCTTTCCATGTCACCTGGCCCTCCTTCCAGTAGCAAAACACTCTCTGTTTCTGCCTAATCTCCATTAGAATGTTCCTGGTCAGCCACGCCGGCCTCCTGCCCCGCCTGCCTGACTTGCGATATTTAGGAATTGCGATATTTAGGAATCATTCCAAGTTGGACAACATTCCAAGTTAAGACTGGAAGAAGAGGTACGTATTGTCACCATTGTTCTTTCCTGAAGTTTGTATCAAGGTGATGGTGACATCTGCCAGCTCCCTCAGCACTCATGGGTGCATCTAGTCAGGGCACATGGACTTATGTATGTGCAATTTGCTTAAGGGTTCCCTGACCTGACCTTCTAATTCTAAGGGTGAGTCCTCTGTTCTTCAGTCCAGCCTTTTCTCATCTCTGGGACCTAGAACTCATAAAGCTTGTCTTGCCAGTAAAGTAAAGGCACTCAGTACATCAGCCTTTTCCATAACCCATGTGACAAGATCCACTATCTCCTTCAGCAGTGGGCCCGCATTTTCTCTGGTCTTCCTTTTGTAATCTTTGTACTTAGAAAAGCCATTCTTGTTGCTTTTTATATCCCTTGCCAAATTCATTTCCAGTTTGCTTTTTCTGAATTTCATCCCTGGATGTTCAGACAATGTCTCTGTACTCCTCCCAGGTTACCTGTCCTTGCTTCCAACAGTATGTTTCCTTTTTGTTTTTGAGTAATGCTAGCCTTACTATTGCAGACTGACACAAAGGCAACATTGATTACCTTGGTCTTTTCTGTCCCGTGTAACCAGCTTTTTCTTTTGTCAGATTCCCTGGGTTTGTTCTCCTGTTTGCTCTTTCTTCTTTCCTTTCTCTGAATATTATGTCCCATAATCTAGGTAAGGTGGGGAAGCAGCAAAGCATCAGTGGCATAAGATGCCCTGGCACAGCTGTAGGTCTATTACCAGGAATCTGCATCTTAAATATATAGTATATAGAATATATATTAGATCTGTATGTAATATTTTAGAAACCTGATGGCAGTCAGAGAAGAAACCTGATGGCAGTCAGAGAAGACTTCTTGAACCAAATAATTTATTATAACATACAGTTTTTCTAGCAAAATGTTCATTATTGGTAAGAACACTTAGTTATCAAATTAATAAACAAGTTCTGATTGCTACTTAGCTCTTTTCTCACTTTTCTTGGTTAATGTCTGCAGTGGAGAGTCTCTGTATCCTATGGAATAAATGAGCAGTTATACACTGTAGTTGCTTTTTTGCACAATATTAATGTATTAAATGTAGCAGAGTAAAGATCCATGGTATATACTGCAGATGCTTGAAGAGTTGTTACAGATGCTGTGGGGACTGTAATTACGTCTTAGTTCTGGGTATGCTCAAGCTCTCCTGTACTATTTCCTTTACATAGTTTTTCACATGCAATCATTCATAATGTCTCCCAGCAGACAGGTCCATTCACACTCACTCAGCTCCAGCTTGGCTCATTTCAAACGAAGCAGGAGGTGTCCTCACGACATGAAAGTTTGTTTGTTACCTCACTGCATTATTCACTTCAAACTCTTCTGTCATTGTATACTCCAGGTAGCAATAATATTTGCTTGTATAAAATAAATGATAGTATCTCATTGGTTCCTGAACTTAAAGTTACACATACTGCATGTTCTGTTGGTAAAATCTGAAATCTTTCCTTCCTTACTATAAAAATATTTACTCTTATATTGTTAAGTTTTCAGCTGTGTCTTTCTCCAGGAAACTGACAATATGACCAAAGTGAAGATATTTGCTTTACTATAGACCTGAAAGCAATCCTGTATCTTAGTTCTGGAGAACTTACATTATTTCAGACAAATAGAAATAGTGACCAATCTGTATCTTATATCCAATAACACACTGTAGTGTGTATGTTAATGAGGCATTGTGGGTTGATTCTCATCATATTTAACTCTATTTTTTCAGTGATTTAGTTCTGTTGTACTCAAAATAATATTTTTTTTGGCCTTTGGTGTTGCTTATGCCCACTATAGGACTGCGATCGTGAAATTATTTTGGTGTTTACTCTTGTGAGCCAATAGTATGATACAAAGTATTGATTTTGAATTGTGTGAATTTGATGTGCAACCATTTGCTGCATTTTCAGGTGGCATTAATTTGCAGTAGCAAGTCCTTCTGATACTATTTTTGATATGTCAGGAGCATTAGCACAATATTTTTCTAAGCATCCACTTTTGGTAATGGAAAGAATTATGAAAGAATTATGATTGTTTTGAATTAAATGAGAAGAAAGTGTGACTATTTCTTCTTCCCTTCTCCAATACAGTTCTCCTTGTTGCTATTGAAGTCTGGAAAAGGTGCTGGCATGCCACAATGAAAAGTTAGAAGGGAATTTGTGCAGTGTTGGTGGGTTGCATGCCCTTACCTCAACAATTCAAGACAGTATGCCTCTTAAAAGGGTAGCAGAAAATACATCAATTTCAGTGTAATTAGAATTAAATTAAATCAGCTTGAGGTTTCTTTTTTGTACCCTCCCTGCAATGGATCTCACACATTGTCTTACTGTGTGTGGATCTTACAGAGTACCCTTTTGGGAGGTATTATCATCACTCTTCTCAGTATTTGCAAACATGTCCAACATTTTGACAGAAAAGCAGGGTATGTTATGAACACTCGTTAAACTTTTTATGCCAATGATGATTCACTTAGATGGAAATGATTTAGGAAATAATTCAGCTAAAAAGATCTGAAAGAAGTGCTAATGCAATTGTCAGTCAGCAACAAGCAGCTGGAAGCTGGGTGGCCAAAAACCATCCTTGCTTTCACAGTAATTTCAGGATGTCTCTCTACCCTTTGACATTTCTGGGGACCACACCTCTCAGAAGCTTAACAGGCATACTGATCAGTCTGATATACAGTCATTTGATTCACAGGGGCCTAGTGAAAGAAAATGAGCCAGGAGTCACTTAGCTTTAGATTGTAAGAAAACGTCCCAAGTTCAATCACATTTTCTTATTGTCATCATTAAAGCTTTATTTGGTCTATTCCTGAAGGCATGTGCATTTTTAACACTAAAGCATGTGTTGTCTTGTGCATAAATACTTTATAGTGACATTTCATCATGTAATAATCACAAAACCGAAAAGACTGAGACACTAACTGCTGAATAATAAATTGCTTGTTGCTTTCATATTGTGTCTACAATGCATGCCTCCTTATCAGTGTTGTCTGGAAAGATCATCAAGGCTTTGATCACAAAGTAAAAATGTCCCAAGTATCTGTTTGTATCATCATTCTAATGTGAGATTTGTTCCATCACAAGTCAAGGAGGTGAAAGTCCTCTGAAGGTCACTTCACTGAAATTTCAAACAAATAAAACAACCAAAAAGCAAAGGGGCAGGAGACCTGCATGCATGGGCAGGGAGCTCCTGGCAATGCTCAGATAGAAGAAGAAAGTTTGCAGCATGTGGATAAAGGAACGGACCATTTGGGAGGAATATAGGGACACTGTCAGAGTATACAGGGATGCAACAAGGAAGGCCAAGGCCCATTTGGAATTAAATCTGGCAAGGGATTTCAAAGACAGTAAGAAGGGCTTCTTCAAATACATCAGTAGAAAAAAAGAAGACTGGGGAAAACGTAGGCCCACTGCTGAATGAGGCAGGTGCCCTGGTGACAAAGGTTACAGAGAAGGTAGAGTTGCTGAATGCTTTTTTTGCTTCAGGCTTTACCGCTGAGATCAGCCCTCAGGAATCTCAGACCCTGGAGACAAAAGAGGAAGTCTGGAGAAAGGAGGACATGCCCTTGGTTGAAGAGGATCGGGTCAGAGATCATTTAAGCAAACCTGATATCCACAAATCCATGGTCCTGATGGAATGCACCCACAGGTGCTGAGGGAGCTGGCCAGTGTTACTGCTGGGCCACTCTCCATCATCTTTGAAAGGTTGTGGAGAATAGGAGAGGTGCATGAGGACTGGAAGAAAGCCAGTGTCATGCTAGTCTTCAAAAAGGGGCAAGAAGGAAGATCCATACAACTACAGGCCAGTCAGCCTTACCTCCATCCCTGGAAAGGTGATGGAACAGCTCTTCCTGGAGGCCATCTTCAAGCAAGATAAGGTGATCAAGAGCAGTCAGCATGGATTCACCAAGGGCAAATCATGCTTAAACCAATCTGATGCCCTTGAATGATGAGTTGGGTAGATGAGGGGAGAGTGGTGTCTGTGGTCTACCTTGACTTCAGCAAGGCTTTTGATACTGTTTCCCATAAAATGCTCATAGACTCGCTCAGGAAGTGTGGCCTAGATGAGTGGATGGTGAGGTGGATTGAGAACTGACTGGATGGCAGAATTCAGGGTGTTGAGCTCAGTGCCGCAGAGTCTATTGGGGGCCTGTAGTTAGCGCTGTCCCCCAGGGGTCAGTACTGGGTCCAGTCTCGTTCAACTTACTCATCAATGACCTGGAACAGAGTGCACCCTCAGCAAGTTTGCTGAGGACACAAAGCTGAGAGGAGTGGCTGAGGGATGGGCTGAGAGGAACCTCATGAAGTTCAAGGGCAAATGTAGGGTCCTGCACCTAGGGAGGAATCACCCCAAGCACCAGTGCAGGCTGGGGGTTAACCTGCTGGAGAGCAGCCCTTCAGAGAGAGGCCTGGGAGTTCTGCTGGACAGCAAGCTGACCATGGGCCAGCAATATGCCCTTGTGGCCAAGAAGGCCAATGGTATCCTGGGGTGTATTTGGAAGAGAGTTGCCGGCAGGTCAAGGGACGTGATCCTCTCCCTCTGCTCAGCCCTGGTGAGGCCTCACCTGGAGTATTGTGTCCAGCTCTGGGCTCCCCGGTACAAGAGGGAAATGGAGCTACTGGAGCGAGTTCAGAAGATTTTTAAGATGATCAGAGGACTGAAGCATCTGTCATATGAGGACAGGCTGAGAAAACCAGGCCTGTTCAGCCTGGAAAAGAGAAGACTGAAGGGAGACCTTATCAATGTGTATAGATATCTAAAGGGAAGGTGTTAAGAGGATGGAACCAAACTCTTTTCAGTGGTGCCCAGCGACAAGACAAGAGGCAGCAGGCACAAACTGAAGCACAGGAAGTTCCAGCTGAATACGAGAGGCACTTCTTTACTGTGAGGGTGACAGAGCACTGGGACAGGTTACCCAGAGAGGCTGTGGAGTCCCGTTCTCTGGAGATATTCAAAGCCTGCCTGGATGCCATTCTGCACAGTGTGCTCTAGGTGATCCTGTTCGGCAGGGGGGTTGGACTGGGTGATCTTCAGAGGTCTCTTCTAACCTTGGTCATTCTGTGAGAATTCTGTCCAATATGAAATTTGAATATTACATCTTAATTTCAGATCTACACTATTTAGAATTTTCAGAGCTTCCTTTTTCTTTCATATGTCTAGAGCATTAATTTTTTAACTCAGCCTCACCTCGAGTACTGTGTGCAGTTCTGGGTACCACAGTACAAAAAGGACATGAAACTATTGGAGTGTCCAGAGAAGGGCTACAAAGATAATGAAAGGCTTGGAGGGGAAGATGTACGAAGAGCAGCTGAGGTCACTTGGCCTGTTCAGCCTGGAGAAGAGGAAGCTGAGGGGAGACCTCATCACATTCCACAGCTTCCTTGTGAGGGGAAGTGGAGAGGCAGTTGCTGATCTTTTCTCTTCAGTAGCAAACGATAAGACCTGTGGGAATGGGGTCAAGCTGCAACAGGGGAGGTTCAGGCTGGATATCAGGAAGAGGTTTTTCACTGAGAGGGTTGTCGCACACTGGAACAGGCTTCCCAAGGACATAGGCACAGCACCAAGCCTGTCAGAATTTAAGAAGCGTTTGGACTGTGCACTTAGTCATATGGTCTGAGTTTCTGAGTGGACCTGTGTGGAACCAGAAGTTGGACTCGATGATCCTTACAGGTCCCTTCCAATTCAGGATATTCTATGATGCTATGAATTTTAAGAGTAGTTACATACACTCATTAAGCTCATGTTCCTGTGGAAAATACAGATCCTCTGTATTTATACAGAGGATTTGTAAAGAATTGACATTATCATTGCTTGTCAAATGAATATGCTGTTCTTCAATGTTTCCCTGGTGTTCAGAGCCAAAGCATGAAACTCAGGAACTTTAGTGCATCTCCATTGTTAGATGGTAAATCAATAAATATACTTCCAGAATGAATTATTTAAACTGATCTTCTGTGGCCTTATTAGATAGTACAAGGAACAAGTGCACATCCCATTGAGTGATAAATCAAAAAGATTTTGAAATGGTATTTACAGACTTGCAGAGTTAAATGCCAGCCACTCTTGTAAATGGGCACGTAAAGCAGGCACTGTTGTGTAGCATTTACATCAAACTTCATCAGATTGGGTGAAGCCCTTACTTGGAAGGAATGCGGCCATAGGAGCTTAAACTTTTGTATAGGTACTCACGATAATGCACTTTCATTCTCTCTTCTAACTCTTTCACAGGCATAGTTTTGTTTGTGTCAGCTCTAGCACTCTTGATTCCTTACTATTACTTCTTTACTAATGATTAATTTCCTTTACTTTAGGGAATATTTAAAGTAGATACTCTAGCGTTGGATGGGATCTTCATGATCGTGGTTATACCTCTGTGTTCATAGTTGTACCCATTTGGCTTGTGACTTTGGACAAATTACTAATTCTGAAAAACTTGAGAAATTTATTGTAAGAAGACAGACTAAATTTTTTGCTTTTCACCTTGATTTGCCCAACAATGCCAGTGAGGGGTACTGTACTGACCGGAGCAGCCATAAATATGACCTGGCCCTAATGGGAACAATACTGACAGAAAATGTCTGTTAAAACACTAGCAGAAGAAAATGCCTTCCAGTCTGAAAACTGCTTGACCCATAAACCAGGAGTATATTTGGAAGGTATCACTGGCCTCCTGAGGTGCAGCTGAGTACCTAAGAAGTGGGGGCATCCTGAGGATACCATCCATAAAGGGAAAATAAGGAACTGGAACATCAACTTACCATCTGAAAAGCAGAAAGTAGTCTGGGAAAAGTAAAAATATTTTGTTTCAGAGAACAGGAAACCTCATCTATTGGTTCCCTCATGTGAAACAAATTAGCAGCATCTGTTGGCTGCTCTAAGAGGTGGTATCCTATGCCCTCTTATGTCTCAGAGATACAAAAATTGCTGTTTTTATGTCCAGGATGGAACCTTTCTTTCTGAAAATGCCCTGTGCTGTACAAACTTTCCTTTCCTATAGGACATCCTAAACAAATTTTACATCTGCTGTGGAGGCCTGTCTGTCTCGAAACTCTGTAATGCAGATTATATTTGAAGCGAAAGTTTGTTATTTGTTTGGTCCTGCTCCTGAGCCTATTTCTGATTATCTGTCTCTCCTGAGAGTTTTTTGTTTGTTTGTTTGTTTGTTTGTTTTGTAATTAGACCATTTTGAGGTCAGTATTTTATAATTAGATCCCTCTGAGGTTGATTTGGCATTGCCCTTCCCTCCCACCTCCGCTTCTGAGATCAGTTTGATGCGATATCAGTAGTTTTATTAAAGTTGTATTTATGTACATAATCTGCCATAAGTAGTTGATATTTATAACTGTCATAAGTGTAGTTGTTATAATATTGATAACTTCACAATTCGTAAGTATATTCAGTACAATAACTTACTATACTATACTATAGTAATATAACTTGTTGAACCTATGCTAATCTGTATTTGCTACTATATTACTACTTCTTACTGTGTCTAATTGCCTTCATACCTCTAATTGCTACTACTGTTAATCTGTACTATTCCCCAGATATCTACTACATATAAAAATTTGCTTTCTGGTAATATTGTAACAGCTTTTTATCTATATACATATCTATATAATCTTGCCTTTTTAATCATAGTGTATTTGCTAGTGGTAATTTGTGGTAATCCATGATAAATAGACAAGAAATCTTCATTGTCTTTGTTATTTACGGAATCTTAAAAAAACACTTGCAATCTCTATGCAACCACAGGCTAGGTAACTATGTGACTGTGACTGTGCTGGTCAACATACTTGATCCACTGCATCTCACTGTGTAGTGGGTTTACATGACAAGGTTTTGGTAGCAGGAGGCCATAGGGGTGGCTTCTGTGAGAATTCAGAAGCTGCCTCATGTTAGGTAAGGGACCCACTTCCTACCAGAGCTGAGCCAATAAGAGATATCGTTTGTGCTAGTATTCTTCAGTATTCTGAAGAATACCAGTATTCAGTATTTTTTCTGTTAGAATACATAGTGAAAACAAATATCCTCATTCTACAGAATTCTTTTTATCATAATTTTGAATCCTCATTATGCTTTTTTAGTACTTACTGCTTTCTCTCTGTCTTTTCTTTTTTTTTTCTATTCATCATATTTTTCTCTTCAACCAATTCTGTAGATTTATTCTGTAAAAAATATGACCATCTCAGTACTTTTTAATGCAAAACATCTGAGTTTACTTACTTATGGTGCCAGTAATATCTCTGTATCTCAATGTGATTAAACATCAGATGTTGTATATTTTATTCAAAGTAATACTTTGTTTATTTACACTTCAAAATATTTCCATCTTTTGTTTTTCTGCTTCATTTCAGTTGTTGCAGGGCTTCACAAACAAACAAATCAGTTTTATTCAAGAAAATCTGAATGTAATAAGTATATATAGCAATAATTTCAGACTTTTTGCAAAGATGGCCCTTTCACTAGAAAGGAACTGAATAACTTAGCAGAAGTTTCTAATCAAATTTAGTGGAGTTACAGACTGATGAATTTGTTCTTAATGGTGTTATATGGCCTTTCATAATGAAATTGAACACGTTTTGTTTGATTCTTGTTCTTTTTGTTTTACTTTGAACATGGAACTCTTAGAAAACAAAGAATTTTATTCATTTCAACTTGAATTCCATTCAAAAACAATAGATCTGTGGTGCAAGTTCTGTTTGGTGTTGCTCTGTAATCGCTGCAAGATAAGGTTCATGATGTCTTTGTTTTAAATCACATTGAAAAGCTGGTGCAGAAAACGCATCACCTGCAGTGCAATCTGATTTAAGAAAACATCACTGAAAAAGCAGTGCTGCTCATTGATAAGAGTTAAATGCTGAGACTTTAATGAAGTGTTCATATTGCAGATACTGTATACCATAGGAGAAGCATTTTTACATAAAGGCAACAAAAATATAGAATGTTTCCATCCACAGATATTTTTACATACTACTGTGGCTAAAATAAAGAGTTTTATTTGAAAAACATATTCAGAATGCCTTATGAAAGAAGACTTCCTGGAACCTTAAGAATTAAAAAAGATGAAAAGATAGAAAAAGATATGCTGAGCAGAAGGGTTTGATGTTCTGAGAAAGTTGAATGTAATAATCAAAACATTGAAATGTATTAGCTAGTCAGTAGGTAACATTACAACAGCATTTTAAAGTTACAATCTTGATTTTATCTTTAATAAGAGAGTGCTTCAGAAGTCCTACCATTCACAGATGTACAAAACAAACAAACAAACAAACAAAAAACCACAATCAATCAAACAACAACAACAAACAGAAAAATCAGAGAAAATTTAAAAAAAAAAAAAAAAAACAAACAAAAAACAGAAAACAGAAAAGAAAACAGAGAACCATTTAGAATGATCTGTGGAGTACTGAAGTAAAGTTTAGAAATAAAAAGTTTAGTATTCAGAACAAGTTGAATTGAGCATATATACAGTATCCAAAAATACTAGAGGTATACATTTCTTCATGAAAGATAGCAAAAATGAGGAAAATACTTGGTCTTTACTTTCTTAATATTATGTCATGTCTGTATGTTGTATATAATACTTTCATATTTTTGTACAGGAAAAGCATAAGCAGGAGTTAGAAGATATGAGACAAGCTGGACATGAAGCTTTGAGTATTATTGTTGAAGAATTCAAGGTAAACAAGTTGTCAAGTTAGCACATTTTCCAGTGTAACATCATATAATAAGTATGCATTACCGGCAGTCTTCTTTAGTATTAGCTAGTTTGGTTGCTCAGACTCTTTAATTATAAAACTGTCTTTTCAGTTGTTTCCAATTTATTCTGTTTGGCCTGAAAGTTTACATGACATGTTTTTTCACTCTGCACTTTGGGAAACTTCAGATAAAGCATGTTAGCCAAGTGATGAATCTTAAAACTGGAATAAAACAAAGGTCTCAGTCAGTTGTGGTAAACTTCACATTAGCTACAGTTTGGACCTCTCCAGTCTCAAAAATCTATACTTGCAGGAAAGCAGCCTTACAGAGCAACTGAGCAGTTTTGTTTGTTTGTTTTGTTTTATCTATAGAACACTAAGACAAGCAGGTATGTATAAATTAAGGCAGAATGTGTAAACCTCTCATGCTGTTCCTATTTGTGCTGAGTCAGTAAGATACAAGAACTGGATGTTATTGTGGAGGATAAATGTGTCTTTTGTACTGTTACTAAAACTTGCTAATAAGTGCACAAAACTGATTCAAAACCAGAGATTATTGTTATTTCAGATAAAAACTGAATCATCTTAGGTGTAGGTATGGCAAAAGATTCTAATTAGACTTAATAGAGGTAAAGAAGATCTGACTGGACAAAGAAACTGATAATAAGAAATGGAAGATAAGGCTCTTGCTGGGAATGATAAGGGAGACATGAGACATAGTATGCAATTAGAAGCTGGGATCAGTAAACTGACAATGTTGTTAGTTAGGTTTGGAATGGAACTGGCAAACTAAAAAGGATTGGATTGAGGCTGTGTCATCTGATTCAAGCAATAAACTGAAAGCTTGAGCATAGAAGCTGATCAAGAAGCCTGCAATACTTTGCTGGGGAGGGTAGGCTTCTTTATTTTTAGGAAATATCCAAAACTTACTCACAATGTATTTTTCTTTCTGGAGTTGTCAGGATCCGCACCTCCAGGAGAGCCATTTATGCCAGATTCCAAGTCTGCCACAAAATTCGAAATCTAAATGCTGTTCAAAAAGGTGGTTGGTTGGTTGGTTTGATTGTTTGTTTTGTTTGGCCTCTGCTTCTTATGTGTAAGGTAGGCCTACCAAGTTCTAAATCTGAGAAAGTTACACTATGTAAAGGACCTGCTGGTGCTTTTAGGACCACCGACTTGAAGACAGTTTATGTAGTAGGCTTCAGAAAAGTATAAAACACGAAACAGAATACCATTTAATAATTTTGCTAAAAAACTGTTATCAGTGTTCTAGTCAATATTGAAATTGGACTATCTGTAGAAAAATGTCTGTCTTCATCAATATAACTTATACAAATTTCATCAAAAGGGAACCTATTCAGAAATAAGTTTCATTAGTTTTCATTCCAGAGAGAAGTTAAGCTTGTTCACTGGCGATGTCCCTTTGCTCCAGACCTTCCTCATTTTGTTCAGAAGAATCGTTGCATTTCTTTTCCCTTCTTCTTACTCCTTCGGGATTTATTATTTATTTATTTATTTATTTATTACAATGGAAGTTCTCAAATGACAGAATTACAGACTGGTTTAGGTTGGAAGCGATCTCTGCAGGTCAACTCTTACAGCCCCTCTGCTCAAGCGGGGTCACCTAGAACAGGTCGCCCAGAACCATGTCCAGACTACTTTTGAATATCTCTTAGGAGGGAGACTTCACAACCTCTCTAGGCAACCTGTTCGAGTGCTCTGTCAACTGCACAGAACACAAGTGCTTCCTGATGTTCAGAGGGAACATCCCGTGTTCCAGTTTGTGCCCATTGCCTCTTTGTGCCCTTGTCCTGTCACTGGATACCACTGAAAAGAGCCTAGCTCTGTGCTCTGTTTGCACCCTTCCTTCGGGTATTTGTTGATGAGATCCCCCACTGAGTCTTCTCTTTCCCAGGCTGAACAGTCACAGCTCTCTCAGCCTTTCCTCATAGGAGAGAGAAATGAGTGTGTCCTTCAGAATGTCCGCTTTGGATGGCCGACCAAACACATGGTGTATCTCAGCCTTTTTCACTTCCATTTCATACTGGCTGGGTATAAAATGTTTGTCTGTTACCATGTGCCTTATTTTGAAAAAAACGGTGAGCCATTTGTAACTGTGGCTTTTACGTTTCCTCCTTTTTATTTCTGAAATATAAGCAAATTGTGAAATACAAAAAATCTCTAGTAGTGAATGAATAGTCTTCACCATATCAATGCCTTTGTGTGAGCTAAAGGAGAGTTTTGCATG
This sequence comes from Anas acuta, assembly GCF_963932015.1. Classification (NCBI taxonomy): domain Eukaryota; kingdom Metazoa; phylum Chordata; class Aves; order Anseriformes; family Anatidae; genus Anas; species Anas acuta. The sequence continues at coordinate 136,171,871 of NC_088979.1, forward strand.
GATAACGTTGTCCTTTTTAAGGAATGACCTCTTCATGTATAGCTGGGTAAAGAGAGATACTTATGTGCTGTATCATTTTTTAAAAGATATTTAACAAGTCAACATCAGCTCTGAAGATCTGATTTGCCACCTGGAAAAGAAGGTTTACATTTTTCAGTTTCTATGATTTGGTACAAAAGATTAGGCTTTTAATTGAATACTGTGATTCCAAGAAATATTTATATTTAGCATATTATTTCTCATAGACTGTTTATATTCAAGTTACATAAAGACATTCTTTAATACCAGGGAACTGTGGCATGAATATACTTCATACAAGTCTTCCTGTTGCCTCATTGGTTAGTTGCCATATTTTTGTCAATGAGATTACAGTACTCCGAGGAGAAATAACATCAGATATGCCAGCCTCTGTGTAAAATACTGCTACCAACCTTTTCTGCAAACATAAAATGGGTTAGCAGGAAAATAAGTATGCTATCTTAAATATATATATTTCTCTTACAGCTTAAATACCTTTTTTCATAAGCCTTTACCATGTGGGGGAAAAGATGTGGAATTACAGTGAACTGAATCCTTAGAGAATTTAGTGAAGGCAAACCTGTTCTATGGTTTTGAGAAAAATCTCATGGATTCTTTTAAACTTTTCATTCATGGTTAATATTTCAATATGGAACAAGGGTTAAGATTTTTTTCCTGAAGTGAATGAGTCATAGAATCATAGAATATCCTAGTTGGAAGGGACCCACAAGGATCGTCAAGTCTAACCCCTGGGTCTCCAAAGGACCACCCAAAAAAACAGGCTCTATGTCTGACAGTGTTGTCCAAATGCTTCTTGAACTCTGGAAGGCTTGGTGCTGTGACCATTGCCCTGTCCCAGTGCCCAAGCACCCTCTGGGTGCAGAACCTGTCCCTAACCCCCAGCCTGACCTTCTCCTGTCCCAGCTTCATGCTGTTCCCTCGGGTCCTGTCGCTGTTCCCAGAGAGCAGAGCTCAGCACCTGTACCTCTGCTCCCCTTGTGAGGGAGCTGCAGGCCGCCATGAGGCCTCCCCTCAGCCTGCTCTGCTCTGGCCTGAACAAACCAAGGGACTTCAGCTGCTCCTCACCTGTCTTCCCCTCTAGGCCCTTCACCATATTTGTTTCCTTTGGACACTCCTTGTTTCTCCTTTTTTTTTTTTTCTTTTTTCCTTTGGACACTACCATTTTTAACACTGCTGGCTCATGCTCATGAGCAAGGAGCCTTACATATAGCATTTGTTTAGCTTAGGAGTGTAAAATAAATCTGATTAATCCTTTTAGTGAAATATAAATTGTGGAAGTTACTGACTTTCTTATTTCATTTATGATTAGCCATGCTTCATTTAGTATTGAAATATGTCTTCTTTAGCACTTAAGATTCTGCTACACTAGTACAAATAATTTATATGAAAAAGTGTTTTCCATTTTTAGTAATTTTAAAGTATCAACTAATTAATCCACCATTTCCGTGAGCGTAGAATGTCATCTAACATTGTCTAGGGTTTTGTTTAAAAAGCGTAGGAAGTAGGACTGCTTACAATAGTCCTTACTTACACAGTCCTATTTTGCATTTCTTGGGTTTTAATAAAACAAACTAATGTAGATTATTCCAGTAAAATGCTTGTTCATGGCCCAAATTAGGTTCTGTTACAGTCATGACTATTGGAATTATGACACATCCTCTCAGATACTAGCCAGTTATCACTTTCCAGTACCATCTCAAACAAAGTTCTTCTAGTATGTGTGAATATAATGCCAGAACCATTCATCATTAGCTCTATAAAATAAATCCCAGAATCCTCTTAATTAGTTGTTGAAACTCTGTGTAGAACAGTGAATTACTTGTTCTGTGTTCCTGGTGTAAAAAAGTCTTCCTGTTGATAAACATGTGTCTTTTGATGCACAAAGCAAAAGTTTTTTGTTGTTGTTTGGATTTTGTTTGTTTTTAATTACAAGATTTGATTTGATTAGTAATCAAAAAGTTATTAAATATTAAATTGTTAAATTTAGAGCAGATTGTTACTCTTTGCAGATTTATTGTGGTGGCCTTTTTGTTCTGTTGTATCTTTCATCACATAAAAATGAGTTACATGTATATTTTCTGATAGATCGCTTCCTCATATTTTGAGGAATGTTTTCTTCTAAAACAGACAATATTTCAGCATATTGGTCTTCCATTGCTATCTTAGCCCTAGGCAGACAGAATCACAGAATCATGAATCATTTAGGTTGGAAGAGACCTCCAAGATCACCTAGTCCAACCTCTGACCTAACACTAACAAGTCCTCCACTAAACCATATCACTAAGCTCTACATCTAAACTTCTTTTAAAGACTGCAGGGATGGTGACTCAACCTGACACTTCCCTGGGTAGCCCATTCCAATGCATAACAAACCTTTCAGTAAAGAAGTTCTTCCTAATATCCAACCTAAACCTCCCCTGGCGCAACTTTAGCCCATTGCCCCTTGTCCTATCACTGGGCACATAGGAGAATAGACCAACCCCCTATAATTTGTCTCAGGAAGAACTGATGGCTAGGAAAAGATTCCTTATTTTTATAATGTAGGAGTAGTCATACAACAGTGATGATAATGCATGTATTTTAAATGTAATTGTAAATATGACAAAATTCTCTTCTCTTTCTGTAAATACGACAAAACTCTATTCTTTTTTAGTAAGGATGATGTTACATGTAGTTGTGACCCTAGAACAATGAATGAGATTCTATGAAGTTATAATACTGCAAAGGTTTGATTGCGTGAGTTTGAAGTTTGTTTCTAACAGGAGCCCGAGGAAAAGAGCATTTTGTGGAAAATAAATCCTTAAACTCACATGCCAGTAGAGATAAATACCTAGATAAACTCAGTGTAGCATTCAAACTATAGTCATTAGTCATTGCTATACCAAAACCAACTGCAAATGAAACTGAAGTTATATTATACCACTTCACAGAAACATGTTACCCTATCCTTACAAGTGAATCACACAGAATCACACAGAATTTCTAGGTTGGAAGAGACCTCAAGATCATTGTGTCCAAGCTCTGACCTAACGCTAACAGTCCCCACTAAACCATATCCCTAAGCTATCAAATATCTTGTACATTATGCCTTTGAAACACCAGCCTAAAATCCAGTGCACCGTTTAGTCAGGAAAGTGATTAGTGAAACCATGAAGCTTTTTCATACTGTGATACATATCAAAATGTCTTGACTTTGTGTAACTTCTGAGAATTTTACACGAGAAATACTGTTTGACTTGATATGTAAAATTTTATAGCAGGAGCAATGTTAAAGCTTTAGTAACCCACTCTAATACAACTATGAGTTGAAACAATTCAGCCCATTCATCACAACTTTTATCTCATTAGGGCCCACTTCATTGTAAATTCCAAGTGGACTCTGACCTAAGCAGGAGTGTAATTGCTTTCATTTTGGTTAATATTCATTTGTACAACACACACAGATATATATATATATACATCTTCATTCTTTAGCACATAAAAAGAATGTATTGTATTTAACTTGAAGGTATGCTTACCTGAAAATAGCCTGATCATGAAAATACACAATGCCTGAAGTGGATAATTTATATTCTGTTGAAAAAGAAAGTGTGGAAAAGAGTTTTATTTATATAGTATGTGCATTAGATAAGAACTGTCTTACAACATGGAAAATCAAATATTACATTTTATTTAGTGTATCATCTTCCAGGATCAGGGAAGAATTTTGATTGCATCCTGTCTGTTTTATTGGTTAATTGGTCAGCAATTGGTAATTATATCTTGCCTTAAAATAAATTAGTAGGAATTGGTTAGTGGTGGAGAAAAGATACTGAATGAGGTGGTAATTTTCTAATGCTATGAGGCATAACAGTTCTTATGTACTATTGATGAAATTAACACTAGCATTTAATATAGTTTGTGTTTGAAGTAGAATGGTAACTTTTCTTTCAACTAGGTAACTTTATTTATATATTTTTAAATTGCTTGTTTTAGCCATTTGGACTTTCCAGTTTTGAAGTAAAGAAGGTGTTTGATATACTGGCTTATATTTAGTTACTGAAGCAAATGAATGATGTTTGAGCAGGAGAAAGAAATTGGAGAGAATATTTATTTGGATTCGCTAAGGGTTTTCATGAGTACTTTTAACTAACTCATAGAACATAATGTAGCAGCCTGTACATCATGATGAGCACTTCAATTGGTCTAATGTTTTCAAATAATGCTACACCTGAGAAGTCTATTTTTTGGCAGGTATTACAATGACTTTTATACTGTTTTTCAAAAGGAATAAAAGAGGACAATAAACTCTATTCTGTTTTTCCGCTTGCTTTTTTTTTTCCTGAGAAATTTTTAATTTTTAATATTAATATTTATTAACATTTTTAATATTATTAATATTATTTATTAATATTATTTAATATTTTTGCTTGGTTGTGAGAGAGATTTGGCAATTTGTTACTGTTTGGAATTTTTTGGGGGGTAATAGTTATATTTTGGCTATATGTTTCAAGAAGGATTCTCCTAAACTCTACCTTTTGGCCTGCAACAAATCCTGGTCTAGGCAAGCAGCTGTGGTTTCTACTGTCAGTAGAATTAAAACAGAATGCACTGGTGTTGGGTAAATGGATATATATTAAAAATGGTATATATATTTTTTTTTAAAATGGGTATTTATATTAAAAATAGGCCCTAGTGTATGTGCTTTGGTTTTTAGCAAAATTCTAATTATCACACTTTTGCCTTGATTTGAGGACAAATTTGTGGATAAATTTTAGAAAGCAACCTGTACTGTCTACCTAAAACAACTTGCAGAAGTGCAGGATAGATTTTTTGAAAATCTGTGTCTTTTGTCCAATTGCAATTATATTTTCTGATATTTAAACTTTTCAGGTTGAACAGTACAGTTTTTCAGTCTCTAGTCTGTATTCAGTGATGCTGTTCTCTAGAGTTCCCACAGTACGTGTAGAATGTTATTAATTATGGTCCAGGACTACCTAATTATACAAAGGAACAAGACTTTTAGCATTGTGGGAATTTTTCTGAACTTGTTATACAAACTAAATCTGATCATTACTAAAGCATATAGTAGAGTAAATAAGATGTGTATTCCCCTGAGGATACTCAAGAAGTTCTTATGATAGTTGGATGTAGTTTCAGTTTAGTGTCTTCCAAAATTATTCTAATATATGAAACTGAGAATTCAAGTTTTCTCTTCATCCAAGCTCAAACAAGGGTTTGGACTAATTCACTTACATAAGTTTTATTTTGTTTTGATGAAATTCCAGTTATAGTTATATTTTGGTTTATAGTTTATAAAATGAAGACAGACTAACTTTTAATGTTTCTGCCACACCAATTTAAAAATATTTTGTACTGTCATTTAAATGTATGAGGGTTTTGATGATATTTTGGAGATAGAATGGCTTGTGTGATGTTTATAACCAGTCATACATAAAGCAAAAACGGATGTGAAGACACTTTGGAGAACATGTTCTTAAGGGGTTTCATTCTTTTTATGTCAGAAGTCACCGGACATTTTTGGTTAGTGAAGAAAAAGCAGGATAAATTCTCTGGTAGATTTTTGGGGGTTAGGAGAGTGATAATAAAGAAGGGAAGACACACGACTGTTGGAATGGTTTGGAAAGTTTCTGGTAGCTTAAGCTTCAGAAGAATACTTGCTTTACTGTCATTATCATCATACAAATCTTGTTATTTGTAATATTCATATGTTGCTTACACAGCCATACTGTGCCTAGTTAGTTATATGTGAGCATTATCCATTAACAATGTGTTTTTTTTTGTTTGTTTGTTTAAAAACACACTTAAAGTTGTTCATGTACTTATGGCCAGAGCAGTGAATGGGAAATACAAAACAATTTGGTGATGGAATATGATCTGTATCAGTGATGTGATTTATTTCTGTGTCAAAGTAACAAGAAGAAGATAACAATTGTCTGAAATGATTAATGAATGCTAGCATTTAAACTATCTTATCATACACTTAAACCACATAGTTTACAGACACTAGAACCTCTCCTCCAACCTGCAAATAAGAATCCCCAATGTTCTAGCACATTCTACTATCACTTTTTTTTATCCCTCACACATACTTTACTGCCAAGAATCCAGAGATATGGGTGTTAGAATAAGAACTACCAACACTAACAGGTTCTTGAAATTTTAGAACTTAAACAAAAAAAGACTTAGTCTGTAGTGGTTCAAGAGCAGCTACCCTATTCTTCAGGAAAGGAAAATCAGGACTGAGGCACAGTATAGACTCCTAATTTTCCTTTTTGGTTGAAATTCACTGTTTACTCCAGATGATATGAAAGAACATCTAATGATTTCTTTCATTTCTTTCTGGAAGGATGAATATAAAACATCAGACTATAATCCACCTGATATCCAATAGATTTTGGAAAAAGACCTAAAGGTTTGCTATTTCATATCAACTCTGATAGTTTCTTGTAACTTTTTTGAGTCATCTTAAGTACATGTACTGAAACTGAGGATAATGAGCAAAATGAATTCTTACAATATGTAGTATTTTACCTTGTTACCGTGTTTTTGACCAAAGAAAAGCCACTTGGTATGTTAAGTTAACGTAATTTAGGGAAGTACTTCTGGATTTAGGGAAATTAAATATAGATGTGTTGATTTGGTGCCCTTTTCCTCAGCTATTAACTTTTTCAGTGCTCCTTTCTACTCCAGGGTTTGGTTTACTTTTAGAACCTTTGTGGATGGAATACACGCTGGGGGACAGAATAAGCAATGCTGTAACAGCTGTACTATCATCTTATTTTTCTTCTATCATCTTATATTTTATATTGTACTATCATCTTATATTTTTCATCCATGTAACTTTAATTCATAGGACTTGTATACTCTAAATCCAGAGGAATGTATGTATCAACAGTCAGTTAGTTTTCATAATCATGCAGGTAACGATGAACTGAAGCATATATTAAAAATAGCATTAATCTGTTTTTTCTAGTGAAGTACTGTAGAGAGTTTGAAAGGATGACATTTGCAGTCATGGAAAAGTGTTTAAAATATTAACATCTTTTGGTGACTTTCTCATGCAAAATATCTGGTTGATTTTCTGAAAAAGAATGTGTTGGGTTTTTTTCTTTGTTTTTGCCTTTATCAGTCAATGAGGTGATCTCTTTTCATCTGTCATGAAACAATTAACATAATTTGTAAAGATACTAGAATTTTCAGCTCACTCAGTGTCATTCTATTCTTAAAATGGACTTTTACATGTGACGTTTTGATTTGACTTACTTAAAAGCCAAAGTAAAAAACATAAACCTCTGTAATTGAAGGAGACAAATGGCTAAGTCTCATTCTCCAGTGGAGTCCATGTTGTCAGTAATTAACTTTTTCGGTCCAGAGGGATTCAGATATCCAGTAGCTGAAAACTCTGGAACAGTGGTGACTTATTTGGCAGCAGCCATCTTGGCAAAGTACCAGCCTTTCTATTGCCTTTCAGAGTGTCACTGTAGATCATGCATACAAAAAGTTGTATGTTGTATTGGTTACAGACTACTCTTCCTGTTGGACCTTTTGACATGTTTGGGTTTTGGTGATCATTTTGGTTTGGTTTTGTTTGTTTTGGTGTGGTTTGTTTCTTTGTTGTTTTGGCATGGTGGTCTTCATCCTGATTGCGTTGTTTAATTGCTATGCTAGTACTTATCGCAGGAGTTTCAAACCCTTTTCATCACCTGTAATACTGAAGAACCTTGAAAATTTTTCTCCCTTCCCAGACTATCTATTGCCATCAGATGATACCCTGCATCAACTATAGCAAATGTGAATTTGAAAAGTATGGAAAATAACGTATTAAAATCTGGAAAAATTGCAGTTTAACAGAGATAATCACCATCATATATTGTAACAATTCTCCACGCATAAATATTCCTTGGATTGAGGTCTACTGCTCAAATTTCTCTCCAGGTGCAGTATTGGTATATAAATAGTTCAGAATACCCAAGTTCACATATTTGAAACAGCTTATGTCATCTGTACTGGCCAAAAATCTTAAAATGCTTGGGTAACAGGCAGAGGGAGGGAGAAAAAGGCAAAACTTTAGAAGCAGCACCTGTGGAGGACATTGCCTGCTGAGAAAAAAATTTCCTGTAGTATTTGGAAGCCAAGGCAGTAAGATTAATATAGAGGTAGTCATTTATAATGTTAAAACTTCACTAAGAAAATCACAAAAAATCATAAAATGATCTTGTGTTTTTGTGTGAGTTCTTTTTGTCTCTTTCAATTTTTGTTTCATTACAAAAAAAAAAAAAAAAAAAAAAAAAGATTAGTAAAACTTAGAGGCTAAAACTGAGGAGAAGTAAATGTCACATATTTTTTTCTAAAATTAGCGAATTCTATTTTGTCAGTAATTTTTCCATCAAAATTACAAGAATGGAAAATTTGCATATATAATACCCTGGGTTTGGTATTCAACATGTACCCTTTTCTATTGTGTATTCCTGGTGTACTGCCTATTGATTTTAAAATTATAACTGTGTTGTTTTTCAAGTTGTGGATAATCTCTCCTTTTTTCTTACCCCCCAAGTTAGTTCAAGGAAAATTAGTGGATACAAGCACCCACTTAAATACATTTTATATTTAATTTGTATAAACTGGAATGTTAATCAGAGTTCTCCTTATGGAGAAAAACAAACAAACAAACAAAAACCCTTACCACAAATCAAACCGTTGTTTGCTTTTTCAGATCTACAAGCCTAAACAGCTATAGATTGAAGTTTGAGACTGAAAACTTGATTCAATTGTAGCTTTGACTAGCTTAGAAGTTCACGCCAAATTGGAAATGAATTATAGCTGAACCAAAACTATTAAAACAGTATCACTGTAGACATTAATTCTTGGTTTTCTTGGTCAATGTTTTGTGCCCAGTTTAGTCATGGTAAAAAATGTAATATGGTACTGGGAAGAAGAAAATATTAAAAAGCCAAGAGTATGTTTGCCTGATTACTTGGTGCTGGTTTTTTTTTTTTTTTTTTTTTTTTTTTTGTGTGTGTGTGTGTGTGTGTTGGTTTTTTTTTGTGTGTGTGTGTGTGTGTTTTTTGTTTTGTTTTTTTTTCCCCCGAAGTTTGAGGAAAGATGCTACTTTTTGCATTTTAAGACAGCTAGATATAAGTTGATTATTTGTTATATAAGACTTGTAAATTCTGCCTTTGATTACTGGAAAGGCATCAGTTCAAATTATGATGATGTACTTATGATCACAACTATTTCTGTAGCAGATGTAGTTCATTCTTAAGTTAATGCATGACCTTCTGTTTGAATTTTAAGCAACCTGCTGTAAGCAGTTGTTTATCTAAGGTATGACAATCCCTTTAAGCTGATAAAGTTTCTTATGTGGTGGAGGTGGAAGATTTTTGAAAGCCAAAGAAATTCCAAATAGGAAAACATGATCCATTTAACTCCTCCAAAAATATAACTGTATATATTAGAGACCTAAAGGACAACCTCAGTTTTGGCTAAAGGTAGATGTATTTAGAGCTTCTGAATTGTTTTGTATTGAGGAAGAAGGAAAAAAAAAAAAGGAAGCAAGTAGTTAGAGACTAGTTGATAGATGCAAAGAGATTCTGAAAATCTCAAGTGACCACTTTCTCTAGAACTGTACAAAGTGTAGACTGAGGTAACAAATGTGGTAAGAATTTAGAAATAGATCCACATCAAGTCTGATGACATCTGCAGTTAGAGTCCTGCAACTGGCTGTTGGCACAGAATGACCCTTTCCACCCTGCGTCAAGTTCATTGCACAATATATAGGAGGAGAAATGAGTTACCAAGAGCATCCATGTTGAAATCCTACCCTTTACTTTATGCTACAGATACTCTAGGCTAGTTTCTGCTGTAATCTTGTTTGAACTGATTCATTGAGCTATGGAAAGAAGGCATATTGCTTCAAGAATTGCTTGATACTAGATTAGTGGCCATAGCTCTATGAAGCATCAACAGCTCTATGGAGCAGAATAACTGTGTAATTAAGAATGAAAACGGCGTTTCAGCAGTGGTAAATAGTTGCGCAGAGTAGCAATTTATCAAACTTTTAGTGTTGTACTATATAGTATAGTATAGGATATTAGTTAATTTGTAAATTAGTTTTGTTAATTAGTGACTTAAGTAGTTTATTATCTGTAATAATATCTTTATTTACCCATCAAGACATCTTAAATGGTTGTTATGAGCAGTTTTCTGCAGGCTTTTTTTCGTTGTTTTTTGTTTTTTTTTTTTACAATTGTGTAGACGCTTTTTTTGACATCTTTATGCTCATCTCTATGTTTATGGTCAGCTGGAGCTAGGCAAATGTAGCATATCAGCCAAGAACATAATACTGTCATGGGCAACAGGTGCATGTTAAATGAGAATTAAAGAAAATAATCTCAAGTTCATCTTTTAATTTATTTTGAAAATTGTCTTCCCTCTGGTAATTTTTTAAATACAGAACATGAATTTTATACGGTACACCTCATTTTCTTTTAAATGACTTGAAAAGACAGTGTTTGAATTAAAATATTTTATTTTGATTTTAAAGGCCTGTTTGGCTGGATCTATCTCACATAGAAAAAAGATTTTTTGTATGGACAGTTCTTATGACACAACATGGAAGCTGTCTCTGAAGCAGTGTTTCACAGATGTGTGTGTCTCCGAACTTGACCAACTAATGGAATGGTCGAATACAGGATCATCTCTGTGGTACTATTTAAAATGTATAAATGTGTTAGAAGTGCAAACAATAGAAGAGGAAGGCTTTAGTTTCTGAATGTGGATTTTTCTGCATTTTATACAGAAAATAATAATTATAAAGTTCAGAAAATCTCTTTGTTCCATCTAATGGACAATATTTTTTTCCCTCAAAAAAAAAAAAAAAAAATCTCTCTACCATTTAATAGGAATTTAATAGTCACCAGTTAAGTTTGCATAGTAAAGAGTATAAAGTGGCTCAGTCTCTGGCCTAAGAAGAAACTGAGAAATGACATTATATTGTAAGGACTATTCTGCTACTGTTTTCCTTACAATCAGAATTATTTTTTTCTTTTTTTTTTCTTTTATGCCAGTTATACAAAACAATTCATGTCACAATGGTTTAGCAGGAAAAAAAACACAACAAAGTACAGACTTAATTTTTGCAAGTGATATGTGGCAATTTCAGTTTATACGCAGTAGGATTTAGCATATAAAATTTCATATACAAAAGTTATACTTCTTTGAGAGCTACATTTTTTGTGATTGTCTGAATTTATACCAACACAAGAACTGAATGTAGTTGGAAAGAAATTTGCTTTTATGAAAGTAAACTAGCCTGACTAGCTAAATCTCATGCAAATGCCAGTAACTGTAGTCTTACACTTTGATTAAAGTACATGTCAAGTGGCATCTACCATTTGTTACCTCTTAAATTTTTCTGAACCTTTGCTAAAGGTACTACTATACTATACCATTACTAATATCCTGAAGAACAAGTTTGGCATAAAGAGGCTAATTAGTGAAAAACGTAGTTTAAAAAATTACTATTTCTTTATAACATGTTTTTTATTGGTTTGGGGTTTTTCAAAAAAGCTTTCAATGCCATATTGAATGTGTTTTTTATGTTCCATAAAGTAAATACATCTCTAAAACAAAAGTCGTTTGAAAAAGGTACTTTTTTTCCTTTGTCTGCATTTGGGCCAAATGTCTGTTTTCTATAGAACTTACATCTGTTTTAACTTACACAGTAATTTCAACTAGTTTGCTATATTGATTACTAGTTAAAAATAGCTTCATCTAATGTGCATAAATAGTCCAATGAATATTTGGAAAGTGACATAAATATAATATTAGGAAAAAAACTTGCATAGCACACGGATTAAGTAAATCCTGAGTAAAAATACTAGCCTTGTTTAAGAAAGTTGGAGCATAATTCCTTCAAAATTCACTTTTTCATATATCTGATTTTTTTTTTTCTTTTTCTTTCTGCATTCAGTTGCTGGAAATTCTGCAGAGTTCAGTCAAGTGCATGTGCATACATGTGTGCATGCATGCAGAGTTCCTAATTTTATTATCTTTTTGTTATTGTCTTCGTACTTCGGCTTTCTACACTTTGACTTCCACTGCTTCACATTTGAGTGTGAACTTCCTGGGGGGGCATTCTTTTATGTTTTAAATTACTCAGAATTTCCATCTGCTTTTACTTGACTTGTGGTTGTGAAGATCATGCTTGGCCCATGGGATCTTACACTGTGCCGAGAGGATGTGGAGTTTTGTCAGCCAGTGAAATATGTCTGGCTTTTTTTTCCTTTTTTTTTTTTTTTTCAGCATCTTTCATATGCTTCTCTTCATGTGTGGTCCCACTGTACCGACTATATTTAACAGAAATACTCTATCTTCTCTGTGCTGCTCTCTTTTAAGCAGCCTGTGTATAAGAAACCTGAGATCCAAAAAATTTTAGTCTTGACTAAAAAGAAGGTAGTGTTACATAAAAGTACTTTAGTAGTTGCACATTCCAAAATTTATAACAGCATTCTGTGTTCTTGTTATACAAAAGTATTAGTTGATTTGCAGTTACCAATAAATATCCCTGTTATTACCTTTGTTGAATATTCTCTGCTGCTTTTTTTTTTTTTTTTTTCTTCCCAGGCACTGCTACAATCTACAGTTCAACAGCAAGAAGCAGCTATTGAAAAACAGTATATACTGGCAATTGAAAAACAGTCCCACAAATGTGAAGAACTTCTTAATGCTCAGGTATGGGTGTGGACATGCAGAAGCCTTCATGATTATCTTTTAGCTTCAGCTCTTCTCTGTTTGAAAAAATATGTTTTTTGGATACATCAATGAAAATAATCACTCTTTCATTTTGTGTCCTCAGCGTAACAGTAAACAGAGTTACTTAAAAATGCAAAGTAAATAATGACTCTCCATCTGTCGGTATCAAAAGTATCTCATGGCATTTAAATCCACTTAGAACAAATTCAAGAGTATAGCACTGAGAAGTAGTCTCAGTGCAACTTAGTATTTAATACTTTAAGAACAGTCATTTTCTGTAGTCTGGGAGACAAGCATACAACTACTTTTAATTCACATAGTTAAATACAGGATTTGATTGCATGGTATTTTCACAAATATTTATAGGGTTTTTTTTTTGTTTGTTTTGTTTTGTTGTTTTTTTTCTGCCTAGACAGTAAGCACAAATATCTGTTGTCCAAACCTCTCTTTATTTCATAGAAATCTTACATAAACATTAAAAATTAAGTATGAGGAATTACATAATCATAAATATATAAAGACTTACTTAAATATATAAATATATATATAAATGTAACATGACTTGATTAAAGGTACACTGCATAGTGTACACACATAGTGCATACAATTTTGTATCTTTAATGTGCAGAATCACATCAATTACTGATGAGCTTCTGAACATTGTAAATCTGGCTTGTTATTGAAAATGTTATGGCTTGCCCTCTTGAATCCAAACAATAACAAACATTAGTCTATATTAAAAAAAACAAAACAAACAAACAAAAAACTATTTTGCTAATACCATCCTATATTGTTTACATTACAATTAACTTTTTAAGTAGTTAGCAACAATTCTATCAAAAATGCAAACCATTATGGTTTATTAATATAAACTTCTTGGGGTAAAGTATACCTAAATTCATCAAAAGGCCATTTGAAGTATTCCACCATTTTCAACATTATTTTATGGCGATTTATATGTTCTGACTATATCAATTAACGCTTACTGCAAACATATATTAAATGTGTAAGCATCTGTATAAACAGGGTAAACTAAAGAGACATAACAGTGGAGAAATTGATTCCATCTTGACTAAGGTGTATATTATACAGAACTACAGTTACTTATCGTATGCTTGCCATATAGTTCTGTATAGTAAAAGAAGTAAAAATGAATTCTAATAAAATGCTTTGTCTTTTCTGAATTGAAAATATCTTGCATGACTTAGTATAATTTTCTGTATGTTAAAAAGGAGTGTATCTCATGAAATCTGGAAGAATTATATGAAGATTATTGGGGGGTGTACTTACAGATTGAGCAGCAGTATTGCTCCCATGATATGTTACATTTGCATATCAAGTCAAATGGTGGGGACAGAAATTTGAAAACATGTTCAAGAAGTTCAAATTTATCTGGGGATCTATGTAAGATAGCTTTTTGTTGGTGGTGCTTTTGTTTGTTTTCTTAAGTAGAACCTGACAACATAAGGGTCATAGAGTTACATAACACAGTGCCCATTTCAAATCATACCTCCATTTAATGCAACTTAAAACCACTTTTGGATCCTGGAAAATTTGCCATCTTTAGATATAAGACTGGAATTTTGAAGACTAGTCAAACAGACAAAGGTTGTGAGTTCTGTGTGGTAGAATTACCAGGTTTAATAAAATACAATTTATTCTTGCAAGCTTTGTTCACTCATAAATCTGTTGGAAGACATCTGAGAAATGTGTACCATACTTTTATTTTTTTATATATCTGTCCCTAAGTATATGCTTCTGTGTTTGTTTCAATATTTGGTTTTGTTCAATTTATTTTGTTCTGTGCTAACAACATTGCTGAAATTATAAGTTGATTAAAATGATGTGTTATGGCATTGTGCATGTATATTCACCTTTACAAGTAGAGTTATGAGTATCTATTACTTGAAAGAATTATTTATTTTTTTCATGGTAGTAAACATACAGTGCAAGTATGTTCTATACACAAACATAGCTTCGGTTTCTGTTTTCCTTCTAAAATTCTTGTCTTACAAGTAGTATTTTGTTTTCAAATTTTCACCCCACTTAGAACTTTGTCAATGCACTCAAGTTTTGTCCTCGTTTCCTCCAAATTTTCTGCTTTTTTATTTCCAGTTCCACAAAATCAAGGTAACTTATTGACTCCTTCCTTATGCTTTCTCCTAATTGTATTCACCCCCTTAACTCTCCTACTCTTCCCTCCCAAAAATATCCCTTTGAGAAGAAAAAAAGGCTGTTTTTCTCTGCTTGACTTTAACTTGAGATAAGAATTTATTGTAGTTGCAGATTTTGGAGCTGTCTATTATCAGTGTGATGTGCCTGTGATGGAGATGCATGTTAAAAATCTGTCTGGAGAGGTACCATACTGCTAATACAGTCCATGTGAAAAGTTGTATCTTTAAGGCTAGGGAAGGTGTGAAAGGCCTAGTTTACAGAATTCACAGAATTTCACAGAATTTTCTAGGTTGGAAGAGACCTCAAGATCATCGAGTCCAACCTCTGACCTAAAACTAACAGTCCCCACTAAACCATATCCCTAAGCTCTACATCTAAACGTCTTTTGAAGACTTCCAGTTCTATCTTAGTTTCCTGCTACACAAATTTCTGTAATTCGTCTTTGATAATGACATGCAAGGTTTTGCAGCATACTGGCTAGCTATATGTAGCATCATCATCACATTCTCCAGAAAAGGAACCATCAGCACAAATTGTCCTTGATTCTGTATCTTGTTTCAGGTCTGTCAAACTGCACTTTTCTCCTAGTTCTGTTTCTAGAGGTCTTCAATTTAAAATTGCAAAAACTTTGCAATTGCAAAAAAAAAAAAAAAGTAAATTAGTTAGCCATTTTCTATTGTGGCCCTTCTGATAGGTACCTTTCCCACAGAACCTAAAGTCAGAAAGTTCTGGTCTGTTTGCTTGAAATTCCTGCGTGTGCATTATATAATACTTTTTCTTCTGTTAAGTGGAAGAAGCCTCAGAATTTTAAGGCTTTCAAAACCTGGGATTATTTTGCACTGAGATCTGCAAAAGATCTGCTGGAGTTGTTTTGATGAATGTACTCTGAATACTGAACTGCCTCTCAGTGAAGCATTCCTCTTTATTGATTGTTATGACTATCTATTGCCTTGGAGACAACTACTTGAGTTATGAACTGGTGATATCAGTTACTATCCAGTTATTGTCCACAGATGCTGGGTAATTCTACATCTACCCTTTTCTTAGAATATTAAAGACAAGTGACTGATATTAATGGACAATCTCACACGTTCCCTAGGTATAGAGGTTATGGGTCCCCTTTTAAGTGCTATTCTGAAATGTGTTGAAAGAACCAGCTCCCTCAAACTCATTGATGACCACTGTAATGGATGCTTCCTGGGAAACAGGCTAGTGTTGCTGGTGATTTTTTGTTCGTTTGTTTCTTTGTTTTTCCAATGTAATATTTTCTCAGATCTACATTTCAAAAAGCAAACCAGGCATTCTTGTGGCATATTCAGGGGCACCAGGTTTGTGATGTCCTTTGTCAGTGAACAGGAAAATAAGAACTTCTTTACTTCTTTATTTCAAGATGCAGTTAGGTTAGATAGTATTTAGGAAAGCAATGCACATCAATTGTACATGTCTACCATTTGAGGATAACAGAGAAAATGACACTGGCAAACAAGTCAGTTTTTCATAAGTGGGGGAGATTATAAATTTTATCTTTACCTTTTTCTGATGCACACATTTGAAAATGAAAATGCAAATGAATTTGAAAATGAAAAATGCATCCTGAAAATGAACACCAACTTTGATGTTGTGTTTGAAGTCATGTGTTATATGAAGATACGTACTGAAAAAACTTGTTCCTGTAAAACTTTGGAAACAAAATAGGCTGCTTTTGGACAAACAGCAGAAGTCACTGACAACAGAATCATCCAAAAAGTTCTGTGTGGGGAATGGAGAGTTTCATTGGTTCTGATTTCACTGGATTCTGAGTTCACTGTTGATACCTCAGAAAAATAACTGATTAAGATAATTATTTTGATCCCACTTTGAAAAAAATGAAATAAAACCAAACCAAAACAACAGCAAAACCTTTCAAATAGAATTTCCAGTAATCAGAAAAAAATAAGATTTCTATAAAAGTAAGTTAATAAAAGTGGTTCAGTATAGGTCAGCACTAGAATAGAGATGGCACATAGGGTAGAACAGTAATATGATTTCATAAAGTCTCACTCATTCCTATTTCTAAGTTATGATTTAACGATATTCCTCTTTTTCTCTATGTCTTCCTGAGGAAGCAGTATAAATTAGATATACAACTGGATTATGAAGTGCTTTCATGTTTGGATATTGTTAAAGTGGATATATTTTACTGTGGTCCTTAATTATGTTAATTGGGATATTTTCCATTTCGATTCATGTAGAAGAAGAAGAAACACAAGGAATGTAAGGCTTTAATTTTGTACCTCAATTGCATATATATTCCTTTTCTGTATGGGGCAACTTTTCTCCTATACTGTTAAAGATCCTGCAGTTTTCCTTTATGTAGAGTATATAAAGCTGTTTTTTTTTCCATACTAGTCAAAGGAGCTACTAGTGTAATTACTGACACAGGGCAGTACAATAAGACAGTAATTTTCAAATTTACTTCACACCTGATTTTGAAAGGCATATATGCAAATTGGTATTCAGAGAATTTTGAATGTTATAATTTTAAAGGGGCCAGCAGTCATTTTTTGCAGTGAGAACAGTAGGTACTTGAATAATGCAGAAAACATGCAGACTGAAAAAAATTAAGTGTGCAGTAGGCAACATCTAACTGGTTCATCAATTCCAATTATGATAGGTTTAGAAATTCTTGAGTGTGTTTTTCACATCCCCATCATTGGGGATCATTTCTTACAGTTCTCAGAAAGTTTATGATTTGCTAGTGTTGAAACAATCTGGCAAAGTCATTTCCATTCAGTCATCCAATCAGTCATTTCCATTATGTTTTCATCTAATTCACTTGTAACGTCTCATCCTTAAACACAGATCATCTAGGTGTATCTATTTAGGTCTGTTTTCCCCTCACCAAGAGGGAATTTAGACTTTCTCACAACTTTGTTTGCTGGTAATTCTTGACTATGTAAACAACAAGCGATACTTGTTAGAATCCTATTGTCAACTTGAGGTATTTAATCCTCCCGGAGTATTATAATACCTTCATGGTTTATGCTTATATTAAAAAATAAAAAAAAAATAAAAAAAAAAAGTGGCAAGAGTGAAAAGGTCAAGAATTTACTATTTTTGTGCTTATGTAGAGAGAATTAGTTGAAAAGATTAGTAATCTGCTATTCACCGTGATGGGAAGAATTATTTTTTTTACTTTCTGAAAAAGTCTACTTTATCCTCTTTCTATACTTTATTTTTGTAAGGCTATTGCTTAGTGTCTACCTCTGCAAGGAAAAATTATTGCTAAGATGCAAAAAGGCATATTTACTTTTTTCAAAAATTAAAAACTTTACTAGTTCTAAACTAACTTGCTTTGAATCTACCCACTGTCACAAGTTAGTTAAAAGATGATTTTTCAGTCCCTTTGTACTGTCAGTTCATCCAAGATACTGTTAGTCTCATCCAAAAATCTTATATGGATATTATATTCGCTAATCCAAGTTTTCAAAGCTTCCTTGGATTCATCAAATTTCAGTTGAAAGCAGCTTTTTAGGGTGATTTTTACTGTCTGCTGTGTGCTTATATGACAATTTTCCTTAAAATCTCCTCTGCTTTTAATGAATTTATCATCTACTTTTGTCAATACTAAAAAAATAGGTATTATAGTATGATTTTTTTAGTTTAATTTTTTTCCCTCCCTTGCAATCTTCCATTACTGAACATTTTGCTATTTATAGTATTTGTATTTTAGGAGTCCATGTCCTCCTTTTTTTTTCCTAGTAGATGAAGCAATTCTGCAATAACATGTACAGGGTGTGAAATGACTTGGATCACAAAAACAGAAGGGCTAGTAAACACTTATCTTTCATATTTTTAAGAAGTCTCTTATTTTTGTATTTCTAGGACTCCAAGGTTTCGGGGCTAAATAGTCTATTACTGTGTATGCTTTTTGAGAAAAGTATTTTCAGTATTAGATGAGTCTGGACGGCTTCTTTATTTATAAACAGTAAAAACAGAGATGCTGCAAAAGGTTTTGACCTTGACAGTGTTGTCTTGCAGTAATTTCAGCCTCTGACATGTGTTGTTATTCAGCAACGTGCAGAAAAATCTTAATGGAACCCTAAGTAGGAATATTAAGCTTGGTTATTTTATTACCACTGTTATAATTTTTCTTTATAATGTCATTGTTTTAACTTTTAGTAATGTTTTGCTGGTTCCTGAGCTTCCTCTTAGAAAAGTTTTGCTGCTTTGTTAGCCACTTGGACCTCAAACTGGCAAAAAGATACAGTTCAACCATCCTGTAATAAGTTATAATTTGAGGAAGTGGAAATAAGTAACAGATGTTGGAATTCTTCAAACAGACTTTCCACCTTGTGCTGCCAAACACTTAGATGCCACAGATAGTAAGGACAGTGTAAGAAACCAGTTATGATTACCAGATCTTGTCATTTGATTTGGGTTAAGCTTAGCAGCAGTGAAGAAAAGGTACAATATAAAAGAATATGCTGGTAAACATGGCTACTTATTCTAAAAGAGCAGAAAGCTATTATTCCTGTTTTGATATGGTTGCCTTTTTCTTCAGGATAGTATTTTGAATAGGGGGAAGCAACGGGGGTTGCAAAAATATAATTTTGATAATATTATAAAATCATGATGCTACAGCTCTGTATTTTTATGTCATCTCCCTCAAGTAGAGATAAAGGCATTTTCCTACAACCTGTGTTATTTTTTTCCTACTGTTAGATTCCTTCATGACACTGAAATAATTTTGTGGGTTAGGATGGTTTCTTGTTAAAATGCATTAACAAATTTAAATTGCTGAATTCTTAAAAAGCCCAGTCCAGTGGTTTATTATTCCCAAGGATGAATAAAGTATCAGAATGTTTGCTGTTTCTGTAGATTTTTCCTAGATTTTGAGGAACAGGAATTGTTCTATGTCCATATGTAATGAAGGTAGAAAAAAATAATAACTGTATTGGAGAAAGAGATTAAGTCTTAATATACTTGTTTTTTTTTGTTTTTTTTTTTTTTTTTTCCCTGTTTAACTACTGACTAGAATGCAGTTTCATTAGATTAAAATTTTTGGTAGCTTTTTTTTTTTTTTTTTTTAACAAGAAAAATCAGTCATTCACTGTAGTGTGAATTAGTAATACATAATTTAATATCTTAATATACTGTTTTTCAAAGCGGTGTTATTACAGGAAGATTCCAAGTGTCATATCATTACTATGTGATTTTTTTTCATCAGATCAAAGATTTGTGAATCATAGAAGGTATAAAATATTGTTTTCTTCAGTGATACTGCAAACAACATAAATTTATTTATTCTCTTTTTATTCTCTTATAATTCTATTTAGCATTTGAGTATTCACATGAACTTAGGTTGTTCAATGATTTGTTTGCAGTTTTGTTTTTGAATGGTTCCTTTCCAGAACTGGGAAAGTCATTATACACAGATCACCAAGTTCAGTATGGATAAATTCAATTTGTTAGCCGCTATTTGTAGTTTATGTAAAAGTAGTCAGTTGAATAATCAATCTACAGGAACATAAACTGGATGCCTACCAGTTAAAGAATTTTATCCTCATTGGATGAATTCCTGTGCTCATTTCCTCTTTGATGAAAGTGTACAGAACCCAGAAAGTAACTATCCATATTTTTAGAAAGCATTTCAGTTATTACAAGGCACCCTATTTTCTACTTTTTCTATAATGTTACAGTTTAGGTTTAATGGGACTATGCAAGAATTATAACTGTACCAAAGTAGAATTATTTATTAATAGCATTAATGCAGAATTATAAGTGTAAAACAACTAAAATCCTTCATTATTTCACTCATTCCACACATTTATCATAATATTTACTATGTATATATTATATACCATATCACATACCTTCATTAGATGTGTACCTGAAAGGAGAACTCCATGATTCCTGAGAAATAAATTTAGTATATAAAAATAACAAACAACCCTGACTACTTGCTGTTGTGATTAAATCTGTTTACAATGTCCACTGTGACTCACATTCCAGGAAAAAAAATAAAAAAAATAAATTGATTTCTTTTTTACAGGAATCAAGAAAAACCACAGGACCTCTGTATATTTGAATCTACATCAAACAATTTTCATTTGGAAGTATTGCCCAGAGAACTTATTTCAGGGAGGAAAAACTGTTTTTGAATGCCTTTTGTCTTAAGTTGATTTTCAAAGACTTTTCCTGACCTCTCCCTACTTTCTAGAGAGTAGGGTTTAAATGGTAGTATTTCTCTCCACTTTGGAATATCACTTTTCTAAAAAGATTTTTTTCTTTTATTGGAAAACACTATTATATGTTGGGCCATGACATCCCACTAAAATTCTAGTCTTAAGAATTTTTGCTTGTCAGAATTTTGCACTCCACACCCTGTAGCTCCCAGCTAAGGAATAAAAGCATGCAAATGATAGCTTTGTCAGAAAGGGGACTAGATAAGGTGACTGGGCTTTTCAGGCAAAGTGGTGCATTGATCAGCTACACTATATGAGGTACCTAGCCTAAAGGTTTTTAGAGCTGACTCAGTGTCTCTGCATAGTGTACTGTATAGCTTACACGCACCATGTGAACATGCAACCTAGCAAATTTAACAGTCTGAAAACTTTTGTATTCCATTAAAGGGGAGTTTTCACTGAGATTTCTTTTGGCCTCAGTAATTCATCCACTGTACTCTGAGTTCAGGACACTCACACATCCTTCTTCTTCCTTCCTTTCTTCTCTATATAATATGTAGCCATTACTTTTCTTCAATTTATATTTCTATTCATTGTTATTTCCTGTTAGCTAAAAATACAAGTGTGTGTACAAGTTCTCAACTGTGTTTGTGCTGAAATGAAACTCACAGTTTGTGTTTTTTTACCTTCAACTCCCTTCAATAATTTCATTTGAAAGAAGATCGAGTCAGGAAGCACTGACTGTATAAAATGCTCAGTATGGCCTTTTACTACCAGAGTCCAAAGTCATTCTGAACACATCTAGAAAATTAATGTAATTCATGCTTCTATATAATAACTTCTGCTTGGAAAATATATGGATTATTTTAAAATCTTAGGTAGGAAGCTAGTTGTCCAAATTTAGTGACAAGTTCTAGAGAGTTACTTACAGTAGCTTTCTCATAGCTCAGACATATTTAAAATTCCAGCTTGGAATTCTATTCATTCATTAATCATTTGCCTTGTATTAGTGCTTTTTTCAAAGTCTGAAAAAGTAGTGTCGTGATATAGAGATAATTAGAATTTCCTTGATCACTGTCAGAAAAAGAAATGCATAGAAACATTTTTTAACTATAACTTTACACACTTTCTGCATGAGGGTTATGCACAATATAAGGAATTGTTTAGATTATTGAAAAAATACCTACATACCCAAATGTGCTTCGGTAAAAAGGATTTTAGGGTGGTGCAGTCTTTTATATATAATGGGTTAATAATATCACTGAGGTCACTTTACCTCATTTTAATAGGCACAGCTTTCAAGGAGATTCCATGGCTCTGTGTAAGGGTTAATACTACTGTGGGGCACATCATTGGAAAAAAGTTCTTGATAAGTAATTAAATTAGTTAGTAAATGCAAAATGGCAACTTTCATTTTGTTGTGCCTATGCTAACTATGCTATACAGATTTTCTGGACTCAAGTCCTGTTTCAGGGAAAAGAGGTTCAAACTATTTTATTCTACATTGTCTATTTCCAGGTACCTATTTCTTTTCATATAATTTATGTAATGTAATAGCTGAAAGTATGTTTCTCTCTGAAAAACAAAACTGGTAGGCCTCAATACAAATTTTGAGGCCAAGTAACCGGTTCTTCAAGAGATTTCTTCAGCTCTAGTACAACAGAATTTGCTTTACTGGGTTGTATGGACAGCTGTTGCAACATTCATAATGATACATGAACTTCTGGAAGTTAAGATATGAAGGTAACCATTTATGGAGGGATTATTCCAAATGAATAAACATTTACCTTATAATAGGAAAGGACATGCCAAGCTAGTCACAACAGGCTTGCAATCCTGATCAAATTGTAATCTATATTTCCATGATATTTGAGGAAGCTAAGTAATGTAAAAGAAGTTGCACTGAAATATTGCAGAAGTCATTATCTTATAGCATTATAAATGTACTTGTAATACTTATCTTGAAACATGAACGAGTCAGCAATTTGAGACAGCAGTGTACCCAGGCAGCCAAGAAGGCCAACAGCATCTTGGCTTGTATGTGGAATAGTGTAACCAGCAGGATCAGGGAGGTGATCGTCCTCCTGTACTCAGCTCTGGTGAGGCCACACCTCGAGTACTGTGTTCGGTTTTGGGCCCCTCACTACAAGAGGGACATCGAGGCCATGGAACATGTCCAGAGAAGGGCTACGAAGCTGGTGAAGGGCCTGGAACGCAAGTCCTGTGAAGAACGGCAGAGGGAATTGGGATTGTTTAGTCTGGAGAAGAGGAGGCTCAGGGGAGTCCTCGTTGCTTTCTATGGGTACCTCAAAGGAAGGTGTGGGAGCTGGGTGTCAGCCTCTTCTCACAGATAACTAGAAACAGGACAAGAGGGAATGAGCTCAAGTTGCACTAGGGGAGTTTTAGGTTGGAATTTAGAAGACATTTCTTTCAGGGGGATGGTTGGACCAGATGATTGTGGAGGTCTTTTCCAACATTAATGATTCTATGATTCCATGAAAAAACACATCTGTTTTTATATACAATTACCATTCTTAAAAAAATTCTGTGAATTCCATAAAACTCAAAATGCAATGCATGTAGATTTTCTAATCTACTAAGGAAACAGGAAATCTAAACTAAAAGTGATTATACTGCAAATAGCAGTTACAGCAGCTTTACTATTTATTTTATCCTTACTCATTAGGCAACCTTTTTTTTGTAGATGTAGGTGAGGAAAAGTGGTATATTGTATTTCCCTTTCTACTTCCAAAAGAAGCATAATTATTTATATTATACTGTTGTCTACCTCTCCTTTTGCTTGATACGCTGTCTCTCCATGGAACTGATCGAATTTGACGGATGCATCCATGTGTTGTTCAACTCCTCCTTGCTATAGCAGCTGCCTGGTGTAACATTTTGATGTTTTGTACAGATAATCTTTGGATATAGTTGTATATCCAAATATAGATCTGTATTTAGGATTGTGGCCTACCGTAGGGTTATGAAAAGTAAACCTATGTGTAGTTAGGTTAGAGTCACAGCGAAGACTGTAATAATGAAGGTCTCTACTCCATCTGCAGGGAGAATTGACATTAGTTGACTCCACTGTCAGTGTAGACATCAGAGGATCACAGAATTGTCTAGGTTGGAAGAGACCTCCAAGATCATGTAGTCCGACCTCTGACCTAACACTAACCAGTCCTCCACTAAACCATATCACTAAGCTCTACATCTAAACTTCTTTTAAAGACTGCAGGGATGGTGACTCAACCACTTCCCTGGGCAGCCCGTTCCAATGCCTAACAACCCTTTCAGTAAAGAACTTCTTCCTAATATCCAACCTAAAATGTTGTATATAGTATCAGTGCAAATTTCTGCAGTGTCTCAGAACTTCCAGGATAGGCTTGTATGTTTTCTTATACATATGTAAATAAAATTTCTAAAATTGCACTGGTTTAAAGGCTGAAAATTGTGATCCCATGGAGAACGTTGTAAACAACATAAGGAAGCTGGTCCATTATGGCAAATTGAAATACACAGTCGTCATATGTAACCTCAAGCTCTGATGGTCAATTAAGTTGAAATTAAACACTAGCATGTGTTACATTAGTAATTCTAATCTTGCTGAAGGTGTTGACTGCTGTTCTCTTTTAGGCATTTTAAAAATAGAGGTGATTTTCTCTAACAAGTACTCCATAGAGAATCTCTCTATGATTCTTAACTGAAACCAATAAAATTTAACTCTTTTAATTAACACCAGTGAACTTTGATTTGTGGCAAGTATCTGATTCAATATTTGCATGTGTTTGTCTTCTGTTGTGTCATTCTTTTAAATAAATGTGAAGTAACAGATTTGTCATCTGCGCAGTCAAGTGAAGAACAACAGAGATTATCTAGCTAACAAAATTAATCATTTATTTTTTTCACCATTGAGTTACTGGAAAAAAAGTTTGTGTATGTGCCCTGATAATTAAATATAATATCTGAAGATAAGTCTACAAGAAAAGTTAGTTACACATTATTTAGTATAACCATGATGTGAATTTCACTGCTTCTTCGACAGGTGTTTTCCATTAAAATGCGTCTCCTCTATTCAGAACAATTTTAAGTAAATTCATAAGGAAATACCTCTTTACATGTTTATCCTGGAAAGGCAGATAGGTGTTTTATTTTATAAAACAGTCCAAAAGTTTTCTATTCTATTCTTCAAATGTAAAAATATTTTCCAGAACATATTATTGCAGTTCAGTAATGTATTTCTAAGTGCCCTTGGAGACGCTTAAAATTAGAAAGGAATAAAATTAATGAAACTGAAATTGCAGGTTTTTGGTAATGCTGGTGAAAGGGGTGTTTGCCTTCATAAGTGTTTGTGTAGAAGTGTTATGCATACATTTTTATTCATATAAATAAACGTTACACTTTATTGTTTGTGTTTTTGTAAAATATTGTGTTGTGTTGATACTATACTTTCATTTTAAGGTTATAATCATCTCTTAAATGACATGTAATAAAATACACTGATTTGCTATTAATTATCTTTTGAGAAATACACAGCATCAGTAATTTCCAGTAATGCTTTTTAACTCTGGAAAACAGCTTAGTTCTTATAGACAAAATGTACGTATGTCAGTTGCTTTACTTGGTTTAGTGAAAAGCAGATAAGCGGATTGTGTTTAGAAACAGTGACAGACTATTCA
The DNA here is from genome assembly GCF_963932015.1 of Anas acuta. NCBI lineage: Eukaryota > Metazoa > Chordata > Aves > Anseriformes > Anatidae > Anas > Anas acuta. The sequence continues at coordinate 136,197,687 of NC_088979.1, forward strand.
GCTTCATATAGACTACTGAACCACTTTATTTCAGTATTCATTCTCTCTCTGAAACCTGTTTCAGATTACAAGAAAACTAGAAGCAGCATTCATATATGCTGTCATCCCCTGGCTTTCAAAGTGCATGGTATCATGAATGGCTAAAAAAAATACATTTGCTTTCTGCTATATGTATATATGAGAGGTGTAGGACAAACATAATTTAAATTTTGCAGCTGTTTAAATGAACTGTTTCAATCATAGAATCATAGAATGGCTTGGGTTGGAAGAGACCTCAAAGACCATCCAGTTTCAACCCCACTGCCATAGGGAGGGATGCCACCCACTAGATCAGGTAGCTCAGGGCCTCATTCAGCCTGGCCTTGAACACCTCCAGGGATGGGCCATCCACAACTTCTCTGGGCACCCTGTTCCTGTGTCTCACCACCCTCTGAGTAAAGAGCTTCTTCCTAATATCCAATCTAAATCTCCTCTTTTTCAGTTTAAAACCATCCCCCCTATCATTATCTACACAAGTAAAGAGTCCCTCTCCATTCTTTTTATAAGAACCCTTTAAGTATTGAAAGGCTTCAATGAGGCCTCCCCAGATCTGTCTCTTCTCCAGGCTGAACATCCTCAGCTCTTACAGCTTCTCTTCATAGGAGAGATGCTCCAGTCCTATGATCATCTTTGTATCCCTTCTCTGGACTTGCTCTAACAGGTCCACTTCTTTCTTGTACTGGGGGCCCCACAACTAGATGCAGTTCTCCAAGTGGGGCCTCTCAAGGGCAGAGTAGAGGGGGATGATCACCTCCCTTGACCTGCTGGCCACCCCTCTGTTGATGCAGTCCAGAACACAGTTGGCCTTCTGGGCTACAAGTGCACACTGCTGGCTCTTGTCGAGCTTCTCATCTACCAGAACCTCCAAATCCCTCTCTGCAGGGCTGCTGTCAGTAGGTTCTTCTCCCAGTCTGTACTCATACCTGGGATTGCCCCATACCAGGTGCAGCACCTTGTATTTGGACTTGTTGAATCTCATTCAGTTCATGTGGGCCCACTTCTCCAGCTTGTCCATGTCCCTTTGGATGGCATCCCTTCCTTCTGTTGTATTAGCTGCACCACTCAGCTTGGTGTCATCTGCAAACTTGCTGAGGGTGCACTCAATCCCATCATCTATGTCATTGATGAAGATATTGAAAAGCACTGGTCCCAAGACAGACCCCTGAGGGACACTGCTTGTCACTGGCCTTCACCTGGACATAGAGCTATTGACCACTACTCTCTGGGTGCAACCTTCAACCTTATCCACCAAATGGTCCACCCTTCAAATCCATATCTCTCCAATTTAGTAATCAGGATGTCATGTGGGACTGCGTCAAAAGCCTTACAGAAGTCCACATAAATGACATCAGTCAGTCTTCCCTTGTCAATTGATCCAGTCACTCAATCATAGAAGGCCACCAGATTGGTCACGCGTGATTTACCCTTGTAGAAGCAATACTGGCTGTCTCAGATCACCTCCTGGTCTTGAATGTGCTTTAACATTGCTTCCAGGAGGATCTGTTCCATGATCTTGCCAGGAACAGAGGTGAAACTCAATGGTCTGTAGTTCTCTGTTTCTTCCTTTCCACCCTTTTTAAAAATGGGAGTGCTGTTTCCCTTTTTTCAATCACTGGGGACTTCCATCTGACTGCTGTGACTTTTCTAATATGATGGAGAGTGGCTTGGCAGCTACATCAGCCAATTCCCTCAGAACCCTGGGATGGATGTCATCAGGCCCCATAGACTTGTAGCTGTTCAGCTGCATCAGGAGATCCTGAATCTGCTCTTTGCTTACAGTGGGAGGGACTCTGCTCCCCCAGCCCCCGCCTAGAAGTTCAGGGACTTGAGGGATGTGGGAAGCCTGACTGCTAGTGAAGTCTGAGGCAAAGAAGTTGTTAAGTACCTCATCCTTCTCCATTTCTGTTGTTACCAGTCCTCCATCTACATTTTTCAGAGGTGGTACACTCTTTTTGAATTTAAAATGTGTGATTGTTTAGACCATCCTTATAAATTCTGTAAGAACTGTTGCTTTATGTAGTGTTGCGTTTTTTTTCAACTTCATTTCTAAGGAAATATTAGATAATCAGGAAGCTAATTATCATAAGTTTCTGTTGTCATCAAATCAATTAAAGTAGCACTGTATATTTCATTTAATTGAATCCAAGTTTTGATTTTTTTTTATAAGCAACCACTAATCCTATGTCTCTTGGATGAGTTCTTCTTATCTGTTTTTTCTAGCAGACTATTGTTAAAATAATATGGATGTTTTCTCCCAATAGCATCAGAGACTTCTTGACATTTTGGAAGCAGAGAAGGAAGTCTTATCAGAAAAGATAGAAGAAGCTTTGATGCAACAGTCACAAAAACATAAGGTACTGCTTTTATTTGCAAAAAAAGGAATCTGGTCTGCTCTGTAGAATTTCTGTGGAATGATCCTGCCACAGTTATTGACAGGAAAAGCAAGGTTTCTCAAGCAATAGACCGAAATGATTTTTAGCCACTACTTTATTGTGTGCTGCAGTTTAACTTTTCATAATATTCACAGGAAGTGCTGGACAAATGTTTGGATGAAGAAAGAGAAAGAAGTAAGGAAACTGTGGCAGCTGCTATGCAGGTATCTCTTGTTAAGTAGTAAATGTTCATTTTGAATTACATGTGTGTCATGAATGCCAAGTTCAGTACGTCATCTCATAGCCAAATTTGTCAAATGTTATGTTCTCACAGAATCACAGAATCACAGAATTTCTAGGTTGGAAGAGACCTCAAGATCATCGAGTCCAACCTCTAACCTAACACTAACAGTCCCCACTAAACCATATCCCTAAGCTCTACATCTAAACGTCTTTTGAAGACTTCCAGGGATGGTGACTCCACCACCTCCCTGGGCAGCCTGTTCCAATGCCTCACAACCCTTTCAGTAAAGAAGCTCTTCCTAAGATCTAACCTAAAACTCCCCTGGCGCAACTTTAGCCCATTCCCCCTCGTCCTGTCACCAGGCACGTGGTTTAAATGAAAGTCTAGATCTAGAAAGGATTAATACATCTGCTGTATCTTACGCTTCATAGAGATAGTCTATGTAGCCTACTTTCTTCTATTTAAGTTAGCCTCTGAATTTATTTATTACAAGTCAGAAGGTTGCAATTCAGTTGTTCATGTTACCTAAATGTCTGTTTTCATGGTCTTTCAATTAACAACATCAATATCTTTTCATTTGAAGAGACAGGTGGAAAGGTCAACTGATGATCTTAAGACAGTTAGCATTGTGCCTTATTTAACTTCTGTTAAATATGGTGATTTTCAATGAGGATAGATATTTGAAATCACCTGGAAATATGAACATTTCAAGAAACTATGTTCAATTTCTAATGCGGGTATAAAATCCAGTGTAAAATTTCAGTTGTTTGTAATGATCTGGGAAAATGAGCAATGTAGCTAGCACAGCTGGGCTATAGTAGAATGTCATGTGTATCTTCATATATGGTATACACATGCTGTCTGAGCACCTCTCTGAATAACACTCAGTAACACAGAAACCATATGTTAGGTGATTGATATCTAGGGGAAAAATGTGTGTGTAATAAAATATCTTAATAGGGCCTTTTTATTTTTGCTTACATTTTTATTATATGTTATAAATGTCAAATAAAAAAAAAAAAGATTCCAATGAACTACAAGAAACCATTTTATTAGTAAGTGTAGGTATTTGAGGAACCCAATATTTATTGCTATTTATAACTTTACTTGAGTAGTTCCAAGATTACCACCGAAGGACATTGCACTGACCTATAAGCTCATTAAAATGTGGAAGGGGGTTTTCAGCCAATGTTTGTTGTGAAATTCAGGCTGATGTTATTTGTAGATGTTATGCAATGATGTATAGTCTTTCTGATAAATATATTTGTGAATGGTTCAGCACATATAGAGCAGTGCATTGTCCTTGTTACTTCAAATTCAGTGTGTTTCTTCTGAAGATTTCATGTGATGTTTGAATATAAACATTGGAAAAAAAAAAAGAAGAGTGTTTTTTAGCTTAAGTAGCTAAGGAGCTTTGGGATGGAAGACATAGTTAAGTATGTTTTGGATACTTTGACAAAGACAGTGTTCAGGCTGCCTTTGGACTTTTTGTTAAATACTTGGAGATAAGAGCCTCCTGTATGAGGTCCATGATGTGTGATTAAATATCACCTACACTAACATGGTTTCTGCACCATGATTTTTGTGTTCACATTAATCAAGCTAATTATGATACAGTGTATTCACTAGGTGGGGATTTAAGATCTGTGCTTGCAGCTCTTTAATTCCGTTAACTGCCAAGTCGTTGTCCAGTGGTAATACCTGCTTAGTAGCACTGTAAAATAGATTTAAGTTCATAGTTTAGAAGTAGAAATATTTGTCTTATGTCTTGCCAACTGATTAATCTCACTAGAAGAAGTAATACATACGAGTTTTGCACCCATGTTGGCTATTTTCATCATTTATTTCTGCTTCTTTTGGAGACTGAAAAAAAAATAGCGGAGGAGGCTGTTCTGAAAGCAGTAGAGGAGGAAAGGAGAAATATGGAGAAGATTCATGAAGAAGAAAGAAAAATGTGGGAAGCAGAACGTGACAGACATAAAGAGAAAATTGCCCAGGCCGTTCAAGAAGCAATACAAGAGCAAAGAAAACATAATCAAGTTAGTACATTTTGGACCTGCTCAGTGTGCTTAATGTCTTTGTAATGTTGTGGTAGTATTTCTTGATATGTTATTTATCACTGCACCTTTGTGATATTTGAAATGAACTGCAGTCTTCTTGGTTTACCTTCATCTAGACTGTGTACGGACAGATTTTGGCACATTCAGAAAATTAACTCCTGTGACCTTTTCAGGCATGTGTATTGAAATGAGATGAATTGTGCACTGTAACTGCCTGTTTTTCATCAATGGCTTCAAAAAGTCAAATCAAGACAACTAGCTCAGATATTGGCACCTACATTGTAGATGGTTTATGTGACTATTGTATATATATTGAAAAGAAGTTACGTCTATTCCTTATTATCATGGAATTCCATTGTCTCTCTTAGAAAAAGATGTTTTCCTTAGACAAAAATTGAGCAGGTACAAAATAAAGAGGGTTATCAAAATTGGAAACATAAAACATTGACAAGACACAAGTGTTTCTAGAGTTATTCCTTAGAGAGATGCTACTATAAGGACAATTGTGTATCACAACACAAATTAAGAAAGACGTTCCCTCTCAATTGCCAGTATTGTATTTAACTGGACATCAGGAGTTACAAATTAAGTATATTACAATAGCAGCTAAATTACTCTTCCAAAAGTTAATTTTGTAGTCTCTGCTGTTGGAAATATTTGGGGGAACAGTCTGTTTTGTTGGTGGCCTACTTGTTGAAAATTCTTCAGACATATTGAAGATATTGAAACATATTGAAGATATGTTTCATCCAGATGTTAGAATTATACGTTGCTGTATTTTTTAATTAACAAGGTCTCCTGAATAACAACAACAACAACAACTAGTTTTGAATTTGAAGTAAACAGAAGTAAAATAGCATATCATACTCTTTGGAAACAGATCCCTTTCCAGCATTTAACAGAACTTTACATTTCCTTTTCAAGTATTTAACAGAAATTTACATCTCAAACCTAACTAAATTCAGCAAGTTATCTTTTGGTGCAAAGCCATTATTATACTCTGCATCTGTGTTGCTTACATTTCTAGAGTAAATAAAATGATTTTACTTTGTATGTAGTTTTTTGCATGTAAGGTTATCAACAGATAAGATGTCAGTTTTCAATGTAGTAATTTTGCTATAATAATAATCGTTCAAGCACTCAAGCTTTTTACAACAAAAAAGATAAGCAGGTGACTTCAAAGCTAAATTTAAACTAAGAAATATTGCTCATGGTTTTGTTACAATAGGAATCATTTAGACTAACCAGAATAAGAATTGTTTACAGTGGTGTGGAGGAGCTGTTAACAAAAAGTCTCCCTTATGAGCAATAAAGTAGTTGTGTACTACACTAAAGAAAAAGACTGCAGTTTTATAGCATGTGGAACTTGAAGAGATTAATAGGAGGAGGAATTAACAATGTGCTATTAATTTCATGTGCTGTTTAGTGATGTCCCTCAGGCAGATAGTTCTGTGTCCTGTAATTTACTGTGGAAATCTGTGTGCCTTGAACAAAACCCACTGTCTGTAGAATAAGAAGTTTAAGAAGAGTTCTGAGGCATCCTGAGCATTTTTGGGTGAAGGGGTCCCATGACTGGTTCTGTGAGGTCAGCCAAGGATCTATTTTTATGGATTTGGGGAGCATGTAAAATGTCTTGAGGATGGGAGAGTGGAAGAATAAGTTAATGTAGTGACTCAGGCTAGGTTTATGTTCCTTGTGGAATATTTTCCTGGACTTTCTTCTTATTTTTGATATGTCTTTAAAATTTGATAACAGGGCAGGATAATGTTAGTAATTTAGTATGGATTAATGCATTCTTTCAGATAAAATCATAAGTATACTCTGATATCACTGCTATTCTGAGGAAGAAATCCAGGCCTTCAAGAGGGCATTTTTTGTTCAGATTAGGATGCTAGCTGATCAAATGATTGATGGTATTGGAGTATTGGAGTGTAATGTTCTTATTATGATGCTGAGTTACTGAAGAATGTTGTGATTAATTCTCCTTTACTAAATATCTTGCTCCTGATGTGGCATTAATTAATTCATTTTTTTAATACTGAGTAGCTCTGACAACTTTGATAGTAACAGGAATGATTTCTCTTAGCTACAATATATGATGATTTCTCCTTTAAATTAGGTTCATTTTTCAAGTACCTGATCTGAATACATTCACTTAAGTAAAATGCAGATTTTTCTTGAGATTTCCAAAGTTCTCTCATATAAAAATATAGTGTGTTTGAAGTTAATCTCTTTAATCTCTGATTAATGAGTGCAAGTTCTTTAGGGAGGATGGTCTTTCACATAGAATGTTGTTTCTTACAAATTTTTTCTTGTTACCTCTGCCAAGAAATGGCTTGCCTTCTTCTGTTGTTACTCTTATAAACATACTACAGCTACTAGAGTTCTGTAAATCTGACAACAAATGTCCTACAGAGCTAATGTGAAAGATCCTAAGGTGTTGGATGTGTCTTTGGTTTAGTGCTGAAAAACACTTGGAACTACAGACAAACAGTTTGTCTGCTTACATTTTATTTTTAAGCCTTGTACTCAACATATTTACACTTTTTCCTTAAGAGTTTTCTTTCAAGAGGTATAACTGAACTATTCACTGTCTTGCAATTATTGTTTAAAAAACATAATCTGTCAAGTCAGCTCTGTAATTGCCAAAAGTAAAACACAGTCTAACATTTTGGACAATGAAATGTAAAATTGCGGTAACATAACACTTGCCTCATTTGATTTTTCATGCTCTGTTGTATAATATTTTGTGCTTCCTGCTTCAGATTTGTCACCAGATACTATTATTATGTTTAGTACCAAGTAATGAAACAATTGAGTTTAGATGAATGTAAGTGAACATTCAACAATCTCTCCTTTTGGTATTAAGCATGTAAAAATAGCTTTAGGAGCATTATTGTTATTTCAAGAAAAAAAATGTTTTCTCACCAATGCATGAGTTTGGAACTTTGGAGAAATCAAGCAAAGAAAGAGAAGCCTGACTTGTTTTTAACAAAACTATCTCCTCTTAGTTTATCTTCTTTCAAATTATCACCAAAGGAAAGAATCTATGGGTGAGAAAGAAAAGATATATTTATATTTACAAGTCTGTCTTTCTTTTTTTTTCTCTCTCTCTCTTTTTTTTTTGTTTTTTCCTAGAATAGAAAAGTTTTTTTTCTAGAATACTGTCTCCAGAGGCTGTAAGGGAAGTCCGTAAACCTGATTCCTTTCAGTTGAGTTTGGCAGCACCTGCAGGTTTTATACATGTGTTATCCAGGTGCTTAGTGCTTTTAGAAAAAATACCTTATTTTTATTCCGACAATGGTCCTCAGGTTTGAGGAGGGTGGGATTACATTTTTAATTGGGCATAATAAGCTTTCATTCTTGAGAGAAGCAAGTAGTCTTTTAATTAAAGATAACATGCATTTGCACAGTTACTTCATGATCCTTTTACAGCACATTATAAATTATTATAGGTGAGAAGTTCATATGTTTAGCAGACTAAATGTAGGCTGGAATGTCTTCAGTATTTTTATTCTATTTTTGATACATTGTATGTTCTTTTTGTTGGTTGGTTGGTTGGTTTGGTGGTGTTTTTGTTTGTTTGTTTGTTTTCCCACTGGTAACTTCCCTGCAGGGAAGGTTTAATATATATAGTTGTTCTCTGTGTCAAGAGGAATGCTTGAAATAGAAAATTCTCCCACTAGAATATATTATCTAGAATACTTTTTTTTTTTGAATAAAACAGTGGTTGCCCTGTAGATAAAGAGAATCTATAAATTTGATTGAAGCTGAAGCTTTTCCTATAGAATTTAAAATTGCAAGGAAGCTCCAAGTGAAAGAGACAATGATCAAAGATTATTTGGAAAAAAAAAAAAGCCAAAAATTCTTTGGGAATATGAGAAGATCAATACAAATTTCAATGAAGTAGGAAGGCCATATATATTCAATTTATAATTAGGGGTTAATGCAGAGTAGCTATAACAGTAGCTACAGTAGCCATAACACTACCTTGCAGAGAGCTGTCTGTAGCTTTCTGTATAGTAGTGCTAAAATTTCACAGAGCTAAGTATTTAATTACATAAATGGGGTGAAATCTTGAAGAAAAAAAAGTTAAGATGTTAAAGACAATCTATGCATCACAATTTTGGTCTTAAAAAAAATCATTAAAAGTGAAATAAAAGCTAGGAGCTGAGGGGTGAGCCTTGGATTTTCAACTCCATGACATAGCTTGAAACTAATAACTCTCCAAAAAGCACTCAAAACAAAGAATCACCTTGGTCATTTCCTGAAGGCTTATACTTAAAATGTTATGTATAATCTACTGCAGTTTACACTGATTCTCAAGGGAAAACAAGCCTGAATTCATCATTTCCATAATCCATGCAGGAGATAAACAATAGACTAACGTGTTTTGAAGACTGCAAATAATTAGAAAGGAGGAAAAAAAAAAAACAAACTTTATTAAAGGAAGTAACATAAAATCTGCTTCCTCTTGGACACGAGCAAAAGCACTAAGGCAAAATGATCTTACTAGTGGGAAAGTATTTCAAGAAAACTTAGACTGTAGTTTCGTTCAGCCAAGCCACAACTGAGATATACCGAGATATACGAAGAAAAAATACTTTTGTACGAAACTAAAAAGTTTGAGAAAAAAAAAAGAGAAAAAGCTCCCAGTAGTCTTTTCTGAGCAAGTCTTCAAACATTCAACTCACACTCCTGAGGGTTTCTGTGTTGTTGTTCCATGCAACACTATAATTTCTATGTTATTGTCTTAGAAAGTCTAATATAATTTTACTGGCAAACATCCAAATACCTGAAAAAGCTTGATTAGTTGACAATTATTTTGTACTCTATGGACTTTAAAGTATGTTTAAGGTTTTTCCATGAGGGTATGAGTACTAGTATAATGTCATTTCTCAGAAGGTAAAAACAGAAAATCTAGAACACACAGTGCTTAATTCTGAAAAATTAATGGCTGCTTACCTGCTACGTTATTAAAACTTTGTTTGGTATTCATGCTCATGTGCTTAAGGGAGTGCTTCTGTTAATAGTTTTGGCAAGTCTAAATCAATTTTGTATTGAATGTCTTAGGGATTTCCACACAGTCATATGTAAGTGAAAACATGAAAGTGCTGGCTCTATGATTAAAGAACAGGCTTTCTTTTCTACAATTGGATTGTATTGGTTTCATCCTGATGGGCAGCTAAACTTCATCACACCACTCTCTCACTCCTCCTCCTCAAAGGAAGAGGGAGAGAAAATATGATGGACAAGGGCTCACAGGTTGAGATAAGGACAGGGAAGTCATTCACCAATTACCATCAATATGCTGGTAAAGTCTGGAAAAGTCCGCTGCATGCTGACTTTAACCATGTCTGACTTCAGAAGTGCTTTCTAATAGTTATAACCACAAACATTATAATTTGAGGGTAACTATTTTCTGAAAAACCACTAACGTTGCAGTCTGTGGTCGTATTTCCTAGATAAAATTTAGTACTGCCACCTGATCCTTGTGTGGAAACAAAAGAATTTTCCTATAAAATTGCAAACCATTATATGTTTTCTGTTTTTTTTTTTTTTTGTAATACTGACTGAGTGCTGGTATATAAAGTACACTGTTTCTTTCTGTCTTCCTGCAAATATATGTTTATATTCTAGTTATGTGATTGTGATTCCTAACATATGTTTGAATGTGATTTGTCAATTAAGTAATAGAGTATTTTTAAAATTTTTATTAGTTACTCTAATCTTCTAACTGACGTCAAGCATGTGTATATGAAAAGTCTTGTAAAGAAGCTACTTTTAGCTATAATTAAGAATGAGGCCTTTGATCAGATATCAAAAAAAAAAAAAAAGAAGAAGTGCAGTTTGTGGAGTGGTCACCCTCAGCTTCTCCTGAGAAGCCAGTCTTTTACTTTCCCTTGAATAAATTAAAATAATATTTAAAACCTCAAATAGTGCTATACCCCTTTTAGCTGAAGGTGAAATAGGGGCAAATTTTTACCATTGCAACAAAAATCTAATTTAGGAAAAAGTTTAAATGTGGATATAGTATAACAGGAAAAAGCAAGAAAAAAATAAAAATAAAGGAAAAATAAGCATGTACACTGAGAGGATTCAGGATTATGAACTTCTGGATGCTGGGAATATATAAAGAACAATGATGGACTTGTCTGAATTCTTGTCTTTTGCTTTTTGGAATTTTTAGGGAAGCAAAGAGGATCCTTTATATCAACACCACATTGGGCATGAGTGTTGATCTGCTTGAGGTAGGAAGTCTCTGCAAAGGGATTTGGATAGGCTGGACTGATGGGCCAAGGGCAAAAGTATGAGGTTCAACAAAGTGCTGGGTCCTGCACTTGGCGCACAACAACCCTATGCAATACTACAGGCTGGTGGAAGAGTGACTTGAAAGCTGTCTGGCAAACAGGGACCTGGGGGTATTTGTCAATAGCTGGCTGAACATGAGCCATCAGCACACCCAGATGGCCAAGAAGGCCAACCATCCCGGCTTGTATCAGAAATAGCATGGCCAGCAGGACTAGGGAATGATTGTCCCCCTGTACTCAGCTCTCGTGAGGCTGCAACTCAAATACTGTGTTCAGTTTGGAACCCCTCACTGCAAGAAGTGCTGGAGCATGACCGAAGAAGGGCAACAAAGCTGGTGAATGGTCTAGGAAACCATGTATTATGAGGAGTGGCTGATGGAGCTGGGGTTGTTTATCATAGAGAAAAGAAGTCTCAGGGATACCTTATCACCCTCTACAATTACCTTAAAGGGGCCTATAGCGAGGTGAGGGTTAGTCTCTTCTCCCAAACACCAACTGATAAGATGAGGAAACAGTCTCAAGTTACTCCAGGAGAGGTTTAGGTTGGATATTAGGAAAAAATTGTTTACTGAAAGGGTTGTGAAGTATTGGAACAGGTTGCCCAGAGAAGTGTTTGAGTCACCATCCCTGGAGGTCTTCAAAGATGTGTAGATATAGAGCTTAGGGACATGGTTTAATGGTGGACTTGACAGTGCTAGGTTAAAAGTTGGACTAGGTAAGTGTATATGATGTTAAAAAATAATATTTTGTATCACCTTTTTTCTCTTGAATTAAGTCTTGATAATGAGTAAAGACTAGCATAATTATGGTATGCTTTGTTTATTGCCTCAACAGGCAATACAACTTTGCTTTCACTTTTATACATAATTTCGTAGACATCAGAGGTTGTTCTTAATTTTTGGAAATTGTCACTGTAAATGGAAAACAATTATTTACATTGTTTTAATATTTTAATATTGTAATAGAATAATCTTTCACAAATGTATCTCTAGTGGTTTCTGTTCTCTTGAGATTTCTTCTTTTAGTAGACTTTATTTTAAAAGAACTTAATTGTATTTTTATTTGGACCTTCATTCAAATATTGTTTTATTTTTAAGTTGCAAGTAGCCTGATATTAAGGAAAGTTAACATACATTTATTATTTGTTAACATACTTGTTTTGTTTGTCCTACATTTACTAATGTAGGACTTTCTGCATAATAATGCATGACACCTTATCAGATCTCTAATTTGCCTTTGAGTTTAATGGAGTAAATGACTGCATTAGTCTACATTATAATATGAAACAAAGTCTTTTGAGACCTTTTGACAAATTAAGCCGCCATGAGAATATAAGAACAGAATATTTCTATAATGTGTAACTTTCTGCTACTTTTTTTTCTGTTAGTCATGCCAGAGTTCCTTAGTGAAGGAGACCCTTGTCCCAGGATTTTTCTTTGGTAAAGTGAATTAAAATATATAAATAAAAAGATGATAATCTTAATCTTTCACAATTATGATTTTCAACATTTGCTATGTTTCTGAACAGTGAGGGCTATATAGCTGCACAGCTCAAATTTGGGATTTTAGACTTTTATATGCAAGAAAAATATAGTTCTGCAGGTACAATTCAGTTTGGTTTAAAAGGAGTAAAAGGATAAATATCTTATACCTCTAAAACCTTAGCATTCCACCTGTTCTTCCAAGTGAATCTTTTCAATACCATTGAGTTCCTGCAAAAATATTTTCTGTGAAGAACTGTAAAACACCAAGAATGTGTAAGATAGCATTCTGAGATTTTGTATTTAAAGAAGGTGTCACTGCAGTTTGACAAATGTTTCTTAAACCCGTAAAGTAAACAAAGCAATAAAATGCTTGTCATGTGAGCTCTCAAACATTTGTAAAGTTATGTATTTCTCCTTATTTTACCATTATCCCTGTATAAATAAGTATTGTGTTTTAACTGAATACTTTAAATTGAATACTGTAAGTTTTGCAGCAAAGTATTTCTTTCCTTCTGAACCAGACAACATATGTACAAGGTAGACTTAGTCCTTCTGACATAGGAGCTTGAATGCCTGTTGATAATTAAATCTAAAAAATAAATTAATCCATCATTGATTTTTATGTTTTTATTGAAGTGATGCAAAATGTGGGTGGGTTGTGTTTTGTTTGTTTTTACCTGTTTTTAGTTTTGCTTTCTGTGTACAAACTGTGTTGCTTAGTAAACATTATTCTGATAGAAGATTTAGTTGATACTGGACCATATCTGATATGAATTGAGGATATGAATTGTGGTCTGTAGAAGAAAAAATGTGATAACCTTATAATTTCTATGAGGATTTGAAACAGGTTTCAATTTTTTTTCACTTCTGTATTTTTTAAGGACTAGAACTTCTTTCAAAAAAAAAAAAAAGCAACTAAAGTAATATTTCTGAATAGCTATATTGTTATGTTTCTCTTCTATAAAAATAAATATATAAATTCCATCCTATTAAATTTTGATGGCAGCTTACTATTTATTCACTAACAGTGAATGCAGTAAGAAAGCTTAAGTCTGCTGATACGTAGCGGAAGTACATCACATCCCTGCTTCATTTTGCAGGTGCACTGATAGTATTTCTGCTACATCCACTTTTGAATGTCTAGTGTAAAAGCATAGGAATTACAAATGCATCACAAATGGCTTCTGAGAAGTGAAAATTGCATCAATCAAACAAGTGAACTCTAACTACCTGTTCCCAAGGCCCTATCTTAGATAAGAAATTTCAGCTGAGGTCCACTATTTATTCAATCTATTATTCTGTATCCACACTTTCAAAGATAATGTACAGTGAATCCTGTGATTTTTCTGATTAGTCTTAAATAAATAAATAATCCTCTCTTTTCCCTTTTTCCTTTCCTCTCTCTCTTTCCTCATCCAAATAGTTTTAATACATACTGTGTCATTATTTTTACTGGATGTTGTCTAATTTTCTTATGATATTAACCTTTTGTATGTTTCAGGAATTTTGGTTGTCATCTCATGTTCCTGAATTTTGAAAACAAAACTCTTGGCTAAACATTGTTGTTACTTCTTTCATGAGTGACTTTGGGATGCTGGGACTTAATCTTTAGGACAGTGAGTTTAGTCCAGGAAAATTTTTCCTTAGCTGATAACTTATGCAAATAAGTTGTATTGGAGGTGATATATGTGTTTTAAGTTGTTCCTGGCTTTCTCTATTTTACTGTACTTCTAGTACTCAGTCAGAATTGATTTAGTGTCATATTAATTTGGGGCAGGGAAGTAACTATTATAGATTAAAAAAAAAAAAAAAAAAGTAATGATAAACTTCCAGTAGGAAAGAAAAGGATGAACTGAATTATATTTGTGAAATACTTGTAATATTTACACTTAACATGTTTTCCTTTTACAAAGGAAATTGTCAAGGAAGCATTAATGGAGGAGCAAAAACGAAGTGAAAAGGCAATCGAAGAAGCTGTGAAAAGGGCAAGGGAGGAACTGCTGGAATATATTAAAGAGCAGAAAAGGGTAAGTTACCAGTGGCTAAAGGGTTTTATTTCCTGAAGTGAGAAATTGATGAAGTTTATTAATCCTGAAGCCTGTCTTGAAATGCACAGAAAAACAGAAGTTTTATCTTCAGATTTTTCACTACTTTTTTCAAACAACTTCTGTTAGTATAATAAAGTTCTTCATGAATATTTGTAGACTTCTAAGTTAATGACAAATCAAAAAGCAGAAATGAATGAAACAGCTGAAATCTTATTACAGTAATTTAAAGATGGGGTTGTAAATGCAGTCTGTCAAATTCAAGTTGTGATCAGAGGTCAGTATCAATAACATGCTGTTTTATGTTCACAGATAAGCTTCATTTTGCAGTTTGTATGCAAACAAAGGTTAACTTTTCCTCTTTACCCATACTATATGAGGGCCTGAAAATATATGATATTCAGTGGGGAAGGATTTATATCCAGTACATTGGTCTTATTAAAAAATACAGTGTTCTGAAATGGTTTCAGCTATGTTAATGATGTATACTTGCAGACTAATGTTTGTATATAAGCAATCAATTGTAACTTTATAAACTTGATTCACTTCCAGGAGAATAAAATAAATAAATTAATTAACACACTCCTCCCCTTTGAGAATCTTTAAAAAATAATTATAATAATAAGGATTCTACATAAACAAAATTACTAATTGTGAATCTAATTGGTATCATTGTCCTCAGAATGAGGTAGTGTCTTTGGTCTGTTATATTCCTTGCTATTATGGGCTGAATAATATTGTGGAAAACAGTATTTAACTTCAGAAGTTTCACTCTACTAGTAGTTCAAGATGTTGGTTGAGTTCTCTTCTTCTCTTATTGTGGGTGGAGAAGTTTACATTTAGCAGCGTGGGTTTTTCATGGGAAAGACATTTAAACAGATGTCCAGGGGAAAACACTGTCCGTAATGAGTTTGTTTATATGTTAAGTTAGTCATTTACAGAGGATGAGCTTTGGGGAAAGTGAAAATGCATCTCATATTAGAACAGCTAGTACAATAAATAACTTAGTTAATAGGACCAGTATTGCAACTCAACTAGTCTGTGTAGTGCAGAGTCCTATGTCTATGTCCTAAGTCCTATGAGGAGTGGCTGAGGGAACTGGGGTTGTTTAGTCTGGAGAAGAGGAGGCTCAGGGAGACCTTATTGCTCTCTACAATCACACGAAAGGAAGGTGTGGGGAGCTGGGGGTCGGCCTCTTCTCACAGGTAACTAGTGATAGGACTACAGGGAATGGCCTCAAGTTGTGTCAGGGGAGATTCAGATTGGAAATTTGGAGAAATTCTCAGAAAGAGTAGTCAGGCATTGGAATGGGTTGCCCAGGGGGGTGGTGGCATCCCTGGGGATGTTCAAGCAAAAGTTGGATGTGGTTTTGGGGACATGGTTTAGTGGGTGACATTGGTGGTAGGGGGATGGTTGGACTGGACCAGATAATTGTGGAGGTGTTTTCCAACCTTAATGATTCTGTTTCTCTTCACTGTTGATATATAGATCACACAATTTTGAATTGACGGTGAGATTGTCTAGATTTCCCAATTCAGATTATTTCAGCTGTATCTGGGAGAAAAATAAATGGGATTTTGATTAAAATAAACCTATATGTTGTTTGAAATAACAAAAGAAAAAGTCTTCAGTTGCTTGCTGCAGAGTTTCTGTAAATTTTCCTTTGTATATAAGTGGACTTGTACATCATTTATTACTCCTTTGCAGGTACAGCATACCTTTATAAATCTTGTTTATATTAAAAGTATGTGAGGTCAAAGCCTGGCAAAACAAACAAACAAACAAACTGAAAAAAAAACACTCCCCTTTTGCAGCTTCTGCTATTTCCTCGGGTCCTGTCGCTGTCCCCAGACAGCAGAGCTCAGCGCCTGTCCCTCCGCTCCCCTCATGAGGGAGCTGCAGGCCGCCATGAGGCCTCCCCTCAGTCTGCTCTGCTCTGGGCTGAACAAACCAAAGGACTTCAGCTGCTCCTCATCCTTCCTGCTCTCTAGACCCTTCACCATCTTCATAGCCCTCCTTTGGACACTCTAATAGTTTTATTTCGTTTTTATACTGTTGTGCCCAAAATCACACACAGTACTCAAATTGAGGCTGCACCATTGCAGTGTAGAGCGGGACAATCACTTCCCTTGACTGGCTGGCAATACTGTGTCTGATGCACCTCAGGATGCAGTTGAACCTCTTGGCTGCCAGGGCACACTGTTGACTCGTATTCAACTTGCTGTTCACCAAAACCCCCAGATCCCTTTCTGCAGGACTGCTGTCCAGCATCTCGTCCCCTGGTCTGTACATATAGCCAGGGTTGTCTCTTCCCAAGTGCAGAATCTGACACTTGCTCTTGTTAAACTTTATATTGTTGGTGATTGCCCAACAATTTGTCAAGATGTCTCTGCAAGACCTCTACACCTTTGATGGAGTCAACAGCTCCTCCCAGTTTGTCATCTGCAAACAGAAACACATTCAACATCCAAGTCATTTTTCTAGTTGTATGCTGGACATTTTGTCCAGAAGGATATTATGAGAAACAGTATCAAAGACTTTACAGAAATCCAAAATGATAACATCAACTGGCTTCCCTTGGTCAGCTAGATGGAATGGAAATTAGGTTTGCTAAGCAGCAGCTTTGCCTCATGAACTCATGTTGACTGTGACCAATGACCTCATTGTCCTTCAGGTGTTTTGCAATAACTCCCACAATAATTTTCTCCATAATTTTACCAGGCACTGAAATGAGTCTGACAGGCCTGTAATTACCAGGGTCTTCTTTCTTTCCCTTCTTGAAAATTGGAATAATTTTTGCCAGCTTCCAGTCAGCTAGGACATCCCCAGATTCCAAAGACATTTGAAAAATAATTGAGAGCGGTTTTGCAATGACATCTGCCAGCTCCCTGAGTAACCTTGGATGAATCCCTTTGGAACCCATAGACTTACATGCATCCAGATGGTGACAAGTTTGGGATTGGCTGGGCTGGGAGTTTATTATTCACACAGTCACAGTTCTCCAACTCAGGGGATCTGGGGTCCCTGATCCTGTCACTGGTGTTATGAACTCGTGTATTTAAGTTCAGAATGGAAGATGTTTTTGACTCCAAATCATTAGGCACAATAGCTTATATAAAAGAGTAAAAAGAAAGAGACAGAGTAAATGGATCTTGATCAAAGCCCATGTACCTGCCAGAGTACAAAATATACCTTATGAACTATATTAAAAAGTATCAGCCTATGGAAGGAATTTCTAGAAAGGACTCAGGGAACACAACTTTCTTCCTAGGCTGAAATTTAATTATTTTTATTTTTATTTTTTTACTGAACGATGAGGAGAGTTTCAGTTGTGCTCTTGCAAAGGTAGCATACACATTGTACATTTCATCATTGTTTTGAAAACAAGTTTTTAGAATCCTTCAAACATGGCTACAATGATATTACATGCATAACCTGGTTAGCGGTGGTTAAGTGTTTAACAATTTATAAAAGTTAGATCTGTCAATCCCCCAAGTTTTGCAGTAAATTATACATGTAGTCCAGTATTATACTAAACTATATGTAACAGTAAATATTTACTTAGTTTGGATCTTTGTGTTAGAAGGAATTGACTGTCAATGAATCTTTTTAAAAATAGATTGATAATTATTTGTTCATTCATGTCAACATAATATATATGTCAACATAACAAGGAAAACAAACTAGAAATCTCCTGATGCAGTTCCAGAACTGACCTGAGTTGTAGTCCAGCTATGCTACTTCTATAATAGTGGTTACTTTTGAAGGCCAAGACACCATATGATTTACAAGTTCGGAGATTTCACAAATCCAGCTTCTCAGCATCCAACGTACACTTTAACAGTCACTTAACATATAGTATGTGTGTGTGGGATTCTTTGAAGTAGTAGTAAGTGACTTTAAAAAAAGTAAAAAATTGATATTCCTTTATTCTTACACAGTACTTTTCAACCCTTTTTTTTCCTGATCAGTATGCTTGTAACAGAAGTGTTTTAGAGTTGAGGAAATTAAATGTCCTAGGTTTCATAAAATTTCTGAGTGATTTAATGTCATATACATAAAATTTATTCATACCTATGGTGGATCTATGAAGACCCTAGTTCAAAAATGTTCACAGATTAACTCTGAATTATTTATCTAATTGGTTTTACACATAATGTTTGACACTGTTGTCCACAAATGAGGTACATTCCGTATCAGTGAAACAAAAGGTGACTTGTCTCTTTGACTGTATTTTCTCATGGGCAAATGAACAAGTGACAAGTGTCTGTGCGGGGGGAGGGTTATATGAAAAATGAGAGTTTGGAAGCGTAAAAGTTAGTTAGGAGGGGGAAATGGAAGCAACAATATCATCATGCTAAAATGCCTAAGATAAGAACAAATGTTATTTAATGTTATTGAATGCCAAAGTGTCTATATCAAGCGGAGAATGTCAGTAATTCTTCACCTCTCATTAAAGGACACTGCAGACTAAAACAAAACAAAAATAGAAAGGAAATTCTGAAGGCAACATATAGTTTGAGACAATAAATTAAAGATGGACAATACATTGTCATTGTGCTTTTTTATACTTAAAATAAAATCCCAAGTTTTTAAACATATATGAACTATATTGACAATGGTTCAATTTATATAGTTCAGTCTTAGCTTTAGTTTCTTTATTGCATTTTCAATGAATATCATACTAGAAAAATGTTTTCTATGTCGCTACAAGTAACATATTAAGAATATGGATATCTAAGATGTGAAGGAATTTTCACAGGAATTTGTCCCTTTATTTTGCAATTACTTCATAACCACAATTATTCCCAAGTGTGCTTCAAACCTGAAATAAAGTAAGACAGACATATCTGTTGAAAGGTATCTTTGAAAGATACCAGACTTGTAGAGGTTTATATATAAACCTTAACACCTTGAAGAACCCTTCTATGTCAAATTTGAACACACTTGCTACCGCTAATAGCCAGGCATGCTTTTTTCAGCAAAGGCACACACACATTATGTCCAGAAAATTATCTTTATTAATTTCCTGAAAGTTTATTTGACCCTGTAGTACATAGGTCCTTTTTTGAACATAAATATCAGGAAGGCAAAACAATGTTTCACCTTCCTGATGATGTAAGGGAAAATGGGGTGGTGGTGGTGAACACAGATACACACATAAAAAAGAAGACAGGCACCGAAGTAGGATTAAATAGCAATCTACTATGTTCACTTTTAATTATCATAAAATAAATGTTACTCTTAGATTATATCCAGTGCCTAGTTACAGTACGCTATTGGGTGCTACCTATATCCTTCGATGACTTAGATGTAGGGGGAAGCAATATCTTGCAGTTTGGTTAGAGAGTGAAGTAACAGTAGGAAAACACTTGTCCATGAGTATCAGCATTCTGTCCCATTTGACATATATCCAAGATTTGCTAACTCATTTGACAGTGTTGTCTTTTGTGGCTTGATGTTCACAAACCTGTCACCTCTGGGCTTGCATTGTGGTCTTTGGTCATCTGACTGCTTCGAAAATAGCCAGTACAGTGACAGTCCCCCACATTTTAAGTGCCCCAAGATATAATAAATCGCATAGGCCAGCCATTCAGACTCACTGTGCCTGTGTTACTGATTGGAGTGAGAAGCCTTTTACATTTTTGCATTGTCTCTAAGAATTCTAGTGTTTGTTTTCACACTGAATGTATCTGAAGGGGTTTCAGGGTGTGATAGCTATTTGTTTTTTTTCCTCAATGATGCTGATGTGTTATTATACATTTGCACATCTGTATGTAGGCACTTATTTGTGTGTTTATGTGGACAAACATATTTATTTACTCTTTGGAGGACATGACAAGAAGTAGAGACCTAGTGGCAAGAAATCAACTTTAATGGTAGTTTAACTACAGCCTAATATTGCAGTTCCCAGAATGTTATCCATGGACTAAGAGACGAAGGCATGGCAGGTGACCTGACACTGTATTACTTCTCTAATATTTTTGATTAAAGATTTGATTAGTGAGTACATGGTGCTCTTTTAGGAATATATATATAAAAGAAAGGATTCTTATATGAACTTCATGTGGGGCTTTGCACATTATATGAACACGGGTTCCATTTGATAGCTGTGAAGTATGTGAACATATCTTTGTCCCACAGTGCGAGTTTTATAAGCAATTCCAAGGAACATTCATATTTGTTGTTTGATCCTTTGTGCAGTGTAATTATGTGACAGACTTTATGGAGGTATGTTGAAAGTATTCTACTTTTGTGTTAGAAGAATAAGACAAGTATGTTAGCATTGTGTGTAAAATAATGTTTGGACAACACCTTTGTCATAGTCTTTTGCTTACACTGTCTCCCTTCACTGATCCAAGTTGTGAGAAAAAAAACTAGGTGTAACCTACACCAGATGCAACAACCTATGAAACTGTAGAGTAGCAGACAGGCATTGTTGTAAGGCAGACAAGTGATTTATCAGATTCCACCAGTCTGAGAGAAGTCAAGTCAGTTGATTAAAAGGAGTAAGAGTTAATTTCTGAACAGGGAAAACGCTTGAAAACAAGTTGTAAAACAGCAAAAAAGCAGTGTCTGAATAAATAAATAAATAAATAAATAAAACTCAATGTTGAAGTATATTAAGGTCCATCTTAGTCTTATTTTGAAGTAATGAAACCATTCCTAAAGCAATTTGCAGTATGGAACTACACATTTTTCTTTTTATGTAGGGAGTTTAGTGCCTGCTGTTCCACAAAGACAGTTCCTGAAAGAGTTGCCTTATATATCTCATAGCTGAGATGATTTTTTATTAAATTGCAGACAGAAAGCAAAAAAAAACAGCTTAATAAAAACACTAGTGCAATATTAAAATATTCCAAAAAGCCTTCAAAGATTGACAGAAGTGAATTTTCTATCCAGTGTTATCCAGATATTTTGAGAAATAATGTAGCTAGGTAGTCACACAGCACATTCTGTTTCTAACCGGTGAAATGGTGCAGGGATCCAGATGCATTCTAGCAGTAAAACATACTGACAAGTAAATATTTTTATATAAATTATACATTCCTTTAATAATTTCTGTGAGACTTTATATTCTTTAACTGCATGTAGAATGAAGAAAAACATAGGAATTGAATATATTATTAACATATATGCTTAATTAGCTTCTTTGATTTTTTGTGTTTTCTTTCCTGTCAGTTGCAAATGTTAGGATCACTAACCTTCTCATGCGCAAAAAGACTGCTCTACAGTAGTTAGGAAAAACAAACAAACAAACAAACCAAAAAAAAAACACATGCTGTAGTCCGCTGCAATAAATTTGAAGGGAAAACTAACGCACCTATGACTTTTTGGGCTAGTTTTCCAAGTGGTTTATCCAGCAGAAAATATCCTGATAGTCCTGATCCTGAAAAAAATATGCTTACATGCTTTAGTTTATACTCTGATCTTGTTTACATTAAGTATTATGATCTTTAAAATATTGGCAAAAAAGTAATTTTGGTGTCAGGAAAGAACATGGAGAACATAGAAGTGCTATTACACTCAGTTCACTGCTGTATTTTCAATGTTCAGAATGCCATTTTCAGTATGAGCCTCAAACTGAGGATGTGAACTTGCTGAGATCCAGGAAAAGATCGTTTATATTTCTGTGTACATGTAGGTTCTAATTACTTTAAAAGTATTAATTTCAAAGAGGGCCTGTCACATTTTAATATTAACAACTGAAATTAAAGTGGATTTCACTTTTCTGGAGGTATTTTATACTCAAAAAATAAAAAATCAGTTGTTTCCCAACATGAGGAAGTACCAAATTAGTATATTGAAAAGTTTGAGGTAGTATTATTGTCAGTATAAGCCTACTGATTTCTTCTTTTCTTCTTGATTTCTTCCTTTTTTATTTATTTTCTTCTTTTCTTTATATATAAATATATATTGTGATTATTCCTGATGGAGATTTTTAAAAGCAAGTTCTTGTAGGAAAGTGGAAGAACAGTAGGATTTTTTATCAAATTAGTATTTGATTTTAAATTGATTTTAAAGGTGGTTTTAAGGTCAAAATCAAACCTTCTTTGTTCTGACAGGTATAAATTACATGTCCTGAAACAGTCTAACCTGCTGCATCTCAGGATTCAAAAATGAACTTAAGGTTTCTATCACAGTCTCTGATTAGTCTTTCACCAGTGAAAATTGAAGCAAGAATGCATAGCTTAGCCATATACCACAAAAATTGCCTTAACAGTTTAGTAATTGCTAACTAAAATATGATAATTCACAAGTCTAGGGATTGTTTAAAATCATAAAGCAATGGCTTTGTGGGTTCTCATCATTCTGAGTCAGATCCTCTGTTTTTGCATTCAGATTGGCTCCTGAATGCACTTCTATTTATAACCAAATTTTCTGTTTAAAAGATTGGAATTGACTTCATGGGTTTTCAAACCAATATTTTGCCATTTCCAAAGTAGTCACAGAAGTGTTATCTTGAAACACTTACCGTAATCTTTTTCTAATTCATGGCAAGAGCAGCAGTAGGAAATTTTTATTTTATGAATAAAATATGAATAAAATATTTTATGAATAAAATTGCCTGAAGGCAATCAAAAGAGACTTTAGGGGGCTGGAACGGTTAGTGGATGGAGCGGGAGTGCAGGTAGTGTTTTCGTCCATCCCTACAGTGACAGGGAGGGGTATGGAGAGGACCAGGAAAGCCCACCTGTTAAACACGTGGCTCCGGGGCTGGTGCCAATGCAGAGATCTTGGGTTTTTCGACCATGGGGCAGTTTATTCAGCACCTGGTCTGATGGCCGTAGACGGGTCCCTATCCTTTAGGGGAAAAAGGATCCTTGGCCAGGAGCTGGCGGGGCTCATTGATAGGGCTTTAAACTAGGTGAGAAGGGGGATGGGGGTGAAGCAAGGATTGTTGGAGCTGTGCCAGGGGGAACAATGGCAAGGCCGGGGAATAAGGTAATGGCCCAGCTGAAGTGCATCTACACCAATGCACGCAGCATGGGTAACAAACAGGAGGAGCTGGAAGCCATCGTGCAGCGGGCAGGCTACGACTTGGTTGCCATCACGGAAATGTGGTGGGACCAGTCTCATGACTGGAGTGCTGCTATGCCTGGCTATAGGCTCTTCAGAAGGGACAGGCAGCACAGAAGGGGTGGTGGTGTGTTTCTCTATATTAGAGAGTCTTTCGATGTTGTAGAACTCGAGGCTAGGAATGACAAGATCGAGTCCCTTTGGGTTAGGATCGGCAGGGACAACAAGGCTAGTGTCCTGGTTGGGGTCTGCTACAGACCGCCGAACCAGGATGAGGAGACGGATGAGGAGTTCTACAGGCAGCTGACAGAAGTTGCGAAATCTTCAGCGCTTGTACTCGTGGGGGACTTCAACTTCCCTGACATATCCTGGAAGCACAACACAGCCCAGAGAAAGCAGTCTAGGAGGTTTCTGGAGAAAGTAGAAGATAGCTTCCTGACGCAGCTGAT
The DNA here is from genome assembly GCF_963932015.1 of Anas acuta. Lineage (NCBI taxonomy): Eukaryota > Metazoa > Chordata > Aves > Anseriformes > Anatidae > Anas > Anas acuta. The sequence goes on from NC_088979.1 coordinate 136,221,712, forward strand.
TAGTGAACCTACCAGGGGTGGTGCCCCGCTAGACCTTCTCTTCACAAACAGAGAAGGACTGGTGGAGGATGTGATTGTCGGAAGCTGTCTTGGGCAGAGTGACCACGAAATGGTGGAGTTCACTATTCTTGGCGAGGCCAGGAAGGGAACCAGTAAAACCACTGTATTGGACTTTCGGAGAGCTGACTTTGGGCTGCTCAGGACACTAGTTGGTGGAATCCCTTGGGAGGCGGTTCTGAAGGGCAGAGGGGTCCAGGAAGGCTGGGCGCTCTTCAAGAGGCAAATCCTAATGGCGCAGGAGCGGTCTGTTCCCATGTGCCCAAAGATGAGCCAGCGGGGAAGAAGACCAGCCTGGCTGAACAGAGAACTGTGGCTTGAACTTAGGAGAAAAAAGAGGGTTTATAATCTTTGGAAAAGTGGACAGGCCGCTAGGGAGGACTATAAGGATGTAGCGAGGCTGTGCAGGGACAAAATTAGGAAGGCCAAAGCTCATCTGGAGCTCAATCTGGCTACTGCCGTTAAAGATAACAAAAAACGCTTTTATAAATACATCAACACAAAAAGGAGGACAAAGGAGAATCTCCATCCTTTACTGGATGCGGGGGGAAACTTAGTTACAAGAGATGAGGAAAAGGCGGAGGTGCTCAATGCCTTCTTCGCCTCAGTCTTTAGCGGCAATACCGGTTGTTCTCTGGATACCCAGTACCCTGAGCTGGTGGAAGGGGATGGGGAGCAGGATGTGGCCCTCACCATCCACGAAGAACTGGTTGGTGACCTGCTACGGCACTTGGATGTGCACAAGTCGATGGGGCCGGATGGGATCCACCCAAGGGTACTGAGAGAACTGGCAGAGGTGCTGGCCAAGCCACTATCCATCATTTATCAGCAGTCTTGGCTATCGGGTGAGGTCCCAGATGACTGGCGGCTAGCGAATGTGACGCCCATCTACAAGAAGGGCCGGAGGGCAGACCCGGGGAACTACAGGCCTGTCAGTTTGACCTCAGTACCAGGGAAGCTCATGGAGGAGATCCTCTTGGGAGTCATCATGCGGCACTTGAAGGGCAAGCAGGCGATCAGGCCCAGTCAGCATGGGTTTATGGAAGGCAGGTCCTGCTTGACGAACCTGATCTCCTTCTATGACAAAGTGACGCACTGGGTGGACAAGGGAAAGGCTGTGGATGTGGTCTACCTTGACTTCAGCAAGGCTTTTGACACCGTCTCCCACAGCATTCTCCTCAAGAAACTGGCTGCTCTTGGCTTGGACTGGCGCACGCTGCGTTGGGTTAGAAACTGGCTGGATAGCCGGGCCCAAAGAGTCGTGGTAAATGGAGTCAAGTCCAGTTGGAGGCCAGTCACTAGTGGCGTCCCCCAGGGCTCGGTGCTGGAGCCGGTCCTCTTCAACATCTTCATCAATGATCTGGACGAGGGCATTGAGTGCACCCTCAGTAATTTGCAGATGACACCAAGCTAGGTGCGTGTGTCGATCTGCTCGAGGGTAGGAAGGCTCTGCAGGAGGATCTGGATAGGCGGCACCGATGGGCTGAGATCAACTGCATGAAGTTTAACAAGGCCAAGTGCCGGGTCCTGCACCTGGGGCGCAATAACCCCAAGCAGAGCTACAGGCTGGGAGATGAGTGGTTGGAGAGCTGCCAGGCAGAGAAGGACCTGGGAGTGATGGTGGACAGTCGGCTGAATATGAGCCAGCAGTGTGCTCAGGTGGCCAAGAAGGCCAACGGCATCCTGGCTTGTATCAGAAACAGTGTGACCAGCAGGGCTAGGGAGGTGATCGTCCCCCTGTACTGGGCTCTGATGAGGCCGCACCTCGAGTACTGTGTTCAGTTTTGGGCCCCTCGCTACAAGAAGGACATCGAGGTGCTTGAGCGGGTCCAAAGAAGGGTGACGAAGCTGGTGAGGGGCCTGGAGAACAAGTCCTACGAGGAGCGGCTGAGGGAGCTGGGCTTGTTCAGCCTGGAGAAGAGGAGGCTCAGGGGCGACCTTATCGCTCTCTACAGATACCTTAAAGGAGGCTGTAGCGAGGTGGGGGTTGGCCTGTTCTCCCACGTGCCTGGTGACAGGACGAGGGGGAACGGGCTAAAGTTGCGCCAGGGGAGTTTTAGGTTACATGTTAGGAAGAGCTTCTTTACTGAAAGGGTTGTTAGGCATTGGAACAGGCTGCCCAGGGAGGTGGTGGAGTCACCATCCCTGGAAGTCTTCAAAAGACGTTTAGATGTAGAGCTTAGGGATATGGTTTAGTGGGGACTGTTCGTGTAAGGTTAGAGGTTGGACTCGATGATCTTGAGGTCTCTTCCAACCTAGAAATTCTGTGATTCTGTGGTTCTGTGATTCTGTGAATTCATCATTCAAATAGGAATGTTTTAGGGGTCAGGCTTGTACTTGGTTGAGTGCACCTTGCTTTTGCCTAATGTGCTTTATAGCCTAATCCTCTGATCACAAGTTCAAGCAATCACTTCCCACCTGTTTCTTTACTGTTTGCTTTAGTAAAGGGTCATCAAGTCCTGCAGTGCTGTTATTACTTTCCCAATAGTTGTTAATTCTGCCCATTTTATATATCTGTAAAAGTACCAGGAGATAAAAAAAATAAATAAAAATTAAAAAAAACAATATAGTACTGTAATAATTTTTTGTTAGTTTGTGTTCATCTGTACAAAACCATTAAAAATGTTGCCATGAAGTAGAGAGCTTTTTGGCTTTCTACATGTTATCCTCTTATGTAATGGGGTGTTAGTGTAATAGTAGTATAATAGTATAATAGTATAGTAGTATAAGTAGTATAAAATAGTAGTAGTATAATTGCATAAGGGTTTGGTGTTTTTTTTTTTTTGTTTGTTTGTTTGTTTGTCTTTGAAACTCTTTGTTTAATCATCACTGAAGTGTTTTATGATTATTTTTTTTTGCATAAGGGACTTTTTCAAGTATCCCCATTTAAATAAATGCTAAAGGTCCAGTTTAGTTTTAGTGTGAATACAACAGCTTCAAAAATGTCAGCTTTATCCTGGAACATAGAAAATTAATTAGATATTCCTAGTTTTTACACAGGAAGTCATACTCTTAGAGTTATCCATCTTGAGGATTTGACTGTTGGGATATTTGACATTTTAAATAATTGAATTACTTGGATTTTTTTTTTCTCTTTGTGATTGCCTGTTCACACAAGATTTTGTGAGATATTTCTACAGTTTTCCCTTTTTCCTTAATTTCTTTTTCCATTCCTGTGGTTGAGTTTTTAATGTCTACAGTACTTGTACTGTGTGTTCTAAAATAATTATTTCCAGTACTACCAAATAAATAATTGAACGGAGTTCTGAAAGGGTAACTTCACATTAATATGAAATAAATTATATCCAGTTTTTCATTGATATGAAATAAGATTTTGGTGCAGAAACCTTTATTTCCTATATTTTTCAGATTTCTTTATTGGCATCTTTTCTACCAACATTTCATGCTTGCCTGAATCATTTTGAGCTAAGTCTCCAGGAAGAGGAGAGTATAGCTTACATTCTGTCTTCATTCAAATAGTAGAAAACTAGTGAAAAGATATATTTAGCCTAGGAATTTCTGTTCTAATAAGTGAAATCTAAGGTCAAGTTTTGCTTGAGAGAATTTTGACTAATTCGAATGGTTATATAGATTTACTATCTTAAAAATTAAAGGCAGAAATAAGTAGATGCAGGAGCATAAAGAGCATTTATGTCCACTGAGCATTTGTCAATCACATACTTGGTTTCACCTTAGTTCTCCTGAGGTGAGAGCACATCTTGCCTGATTTTTTCTAATATTGAAGAGAAATTAAAAATTGTTTTCCACCTGCCATCTGAGATGCCCAGCAATTTTTTGTATTTCTATCTGTACATCATTATTTTGTCTTAGTTCTTTTATGTTTAAAAAAAATATCTTTCAACAGGAACCAGGTAGTCCTCTGCAGGTAACTTTGGTTCACAACTTCGTTTACAATGCCATTTTTAATCTTTGATTGGTATGTAGCTGTTCACAGTTAAGATTTGAAATACAAATGGTTAAGCTTTTCAATCCCAATGTTTTACCAGTACCATGAAGCACTAGTTTTATAAACACTGAACCATGCACTAGGACAAAAGTTCTAAATATTTAATGTTCCTGAAGCCAACATAAAAAAAATAATAAATCCTCTTCTTCAATGCATTTTCTTCCCCAACAGTTGTTTAGTTCCCAATATTGTTTAGTCCCTCAGTTTTACCCCACAGCTTAATGGATAAAGCTACTTTCTGAGAATATTCAAGTAGAAAATTCATGAAATTACGTTTTGGGAATAAGTTAACCATGAATGATTTTTAATCTTTTTCCGTGCCTTCAGCATACCAACCATGTATAAAGGAACCTAAATAGTACTGTGTACAAAATTGCAACATATCTTTGTTTTGGATACTCTTCCGTATTTCCTCTTTTTATAGAAAACTTGATTTAGTTCTATGTAATATTTGGCATACTGTAATTTCTCATTCACTTTCTTTCGGTACCTATTGGATCATTCAAATCAACATGGCTGCTGCAAAGAATAATAAACACAAGCATGAGGGATTCAGTACAAAAAGAAAAAAAACTACTCAGACTAGAATATGAGTATGCTTAAGACAGGCTGAAAGGTAATTTCTATCCTTTCTGTTTCTTAAAGTGTGGAAATACTAAATGTGTCAGGAATACATTTTTAAATGAAACATATATCTTGTTAGCCAATGTAAATGAGATTTCCTTTGAAAGAGAAGATAACATGTCTCGCCATCGTTATGAACCAGTGTTCAGAATTACCACAAGTGTTTCTATGAATTCAATAATTTTACTCCATATGTACTCTAAGTATTTCCAGTGGAAGATAGAAAGCTGTAGAAAGATTAGATGAACAAATGGAGTTGGTATTATTCCAAGCTGTCAGACTCACCATGCATCTTGTATGTCTTCTTTTTATGGTCAGGGACTGCAGCAGCAAGTAGAGCTTTGCTGTAGTTATCCCAGTTTGGTTCTCTATCCATCCTCTACCATGCTGTGGATCCTACAAGCTATGCAGCTATAACATGTTTACACTAGTTTTATTAGTGGAAAATAGTGAGTTTTTTTTGAAAAAAAACCCTCCCAGGAGACACTTCCAAAACAACTTTCATTAGAAGGTTAGCGCTGCAACCAACAAAATACTTCCTTTCTGAGATTCATATGTTGCACAAAAGACAACTTTACTCTGAGGAAAGCATAAAGTGCTGCCTTGATCTTTCTTTAAAAAGAACAGCAGCAGCAACAACAAAGCATTCAATTATTTTATTGAGACAGCAGGAATATCGAGACAGACTATTGGAACATTTTGGATATCTTCCTAGTGGTATTCCATGCACTCACTCCTTCAAAGAACCTGTTCTTCTAGGCTCCTAACTCATGACATCAGATCACTTCAATTGCTTTGTAATTTAAGCAAGTATGTCTATTTGTCAGATGAGACATCTATACAGACTAGAATGGCACCCAGAGAGTTCAGACCAAGTTTTATTCTTCCTGGAATCTACAACTCTCTGTTGTAAGGGAGGGTTCAAGAAAGTCACCATCACATTTGCTTCCTACTTGTTTTGTGTTTGCTGGCCTCTCTGCCAGTGGCTACCTCAGAGTGAGGAAGGTCTCATAACTTCTAAAATATTTGTCTTATCAAATATGTAGAGCTGGGAAAGGTAGAATTTAACTCATTTACTATGCAACAGTTAGCCCATGTTTTGATTCATGCTGAACAGAGGAAAGAAAGACATCTTCATCTTTCATCATTCCTTCACCCATGTTCAGTAAGTTAAAAGTAGGCAAAGTAAGAGAAATAGCACAGTGCTTTGTGTTGTTTTCACAAATACTCTTTAGTTTCAGTCATCTTAGAGGTTACTTACAAGTAGCTGTGAAGTTTTCAGATGTCAGTGTGATTTTCCATGTTGATGGTGTCCTTGTAAATTACCCAGAAAATGAGTCAGGCTGAATTTAATAAAAAATAAAATATTTCCAAATGTCTTATAAAAACTTCAGTCATCAAAGCAGATAATTGGTCACTACTGTGCTTCAAACTAAGATCTGCTTCCAACTATTTGTTGCTAGAAAGGTCAGGAAATTCTTTGCTCTGCTTCGTATTTATTTATTTATTTATTTTAAATACATGGACAGTGTTACTGTCAGTGCTACTGATTTAGTTGTTTATAAATCTCATCAGTAATTTACTACCTATTCATTGCTATTAAGTGCTTTATAAAAAACTCATTCAATGTTATAGTCTGCATGTTTATAGCACAGAATCACAGAATCACAGAATCACAGAATTTCTAGGTTGGAAGAGACCTCAAGATCATCGAGTCCAACCTCTAACCTGAACCTCTAACCTAATCTGCAATGCTCGTATATTGTGCATTTTCATAGAATCATAGAATCATAAAACATCCTGAGTTGGAAGGGACCCATAAGGCTCATCAAATCCAACTCCTGGCACCACACAGGTCTACCCAAAAGTTTAGACCATGTGACTAAGTGCACAGTCCAAACACTTCTTAAATTCAGACAGGCTTGGTGCAGTGACTACTTCACTGGGAAGCCTGTTCCAGTGTGTGACCACCCTCTCAGTGAAGAACCTCTTCCTGATGTCCAGCCTAAACTTCCCCTGCCTCTGCTTAACACTGTTCCCATGGGTCCTATCACTGGTGTTTACAGAGAATAGGTCACCTGTCTCTCCACTCCCCCTCGCAAGGAAGTTGTAGACTGCAATGAGGTCCCCCCTCAGCCTCCTCTTCTCCAGGCTGAACAGGCCCAGTAACCTCAGCCGCTCCTCATATGTCTTCCCCTCCAGGCCCTTCACCATCTTCGTTGCCCTCCTCTGGACACTCTCCAACAGTGTAATGTCCTTTTTGTACTGTGGTGCCCAGAAATGCACACAGTACTCGAGGTGAGGCCGCACCAGTGCAGAGTTGAGTGGGACAATCACTTCCCTCGACTGACGTGCTTGATGCACCCCAGGATACGGTTGGCCCTCCTGGCTGCCAGGGCACACTGCTGGCTCATATTCAACTTGCTGTCAACCACAACCCCCAGATCCCTCTCTGCGGGGCTGCTCTCCAGCGTCTTTGTCACCCAGTCTGTACGTATAGCCAGGTGCAGGACCCGGCACTTGCTTTTGTTAAACTTCATACAGTTGGTGATCGCCCAGCTCTCCAATCTGTCCAGGTCTCTCTGCAAGGCCTTTCCACCCTCATCCGAGTCCACAACTCCTCCAAGTTTGTTGTCATCAGCAAATTTGCTCAAAACACCTTCTAGACCTACATCTAAATCATTTATAAAAACATTGAAGAAGACTGGCCCTAAAATGGAGCCTTGAGGCACCCCACTAGTGACCATCCGCCATCCAGATATGGCCCCATTAACCACAACCCTTTGAGCCCTGCCCATCAGCCAATTGCTCGCCCATCGGATGATGTTTTTGTTTAGGTGTATGCTGGACATTTTGTCTAGTAGGATCCTATGGGAAACCGTGTCAAAAGCTTGCTGGAGTCCAAAAAGATCACATCAGCTGGTTTCCCTTGATTGACTAGATGGGTGATCTTATCATAAAAGGAAATCAAATTTGTTAGGCAGGACTTACCCCTCATGAACCCATGTTGGCTGGGACCAATGACTGCATTGTCCCCCAGGTACGCTTCAGTAAGTTCAAGGATCATCTTCTCCATAATTTTACCAGGCACTGACGTGAGACTGACAGGCCTGTAATTGCTAGGGTCTTCTTTCTTACCCTTCTTGAAAATTGGCACAACATTTGTCAGCTTCCAGTCTACTGGGACCTCTCCAGATTCCCAAGACTGTTGAAAAATAATTGAGAGAGGTCCCATTTTGTTTATGTATGTCTTAATTTTTGTGACCATTAGCTGTGCAGACAGAAGAAATGAATTCTTGTAGTTGGCATACATAGGAGAAAGTAAGAAAGAGTTTTTACCAAATAAATTTTCATCTGATGAATAGGGTATTTAAAGAAGTGTTCTAAATGACAAAGATTTACTTAATGAGATAAATACTTAGGGTAAGCATTTCCTATAGATTTAGATCCTAAACCACACTAACATAGCCAGTCAGCAAGCAAATTTTATTTTTTCCTCTTTGAATGACATTCATCTTCCTTCAGGAAAGTTTACTGCTTGTTTTCTGATAACAAAACAAATTATATTAAGCAGTCAAATTTTCTCTGTTGCAGTTGTGTATGCAGTTTTAGTTGACTTCAAAAGGCATACTTGGCTTGCAGGGAAATAAATAAGTTTACACGTTATGACTTAAGTAATCATTTGAATAACAGTCTTATCTTTGTTCAGTTCACAGACACTTGTCACATGCACTCCCATCTCCATTTAAGTGATGGAAGCTGGGAGCAAATATATAACCATTGTAATAGAAATTCACTGTACTGCTGTGTGTTCCCATATGATTTGTGCAGCTGTGCCTCATAACCTTTAGAAGAGGCATAACTAATCATCGCATTTCTCTGACTAATATTTACCAAAATATAAGTGCACACTTAAGAATTGCAGATATCCAAGTTAGAAATTTGAGGGTGTAGTATTAATAGATCATTTTTTCCAATATTATAGAAACTAAGGACCTATTTCAGCAACAGTATTTTATTTGTATTTAAAAATCACTGGCAAACTAGTATAAACTACATCTGTCTTATTTCAAAGTGAAGAAAAATATGGAAAATTTATCTCCTGGCTTTGTATGAAGAAATAATTAGTTTCGTAATGCTACGGTTACTTTTGGAAACTAGAGTCCCACTTCCTCTTTCTCTGACCAGGTGCTTTCTGTGCAGTTTTGTCCAGCCAAAAGGGTGTGTGGGAGCTTACCTCTGTGGGGAGTTGGTATGTGCTAGGACAGTCAGCTTAGGTATTTACCGTGTAGCTAGAGGAACTAGAAATATTTTTCCTCGGCTGTGCAAAAGACTTGGAATGTTTGGAAAATACTACAGTTTACCTTAATGCACATTTACAGATGTTCCCTAAAGTGCAAGTAGTCATAAGGTCCTCAGTGACATAAGGTTCATTATTCACAGAAAGCTGCCTAGTGCAAAAGAACCTGGGGGTGTTGGTTGATAGCTGGTTGAATAAGAGCCAGCAGTGTGCTCAGGTGACAAAGCAAGCCAACAGCATCCCAGTTTGTATCAGAAATAGTATGGGCAGCAGGACTAGGGGAGTACTTGTGCTTGACTCTGGTGAGGCCTCATCTCAAATACTCTGTTCAGTTTTGGGCCCCATAGTACAAGCAGGACATTGAGGCCCTGGAGCATGTCCAAAGAAGGACAGTGAATCTGAAGTGTCTAGAGAGCAAGTAGTATGAGGAGCTGCAGTGGGTTTACGTGACAAGGTTTTAGTAGCAGGGGGCCATAGGGGTGGCTTCTGTGAGAAGAATCTAGAAGCTGCCTCATGTTAGGTAAGGGCCCCGCTGCTGACCAGAACTGAGTCAATAAGTGATGTTGTTTGCACCTCTGTGAGAGCATATTTAAGAAAGGGGGAAAAAACAAACAAACAAGCAAAACAAACAAACAAAAAAAAAGTGGCCACATAGCAACTAGGAGAGAGAGAGGAGTGAGAAACAGCCTTGTCAGTGAAGAAGGAGGGGGAGAGATGCTCCAGGTGCCAGAGCAAAAGTTCCCTGTGGCCTGTGGTGAGAACCATGCTGGAGATGGTTGTCTCCGTGCAGCCCATGGGTCCCACGGTGGAGCAGGGTTCCACGCTGCAGCCCGTGGAGGAGACCACGGGTGAAGAATGCTACATCTGGCCTGGAGCAGATTCCAGGCCAGATGTAGTCCATGGAGAGGAGACCATGCAGGAGCAGGTGACCTGGCAGGAGCTGGTGCCTGTGGGGGACCCAGGGTGGAGCAGTTTGCTCCTGATGGATGGATCCCATGATACAGACCCATGTTGGAGCAGTTCTTGAAGAGCTGCTGCCTGTGAGAAGCCCATGCCGGATCATTTCAGCAATGACTGCATCCTGTGGGATGGACCCCACAGCACAGGCGGACGAGAGTGACCAAAAAGGAGAGGCAGAGACAAAGCGCTATAGACTGGCCACAGCCCCCATTCCCCCATTCCCCTGCACCGCTCGGGGGGAGGAGGTGGAAGAGGGCAGATGGGGTGAAGGAGTTTTCATTTTCTTTCCTTTGTTCCTCACTTCTCTACCTTGTTAGTAATAGGCAATAAATCTTTCTATCTCCCTGTGCTGACTCTGTTTTGCCTGTCACAATAATTGTTTAGCAATCTCTCCGTCCTTATCTCAACCTTTGAGTCCTTTGTATCATATTTTCTCCCCCTTTCCCTTTGAGGAGGGGGAGTGAGAGAGCAGCTGAGGTGGAGGTTGGCCGCCCACCCAAGCAAAACCACCACAGGAGCAGGAGTAGAAACTGAAGTTACTTAGCCTAGAGAAAAGGAGTCTCAGAGGAGACATTGTCTCTACAACTGCCTGAAAGGAGGTAGTAGTGACATGGAGGTTGATTTCTTCTCCCAAGCACCAAGTGATAAGACAAGAGGAAATGGTGTCAAGTTGCATCAGGGGAGGTTTAGGTTGGATATTAGGAAAAAAAAATCTTCACTGAAAGGGTTGTGAAGTATTGGAACAGGCTGCCCTGGGAAACAGTTGAGTCACCATTCTTGGAAGTATTCAGAAGATGTATAGATGTGGTGATTAGGGACATGATTTAGAGCTAGATTTGGCAGTGCTAGGTGAACAGTTGCACTTGATGATATTGGAGGTCTTTTCCAACCTGAGTGATTCTATGATTCTTTAACATTTTAGGAGGAGATTTTTTGATGGAAAATGTTATCTTGCATTTAGAATTATTCGAGGTAAAGATTGCAAGAGAATGCTTGAAGTTCACTTTAATTAGATAAAACAAAAGTTCACTTTAATTAGATTTATCCACCCTGTTGAGGAGAGGCAACAAGTTCCTTCCGGTTGTTGAAATTCTGAGGAGCTGCCTGTAATTCACCTTTGCGTTTGGCCAGCCCTCAGGAGAGACTGTACGTGTACAAAATTGCTCTATTTGTTATTCATGTATCAAAATCATCATGGAAAATGGTCAGTAACATAATTCTTAAATGAGAGCAAAAGTTTCCCCTTTACGTATTTTAGTACTGCAATTAAAATAGTATTTTAGTTCTTTACATTACTGGCAAAAATAAGAAAAATGTCTTAGTATGCAATAGGTCATATATTCTGCATAAGGACCATGTATTTCAAAACAGTTTTTACATTGAGAGTTGGATCAGAGTAATGGGGAAAATCAGAAGAATAGAAGAGAAATAAGGTGTCTGGTAGCTGAAACTGTCTGTAATTGCATATAATTATTCGCAAACAAAATTAATATCAGTAAACATTCAAACATCACATTAAGAGAAAATAAAAATGTCTTATTGCAGCCAATTATTAGACATACAAATGTCTGTGAAAGATTTTTAACTTCCTGCTTTGGAAGATTACATTATCTCTATAGAAAAGTCTATGTGTAGTTGTTGTTTCTTCCAATGTGGAAATGTGAAAAGTTTTGGAACCATTTTCATCTTATCCATACATTAGTCCTTAAGCATATTATCATATTTGTGGCACAATGTAATTCAAGCGATTTTTATAGCATTTTTGTTTTCTGTCTAACTAAAAGTTGACACAGAGTTCAGCTATAACTTAATCTGCATTTGTCATTTCTGAAATTACTTGGTTGCTTTCTAGACATTTATTACGTAGTTAACTTCTCCCAGCTAAATTTGGCTGAGAATTCTTGATCTTCTTTCACAGACTGCATCTTTGCTTTGTTCTCTGTACATCTGTATATGATGTATCCCTTTTTTGTTTGTTTGTTTGTTTGTTTTGTTTTTAATGCATCTATTGGAGTAACCATTGAAATTCAGTAAAATCTCCCCTTGAATCTCGAATCCTAATATAACTTTAAATCCATGATAATTACAACGTAACAGCATGGATTCTTGGGGTGATGATCATATTTAGATTATGATTGATTTATTTATTTTTAACCTTGTTTATATTGTCTAAACCTTTCAGCTCTGACCATCCATTCCCGGTCTTTTTTCTACTCTTAAGTAAACTTGCAAAATTATTTACCATCTCTAGTAAAATATATATTTATAGAACTGTCATGACAATGAGTGGAAGAAAAAGAAGAAACACTAGAGGACACTAGAAACACTAGAGAAAAAGAAGAAAAACCGTTTTTCAGAAATATATTGCATGTGAGTGATAAATGAAGTGCCTCTAAAGTCTTCTAAAATACATGTTAATGTCTTAAACCGAACAGAAAATATCTGTTGCAATAAACTACTACTGTCACTTCAGTAGCTAAACTGTACACATAAAATTGGCAGTTTCTAAAATAGTCAACTTTATGGTTCCAACAAGACTTCTGATGTGGCTGATTGTGCTTGCATTGTTAAAAAGTGTTTTCTTCCAACCCTTTTCAGCTATAGTTAAGAACAGTATTAAGGATCCAGTACTCTGCCTTCTCAGTTATTTGCATGATGCACAACAAACACACAGCATCTGTTTATTCAGTGCATGCAGACTGAAATACACATAGTCTGCAAATAAAAGTGAAGTGTTTCTGCACAGTGATGCAGTCTAGGCTGTGAATTGTACACCAGTTTGGTAGCAGTTTGTCATCCATATTGCAAATTGATTGCTCTAAAAAAATAAAAAAATAAAAAATAAAAATGGGAAAGCTTATCATTTACACAGTATATTGGATAGAAGTCTACAGCATATCAAAAAGTCATATTCTTCAACTGACTGCTGTGTATCAGCAGTAGAATGTTTCCTAATACTTTCTGTTAGAAGTCCTGCCTCACTATCATCTGTCTTCTTGGTAAAATGGTAACTTCACATTTTTCAGGTTTTCATTTTCTCCAGTGTCAGATTAAGGGATCTCTAATCAGTGCTTTGAGTCAGTTAGAGTCAACTGTGGGTGTTGAGTCAACTCTTACAGTCAGATTACCTTGCAACCCAGATTTCCACCCCTCAAAAGAGTATTAGGCAGTGGTTATATAAGATACTCTATAGCTCCCATGTAGATAAAGACTGTAATTTTTATAGAGGACATCTTCATCAATGATCTGGATGACGGCATTGAGTGCACCCTCAGTAAGTTTGCAGATGACACCAAGCTAGGTGCGTGTGTTGATCTGCTCGAGGGTAGGAAGGCTCTGCAGGAGGATCTGGATAGGCGGCACCGATGGGCTGAGGTCAACTGGATGAAGTTCAACAAGGCCAAGTGCCGGGTCCTGCACCTGGGGCGCAATAACCCCAAGCAGAGCTACAGGCTGGGAGAGGAATGGTTGGAGAGCTGCCAGGCAGAGAAGGACCTGGGAGTGATGGTGGACAGTCGGCTGAATATGAGCCAGCAGTGTGCTCAGGTGGCCAAGAAGGCCAACGGCATCCTGGCTTGTATCAGAAACAGTGTGACCAGCAGGGCTAGGGAGGTGATCGTCCCCCTGTACTCGGCTCTGGTGAGGCCGCACCTCGAGTACTGTGTTCAGTTTTGGGCCCCTCGCTACAAGAAGGACATCGAGGTGATTGAGCGGGTCCAGAGAAGGGCGACGAAGCTGGTGAGGGGCCTGGAGAACAAGTCCTACGAGGAGCGGCTGAAGGAGCTGGGCTTGTTCAGCCTGGAGAAGAGGAGGCTCAGGGGCGACCTTATTGCTCTGTATAAGTACATTAAAGGAGGCTGTAGCGAGGTGGGGGTTGGCCTGTTCTCCCATGTGCCTGGTGACAGGACGAGGGGGAACGGGCTAAAGTTACGCCAGGGGAGTTTTAGGTTAGATGTTAGGAAGAATTTCTTTACTGAAAGGGTTGTTAGGCATTGGAACGGGCTGCCCAGGGAGGTGGTGGAGTCACCATCCCTGGATGTCTTCAAAAGACGTTTAGATGTAGAACTTAGGGATATGGTTTAGTGGGTACTGTTAGTGTTAGGTTAGAGGTTGGACTCAATGATCTTGAGGTCTCTTCCAACCTAGAGATTCTGTGATTCTGTGATTCTGTGATTGTCTTTGTACCATATGGCATTACAGAAGCTGGAGGTAGGACAGGCAGGAGTTATTATTCCCTTCTTGGATGTGAGATACCAGTTCCTTAGCTGGAAGAACAAGCATATCATGCATTTTATCTGATACTCTCAGTCCACCTCCATTGTGAGGTTACAGAAGGCTACTGGTACAGCCACAGGAGAGAGAGGAAAAAGATAATAGCTGCAGCAGTACACTATCACCTTGTAGGCAAGGTAATTAAGAAAAGAAGGTTTTAAAATCATGGTTTAAAATGTTTCTGTATGAGTTATGATATTAGTACATCCCATGACTGGGAACCAGAAAGACCCTTCTTGAAGAAATTGTGTTACAGACTGGTGGCTTTCATTTACTGATCCTTTTGTATTGTCACCTTGTAGTGGGTTTACGTGGCAAGGTTTTGGTAGCAGGGAGCCGTAGGGGTGGTTTCTGTGAGAAAGATCTAGAAGCTGCCCCATGTTTGGGAAGGGCCCCATTGTTTTCCGGATCTGAGCCAATAAGCGATGTTGTTTTGCACCTCTGTGAGAGCATATTTAAGACAGGGAAAAAAACACTGCGCCACACAGCAGCCGGGAGAGTCAAGGGAGTGAGAAACAGCCTTGCAGGTGCCAAGGTCAGTGTAGAAGGAGGGGGAGAGGTGCTCCAGGTGCCAGAGCAGAAGTCCCCTGTGGTGAGGACCATGGTGAAGCAGGCTGTCCCCCTGCAGCCCATGGAGTACCACGGTGGAGCAGGGTTCCACGCTGCAGCCCGTGGAGGAGACCACGGTGGAGCAGGTGGCCCTGCACCGATGGAGGCTGCCACCTGTGGAAGACCCCTGCCGGAGCAGATTCCAGACCAGACCTTTAGCCTGTGGAGAGGAGACCACGCAGGAGCAGGTGACCTGGCAGGAGCTGCTGCCCGTAGGGGAGCCAGGTTGGAGCAGTTTTCTCCTGAGGGATGGACCCCGTGGTACAGACCCATATCCGGAGCAGTTCTGGAAGAGCTGCTGCCTGTGGGAAGCCCATGCCGGATCAGTTCATCAAGGACTGTATCCCGTGGATGGGGGGGAAGGTGCTTTTGGTTTCTTTCCTTTGTTTCTCACTTCTCTAGCTTGTTAGTAATGAGCAATAAATCTTACTATCTATCTTCTTATGCTGAGTCTGTTTTGCCCGTTACAATAATTATTGCGTGATTTTCTCGTCCTTATCTCAATCCTTGAGTCCTTTTCACATATTTTCTCCCCATTCTTCTTTGAGGAGGGGGAGTGAGAGAGCGGCTGTGGTGGAACTCAGCTGCCCACTCGAGCGGAACCACGACACACCTGCAAAATCATGCATCAAAATCAGACAACTTATTTTTGAATTTCTGTAGGTAAAACTCATACTCCTCAGTGATAGTTGCTGATTATAAGTATTTTGATAAGTGTTTTTGTTTTCTGTGTTTGACTTCAAGAATCAAGCGTGGCTTTCTTCTGAAAGCCATGTATTATTTGAAGGCAAGTGCAATTGGGAGAGGTTATGAAAATCAGTTTCTCCTACGTTATTAATCTCAAATGAGTGATTTTTTTTTTTTTTTTTAATACTTGCTGTATTTTAATATGACTTAGAGCAAAATAGGGTGTCATTACTATTCTTGTTCTTGAATGTTTGGTTTGGCATTTGATGTAAGGCCTCAATTGCAGGCTGAAGTGCCAGCAGCCAAAGCTGAAAACAAGACTGCGGTGGGCAAACTCAAGGTTTAATTTCAGAAAGAGTGTTTATATTTTCCCTAGGGCCACATCAATGGGAGTCCAAACCCTAAATGTTACCACCAACACATTTTAACAGACCAGTTTCCCAGTTTTTAAAGTGTGGTGTCACCTTGAATATTTTTATTTTAACTTTTCCCCATCCTCCAACTCTAAAAGAAAAGCAATAAAGCTATATAATTTTTGGCTGAATTCAATGTCATATTTGGGGAACACAAAATTCTGTGTAATGCAACAAAGCTGCTTTAAAACTATTTATTCACATAATCTATTTTTGTATCAACTATTAATAATTCAGCTATTAATTACCAGTCCAATGCTTTATATTACTACAAAACATGCCACCATCTGGTATGTACGTATGTATTATAAGGGCCCACATACTGATGTTCTGAATCAGCCTGATGTCAGAACATCTGTGCCATGCCCAGGACGAACTTGTGACCAACAGGTCAGTGCCAAGAGAGACAGTAGTATGATGGGGTCACTGAGAGTTCCTTAGCTCAGTTTCCTGCTCATTCAGCTGGGCCTGTTTTGTGGCTTTAATAGGATTAAAGAAACATTTACATTGAGGCTTTAGGAGCATTTTCACACCGCTCCTTTACCAAACTCAAAGAGCAGTATAAATCCAAAGGATTAAGTAAGGGATTTATGTAAAGTTGTAGTGTAAGATGAGTTGGTGCACCTGGCTGTCCATTTTTTTTCCTCTGTGAATAAGGCAACCTGAAGCAGCATACTGCATGTGGTACAGAAATGAGCTTTTTAAATTTTTTTTTCCTGAATCTTTAAGTCTTTATTACATTTGAAAATATCATTTCTAAATATTAAAATAAAATGGTGGTTTCTGATTAAGGAATACAGTATTTTGTTCAGTAGACAGTTTTCATCAGAGGATCTTAGGACATTTTTCCGCCCCTTGTCAATATCAAAGCATCATGCATTTAGGAGGAGTTTTAATTTCCTGTAAATTATACTACTCTGTCTTTAAAAATGCAAAGAAAAAAAAATGAAAAACAAAACAAAACAAAAAAAAAAACAAAACAAAACAAGAAAAAGTTCTTTGCCACATACTTAGGTTCATTAAAATCCAAAGGAAATTATTAAATAAAATTATAATTTTGAAATTCCTTGAGTAATCGTTTATGCTGATGAAAGTGATTTAGCTGAAACTACATACATAACCTATTGTATGTATCTTGCAATTGCTGTGGAGTAAAACTGCAAGTGTTTGACATTCTTTATTTGGAACTATTTCATATATCCTTTTGTGCCTCACTATGTAAGTCTTCAAAGACTGAAATTATGCCTGTACTCTTTACTCAGGCAAAATTCCAGTTGAAATCAAATTCAAGAGGTATTACTGCTGAGAAAAGACTGTGATATCAAAGCCAAAAGGGAAAAAAATGACAGGATGAATTATAATATTCAATAGCAAGATGACTGGTTGTTACACTATTTCAAAATATGCTCATGATTTAGACACATTGTTTTTAATCCAGGATGCACTGATATAATTACTGTAAGAGATATATCAGCTTTGGATTTGGTTTGCAATCACGTAATCGGTAAAATTTCTCTGTGGAGTAGACTGTTCACATTAATAAAGGTTTGCACTACTAATATCACCCAGATGTATCCATCAGTGGGTAGTGGTTAATCATCATTAGGTGATTAAGCAGAACCTGAGGTCAAGGGAAATATAACATCCGACATTCAAAGTCCCTCTATTATGCAAATATTTGATAAGGAAGAGACTTCCTTATCAAATGGAAGAGACTTCCATATTTCTTTCTGTTGTCCATCAGGAAAGCCGTGTGTGATGGGAGGAAGTGAGGCATCCTTACACACCTCCTGTCCTCTGCAAGTGAGGCTCTCCTGTATTACTCCAGATTCATCCTTCTTGTGTTATAATTGAACAGTACTTTAAATTGTGTTTCTGGAAATCAGAAAGTTATAACCAGATCGTTGTTTTTGAGAGTGGTTCTTTTGTGTTCTGCACATATTCCTTGAAATCTGTTTTGAAATTAAGTAGAGGAAAAATTTGAAGTTCTTAATTAGATTCATGGAATTATGCATTTTAAATGCAACTTGTGGCTCTTGTCCTTAGTCATTCAGAAGAGAACTTTAGATTGACTAAAAGCTGCTAATAACAAATAAAATAAAATAAAAAATAAGCAAACAAAACCACAACACAAAGACTTGTGTGTGAATAAACATAAATACCCATATTTTACCATCCTAATGAGAAATTTAGAAAGTGAAACTGAATTTTGGGGGTTAGACATTTAATATTCTATTAGACTAAGTAAATGGATGTTTTGAGGCAAAGGACTTTTATATTCCTGGTAAAATAAAATCATTACTAATTTGTTGTCTTTTTCTTTCAAATTCATGTACATGCTTGTAACCAAATTTCTATTCTAATTCCACTGATATTTCTTAATTCAGAATTTTTGCATATACGTATTTAGGTATATTGCTAACACAGCACCAGTTAGAAATTTTATTACTGTAAGTGTAATCCACATTACTTTGCACTAGACATGACATTTAATCAGTTCAATACGATCAACTTGGATTAATTAAAGTTAAAATTAAATCATCTGCTATTTTGTTTTTGTTGTCATAAGCCAACTTGTTGGCTTTTTTCTAAGTCCTGGTTGTATCATTTGGTTGGCACCAAGGGGATCCTAATGAGTCTTGGAGCAATAATAATGACCATGCTTAGCAAAGGCATTTTGGCAGGCATCTGCAAGACTGCCAAATTGGAGAAGTTCCACACTGATTGACCTTGCTGTAAGTTCTCAATGCAAAGATCAGAAGGTCTCTTCCATCCTGGCAGTTTTTGTGATATCATTTTAATTAAATTAAAATTTGGCCCCAAAGAGGCAAGAACAGAGTACAGATGGCCTTTTTATCTATTGTGTTTCCATGACATGCAAGGTCACAGTTGTGATCTCTTGTTTCATGATGCAAAACTCCAGAACTCACACACATCTTAATTAAAAAAAAAAAAAAGAAAAGAAAGAAAGAAAAAGTAATCTGCAGAATTTCTCTCTTCATGCACAACGATAGGATAGGGCTAGAATAAGTGTGGGTCTACCACAAAGGCCCATTTCTTAACAGATTCTCTTGGCCATACAGTTTTGAAAGAGAATTAATTTATTCTTTTGTTCGTTTCACAAATAAAATGTGTAGATAACTTTGTGCATAAGGCTAGTTTATTCTGATCCTAAATGCCTTCCACAACAGCTGAAGAATATTCTGAACTCTGTGTGTTTGCTTGTGGTGTTGTTTTGTTGTTGTTGTTGTCGTTTTTCTAATTGTTGTTTATATTTGTTTGTTTTAACTGATTCTCATTTACAGCTAAGGCGTTTTGTATGGAGATTCTTGAACCTCAGTATTTGTAACTGCTTCCTTTTTTTTTTGGGGGGGGGGGGGGTTAGCTGAGGAATTGTTAGAAACTTTTCAGAACTGGTTATATGCAGAAATTTTCAACCTATTGTTATCCCAAATCTTGCGGCCTCATTGCTCAGATTTTAATTTCTTTCTTTCTTTCTTTCTTTCTTTCTTTCTTTCTTTCTTTCTTTCTTTCTTTCTTTCTTTCTTTCTTTCTTTCTTTCTTTCTTTCTTTCTTTCTTTTTCTTTCTTTCTTTCTTTCTTTCTTTCTTTCTTTCTTTCTTTCTTTCTTTCTTTCTTTCTTACTTTTGTACTGAATTTTTATTTGAAAAAATAATTGGGAAATTGGCCTTACAATGTGTCTTCTGATTAATCTTTCCTGATTATTTCCTGCAGTTGTATTCATGCAACAAATCCAGAGGGATCAAAATCTGAGACTTTAATTGCCTATTAAACTATAGAGAGATGTAAAAAAGTAAATGTTCTTATCTGCAGCAGTAGTGAGATAAGATAGATGAATAAACACTATTTGGTTTCCTGTATACTTTTTGTATTGAAGTCAGCTTCAATAACAAAACAAAACAACAAACAAATGAACAAAACACTAGGATGTTTTTTCTCATATGTTAGAAATTTAGCAAGACGTTTCAGTGACTTAACAGTGGATATTGTTAACACACGCATATGCATATGTATGCTGGTTTTCTGCCTTGGGTGCAAACTATTGACTCATTTTGAGGTCAAGGTTGCTTTTTCCTTTCTTCCCCACCCCCTGCAGCTTGCAAGGTACTTCTATTTTGCCTATTTTTATGTAAAATAAGGAATACCAAGGTTAAAACAAACAAACAAAAAACAAAACAAAAAAAAACAGAAACAACAAAGAAGCCTACAAGCTATTTGAAGTTATATGTACCTGATGTTTTTTCAGTATAAAGCCTTAATCTGTAAATCTGCATCTGGAAAAGAAGCTGAGCAGCTTGTCTAGTAAACAAGGGAAGCTGCTTTGGAGAATATGCTTTACTTGTGTTGTTGAGAATTTTCTACTGGCTAGCAGTTGCGGAAGTAATTCGTGGTTGGATAGAGCATAGAGCCTGCAGATGTTTATCTTTTGCTGTTGTTTCTTTCCTTCTTCTTTAGAATCTTCTCCTTGTGGTGTTTAAGTGATGACCTGCTGAAAGCCCTGGGTACTCAATCTGTGTATGTTTTGAAACAAGGAGGTCTTTTCTTTGATGACGCCGTTGCAGCTGCAGCTTTATGAAGTGCTTCTCCAGCAGCTGCCCTGAATTTTGCTGCAGTATTTTGGCTTCAAATTCCAAGCTGAGATTTCCAGTAAAATGGGTCTGACAGTAAAAAGCATTAGGCAAAGATGCAGTCCTATCAATACTGAAGTCCTTTACGTGTGGTCTCAGAAATCCCTGTCTGGATTGTAGAAAATTAATTTTCTGTTTCCCAAACCTTAAAGCTTAATTACTTATTTTAATACATATATGATTACCACTGATTTAAAGCTTTACTGCAGATTTACTGCAGGCTGATTTTCTTTATTGAATTTCTTCATGTGAATCCATCAACTTTAATCTACAATGGTAACATAATTTTAGAAAGATATTGGTATTTCATATGATATCATCTTTGCCTCTGCTTTCAAGTATATACTGTTTCATCCTGTCACATCTTATAATCAAAGTCTCATTAGAATGAAAACTGTAAACCTAACAGTTAAATCAAGCAATCCTCAAGATTAAGAGGTAGGATTATTTTTTCCTACTACTTTAGTATGCACTAAACTCCAGCGTGTTGTTGGGGATCACTTTGATTTACAAGTAGCTATGTTTTAGTGGTATATAGTATCACAATTTCACAGGAAACTTCAGATAATCGTGATATAGTCTTCTTGATCCCTAAGTAGAATCTAAGTAAATCCTTAAATAGAATAACTACATTCTGCCTTGTTATGTTACCTGTAGTTTCAACATTGTATATAACATCATTTTTCACATCGCAGTCAAAACCAGTGGTTTTCTGTTGCTGTCTATTGTTAACCACCTGTTACATTCCTTCTTGTAAAAAAAGTAATTGTGGTCCTGGTGAATGCCTTATTAATGAAAAATCACATTTGATACAGTGTTTAGAAAGACCTCATTGCAGTGGAATAGCAGTTGGGAGATTTACCCTCTGGTTGCCCAGTCATGCACCTTATTAGGGTAGGTTTTTCAGTTTGAATCTGCTACAAACACTAATGATGCAATGTTTATTTCTATTTCACTTATATATTCCCTAATAATGTAAAATTCATTCTCTCAGTAATAAGAAATATTGTACTTTTTTTTTTCTGTTTTCAGATAGGCAGGGTGATTCTAGTTCTATAGATACCATCTTAATACTGCAAGGCAATTCTCTGAGTGTGACTTACCATGAGCCCATCAGATAACATGTTTTTCATTTGATTTGATAACAGTAGCAATTTATATATGTAGGAAAATTGTTGTTGCTTTTAACTGAACAGGCTTACCCCATATTAATTTGGAATGTGTGTGCATGTTGACAGATGAAACAGATCTTTGGTCCCAGATCTAGAGCCCAACCCTGTACTGCACTCATGGCTTTACAGTAAGGATAGTCTGATAGTCTTCAGGCAGTTTCCTGGAGAGATGGAAATCTGTGGTTATAATGCTTCATAGAAGCCCTCTGTAATCTCTGCCAAGTCATTTGTAGACTTATTAAAACAGGATGTGATGGTGTTGAAGACTGATTTGGGTACTTAAAATGGCTCAAGATTGAAAACTGTTAAGGACTTCTACCATCCATAAGGACCCAGAGTCTGACAAGCCTGGATAGAAAGCAGTATGAATTATTTACATATCCTTAATTTAAATTCTGTTATATATCTTTAGTTCCTTCTTCCATATCAGAGAAGGTTATC